>NC_139467.1:13792500-14392500 GCF_057233095.1 Heloderma suspectum
ACCTTTGTCGGCAAGGTGATGTCTCTGCTTCTTACTCTGCTGTCTAGGTTTGCCATAGCTTTCCTCCCAAGGAGCAAGCGTCTTTTAATTTCATGGCTACAGTCACCGTCTGTGGTGATCTTGGAGCCCAAGAAAATAAAATCTGTCACTGCTTCCATTTCTTCCCCTTCTATATGCCAGGAAGTGATGGGGCCAGATGCCATGATCTTCATTTTTTTAATGTTGAGTTTCAAACCAGCTTTTGCACTCTCCTCTTTCACCCTCAACAAGAGGCTCTTTAGATCCTCTTCGCTTTCTGCCATTAGGGTGGTATCGTCTGCGTATCTGAGGTTGTTGATAATTCTCCCGGCAAGCTTAATTCCGACCTGTGAGTCATCCAACCCAGTGTTTCTCATGATGTACTCTGCATATAAGTTAAATAAGCAGGGTGACAATATGCAGCCTTGTCATACTGCTTTCCCAATTTTGAACCAATCGGTTGTTCCATGTCCGGTTCTTATTGTTGCTTCTTGTCCCTTGTACAGGTTTCTCAGGAGACAGATAAGGTGGTCTGGTATTCCCATCTCTTTAAGAATTTGCCACAGTTTGTTTTGATCCACACAATCAAAGCCTTTAGCATAGTCAATGAAGCAGAAATAGATGCTTTTCTGGAATTCTCTTGCTTTCTCCATGATCCAGCGAATGTTGGCGATTTGATCTCTAGTTCCTCTGCCTCTTCAAAACCCAGCTTGTACTTCTGGTAGTTCTCAGTTCACATACTGCTGAAGCCTAGCTTGTAGGATTTTGAGCATCACCTTGCTGGCATGTGAAATGAGCGCAATTGTATGGTAGTTTGAGCACTCTTTGGCATTGCCCTTCTTTGGAATTGGAATGTAAACTGACCTTTTCCAGTCTTGTGGCCACTGTTGAGTGTTCCAAATGTGTTGGCATATTGAGTGCAGCACTTTAACAGCATCATCTTTTAGGATTTTAAATAGCTCAGCTGGAATAATGTCATCTCCGCTAGCTTTGTTGTTAGTAATGCTTCCTAAGGCCCACTTGACTTCACTCTCTAGGATGTCCAGCTCAAGTTCAGTGAGCGGACTATCATGGCTATCAGGGACATGAAGATCTTTCCTGTATAGTTCTTCTGTGTATTTTTTCCACCTCTTCTTAATCTCATCTGCTTCTGTTAGGTCCCTGCCTTCTTTGTCCTTTATCATGCCCGTCTTTGCACAAAACGTTTCCTTGATATCTCCGATTTTCTTGAAAAGATCTCTAGTCTTTCCCATTCTGTTGTTTTCCTCGATTTCTTTGCATTGTTCATTTTAGAAGGCCTTCTTGTCTCTCTTCGCTATTCTCTGGAAATCTGCATTCAGTTGGCTATATCTTCCCCTTTTTCCCTTGCTTTTCACTTCCCTTCTTTCCTCAGCTACTTGTAAAACCTCATCAGACAGCCACTTTGCTTTCTTGCATTTCTTTTTCTTTGGCATGGATTGAGTTGCTGCCTCCTGAACAATGTTACGGACCTCCATCCATAGTTCCTCAGACACTCTGTCTATCAGGACTAATCCCTGAAATCTATTCCTCACCTCTACTGTATATTCATCAGGGATATGATTGAGGTCATACCTGAATGGTTTAGTGGTTTTCCCTACGTTCTTCAATTTCAGCCGAAATTTTGCAACAAGAAGCTCATGATTAGGGGTGGACGAAAGTCACTTACCTGTCCTCGAATCTTGTTCACGGTGGGGGGGAGGCACTTCGCTGCTCCCCCCGCGAAGTTCAGGCCATGGGGGGAGGCTTCCCTCCTCGCCCGGCCGAAATTCAGGCCGGGGGGGAGGCTTCCCGCCTCGCCCGGCCGAAATTCAGGCCAGGGAGGAGGCGCCTCGCCTCGCCCGGCCGCAAATTCAAAAGTGTTTTTTTTAAAAAAAAATGCCCCCGTGATAGGCTACATGATGATTAATGTAGCCTATCACGGCTAGATCTGCAAAGTCAGCCGTGATAGGCTACGTTAATCGTCACGTAGCCTATCACGGGTGACTTAAAAAAAAAAAAAGCGTGTACGCAAATGGCGGCCCCCATAGGGAGCCGCCATTCGCGTTCCTTATTTGGTCGCTGTAGTCTACGTAAATCTTTACGTAGACTACAGTGACCAAATAAGGAACGGGAATGGCGGCTCCCTATGGGGGCCGCCATTATCCGTACGCGCTTTTTTTTTTTTAAGTCACCCGTGATAGGCTACGTGACGATTTACGTAGCCTATCATGGCTGACTTTGCAAATCTAGCCGTGATAGGCTACGTTAATCGTCACGTAGCCTATCATGGGGGCGTTTTTTTTTTTCTTTGATTGGAATGGCGGCGGTGGCAGCCGGTCAAAAGACCGGCTGCCGCTCCCGCCCCGGATGAAGACCCACCGAACCGCCGGCCGGACCCGCCGCTGGGAGGGACATTCGGCAAAGGTAAGTCCCGTCCCAGGGGGGGGGTGCGGGGGGTGGGGGGGTGCGGAGAATTTCTCCCCGAAACTTGTTCGGGGGGCCGAACACGTTGGCGCTCGGCCCCCCAAAGTTTCGGGGAGAAATTCTCTGCCATCCCTACTCATGATCTGAGCCACAGTCAGCTCCAGGTCTTGTTTTTACTGACTGTGTAGAGCTTCTCCATCTTTGGCTGCAAAGTACATAATCAATCTGATTTTGATATTGACCATCTGGTGATGTCCATGTGTAGAGTCGCTTCTTGTGCTTTTGGAAAAGAGTCTTTGCTTTTATCAGCGTGTTCTCTTGGCAAAACTCTATTAGCTTTTGTCCTGCTCATTTTGTACACCAAGGCCACGCTTGCCTGTTATCCCGGTGATTTCTTGACTTCCTACTTTAGCATTCCATTCCCCTATGGTGAAAAGGACATCTTTTTTTGGTGTTAGTTCTAGAAGGTATTGTAGGTCTTCATAGAACCGATCAACCTCAGCTTCTTCAGCCTCAGTGGTTGGGGCATAGACTTGAATTACTGTGATGTTGAATGGTTTGCCTTGGATTCGTACTGAGAGCATTCTATCGTTTTTGAGATTGTACCCCAATACTGCTTTTCCCACCCTTTTGTTGACTATGAGTGCTACTCCATTTCTTCTAAGGGATTCTTGCCCACAGTAGTAGATATAATGGTCACCTGAATTAAATTCACCCATGCTTCACTGATTCCCAAGATGTCGATGTTCAATCTTGCCATCTCATGTTTGACCACCTCTAGCTTACCTTGATTCATTGATCTTACATTCCAGGTTCCTAAACAATATTGTCCTTTACAGCATCAGACTTTCTTTTCACCACCAGACACATTCACAGCTGAGTGTCCTTTTGGCTTTGGCCCAGTCGCTTCACTCTTTCTGGCGGTACTTGGAAATTCCCTCTGCTCTTCCCCAGTAGTATTTTGGACACCTTCCGACCTGAGGGGCTCATCTTCCGGCGTCATATCTTTTAGCCTTGTGATATATTCTGTGGGTTAAGCAACCCACAGTTAACCTATGATTAGTTCTTAGGTTAACTGTGGATTGTTTAACCCACAATTAACCCATAGTATCCAGGTTTGCACAAGATGAAAGAACCTGTGAGCTCATCAGAGGTTGCATATTCGAAATGGCGATTGCATGGATCAGGCATGCAAACTGACCCACGATTTGCTGCCATTATGTGCAAATGGGGCCAATATCTTGTTGCTGGGAAAATCCATCCCTCCTCTTCCCCTCTCCTCGCTACTGTGAGTATTATAGCTAAGCTCACAGGGAACAGAGAAGTCGGGCGGGGGGGGGGGGAGATGACATCTGCATCCCTACTAATCAAAAAGTTCCAGCACTTTGACCCTGTGAGCCCTGACTCCACTATGCCAGTGCATGTGATACAGCAGATGTCTGTAAAAGCTTGAAAAGCCATCACTCTTTCACCACTGTCTTTCCAAAGATAAGTCAATGCACGTCGGACAGATAGGTGGCCAAACTAGATGGGATATACACTTTTTTGTTATGTAAATGGAATCCTCAGTCAGGATTATATGGGGTGGGGAGTAAAAGCTGAACTCCTTCTCTCCCTGCCATTCTCCTGCCAAGAATTGCCCAGGGAAGCTTCCCTTGAAATGCAAACAACAGCTTCGGAGGGCAATTTATGGTTCCTGGGAGAAATATGGTTGCTAGGAGAACCTGCTGGCTGAAGCATTGCCCGGCAGCATGGGACTCCTGCCCCTGCCACCTCTCAACCCCTCATGGTCTCCTTGCGAGGAAGGAGACTGCGAGGGGTTGACAGGCAGTATGGGCAGGACTTCCATCACTGCGCGCCAACCCCTCATTCTCTCCTTGAACAAGAGGTTGATGGGTGGCAGAAAACCGTGAGCCTGCCCAACTTGGCACATGCCAAATTGGGCAGGCTTGGGGGGTCCATGAGCTAGCATCTGTGAGGCTGAGCTACCGGTAATCCACCAAGCTTCAATCCCCAACCAGATGCATGGGCCATCCCTTGTAAGCACCTCTTTCCTCTTCTTGTGCTCTGTAGCTGTACTTGCCTTTGGCAGCAGATTATGGAGCTGTCTCCTGCCTGTCTCCACAAACTGACCGATAAAGTGCATCAAGCTACACCGGATCATGAGAGGTCCTCTGCCTTTTCCAAGGCATCTGGAAAGCCCTGGAGAGTGGGCCATGCCTCTGTCACCTAGGCAACTAAACAACCCATCCAGTTGCCCAGATCCAGCTCTCCTGGTCATTTTGTTTCAGTGGTGAAAGTGCCATGTTTGGGCAGTAGTGGGACTAGGAATGTACTGGAATTTTGTTTAGGTTTGAAAAATTGATGAAAGTGCCTTGCTTGTAACCCCAAACATGATAACATTTTTCAAGAAAAGCTCGCACATTCTTGAGCTTGCGACTGCGTTCGCAAAACATGTCCTTTTGGAAACATGCACTTTAAAATGCACAGTTGTCACTTTGAAATGCATGTGTCCTTTTGGAAATGTGCACTTTAAAATGCACAGTTTTCAAAAAGGACATAGTTGCACTTTTGAATGAAAAGGGGGGAAAGTGCATGCTTGGGTGCATACTTGGAAAAACTGCACCCTTTTCCTGTTTGGAAAAAAAGAAAAAGGCGCATACATTTGGGAGTGAGAACAAGGTGCAATGAGCACTGAGGTGGGAAAAGGTGAGCCTTGACAAGCTTGAAAATGGCTCATTGGTCTATCCCTAGCTGGGACATCCCCCTTCTCTCCAGTGTGGGCTCCACCATAAGTTTCAGGTCTGGGTGGGATTTGGGAGGTGATTCATCTGAGCTTCTGCCATTGGAAGGATTGGGAGGTGGACCCAGACAGCGGCCCTTTGTTACAACAAGACTCGTATGAGGGACTCACCAGTGGATTGGGCCTCATGATTGGGGAAAGTGGCAGTGGGGGATGACAGCTCCGATGTCAGTGGGGTGGTGAATCCACTCTGGGTTTCAGTCAGAACCAGTCAGAAGGTTAAGCTTGTTAATATATTATAATATGTCAATAAATATTGCCTAGACTCTGTGAAATGTTCGAATAGTCCCATAGAAATGTTTGAATAGTTTGAATAGTGTTTAGCTTTGTCATAATCCCCCTCCTTACTATTTATTATTTTTGGAGCAGTTTTTGTTTAAGAGGGGTATTTCATCATGTTTCTGTATGCAGACGGCCTGATCGGTCAACAAGCAATGATCTGAATTGAACTGAAGGAGCTCTCCAAGAGAGCTTAGAGAGCTCCTTTAGAGTTCTGACTGGCTCTGGCTGAAACCCAGAGCAGATTCACCTCCTCACTGACATCATAACCACCAGCCTCCACCGGAAAGTGGGCAAGCACAGCCTTCTGGGAGAGGATTGTTGCAAAGACCCAAGCCTTTGTAGTGCTAAAAGAGGTATTATTTTCTCTCCTGCCTCCCCTTGCAGATGGAACAGAGATTTTTCAGTTTGCTGCACAAGGGTGTGCCACAGCAACTGTGAATAATACTAATCCGTTGATTACATTCAAAACATCACAGGATACATACAAGATGCAAAAGATGAGCATCAGTCCAGCACCCTTCATCCCAACGTCGAAGCCAACCACTCACGCCCCAACCACTCACGCCCCAGCCACTACTCACGGCAATGGAAGCAGCAGTAAGCACACTCTGAAGAGTTTGACCTTTGCCCTGTTGGTTTCTGGTCTTTCTTGGGCACTGTTGGTGAAACTGCTCTCCTAAAACAGGCGTCTAGCTCTTTCTGTGCCCCTTGCCATATAATCAATGGTAGTTTCCCCCAGATTAACTGAGGGAAGTGAAAATAAAGCATTTTACAGCTGATAACTTGGTCGTAAGCATAATTGTTTTGTGGCCCAATGCAAACTTGTAACATGGTCCCCTCCACACACACACACATATATCATCCCATCCCATAATACAATCTCAGAATCATGAAGAAAAGATTTTAATTCTGCATTATCTGCATTTCTGAAATTACACTATAGCCCAAGGGGGGGGGGGGGTTCTACCACACCCCACCTTTTGCTGTTTTCCTTCAATGGAAAAGCCAGGTTGCAGAAGACTCCCAATAAAGCTTGCTGGGTATTTTGTTACTTTCTGGACCGTTTCAATAAAAGTATTGTCTTGTTGATGAACTTTCAAAAAAAATGGTTCTAATGGACCAAACATTTTGCAAACAGATCCATTCAATTTAAAGCATTGTTTTTTTCTGGCCTTGTGCACTGCAAATCATGATCTATTTCTCCCACATCAATTTCTTTTGCAAGTTCACATTCGATAGACAAAATAATTAAGGATGCAATCCTATGCATGGTTATACAGAACAAAAGTCCTACAAATCCCAGCATCCTTCCAGCCAATCATGCTGGGTGGGGCATGCTGGGAGTTGCAAGACTTTTTTCTGTCTAAACATGCATAGGATTGCACTTTTAGTGGCTTAGCCATCCTTGCCCTATAGTTGAACACTGCATGCATAGCCAGACATAACAGGATATTTGGGGCCTGTAAATCCTGCCAGCAGCACTAGCACCCACTGTTCCTGGGACCAATGTCCCTGATTATTATGTGCTTCTTACCACCTGTTGCCCCTCCTTTCTGCATCTACATGAGGAAGTCTGGGACTGGTAGTTCTTGAGAGAATATGTTACATAGGGAAGCACAAAATCTCTCTGTCTCTTGAACTACAGGAACTAGCTTAACTGCACAGGCAACACAAACTCTCTGTTCTAGAAAAGGGTCTGGTCCAGCCAGTCACCATACAGGATGTTGCTTCTTCTGCTCTAACACTACTTCTGATCAGCTCCAGCAAATCTCACAAAATCTGGGCAATAGTTAAATAGGCTCAGGGAGATACAGTCTGGTAAATATCCTCAAGCACAAGCCTCATGTTTCACCCCCTCATGATAATGGGGTTGCAGTCTGGGCTGGGTCCCATTGGATCCCTGGGCCCTGGTAAGGTGTACTCAATGAAAGCTGGTGGCTCTGATTTTAGTGGGGCTGCAAATTAATTCTAGGCTTCAGTCAGAACCGGAGCCGCGGTGGCTTAGTGGTTAAGATGCTGAACTGCAAACTGGAAGGTCGGCAGGACAGCAGTTCAAGACCCGAGTGCCGCGTGACGGAGTGAGCTCCCGTCTTCAGTCCCAGCTCCTGCCAACCTAGCAGTTCGAAAGCAAGAAATTGCAAGTAGATAAATAGGTACAGCTTCGGCGGGAAAGGTAACAGCATTCCATGCACCTCAGTGTTCAGTCATGCCAGCCACATGACCACGGAAGCATCTTCGGACAGCGCTGGCTCTTCGGCTTAGAAATGGAGATGAGCACCACACCCTAGAGTCGGTCATGACTGGTTGGGGACACCTTTACCTTTTTTTTTTTCAGTCAGAACCAGCCAGAACTCTAAAAGAGCTATCCAAGGTGCTTAGCTCTATGCCCAAAATAGATTAAGAACCATGGATAGCTTCTTTGGAGTTCTGGCTGGTTCAGACTGAAATCTAGAATGGAATTTATAGCCCCACCAAAATCAGAGCCACCAGCTTCCACTGGCTGTATCCCTCCCATGCTTGAGCCTTGCTGATAATTCATCTAAATGCCAACTATGCTAATCTGAGACGTATTCAACATGTGGGCTGCATCTTTTGATATAAAGAGGGATGCCCATCTGCCATCAGGGCCACTAGCTGTGACACATGAGTAGATGCCAGTAGGGATGTACGAACTCCCCACTGTCTGGCAATTTGGGCTGCTTGGGGCCCTGCGGAGTCCTCCAGAGCCCTGCTGCATCTGCCAGAGTTCATGGAGCAGTTCTCTGGCTTCCTGTAAAATGTGATACGCTAATGGCAGCTGCCATTAGCCTATTGTGGGAAAATTATAGCTGTAAATGGCATATTTTATGTCATTTGCAGCTGTCGGAAGCGACTGAACGAATAAACAACAACATTACCTACATTGCAGGTTTTTACGGCTGTATATAGGTAAAAGGCTGCAAATGGCATACAATACACCATTTACGGCTGTAAGTTTCCTGCGATAAACTGAATGCAGCAGCCATTAGCATCTCGCATCTTATAGGGAGCCAGAGAGCTGCCCCATGTGAACTCCTCTGGACCCGGAGGTTAGTGCACCTGCTCCACCACAGACTCCAGAGGTTGGATTCTTTGGAATCCAGCCTCATTTGAGTCCATGGCAGATTTCTCCAGCATCCCTAGTTGCCAGTGACTAATGCTGGATTGGGGCCTGTGTCCTTTCCCGGATTCAGCTCAAGAAAGATAACAGAGGAAGGGGATGTCAGGGTGGACACTGAGCCCATAGAATCCCAGAGTAGTTCTGATTCTGAGGAAGAGCAGTCGCTCCTGGGAGAGAGAGCGTGCTCCTTTTTCCCAGGGCCAACAGCTGACGGAGATTCCTCCCACCAGCATTCCTAGCTTAGATAGCAGTCCAGGGAGTGACAGAGTGTGGGAAGCAGACTTGGTGGACGTGCGACGCCGACGCAGAGAGCGGCGCCAAATGGAGGGCGCAGAAAGGAGGCGTAGTGCCCGGTTGGCACGCAATCAACGGCTGCACCCAGAGGATCCAAGGGAAAAGGGGAGGGACTCCCCTAGACCTTAAGTTCAGGGGTCTGCCAGTAATTCCCTTTCAAACGGGGACCAACTGTTCCAACTTAGGGCATAGGTACTGTGCTGCTTAGATCTAGTTGCTAACAGTAGAGTTGTTAAGTTGTAAAAGAAGACTAAAGCTTTGAAAGGAATCCCTTTGTGTCTCTGGACTTGGCTACTGGATGAGACTGAGAGAGACCTCCAAAGAGCCCTTGACAGCTTGGTCCCTGTTCCTCTCCCCCCCTCTGTCTTCTCCTATTGCCTGATGGAGGGTGCCGGGGACCCAGCGGTGCATGCTGTAGCACAAGAGAACCGGATGCTCTGTGATCAGATAGCTCAACTGACGGCTGCCATGCAGAATCTACAGGCTGCGGTTCAACCCCCTCCACCTCCAATTCCCCCCCGCCGCAAGTGCCCGCTGGCTTTGCCAGAGAAGTTTTCTGGTGAGAAAGGACTTTTTCAGATTTTCAGGGCCCAATCAGAGCTGTACATGCGTCTTAGGCCTGAGGATTTCCAGACGGAACAGGTTTGTGTGGATTTCATCATTAACCTACTGTCAGGCATGGCAGCTAAATGGGCTTCGGGACTCCTGCTCGCTAATGACCCCCTGCTTGGGGACTATCAAGGTTTCATGACAGCGATGGCACGTTTTTTCTGTGAACCCCTGCGCACGCAGACGGCTTCTTGGGAGATTCGCTGCCTCCGGCAGGGCAAGGACTCAGTTTCCAGCCATGCGACAACCTTTCGCTTGCTGATGCAGGATTTACAGTGGAATGATGCCACGCTAGCGGCTCAGTTTTTGGATGGTTTGAATGACGAGATCTTAGATGAGTTGGCGCGCACGCCCAGCCTGCCTACTTTGGAGGAGCTCATCCAGACCTGCCTTCAGATAGATAGTCGGCCGGAGGGGTGCCAGCAGACCCGGTGGGGCGCCGGGGGCTGGGATTTCCCTCCTCCCATTCCCCCACGTTTCCTACCTCCTCCCCCACCCCCCGCTCCAGCGCTGGGGGTGGAGGAGACCCCGATGCAGCTGGGAGCTACCCGAGCCTCACTGCCGCCAGAGGAGCTTGTGCACCGGCGTGCTGAGCGCCGATGTTTTCGATGTGGAAAGCTGGGGCATTTCACCAAGACCTGCCAAGTTAAATCCACAGCTCTGCTGCCTCCTCCTCCTCTCTTTCCCCCTCCTCCTCCTCCTCATCCCCAGGCCTGACTAGGTTGCCCCCCAAGCATGTGGGGGGCCTCCAGTGTGGGGGTCACTTCCCCACTGGTTGGGTGCCTTCCCCAACCCCCCCACCCTGCCATCTGCTGTTGCATGTTCACCTCCGCTCCTCTCAGTGGGGTGGGGTAGAGGCTCTAGCTTTAGTGGACTCGGGGGCTACGACCAGTTTCATGGATGAGACCTTCGCCCTTTTCCACAAGATTCCTACCCTGCCCCTTCCTGCCCCCTTGGCAGTGGAGACCATTGATGGGTGTCCTCTCTCTTCGGGCGCGGTGACCCGTATTCCAGTTCCACTCACTCTGCACGCCCAGTCCCATGTTGAGCAGATTCAGTTTCACTTAGCCAAGGTTCCCTTATACCCAATCGTGCTGGGTGTTTTCTGGCTCTCTAAGCACAACCCTCAGATTTCTTGGGGGCTTCAGCAAGTGGAGTTTACGTCTCCCTACTGCCAGAAGCATTGCCTCCTGGAGGAGGTGCCACTCCCAACCCAGGCCTTAACTCTTTCCTCCCCCTCCTTGTCTGCTTCTGGCAGTCCTTCAGCTACCATCATCCTCCCAGAGAATTATGCAGCTTTTCGGGATGTGTTTGACAAGAAGGAGGCTGACCGGCTTCCCCTCCACCGCCCTTTTGACTGTGCCATTAACCTCATTCCGGGGGCGACCATCCCCGCTGGCCAGCTGTATTCGATGTCAAAGCCGGAACTTCAAGCTCTGCGGGAGTTTTTGGACACAAATCTCAAACGCGGTTTCATTCGCCCCTCCTCCTCCCCTGCCTGCGCTCCTACCTTCTTTGTGGCCAAGAGATCTGGAGAGCTCAGGCCGGTGCATGATTTCAGAAATCTAAATTCCGTTTCCATCCCAGACAAGTGCCCCCTCCCCCTCATACCTGAGATGCTGGAGCGCCTGGGGCGAGCCAAGATTTTCACAAAGTTGGACCTGCGTAACGCATACAATCTCATTCGCATCCGGGAGGGGGATGAGTGGAAGACCAGTTTCGGGACCCAGTATGGAGCATATGAATACCTAGTAATGCCTTTTGGGCTCGCCGGCGCCTCCCCCCCACTTTTTTGCGTTTTATGAATGCTATCTTCAGGGACTATTTGGACACTTTCCTCATTGTTTATCTTGATGATTTACTTATATTTTCTGAGGACTCCGATGCCCATCAGCTTCATGTCTCCACCGTCCTCCAGCACCTCTGCGAGAACCATCTTTATGCCAAGCTGGAGAAATGTCCATTTGACCTAACCCCTTTGGACTTTCTTGGCTACATTATTTTGCCTGATGGTTTCAGGATGGATCCTGCAAAGGTCCAGGCTGTCCTCTCCTGGCAGGCTCCATGCACCAAGAAGGACTTGCAACGTTTTCTGGGTTTTGCTAATTTTTACAGAAAGGTCCTGCCCAGTTTTGCTTGGCTGACTTCTCCTATCATGGACCTCCTTAAGGGCAAGAAATCTCCTTTTCATTGGACGGCATCTGCCCAACAGGCTTTTGAGGAACTTAAGAAGCTTTTCAGTTCTGAGCTGATCCTGTTACATCCCGACCTGAGGAAGCCTTTTGTAGTGCAAACTGATGCCTCTGACTTCGCAGTGGGGGTGGTGCTCTTTCAGCCACATTGGGAGGGCGGCGGGCTGCAACCCTGCGCCTACCACTCCAGGAAACTGACCATGTCTGAGACGAATTATACCATCTGGGAGAAGGAACTGTTGGCCATCAAGTCTGCTTTGGAGACCTGGTGTCATCTCCTGGAGGGGGCGCAGCACCCAGTCGAAGTTAGAACCGACCATCGCAACCTCGAACATCTTCAGACAGCCCGTGCCTTAAACCAGTGGCAGATTAGGTGGTTGCTTTTTTTTTCTCAGTTCCACCTTAAGATTTGCCATGTAAAAGCCTCAGACAACCTACAAGTGGATGCTCTTTCTCGTAAGCCTGACCTCCAGCCAGGGTGTGAGGAAAATCCCCCCCCCTCTCTGATTCTTCCCCCCCAAGCCCTGGCAGCAGCTGCGGTGCCTCATTGAGGAACTCCTTCTCTCTGCACAGGCTCAGGATGCTTTTGTTCGCACAAAGGTGGAGGAATTGGGGCTGGCCTCTGCCCCCCCCACTCTACCCCCTTCTCTTTGTGAGGTGGCCTGCTTTACCTTTCCGGCCGGGTCTATGTGCCTTCTAGACCCCTCCGCGAGAAGGTCCTCCATCAGTGCCATGACTCCCCCACAGCTGGGCATTTTGGCATCGCCAAGACCCTGCATGGAGTGACAAGGGGTTTTTGTTGGCCTTGTGTGTGTCAGGACGTCAAGTCCTATGTCGCCTCCTGCCCAATCTGCCAGCGGGCGAAGGCCCCCTCAGGCAAGCCAGCCAAGACAGCCTACAAGGCCTCTGCAGACCAGCGGCACCAGCCGGGTCCGCCTCTGCAACCGGGGGACTGGGTTTGGTTGTCCACCCAATACCTCCCCTCTCACTCACCCGCAAGGAAGCTCGCGCCTCGCCGCACGGGTCCTTTCCAGATTACGGCCCAGATTAACCCTGTTGCTTTTCGCCTGGGTCTCCCCCCCTCCATGAAGATCCATCCTGTTTTTCATCGGTCCTTGCTGTCCCCCCTGGTTTTTGGCAACCCTCATCACTCAGTCGACTCCCCCCCGCCGCCAGTGCTGGTGGAGGGGGAGGAGGAGTTTGAGGTCGCAGAGATTCTGGACTCCCGCCTTTCTTGTGGCCGCTTGCAATATCTGGTGGACTGGAAGGGGTACAGGCCTGATGAGTGATCCTGGGAACCCGCGGAAAATGTGCATGCTCCGTTGCTGCTGAGGTGCTTCCACCAGCTGTACCCCCACAAACCCAGGGCCCCAGGGGAGGAGCACAAGGGGGGGCCTCATGGGAGTGGGGATGATGTCAGGGTGGACACTGAGCCCATAGAATCCCAGAGTAGTTCTGATTCTGAGGAAGAGCAGTCGCTCTTGGGAGAGGAGCGCGCTCCTTTTCCCCAGGGCCAACAGCTGACGGAGATTCCTCCCACCAGCATTCCTAGCTTAGATAGCAGTCCAGGGAGTGACAGAGCGTGGGAAGCAGACTTGGTGGACGCGCGATGCCGACGCAGAGAGCGGTGCCAAATGGAGGGCGCAGAAAGGAGGCGTAGTGCCCGGTTGGCGCGCAATCAATGGCTGCACCCAGAGGATCCAAGGGAAAAGGGGAGGGACTCTCCCTAGTCCTTAAGTTCAGGGGTCTGCCAGTAATTCCCTTTCAAACGGGGACCAACTGTTCCAACGTAGGGCATAGGTACTGTGCTGCTTAGATCTAGTTGCTAACAGTAGAGTTGTTAAGTTGTAAAAGAAGAATAAAGCTTTGAAAATAATCCCTTTGTCTGTGTCTGGACTTGGCTACTGGATTAGACTGAGAGAGACCTCCAAGGAGCCCTTGACAGGGGAGGTACATGCAGGCAGGGGTAAACAGGGAAGAATATGCAATTATGACATGTAGTTATTGTAGTGCAGATATGCCCCAGAGCTTGTAGTACAACGGCTATGTCCCTTGTTTCCCTTGCAGCATGCTTTTGCTTCTTCTCACAGCGGCATGAACATGAATTCTTCCTACTGAGGAGAACAGAAGCTACAGAAATATGTTGAGTCATATCTGCATCTCTGTAAATGTATCACCTGAATAGCTCAAGGTCCATCCAGCCCAGGGAACTTGGTTTCTGTCAAGAGCAATTCACCCACAGAAAACTCATTTGGGCATCAGACGCAAGTATCAACAACCAACCAAACAACCGACTGACTGACCGACCAACCAACCAATTGTATTATATGTTCATTATGTTGTAAATACTTTACATAAATAAAATTATGGTAATTCCTAGGAAGCTAGTGCTGGGGTGTTGCCATTTCCTGAAGCTCTTGGCTACTCAAGTTGGGATCCATTGACTAACAGGAACTGATTAACAGGAACACTGAGTAACAGGAACAATAGTATCATTATCTATGGAGAGGGAGGCAGGTGAACATACATGTCTGCTCCTTCTATAAGGGAATATTTCCACCAGAAGTGGAAAGGCAGGTGGGGGAGGGTTGGAAGATGCTCCCGGAAGTGCCAATCTGGCCAGTTTCCTCCATGGACCTTCCTTTGGGAAAGGCCAGCACAGCAACGGGGGGCATTGGGCTCCATGGCTGGAAGTACTTCACATTGCCAGATGTTCTCCTCTCTGGCTGTTCACAGGGTGGTGGTGGGTGGAACACCCTGGAAATACCTGGGTGCCAGATGACATTAACTGGAGGACCACATTTAGCCATGGGGCCAGAAGTTTCCTATCCCTGATCTGGTCCAACATTTGGCTCCCAACAACAGCCAGTCAAATGCCTTTAGAGACCCACAACCAGGGAATAAACATCAGGGCCACCTCCTGCCTTTTGTGCCCAGCAGCTGAGTCAACTGGGAGGCAAATAGCATGAGTGTGGAACCCCCACCTTGCTCATAGCCATCAATATCAGCAAAGCTATAAATATTTCAGTTAAGATTGCATTCCTTACATTTATTGCTCTCAGAGTCCTCCCTCTGGCAGTTGGCCTTTTTTTTTGGGGGGGGGTGGACATCTGTACCTAAGGTGATTTATCGGCTGTATTTATTTCACCCTAATTGGGGCAAAGGCAAAGTTCCCAGAGACTGGAAAGAAATGGGTTTTAGATAACAGGAGTATGTCTTCAGTTGGGACAGGGGAAGTGGGGGAAATAAGCAGTGGTGATGACAAGTCAGGTGCATGGGAGAGGAGCCCCAGAATCCTGACCCCCAGATCTCCCCACCACACACACACCTCCAGCCAACAAATTTCTGCCATAAGAGTTGTCAAAATGCCAGCTGGCCAACATTTTGCTGGTCTGACCTGAAAACTGTTCTTTCATATCTGAAAAGCCAAGGAACTCCCATGTTCTGCTAGGTCTGTAACGCCTCCCGGAAAAGAATGACCTGAACACCATTATTCATGCTTTAGGCTTGATTATTATAATGCAGAGGTGTCTTTGAAAGGTCTCCAGCTGGTCCAGAGCATGGTGGCAAGGCTGTTGACAGGAGCTCGCAGGGGTAAGGCTATCACACCTAGCCTCAAGGAGCCTCTCAGGCCCCCACTTTGTTGTTTCCAGACGCAATTCTAAGTGCTGTTTTCGGCCTTTAAAGCCAAGAGGAGCAGGAGCCATTTATGATACCATCTACCCAGGTGATGAGAAGCCCCTGACTTCTTGTGCTTTTCCTGGTGCTCAGTAAGCTCTAAGGACTGGGGCGTGTGTAATATTCTCTTGTGGTGATAGCAGGTCTGGTGAGGTAGCTACAGCAATACGAGGTGTGGGGGGGAGGACTTGTTTACATCATGGTTCCCTCCAGTTAGAGCCTCGTGTGGCGCAGAGTGGTAGGCAGCAGTATTGCAACCGAAACTCTCCCCACGACCTGAGTTCGATCCCAGCGGAAGCCGGGTCTCGGGTAGCCGGCTCAGGTCGGCTGGGGAAGGCAATCGCAAACCACCCCGCTACAGTCTGCCATGAAAACGCCAGCGCAAGCGGCTTCCCTCTAGGGGTCAGTAATGACCTGGTGCTTGCACAGGAGGAACCTTTCCTTCCCTCCAGTTAGGGCTGAATCTTGGGCCCAAAATCCAGGGCTCCACAGTCCAGCCCCCTCCCCAAATGGCCACCCAGACAGTGGGCATCAGAGTGGCAGAAGCAAACTTCATTTACTCCTGTAGTCACAATGGTGCTACAATTTAAGTGAGATTAAAAAATGTACTCATCAGGGCTGGTGAACAGTTTTGCTGCTGCTGTTGTTCTAAATTATCAGGGATGTAGAATCAGTTAGAAAGCATGGAGAGACAACTGGAAGTGACGAGAAAGGTTAACTATGGGATGTCATACACGTGGCCATCTAACCCCCCGCCCGCCCCCGACCATTACGGGTACAATCCTATGCATATTTGGACAGAAAAAAGGCCTATGACTCCTAGCATTTCCCAGCCAGCAGGAGTTGTTGGACTTATTTTCTTTCTAAACCAGAAAGAAAATAACTGTTTTCCCGTTGTTTTCTGGGCCAAATTCAAGGTGTTGGTTTTGACCTTTAAAACCCTATATGGTTCTGGCCCAGCCTATCTCAAGGAGTGCCTCCAGCAACACCAGACAGGCCGCTTAACAAGATCAGCCTCGGATGGCCTTCTCTCTGTCCCATGAGCCAGGACAGCTAGGCTGGTGAGGATGAGGGAGAAGGCCTTCTCTGTGGTAGCCCCCACTCTGTGGAACTCCCTCCCTAGGGAACTCCGCCATGCCCCCTCTTTAATGAGCTTCCGTCGTGCATTAAAAACGTGGTTGTTCAGGCAGGCATTTGGGGTGGGTTAGGGTAATTTTAGACATATTTATTTATTTATTTATTGCATTTATACCCCGCCTTTTTTCCTCTTGCAAGGAACCCAAGGTGGCTTACATTATCCTCCTCTCCATTTTATCCTCACAACAACAACCCTGTGAGGTGGGTTGGGCTGAGAGTGTGCGACTGGCCCAAAGTCACCCAGTAATGTAGTGTAGAATTTTATTGTTTTAAACTGTTTTTATTGTTGTACATCTCCCAGAGTGGCTGGTTGACCACCCAGATGGGCGATTAATACATTTAATAAAACAAACAAACAAACAAACAAACATGTTTAGGATTACACCCTGAGGGTGCAATCTTACGCATGTTTAGACAGAAAAAAGTCCTACAACTCCCAGCATGCCCCAGTCAGAAAAACAACTCCCAGCATGCCCTGCCATGGCTGGCTGGGGAATGCTGGGAGTTGTAGGACTTTTTTCTGTCTAAACATGCATAGGATTGCACCCTAAGTGTAGGATGTAAAATGACCTAGCTGCACTGCTGGTTCCCTCAGCACCTCCAGCAGCTTCTCCACCGAGAATTCCAGAGGCTGGAAAACAAAGAAAAGCCACACTGAAATGAGCATCAGACAGTGGTGTAGCGAAGGCTGGTAGGGACGCAGCCCTGGCAGTTTTTCATTAGCAGGGAGTCTGATGTCGTCTGCCGCCCCCTTCAGAATCCCCTGTTTCCTCTGAGCTTAGCTGCGATCCTCACTGCAGCCGTGGGAGGAATTAATTTTTCAAGCGACAATATATTGTTCCATGAACGCAAGGTATTTGGGATGACTTGGTCTGCAATGGGCAATTAAGACCTATTCGCTTTGCCAAAGGTGTGCTCCTGGTGGAGATGAAAACTCCTAGAAGTAGAACTGGTTTGTGGATATGGAGCGACACAGCTGACTGAACGGACTGCCCTTGGAGTCTGTCACAATGAACTCCTGCATTTCCAAATTTGCCACTACACCACTGTGTGTGTGCATGTGTGTGTATGTGTGTGCAGTTCCATCCAGCTGGGTGTGTGGACGTTTCTGTTGGAGGGGAAGGGGGGAAATATAATGAAGGAGCTTAGGGAAGGCGAATGGGTAATCTTGGGGTGCTAAGGGAGTGTGCAAGGGGGCTGTTTAAATGAGAAGGGATCTGTCCATGAGGGCTGAGTTGAGGTGGTGAAGCTTCCATAGAGTATCACATTTTGAAAACCTAAAATGTTTGTGAGTGAGCGAGTGAAAAAGATGTTAACACCCCTGCATTTTTTTTCTCAGACATCCAATTGAAATACCCCTGCCTTACTCTCAGCTGCAGTGTTTTTGGATCCCAGTCGAAGGCTGTGTATCTGACAAGGTTGTACAATCTTAGAAGGGGGCGTGGCTGTGACTGTCATGAAGGGGCCCTGCACTTCTGGATTTGCCACTGCACTACTGGTGTCAGAGGGAGACTTTGTTCTTTGTATATACAGTTGGGTCACTACTTCCTCCTGGTTGGGCAGCTTTACCTTTAATTGCTGTGTGACAGGCACGCTTAACTCTTATTTTTAGCCTTGATTAAAGTAGCAGGCAGACGTCCTTTTTCTGTCTTGAGATTCAGTGTGGTGTGTTATAGGGATGTTGGAGAATTTCGCCATGGACTCCATGGTGGAACGGGGCAGCTCCCCCCCCCCGCGGAATCCCCCCAGGATGGATCCTACCTGGTGGCAGTGGCGGCTCCGGCAGCAGCTCCAGCAGCAGCTCCAGGTCGTCTTCCGGCCTCTGCTGGGCTGTGGCCGCAAATGGCAAAAGGCAGGGATGCAAATGGCAGCCACAATGCCATTTGCATCCCTGCCTTTTGCCATGATAGGCTACGTAGATACTTGCATAGCCTATCATGGCTTGGCAGGGACGCAAATGGCATAGTGGCCGCCATTTGCGTCCCTGCCTTTTGCCGTGATAGGCTACGTAAATATATATGTAGCCTATCACAGCCTCCGCAGGGACGCAAATGGTGGCCGGCGTAGCCCAGTAGCGGACGGAAGTCTGGCTGTGGGCAGCCCCGGCCGGCAGCTCCGCGGAGTTGCCGTGGAGAGGAGTTGGCCGGGCAGGATTCCAGGGGGAGGGACGGATCGCCTTCCCCCCACCGCAGATGTCCATCAGCAGAGCAAGGTAAGGGATTTGTACATCCCTAGGTGTGTAGTGGTGAGAGTGTCGGACTGGGTCTCAGGAGACCCAGGTTCTAGTCCCCTCTCAGCCATGAAGCTCACTGGGTGATTTTGGGCCAGTCAATGACTCTTGCCTTAATCATCCTCACAGGTTTGTGCAGGGGAGGCAGGGGCTCCAGTTCCATCGGGGCTGTGAATCCATTCTGGGTTTCAATCAGAACCAGCCAGAACTCCAAAGTTGCTATTCAGGGTGTTGAACCCTATCCCCAAAATGGGTCCAGCACCTTGGATAGCTTCTTTAGATTTCTGGCTGGTTGTATCTAAAACCCAGAATGGAATCTCTGCCCCACCGAAATTGGAGCCATCAGCTTCCCCTGTTTTTGTTGGGGAGATCATATGGTGAGGAGGAGGACCTCGTAAGCTGCCTTGGGTTCCTTACAAGAGGATAAAAGGTGGGATATAAATATTGTCATCATCATCCAGAGGGGGCTGCTGGCTCCAATTTCAGTGGGGCTGCGAATCCATTCTTGGTTTCAGTCAGGACCAGCCAGAACTCTAAAGGAGCTATCCAAGGTGCTGAACCTAGTTTGAGGCATAGGCTTCAGCACCTTGGATAGCTCCTTTAGAGTTCTGGCTGTTTCTGATTGAAACCCAGAATGGATTCACAGCCCCACCGGAATTGGAGCCACCAGCCTCCCTTGTTGTTGTTGTTGTTGTTGTTGTTGTTGTCGTCGTCGTTGTCGTCATCATCATCATCATCATCATCATCATCATCTCCAAGATAGCCCCATGAATGTTGCTTCCTGGCACCCCACCCTCCCCTTGTCCTAGTCAATGGAAGGGTTTGCAAATCTTGGTAAATTCCTCTCAAAAACAAACTGAAACAAAATCCTCACCCATCTGCACTGGCCAATTTCAATATGTACAGATATTCCCAGCACAGAGAAGACCAAGTTCTCCCTGCCTGCTGTATCTGTTAAAGATGGGGATCCTGTCAGAAAAAGGGGTGGCAACTCTCATTCAGCATTAACATGGTTAAATACACAGGGATTCAAAGGACTTTTGAGAGCAAAGAACTCAAAACCCTGTACAAATCTCTCCATTTTGCTTTCTTCCACATTTGTTTTAAAAAATAAATACACATCTCAAGTTGTTTTTGTCCCCACTATGGAGAAGTCTGTACATGTTTTGGTAATTTTTATATAAGCCAAACTGAAACAAAATTCTCATCCATACCTAGTAAGAATTTCATTCCTTCTTTCTTTCTTTTTAAAATAAGAACTTAACAACATTCACAAATTCTTCATAAATGAATTTAAGATTAAAAAATAATGTGGGAGAAAGAGAACTTGACAGGTTAATACACCCATACTGAGGATATTTCTGGGCTCCACACTTACCAGCGGCTGCATAGGCAGGCCTCCATGACCAGTGGGAAATTAATGGCCGGTCTGTCATGTATCTTAGTATGTGTATCATCGGCCACCCATTACATGGAGAGAAGATCCTGGAACTTGGACTGTATTACCAACTGCTGGGGGCTGGAAGCAACTGTCTCCCATGCCAAGATATCCCTATTTATATTGTACTTTTCTGTGGACTTAAATTGTAAGCTGTCTGGGGAGCTGAATCTAGCTGAAAACAGGGGTATCAATATAATACATCGAGGCGTTGAAGCACTTTCAACCTAGGGGCCCCATTCAATTTCAGAGAAGCTCTTGGTGGCTGCATTCCAAGCGGTGGGCAGGGGCGAAAGCAGAAGGCTTAATCTTCGAAGGCACTCTTCATCCCTCTCACAGTGCACTCGTATGCTCTGGGCACAACCTTGGGCTAAGGAGACAAGCAATGTGTAATGATGTAGAAATATCATGATCACCTGAATATAGAGATGCTACCTTTCTGCATGAGAAGGTAATTGTGTAATTACTGTGTATAATTGTTGCTTTGTTCAAAAGCACTGTCCCAAAGTTTAATATTAACCGGTATGGCCATAAATATATCCGTATTGACATGCCATCCAGGAACTAACGTGCCCTTTCTTATCAGCTGTTATGTAACCTTTGACCCTATGCAAATCCTTGCAAATCCTGTATAAAAAGGAAGGAGAGGGCACTGCAAGAAGATTTCACCTGCCAGATCTCTGCGTCCTAGGTAAGCAGCGGTGGGGTTCTTGCATCTAGGATAGCTGGTAAGACAGCAGTACATCAATGTTATTTGCATCCTTTTTGTGTTCATCCAGATCCAGAGTTGCAAATAGGCCCAGGTTACTTCCCATGTAGAGTTGAAAGGAAAGTCTGCATCATTTCAAAATCCGCCAGATTTTCACATTTCAGAATGTGGACTTTTGAACAGTCATGATTTGGTCTTGAAAGTTGCTATTGGGATTTCAGGATGGAATGTGCCAATGGGATGAATAAATGCATGAATGGCATTAATGCAAATTTACTAAATTCTACTGTATGTTGGAGACCATCATCTGTGGACTGGTATTCTGTGTTTTTGGTCAGGCAGTTTAAAATGTTGACCACTTGTGCAAAATCTTTAGATGTTGAGTGTTGATTTCAAAGGTTGAAGAGCAAATATTTGCCAAATATTTTCCCCTCAGAAAATACTGCCCCTCAACATTCGCAGAGGAGGGTATGAAGGAGAATTTGCTTATTTGCTTATGTTTTGCTCCGATGTCAAGTGCTTCAGTTGTGCGGAACTGCCCTGAGAGATTTTACAACTTGATGTTCTTAGTTCTTTTGGCTTCCCTTGCATGTCAGATGATTTTTCTTAGCAGAAACATAGGTGTTCACCTCACCATTTTGTGTTGGGTAGGCAGAATATAATGGCAGATCCCTGTATCTGCCCTGTTCAAAGCACCACTTCATTGGGGATTAAATGCATTCTGTTGTTCTTTTGGCCTTTTGGCTAAGAAGAAAGATAGTTGCTATCCTGTAATGTTTTGCACACTTTGGGAATATGAGGGGGAGGATGCATTCTTCCCCAGGTTCTTCCTGTGCAGAATACTCTCAGGGGAAGCAGGATAGAGCCAGATGTGGACACCTGGGAAGAATGAACCACCAGGTGATTTTAGGAGATGTGCAAAAGGGACTTTATTTGGTCCTGAATTGCATCAGAACAGCAGGTCATCCAGCATGGCAGTGACTTATGAGAGGAGGAGATTATTATAAGTAAGATTATTATAAGAAAGATATAATAACCAGCCAGATGGGTGATTAATAAATTTAATAAATAAATAAAAAATAAAAAAATGTGGGAGCTGCTCCATGCAGACAGAGTGCAGAATCACTGCCTCAATTACAAATAATTCCATGGATGAATGTGGGCATGGTAGTACCACAAAATTAAAATGGCTTCAATGACCCCCTTTGCAATGCTAGTCTTCAATGGGGCAAGCCATGATCTATTTTTTGCATGTTTTAAAAATGCGGGTGTTTTAGTGGTGACAGCAGGGTGTTGGAAAGAACTGGAAATGTTTATTAAGTAGCGGAAAGTGCAATGTGACAATAAGTGATTTATTTTTTTCCTAATATGTCAATGGGGAATTGCACTGAATGATGGACCAGTTTCATTAGTGATGAAACAGGTTTGTCCTGGGTCAGCAACTGGCTTTCGAACTAGTTTTTCAAATGGCCACTTTGACAAGGGGTTATGGGCTGGTGCCCTATACCTGAAACTGCCTAGGTGTCTGCTGCTGCATCTCATAATCCTGAATGCTACTCACCCATGCTCAGCTTGTCTTCCCAGTGTTGGCAATTTGATGAACCAGGTGGCATCACTCTGGGGGCCAGGTCTGGCTCAGGGAAAGCCACTTGCTAACCCCCTCAATGTGTGTTATCCAAATGATTTTAAAAAAATAGTTTTAGCTTTGCAGCATATATGTTTTTCCTGAGCTGAATAAACAAAACATGGTTTCACAGTTCACAAGGTCTCCCAGTTGGCTGCACCAGAGTGTCTAGTCCTGCCCGTTCTTTCTCTAAGGCACCATGAAGAACGTTCTGCTCTCCTGCCTCCTTTGTGTTCTCCTACCTAGTGTTCACGGTGAGTGCTCTTAAGCCTGTTTGACAAGGACAGTTCCAGGTTTTTGGGGACAAAAGACCATAGATGGAACCCCGTATAGACACTTCCAATTGCTGCCCCTTTCCTTGCTTTGTAGCTGGCACCTCTCAGCTGGCTAGCAAATACCAGGGAGAAATTGGGAGAGTAGGAGGGTTTCACTTGGAACGTTCTCTGTTTCCAATCTCCGAGTGGGCATTTGTGAATTTGGTAGGCCAAGGGTGAAGCCCTGCATCTCCCACTCCTACTGTAGCACCAAGAATAACTAACATCTTTTCTCCTCCTTTTTCCCTGTTTCTAGGAGCTGCAAATATAACATGTGCTTCATGTAATCTTGGGGACACCAATTGCACTGGCAAAACTTGCACAGCTGAAGGATGTATTACCTTAATGGAAGAAAACACATTAGGTAGGTGCAGTGGTCCATAAATACCAGGAATGCCAAGCCTGCTGGCATGGTGTACTGGATAGACTTCTGTTCCTCCTGGATTAAAGAGGGCTGAGTTCAAATCCCTATTCAGTGAACCCTGAGGTTCACTGAGTGGCTTTGGGCAAGTCACTTTCTCTAAGCCTAACCTACCGCAGAGGGTGCAATGACTCCGCATGTTCAGGGGGCAATGCTAAGGACTCTGAAGAGGTGATGGAGTGGGGAAGGGAATTACCCTTAGCATCATGCCTGTGTGATCACACTCCCCCAGAGGCCACAGTGTCTGAGGAGTCCATCTTGACGCCACCACCTCCCTGCCCCAGTGAAGCCGTAGTCCTCCTGCACCCATTGGAGCCAATGGCTGCTACAACAGGATAGGCCCCTTAAAACACAAGAAGCTTTTCCCAGCGTCTGGAGCGTCAATCCTATTTATGCCTCAGTCTAAGGTTTTCTGTTGCTGAAACAACATCTGAGCCTGTGTGTATGCCTGTCTTCAGCCTGATAGCCATTTGGGGCTGTCCAAGGTCCTGAACAATTGCTTTGAACCTGAACTTTTGCCTTGAACCCACTTCTTGGGTTTGAAATACCATCAGACTGTGACCACCACCTAGAGCAGAACCAAAGCATTGTTGTGAGACTAAAATAGGATGGACCAGTATTTCACAACATGTCTGCCAGGGCACACCAGTATGCCAAAGGAATAATAGATAGATTAAACAGAGAGAGGCTCCCATGAGACCAAAAGAACCCAATTCCAGAGAAGGTGCCCCATGGCATCTTTGTATGAGTCACAGCACTGCCTTTGCCTCCTTCCAATCAGTCTCTGTGAAAGGTGGGTAATTCTCTGCACTGGGTACGACTGGATCACATGCCCTTCAACTGCTCCCAACGTCATGATGATGCAGAGTCACCCACCCTCAACCCAGTCTTCCAGGTAGGGTTGGCGGATAATTTCTCCCCGAAACTTCAAGGGGCCGAGTGCCAACGTGTTCGGCCCCCCGAAGAAGTTTCGGGGAGAAATTCTCTGCACCCCCACGCCCCCCGCACCCCCCCCAGGATGGGACTTACCTTTCCCGAATGTCCCTCCTGGCGGCGGGTCCCGGCGGTGGTTTGTTGGATCTTCGTCAGGGGCGGGGGCGGCAGCAGATCTTTCGACCGGCTGCCACCGCCGCCATTCCAATAAAACTAAAAAAAAAAAAACGCCCCCGTGATAGGCTACATGACGATTAACGTAGCCTATCATGGCTAGATTTGCAAAGTCAGCCGTGATAGGCTACGTAAATCGTCACGTAGCCTATCACGGCTGACTTAAAAAAAAAAAAGCAAGTACGGCTAATGGCGGCCCCCATAGGGAGCTGCCATTCGCGTTCCTTATTTGGTCGCTGTAGTCTACGTAAAGATTACGTAGACTACGGCAAAAATAAGGGCAACGCTATTTGCGTAGCCTATCACGGCTGACTTTACAGATCTAGCCATGATAGGCTACGTTAATCGTCACATAGCCTATCACAGGGGCGTTTTTTTTTTTAACTTTTTATTTCGCGGCCGGGCGAGGCGCCTCCTCCCCGGCCTGAATTTCGGCCGGGCGAGGTGGGAAGCCTCCCCCCCAGCCTGAATTTCAGCCGGGCGAGGCGGGAAGCCTCCCCCCCCGGCCTGAACTTC
Organism: Heloderma suspectum; assembly: GCF_057233095.1. NCBI lineage: Eukaryota > Metazoa > Chordata > Lepidosauria > Squamata > Helodermatidae > Heloderma > Heloderma suspectum. The sequence continues at coordinate 13,817,436 of NC_139467.1, forward strand.
GGGGGGAGAGCAGCAAAGCGACTCCCCCCCACCGCGAAAAGCTGCGAGACCAGGTAAGTGACTTTCGTGCACCCCTACTTCCTGGTGCATCCCATCATGAGTCACAGCTCTGGGTTCACTTATTTATTTATTTATTTATTTATTTCTATACTGTCCAATAGCCGAAGCTCTCTAGGCAGTTCACAAAAATTAAAACCAAGGAGCACACAATAAAACAATACAAAATATATAAAACATTAAAACCACAGTAAACAATACAACCAGAATAAAACCAGAATAAAACCTAGCAGCAGTGCAGGGATTTAAAATACAGACTTAAAACAGCAAAGTTAAAAGTCTGAAGAGCTAAAATGCTAAAATGCCTGTGAAAATAAAAAGGTCTTCACCTGGTGCCAGAAAGAATACAATGTTGGTGCCAGACGAACCTTACTACGGAGCTCATTCCATGGCTGCGGGGCCACAGCAGAAAAAGCTCTCCTAGTAGCCACCCGCCTCACTTCCTTTGGCAGGGGCTCATGGAGGAGGGCCGCTGAGGATGATCTTAAGGTCCGGGCAGGCACATATGGGAGCAGGCAATCCTTCAGATAACCTGGCCCCAGGCCATTAAGGGCTTTGAATGTTAATACCAGCACTTTGAATTGGGCCCAGAAATGGACTGGCAGCCAGTGCAGCTGAAAAAGTACTGGTGTAATATGAGCTCACTGGCCAGTCCCTGTTAACAATCTTGCTGCCCTATTTTGGACCAGCTGAAGTTTCCAGACCATTTTCAAAGGCAGCCCCACGTATAACGCATTGCAGTAATCCAGACGAGAAGTTATCAGAGCATGGATAACTGTAGCTAGGCTATCTCTGTCCAGATAAGGGTGTAGTTGGTATACCAGCTTAAGCTGATAAAAAGTGCTCCATGCCACTGAGTTCACCTGTGCCTCAAGTGACAGTTCTCTGGATCCAAGAACACCCCCAAACTACGGATGTGATCCTTTAGGGGGAGTGCAACCCCCTCCAGAACAGGTTGAATACCACCTAGCCAGGCAGACAAACCACCTACTAACAGCACCTCCATCTTGTCTGGATTGAGTTTCAGTTTTTTGGCCCTCATTCAGTCCATTACTGTCCCAGGCCCTGATCCAGAACAGCAACTGCCTGTTGCTTGTCTCCACCTGAGAGACACACCCAGAAGGGTGATTTCTGGGAAACACTAGGGGAGTGTGTGTGTGTGTGTTAGGGATGTCAGCAGAATCCGCTACAGACTCAAATGAGGCCAAATTCCATCCGTGGTGGAACGGATGTACTCACCTCCGCCTCCCGGACCCAGGCGAACCGAATCCTCCTGCCCGGCGGCTCTGTTCGGGAAATGATCCGGACGCAAATGGCGTCTGTGATGCCGTTTGCATCCCTGTATTTTCTCGTGATAGGCTACACATTTGAATTTGCATAGATAGTTGCGTAGCCTATCATGTGAAGAAGCAGGGATGCAAATGGCGTAGTGGATGGCATTTGCATCCCTGCTTTTTCATGCGATAGGCTACGCAACTATCTACGCAAATTCAAATGCATAGCCTATCACGAGAAAATATAGGGACACATAAATGCCATCACAGATGCCATTTGCATCTGGATCACTTCATGTTTCCGCCCAGCAGTGGTACGGATGGCAATGGCGGCCATATCTCTGGTGGAATGGAGCTGGTCGGTGGCTCTGCAGAGTCAACGCAGAGCAGAGCTGGCCGGCAAGGATTCCGGGGGGGGGGGGAGGAACGGATCACCTCCCACTCCGGCAGACCGCCCCCCCGTGGACGCAAAGTAAGGGATTCGTACATCCCGTGTCTCTGTGTGTGTGTGTGTGTTTGTCTGTGTGTGAAAATGAATGATACTTTTTTAATTCTCTAAAAGGAAACCTTTTCCAAAGTAAGAGTGATACGTGTCTCCAGTTTTAATGCTAATGGGAAAGGGGTGTGCCTTTCGTATCCCTCACTCTCTGTATGGGAAGGGTTGTAGCTAAGTGACAGAACACAGGCTTTGCATGCAAAAGGTCCAAGTTTCAATCCCCGGTGTCTCTAGTTAGAAAAACCCTACTTTCTTTTCCGAGACCTGCTGCCAGTTGCAGTTGTGGACCATTCTGAACAGTGAAGGCTGGTGGCTCCGATGTCAGTGGGGTGGTGAATCCACACTTTGGAGAGCTCATTTAGAGTTCCGACTGGTTCTGACTGAAACCCGGATTTGATTCACCACCCCACTGACATTGGAGCCACCAGTCTCCACTGATTCTGAGCGAGATGAATGAATCCTCTGCTGTTGTATATGGCAGCTTCCTATGGCCGTCATCTGTTTTGCATGCTTTGGAGGAAGGATGAGCTACAAATGTGACCAACAGAGTGGGAAAGAAACGTTTCCTTCCTGTACCTGCTCAGTTAGCAATGGAATGGTTCCTCTTCATTGGCAAATGACATTTGCACTGCATTGCATTCAGGTGCAGTGAATAAACCGCTGCACTGTCCCACTGGATGGTATCCAATGTTAGTCCTAGGTAGAGCAGATCCATTGAAATGCATGAGACTTAGATTAGTCACAACTGGGCCATGGTGGCTTAGTGGTTAAGTCGCTGAACAGACTGGAAGGTCGGCAGGACAGCAGTTCGAGTGCTGCGTGACAGAGTGAGCTCCTGTCTTCAGCCCCAGCTTCTGCCAACCTAGCAGTTCAAAAGCAAGAAATTGCAAGTAGATAAATAGGTACTGCTTCAGCGGGAGAGGTAACAGCATTCCGTGCACCTCGGTGTTCAGTCATGTCGGCCACATGACCACAGAAGCGTCTTCGGACAGCGCTGGCTCTTCAGCTTAGAAATGGAGATGAGCACCACACCCTAGAGTCGGACACGACTGGTTGGGGACACCTTTACCTTTTTAACTTAAGGCCCATTCATTTCAATGGGTCTATCCTATGTAGGACTGACATTGAATACTACCCTTCAAGTAGGGCCCAGCCTCTGGATCCCCCACCCTCAATACTTCTCTTTCCTTGGACTATGGGAGTCACTGCTGCAAGTCTGTGTTCAGAGATCTGCAAGAAAGCTGCATATAATTAGTGATTGTTGTGAGGTTGATTTTAAGCTTTATTATTATATAACATTATAAAATTTATTAGTGATTTGTTATTATTATTATGTATCCTTTTAAATCTCCTTCCTTTTTTATTATTATTACCATCGTTACTGGTTAGTAAGATTTTTGGCTGGTTAAATTGTTAAGCTTTATTATTATATGTTAGCTGAAGGGCAATATATGGTTGTTGTTGTTGTTCAGTCGTTAAGTCGTGTCCGACTCTTCTTGACTCCATGGACCATAGCACGCCAGGCCTTCCTGTCCTGCGCTCTCTCCTGGAGTGTGCTCAAGTTCATATTCATTGCATCGGTGATGCTATCTAGCCATCTCATCCTCTGCCATCCCCTTCTCCTTTTGCCTTCAATCTTTCCCAGCATCAGGGCCTTTTCCAGTGACTTTTCTCTTCACATTAGGTGGCCGAAATATTTGAGCTTCAGCTTCAGTATCTGTCCTTCCAATGAGCAGTCAGGGTTGATTTCCTTTAGGATTGACTGATTTGACCTCCTTGCAGTCCAGGGGACTCGTAAGAGTCTTCTCCAGCACCACGGTTCGAAGGCATCAATCCTTCAGCACTCAGCCTTCCTTATAGTCCAGCTCTCACAGCCGTACGTTGCTACTGGGAAAACCATAGCTTTGATTATACGAACCTTTGTCGGGAAGGTGATGTCTCTGCTTCTTACTATGCTGTCTAAGTTTGCCATAGCTTTCCTCCCAAGGAGCAAGCATCTTTTAATTTCATGGCTACAGTCACCGTCTGCAGTGATCTTGGAGCCCAAGAAAGTAAAATCTGTCACTGCTTCCATTTCTTCCCCTTCTATATGCCAGGAAGTGATGGGGCCAGATGCCATGGTCTTAGTTTTTTTAATGTTGAGTTTCAAACGAGCACTCTCCATTTTCACCCTCAACAAGAGGTTCTTTAGATCCTCTTCGCTTTCTGCATTAGGGTGGTATTGTCTGCATATCTGAAGTTGTTGATAATTCTCCTGGCAATCTTAATTCTGACCTGTGATTCATCCAACCCAGCGTTTCTCATGATGTACTCTGCATATAAGTTAAATAAGCAGGGCGACAATATGCAGCCTTGTCGTACTCCTTTCCCAATTTTGAACCAGTCGGTTGTTCCATGTCTGGTTCTTACTGTTGCTTCTTGACCCTTGTACAGGTTTCTCAGGAGACAGGTAAGGTGGTCCGGTACTCCCATCACTTTAAGAATTTGCCACAGTTTGTTGTGATCCACACAATCAAAGGCTTTAGCGTAGTCAATGAAGCAGAAATAGACGTTTTTCTGGAATTCTCTTGCTTTCTCCATGATGCAGCGAATGTTGGCGATTTGATCTCTAGTTCCTCTGCCTCTTTGAAACCCAGCTTGTACTTCTGGTAGTTCTCGGTTCACATGCTGCTGAAGCCTAGCTTGTAGGATTTTGAGCATCATCTTGCTGGCATGTGAAATGAGCGCAATGGTACGGTAGTTTGAACACTCTTTGGCATTGCCCTTCTTTGGAATTGGAATGTAAACTGACCTTTTCCAGTCTTGTGGCTGCTGTTGACTGTTCCAAATTTGTTGGCATAATAAGTGCAGCACTTTAACAGCATCATCTTTAATCTTTTAGGATCTTAAATAGCTCCGCTGGAATACTGTCATCTCCGCTAGCTTTGTTGTTAGTAATGCTTCCTAAGGCCCACTTGACTTCACTCTCGAGGATGTCCTGCTCAAGTTCAGTGAGCGGACTATCATGGCTATCAGGGACATGAAGATCTTTCCTGTATAGTTCTTCTGTGTATTTTTTCCACCTCTTCTTAATCTCATCTGCTTCTGTTAGGTCCCTGCCTTCTTTGTCCTTTATCATGCCCATCTTTGCACAAAACGTTCCCTTGAGATCTCCAATTTTCTTGAAGAGACCTCTAGTCTTTCCCATTCTATTGTTTTCCTCCATTTCTTTGCATTGTTCATTTAAGAAGGCCTTCTTGTCTCTCCTTGCTATTCTCTGAAACTCTGCATTCAGTTGGATATATCTTCCCCTTTCTCCCTTGCTTTTCGCTTCCCTTCTTTCTTCAGCCTGCTTTCTTGCTATAAGACTGATGATATGATATTGAAATGTAGGGTTGATTATGCTGTATTGAATTGTAATATTGCCAATGTTATAGGTATAATTTTTAAGTAGAATGGGATTTGAAGTTTCGGTGTAATGGAGTTGAAATTTAATTTTTTAAAATAACTTTCAATATATTTTTCTTGTTTTTTTCTTCCTTCTCCTTCTTCTGTTTTCTTTTTCTCTTCTGTTACTGTTGTGTCCTCCTAAGAATATTGTATTGTTAGGAAATTGTAGTTATTGATTATGTTGTTGGTATTGTTTATTTCATTTATAAAGGTAAAGAATAGAATAAACAGTATTTTTTAAAAGAAAAGAAAAGAAAAGAAAGAAAGCTGCATATAAACTGGTTATGCCACTGGATTGAGATGTCATTCGAACCCTGAATCTGTCAGGATTTAACAGACAAGAAAGATGGAAACATGTGACACGTGTGTTTCGAACAGCCTTAGCCTTTAAATTTTCTTCCACTTCCAAGCTAGGCCCAGCCTAAAAATTAAAAACAGGGAAGTCTTAATTAATTCATTAAAAGTATTTTGGCCCTGCTATTCTGCTGAAAATGTTTTCGGAGTGGCTTCCACAAGATTAATAAGAGACAAGGCAGTCCCTGCCTGTAGGCTTACAATCTAAAAGACATGACACATAAAGAAAAAAAAAAGGGGGGGGGATAGGGAGGGAAGAGGAAAACAAGAAAATGCAGGTCCCAGGTTTTAACAGTCCATCATTATTATAATGGCCAGCTTGAATGGGAACAGTTCCAGAAGAGGAGGAGCCGGATAGAGTCGGTTTCTCGGCAGAGCCAATGAAGCGGGACCTCTTTTCCTCCCTCCCCTCTGCTGCAGCCTGATGCAATGGCTGCTGCCAGATGACGGTGACGGGAGGGAGGAGCCGCATGGAGCCGGTCTCTCTGCAGAGCCAGTGGAATGGCCCTACTTCCCATCTTTCCCTCTGCTGAAGACAGGTGGGTTGTTCACTTCCTCTTTTCTCCAGGTGGAGGTGTCAGCTCCTCAGGGACGTACAGAGGCTGCGTCGCTCTTCCAAGCAAGTGTAAACCACGTGTCTTCACATTGACTACAGCCACTAAGAGGACCTTCCAGACCAACATAGCCTGTTGCTCCTCTGACAACTGCAATGAAAATCTTCTCCTGAGTGGTGGGTGTTGACTGGGCTTGGGAAGGGTTCCTGGATGTGGGTGAGGTGGGGGGGGACTGCAGGGGCTTCCCTTCTAAGGACAGTGGGTGGGTGGTGGCAGCAGCAGGGACATTATTTCTGAGTTTGCAAAGCAACCCTGCTGAAGGCCAAGCTGTAACTGGGATGCAAGTCTGCAATGGGCCTTGTACCAGAGACTGGAGGTGGGGGAGGGCAGAAGGTGGATGTGAACCTACTGGTAGACCTCCGGGTGGTTTTCCATTCATCCGTACGGGCTTCTGATTCACAACTCAGCAAGAAAATGACATTTCCCATGAAAATAGGGCTCCTGAAATGGCAGTACAGAGTGGGCTGCCAACCAGGGGTTGGATCCAAGATTTGCCTTCCACGAGGGCAAGGGCTCCACTTGCTGAAGGGTTCTGCTCACGGAGCATTGCTCCGCCTGAGTTTTAGGGACCCCACACACCACAGCTCACCCCATTCAGCAGGATCTCCTGACTCACTGTGTAGCATTTTCAGGGGGCTGGAGGGGCTGTCACAGGAAGGAGGAAGCGGGGAAGTCCAGTTCCACCAGCCAAATTGATCCAGCTTAAGTCTGGATCCAGCGTTATACTGGAAACAGTTTCTTCTTCTGACTGCCACATGTTCAGCGGCTCCCTATTCCTCAGTTCTACTTGGGGTATGTCTGCCCTGAGCCAATATTTTGCGTTAGATTCCAGCTGGTGGAATGGAGGTTCTAGTAAAAAAATAAAGTAGATCCCAGGAGGCTGAAGTGTGCCTACCCTTGACCTGAGGGACGTCTGGCAGGAATTGCATGTGGGTGCCACAGCTCTGACCTGGCCAAAGGTGGGGTTTTTACAAAGGGACCATCTATACTGACAAGGGTGCCTCCTTAAACCAATAGGCCAGAGCAGGTCAGCTGATACTACCTTACCATTAGAGGTCCGGCCTATTGGAACCTGGCTAGCATTGTGTTTGCGTCCAGTGCCTTATCCAATTACATGAGACTTGTCCCTCCCTTAACCTCAGTAATGCGAGACCTGTCTGATATATATATATATATATATATATTTTTTTTTTACAGTGCCTCCAGTTAGTACTTCTGGAAATGGGGTGACTTGCCCAGCCTGTGAGAATTACAACCAGATGGACTGTGTGAGCAAAAACCGCATCACCTGCACAGGCATCGAACAGCTGTGCATCTCCCTTGTGGGGATATCTATCGGTATATCTTCACCCTCACCCCGCCCCATCCCATCCTTTTTCACCCCATTATGTAGAGCAGAGTCACACCATGACCTTCCCCAGAGTTGGGATGAAAAAGCCCCTTATTATGGCAGCTGCATTATACATGCATCCCTTCCTTTGTTCACCTGAGATAGGGGTCGATTGTAGGATGAACCTGGGAAGCCAAGGGATGGAGGCCAAGGGATTGGGGTGGTGAAGTCTCTGATCTGAAGTCCTGGTCTCTGATTGTATAAAAGGCAGCAGAGACCTTGGAAAGTTAGGACCCCAGATTCAGGGATGTCATCAAGGGTAGGCATGGTCAGACATGTCCCAAGGGCCCACAGCTCAGCAGGAGCCCAGTGATAAGAGCCCCCTGGAGTTGCTTCTCCTTTTCACTATTACAACCTGCTTGTTCACTTGCCTCTTGCTCTGGCCCATGTGACAGTGATGGTGAGAAGGACGAGCAGGAGGTGCCACGGCCTCCTTGCTCACTCTCTCTCTGTCTGTCAAGCAAGCAAGTGGTAGCAATGATGAGAAAGAGGAGGAGGCACCATAGCAGCTGGTGACAATGGCAGTTAGGAGGTAGAATCACTGAGGGAGGGGGCCCATGGAGGGTCTTGTCTAAGAATACCTGGAGCTGGCACTGCTCAGATGGTTCTTAAACACTTTGGCCCTTTGGATCACCATTTAAAAAACACCCCCCCCCCATATCCTTCCCCTCTTTGCCTCTTATGCTCCCATTACCAAACACTTAGGCTGAGCTAAACCTTCTCCTTGGAGAATATACAGCTCAAAATGAGGGGTTGTGTGGGTCAGGAAGGAGAAGGGTTCTTTGAAACCTCCCCCACCCCAGCGAACCTTTTTTTCACTGCTGACTATTTCGTGGTGGCCTCTCTCCTGGTCACTGCCCTCCCAGGCTCTGTTTCCTCATCTGCTGTTCACCAATCTTTAGCTCCAATAGGGATGTCAGAGGATTTCGCCATGAATCTCGGGGAGGCCGAATGCCAGTGCATTCAGCCCCCCAAAATCGGTGGCGAAGCGGTCTGCCCCCCGCCCCCCCTGGGACAGGACTTACCTTGGGCGAATCTCCCTGGTGGTGGCGGCTCCGGCGGCGGTTCGGCAGCGGTTCGGTGGCGGTGCAGCGGTGACAGCGGCTGCGGCAGCTGGTCTTCTGACCGGCTGCCGCCGCCGCCATTTCCAAGTTAAAAAAAAAAAAAAATGTGACAGGCTACGTAAACATTTATGTAGCCTATCACGGCTGACTGCAGGGATGCAAACGGCAGCAGCTACGGCCACCGCCATTTGTAGACCCGGCCGGCAGGATTCGTGGCGGGAGGGACGGGGCGTCTCCCCCCCGGCCAGAATTTCCGGGGGGAGGGACAGAGAGCCTCCCCCCCACTGCGAATCAAATTTCGTCAAAGGTAAGTTACTTTCATACATCCCTAACTGCTCCAAGCCTCTGTCCCCAGAGTCTCAAGATTTGAGCCTCTGGAGACCATGAAATGTGAGAAGAACCATCATACATGAGTCAGTGTGTAGATCAGGGTTGGGCAACTGTGGGAGATCTGGAGGGCATTTTTGCCAGTACTCCCATGGGCTACATTCTTCAGGCTGCCTCAAATTGCTCTAATATATATATTTTTAAATGGCAGTTTGCCACTGCAAACCCCTTTAGCCTTATGGACCAACTCCAGAGCACTAAAATGGTCCAATTTAACGTTCAAATAAGCTAAATTTGACCCTTTTAGTCAAATTTAGTGCTCTATCATATGGACAATATTTTCCCTGGAACATTTTTTCACTGTTGCCAAATGGGAGGCAGCAGGGGTTACATGAAGGCCACGGGCCATGTTTTACCCACTCCTGCTGTAGCCCTTGGAAAAGTCAGAGACAACAAGACCCTCCAATGGATGAGAATGAAGATGACAGCACTGGCTCCCGGTGACTGGGCCCCTTGAAGGCCCAGACTGCCAGCAACTGGTATTTGAGGGGACATGAGATTAGGGATGTCCAGATTTTCTTAAATCCATTCTGTGTTTTGTGGATTGTCAGGTGTCTTTCGTTCCGTCTTCCACTCATTGATGGAGCTGGATTTCTTAAGGGACATACAGGAATTTTGTTCCACTTGTGCGAGCATGCACTTGCGCTAATGTGCGATATTACAAGTGCACAATAGTGCTAAGGCACATTAGCACAAATGTGAATTTGCACATATCCCCCCCCCCATTAAAAAAATGGTCTGCAAGACTGAGAAATCCATTTGGAAAAAGCTGGCCTGCTGAAGAGTTTGCAGGTCAGATTCATAGAAATTTGGATCCGTTGCAGATTTCTCCAACATCCCTACATGGAATACTATGACATTTCTATCTGTGGTGTTTGATCTGTGCCAGCTCATTCACACATATGCAGCACCACTCTAGCAATAAACTTGAATGTGTGAATCAACCCATCTTCCCCACACATGCCAATGCACCATAACTCCCATGATGGCAGAAATGCTAGTTAAAACATAACATGGAAATAGGTGCAGGAGGCAGAGAGGTGATCTCCTTTTCCTCTGAGTTTGAGCCTCTACTTATTTCTCTCCACAGCTGATCAGCAACAAAACTTATCTATCAAAGGCTGTGCTACTCAGAGTGCCTGTGATATGACAATGAACGACCTGGTGCCCTATGGAGGAAAAGTCTATCGGCTGACCAGGAAACCAGTTTGCACTAATGCAGGAATCCTGGGTGCCATCTCCTCCCCAGCCACTTTTTTGACTGTCATTTCTGGCTTCCTCTTAGTAAATGTCCTCTCTTGACCTAGCTACTCTGTGTTTGCCTTCCCATCTGTTTAATGATCTGTTGTGTTGGTCTCCAGAACTGCTAGTTGTTTGTTTATTTGTTTTAGAAATGGAGAATGCACTAATTTTCAGCATGACTTTCTAGAACCCATTATTTCTCCAATATCCCTTTTCTGAGGGATCTTCCAACAACTCTCTCTCCCTCCCCTCCCCTCGGCGTGTTGGTTTAGCGAAGTCTGTTCAGACTCCAGAACTTTTCTTGCTCTCTTCCACATCGAGAACAAATCTGGAGCATTTGGAGTGTCAAATTGTTCGAATCCTGAAAGGGCAATGCAACAGCCTGGGGGCACTTGTTGAAGGGTGCCAGGCCAGGGGGCAGGGAGGTAGAAATTCATAAAGTAAAATACATTTTAAATAGTTCATGTGGAAATGGTTTTCATGTTTGTACCCCTTCTGGGGTGGGAACTGTATGCCTTGTGTTGAACAACTGGTCAGTGCTGTTGGCCTGGAAAATGCCAATCACCTGTTGAGGATAGATTGAATCACAGACCCCCTTCCCTCCTCCCTCCAAATAAATGGGACGTTGTTAACTTAAAATGGATTATGACAACTAAAGTAGAGCTGTATGCCAATGGCCTCTAGCTTCTTCACCCTGTTGTGGGCAGAGAAAGTAGTGTGTGTGTGTGGGGGGGGGGAGACACTTTTGATGAATTTCTCCAGGAGAAGTTCTCCAATAGTTTCTATGGGTGGGACTCACCATTGTCATACACAGCTTCTCCCCCCCTGCCCCAATGTTTTTGTTGTTTTGCTTTTCTTTTCTTTTTTTGCTACAAGTAGCATCAGCAACAAATGTGTTGGGTGGTAGGCTGGCCACCAGTTTGAGTCCTCCACAGTGCCAGGCACCTAGTGTCTTTTTGAGGCATGGGGGGGGGGGTTGGCAGCTTCCATACAAACATACAATGAAGGGAGATTCAGAGACAATTTGGCAACATGGCCTTCTTTCCCCCTGGATTTGATGGTGGGGGTTTGAGAAAAAGAAAACAAAATCAAGACATTTTCTCAGAAAAATGTCTTCTGAGAAATTTAGTCTAAGGCCCTTCACTCTCCCTCCCCCCCTCTCTCCCCCCCACATCTAAAGCACAGCGGATGGGCTCTGGAGACTGAACCTTTTCAACTGGGGTACCAAAATTATAGTGTGCCTTCCCGAGAGAAGCCCACTTGCCTGGATGTGAATGATGGGAGTTGTAGTCCAACACCTCTGGAGTGCACCAGGTTGGGGAAGGCTGTTTTAAGCCTAAGCCACAAAAACATTAAATATGTGGGCAGTTTGACTGGCAGGATATATTATTACTAAACATTCCATCCATCCTCAATCACTCTTCAATTATTCACTGATTTTCAAACTTCAAATTAATATATGTTTCCCCCTATTAAAAAATAAATGTTTCTTGAAATGTAAATTGCTGTGGAGTTTCTTATTTTGTGTCACATGCTTATTCTTCCCTCACCCTGGGTTTTATTTTATTTTTTAATTGTGGATTCTGCCAGCTACCTAATTTCTCTTTGGATTCTCTCATGCCCTGTCCAGGTACTGCTACTGGAAAGTTTCAGTCATCACTATTCAACCCAGAAAATGTTACATGTAGTACTGTCATTGTGGAATCTGAAATTCCCCTGTCATGGGACCAGCTACACCCTGATCCATGTGTGGGAGGGATACCAAGCCAAAGTGCCTCACTCCTGTTTACCCTTGCCTTCCAATAACCTTTCCACTGCCACCAGGTTTATTTATTTATTTATTGCATTTATACCCCGCCTTTTTCCCTCTTGCAAGGAACCCAAGGCGGCTTACATTATCCTCCTCCTCTCCATTTTATCCTCACAATAACAACCCTGTGAGGTGGGTTGGGCTGAGAGTCTGTGACTGGCCCAAAGTCACCCAGTGAGCTTCCATGGCCGAGTGGGGGCTAGAACCCAGATCTCCCGGCTCCTAGTCCAACACTCTTGCCACTACACCACACTGGCACACAGGTGGAAATCTTTATTTTCTCCAGCTCCCTGCCCCCCTCCTCTGGGGGTCTTGCAAATATCTTTAGGTAGAGTGGGACTTGAATTTTAGATGGATAATCCAACAAGAAAGGAGACTATTTGGTTTCAACAACAAATGTTTAATGTAAATTATTATTAGTAGGAATAAGATTTTAACTCTCTGGAAAAGACCCTGATGCTGGGAAAGACTGAAGGTAAAAGGAGAAGGGGATGGCAGAGGATGAGATGGCTAGATAGCATCACCAATGCAATGAATATGAACTTGAGCACGCTCCGGGAGAGAGTGCAGGACAGGAAGGCCTGGCGTGCTATGTTCCATGGGGTCACGAAGAGTCGGACACGACTGAACAACTGAACAACAAAAGATTTTAACATCTGAATGGTTACAACACACACACACACACACCCATAAGAACAAAAGGGTAAGAAAATACTAGGGTAAATGCATTCAGGTAACTAGACTAGGTATCTATTTTCTCTATGTTCTTTGAGCAATACCTTACTATCAGAGTTCTCAGCTTTTCCAAGCATTCAGCTTCTCCAAAAAGTAGCTCTCTGATTTTCTTTCTTGTTTTGATTCTTCTTTCCTTCCAACCTTTCTCTCTATTTCACCCTTCCTCTACATTTTACTAAAAACATGTCTTTTTATGTGCTAAAGCCAACCTGTGCTCTGCTCACTTTTCCTCTGTGTTCTTTCTGTTGAGCTCCATGCAAACATTTCTGCCAAAGCTTCTGTATCTTGCAGAAATGAAACATATATTTCTCTCACAGCAGACATTTTGGCTCCAAAGAGCTGAACAAGGCTTCTGTCTGGTAGTTGAACCTCCTGTCCCCTCCCTTGCTTTGTAGACTGCCTGGACTTTTAACCTATTGATTTTACACAGACCAGCCTATACAGAAAACACTCACGCACGCGTGCGTGTGCACACACACACACACACACACACTAAAACAATTCAGAAAAAAGAGTAAATGTATCATAAAATAAAGAGTAATTACCACCAACAAAATAAAATTAATAAATAAGTTTTAAAACCCTGCCAGCACCTATATATACAATCATTCCTTCACATTACCTTAGGCAAAATGCCAGTAGAAATGTCAAGGGAAGCTAAAAGACACTTGATAAAATCACTAGCAAAAGCTCTCAATAGGTGTCCGGTTTCCTGAAACAAGGAGCTCTGGGCTTGGAACTCCCTGTCATGCTGGTGAGCTGTTTAGCAGAGCAAGGACAAGGAGTAGGTCTGCCAGGGAAAGGAAGCTGTCCAGCAAAAGATTCGGAATTAGTCAATTAGACATACACAAGTAAGAGCTGCAGAACAGATCGCACCGTTCCAGCAACAATACCCAATAAAGGAAGTGAGAGGTTTTATAGCCGCTGCTACAGCTTTCCCTGCAAAAGGCCCATTTGTTTTATTTGTTTTAATTATGAAAGCACATGTGAATTCTAACAAAGGCGTTCTGAATGAAAGTTCATTTTTTATTCGTCTGATCTGTTTGACTCGTTATTCGTTTGTTACCATTGGAATGAAACACTGAAGTCACTCAGGGTTTTTTTGTGTGGGGGAGATGAGAGAGAGAGAGAGAGAGAGAGGGAGGGAGAGAGATCAGTGAAAATGACAGATACAAAATAGGGTCTTTGTTCTATCTGTCTGAAATTTGGCAGCTCAGGGCCAAAATGGACATTAATTTAAATGTGCATCTAGCAGCTATGTCTTCTTTTCATTTTTTTACTCCAGTTACGGGGCGGGGGGGCATTCAGATCTTAACCCTACCTCCTCCCCCACAACCCGGCTAGGGTATCTTTCAATGACTGAACGCTCACCAGGCTTTCAGGCAGGAATTTTTCCAGCCCTGCCTGAAGATGCCAGGGAAATTTCATGCCAACTGGATGGAAAACACTGATGGTACAAGCAGAAGAAGAGTAGCTGGCTATCTCACTGAAAGCAATGGAAAGCGTATAGGATGTGCACCTTTTTAATGGACTATCAAATTAGGACCCTTTATCCAATATGTCTGAAAACTGGCAAGTCTGATGTCTGGAAGGTAGTAGAATGCCTGAGAATGTCATCCCGTTTCAGCAGAAAACACGGACGTTACCGGCAGCAGAAGACAGTGTGGGTCTCCCACTGAAACCACCAAATGATCAGTGGCTGGGGGAAAGGGGTGGGGCCAAGAGAAGGGAGTGTGGCCTTCTGGGGAACCTCAGAGGGCTGGATTTGGCCCCTAGGCCTGAGGTTTTGCACTCCTGGTCTCAGGCCAGTCTGCCCAGAAGGAGAGGGGAAGACAAATGTCAGCTGCTGAGCCTTCTCTGGGTTTTTGCTACTATTCACATGCAGGTGAGCAGGAAGCATGGAAGAGGAGCAGGGCCCAATGGATCTGGGGGTCAGCAGCAGCCACCTGGCTAGGGTGTGGGCCTCAGCAAGTGCCCAATGATGTTTACCCTGAACTCTTCCTGTCAATGGTGACAGCCCTGCCTGTTTTTGTGGCAAAGCCAGGTAGCTCTGATACGAATAATGCTGGTAGTTGGGTTGCTGGGCTATAAAACAGAACTTCTGTTTCACTGTAATGCTGATTTCAGGTAAAAGGTCCTAATGCAGGCCGCCCAACTGTCAGAGCTGAATGCAAGCAGCAGGATCTAAGTGGTGGTATCTGGCTCTCTTCTGGGGTAGAGAAGTACATTCATGTTGTCTTTGGTCCCTGAGAGTCTCTCCCTCCCCCCCCCCTCTCTCTCTCTCACACACACACACACACAGATGCTCCTGACTGCAGACCTCTCTCAACAGAGTCAACCCAAGCAGAGTCCAAAGAGCGCCCTGCTCACTTACTAGGGCAGGGGTTAGAACCTCTTTCAGCCAGAAGGCTGAATTCAGTTTTAGAGGCGCTCTTGATGGTTTCATTCCAGTAGTGGGTAGGGACAAAAGCAAAAGGAGTGGGGTCAGAATTCACACCCAGAGAAAGTCACAGCCAAGGCAGTGTGTAGTCAGTTGGAGGGCAGGGGGAGAGGGGAGAGGAGTTTTTGTGTGTCCATGTGAATGTGTGAGGCCAGCTTTGCAGGGATGCACTCTCAGAGTCTCAAGTCTTCTTTTCTGAATTGTGGCTCTGAGGATGACATTATTATCATTATCTGTCGTGTTATTCTTTGCAAAGCGTTCCTTGCAGAACTTGCTGGTGGGTTCCAAAAAAGATGATGATCATCATTATCATCTTATTACTATTTTGTGTGGGTGTGTAGATCGCTCTCCCACTGTTTTCTACTTATCAGCTTAATGTCACTGGATTATCTGTACAATGGGAGTTATTCCTGGAACCCATTCTCCTAATGAGTCCAAAGGAGTGCTTTCATGCAGTTGTGTGACACCCCCCTCCCACTTTCACTCATGATCTTAAAGTTCATGCACTTCACTTTCTCCTTTCTGTGATATGGATTGATGGCTGTGGAGATTCAAAAGCCTGCTCCACCTCTGGAGGTCCCTTGGCTCTGTCCCTGGGACCCCCACCTGCCTCAGTGGCCACCAGTCACCACTAGTGCTAGCTGACCATGGGGCAAGCCAGGCCAGAAATTATGGGATGCTGTTGGGCCTGGGCAGGAGACAGGCACAGGAGCAGAGAGTTGCAGGGCTCCCGGTTCATAGAATCATAGAATAGTAGGGTTGGAAGGGGCCTACAAGGCCATCGAGTCCAACCCCCTGCTCAATGCAGGAATCCAAGTCAGAGCATCCCTGTCAGATGGCTGTCCAGCCTCGTCTTGAACGCCTCCAGTGTGGGAGAGCCCACCACCTCCCTAGGTCATTGGTTCCATTGTCGTATTGCTCTAACAGTCAGGAAGTTTTTCCTGGTGTTCAGCCGGAATCTGGCTTCCTGTAACTTGAACCCATTATTCCGTGTACTGCACCCTGGGATGATCAAGAAGAGATCCTGGCCTTCCTCTCTGTGACAACCTTCAAGTACTTGAAGAGCGCTATCGTATCTCCCCTCGGTCTTCTCTTCTCAAGGCTAAACATGCCCAGTTCTTTCAGTCTGTCCTCATAGGGCTTTGTTTCTGGTCCCCTGATCATCTTTGTTGCCCTCCTCTGAACCCTCTCCAGTTTGTCTGCATCCTTCTTCAAGTGTGGTGCCCAGAACTGGACACAGTACTCCAGATTGTTGCAGAACTTAAGAGTCAGAGAGACCACGGAGTGAAGGAAAAAGAGTTTCTTTATTTAACGCGCGGGCTTAAGGCTAAAATCATTTCCAAAGAGCCAGAAGCCCCGATTTACATCAGCACATTGTTTTTATAGACATTGTGACACATATGAAACGGCTCCTCCTCCCCCTCCCGTGTGGGGTTGCAGTCCTCAACATTTCCTCTCTTAGCACCATTGTTTATATCCCAGGAACTGGGTTATAGGCCATGATAAACAAAGAACATAATATGCAAGAACATGATATCCACTATTCTTACCTTAGCCTTGCTAACTAGATAAGACATTCTTGCGTCTTGTCAGCTTACAAACATATATTTTAGAGAGCAAGACCTCAGCAAGAACATGAAGCATGAGACTGCATGAGGCTACTTAGTCTGACCCCCGATATGGCTGCTACAAGATGAGGCCTAACCAGTGCTGAGTAGAGGGGAACTAGTACTTCCCAGGATTTGGAAGCAATGCTTCTATGAATGCAGCCCAAAAGAGCATTTGCCTTTTTTGCAGCCACATCACATTGTTGGCTCATATTCAGCTTGTGATCGACAACAATTCCAAGATCCTTCTCGCTTGTAGGGTTGTTGAGCCATGTATCCCCCATCTTGTAACGGTGCATTTGGTTACTTTTTCCTAGGTGCAGAACTTGGCATTTCTCCCTATTAAATGTCATTCTGTTGTTTTCTTCCCAGCGCTCCAGTCTATCCAGATCACTTTGAATTTTGTTTCTGTCTTCCAAAGTATTAGCTATCCGGCCCAATTCTGTGTCATCTGGAAATCTGATCAGCATTCCCTGTACCTCCTCCTCCTCCTCCAAGTCATTAATAAAAATGAAGAGCACTGAGCCCAGGACTGAGCCCTGCGGTGCCCCACTCGTTACCTCTCCCCAGTTTGAGAAGGTCCCATTGATAAGCACTCCTTGAGTCCGATTCTGTAGCCAACTGTGGATCCACCGGATCGTTGTTTCATCTAGCCCACTTTGAGCTAGTTTGCTCATCAGGATATCATGGGGCACTTTGTCGAAAGCTTTGCTGAAGTTGAGGTCTATGATGTCTACAGCATTCTCACGGTCCACAAGGGAGGTTACTTGATCAAAAAATGAGATCAGATTTGTCTGGCAGGACTTGTTTTTGACAAATCCATGTTAAAAGGTTGGAAGTTAAATGAGCCCAAGGAGCAGAAGAGGTGAAGGGGAATGAGCAGAACTGCAACAAGATTCGGAGGCCTGCTAGGTGACAGCAGAGCTACCAATAAAGGCAGGAAAGAAGGGGTGGGCAGAGAGAGGGCAAACTCTGACCAATAACTGAAGACCATCTCCCCTAACCTGGTGCTCTCCAGATGTTTTGGACCAACTTCTCTCAGCCCCTGCCACCTTGGCTAATGGTCCTGAATGCTGGGATTTGTAGTCCAAAACATCTGGAGGCTTCCAGGTTGGGAAAGGCAGCTGTAGATTGAAAAGAGGGAGCTGGAGGGACAGATCAATGATGTCATAAACATGTCAGCCAGTAGGGAGTGTTTTCAGACTCTGCTGTTGCCAAGGGAACTTTAACTTTAAAAAACATAGCAGTTATGCTTTCAAAAACGGCATGCTTTCAAAAACGGTATCAGGAACAGCAGTGATCCTTTTCCCTCTAACTAAGTACGTAATTGACGTAATTATGGGACTGACACTGAAAGATGAGAGGGGAAGTCCCTGTTGGCACAGAAGCATTATCTAGCTTCCTGTCAGCACCTGATGGATGATATGTAATTGTTATGTAGCCTTGGACCAGGAACACCTTATGAGATCTGGTGGACTAACAACTAAGAGATACCAGCATAACTAACAGCCCAGTACTGGCCATGCTTACAGAGAAGTAAGTTGTTCTGAGTTCATTAGGACTTACTCCCAGGTAAGTGTGCACAACCATAACACAGACTTCATAGGAGGCAGGTCACATTGAACTCAGTGGGACTTCAGAGTAAACGTGCTTAAGGGTGCTTAAGCACTGAGCAGGGGGTTGGACTTGATGGCCTTGTAGGCCCCTTCCAACCCTACTATTCTATGATTCTATGATCCTATGATTCTATGCTCCATAATGCACCCACAGTTTGAGATAACATTTTCACATTTGAAGGTGAATTCTCATTTTGAGTGCCAAATTCCTTTTCCAAAAGCAGCATGGTGGAAAGGGAGACTTGCACAAATTTTGTTGAGTTAATTCATTTCAGAGCTAATATTAAACATTTGAAACAACGTGTGACAAAGGATATGAAGATCTGTAAAACTTGAGCTCATTGAGGTTCTAGGATTTCTGCCTCAAAGCTCATCCTGAACTCATGTCCATATCAGACTGTGAGCTCCCCCCACCCCAGTCACACAAAAAATTGTGTGGGTTTCTGTGGGCCTTTTCCCAAAGGTGCACATTTGCTGTGTGCATTTTTAAAAAGTAGATACTTTTCTCCCATTGATGAAAGCATAAGTGCACATTTGTTCAAAAGTACACACTTTTTTTGATGTGTACTTTTCAAAGGTATGCACTTTTTGAATGCACGTTTCTTTGGTCTGTGAATCACAGCACGAGTTCAAAAATGTGCAGAGTTTGACCAGCGATTGCATTTGAGTCTGTGTTCAAGTTTGGGAGGTGTGAACTGGGTAAATTCTGGTCTAAAACAAATTGAAACAAATTTATCATACATGACATCCCTATGTGTGGCTAGAAGCGCTGGATTGTACTGTAGTGGCAATAAGAACTTTGGTCTCCTACTCCTTTCCCCCCCAAGGATGCAGTGAATGGCTGGAATACCCATTAAGGATGGCTGTCATGGGGAAATCAGGCTATTTGGGGGCTCACCAGATTTCCCTAGTGCTTGCATTTGTGAGCCAAGCCATGGGCTTTCTCCCTGAAATCTGGGAACTTCCTTGGATTTTTTTTTAAATGGCCATTTATGCAAATTGCAGCCACAGTTTGCGTAATTTATTAAAATGTTGGCCATAATTTGTTTAATTTGCACAAATTGCGGCCAGTTATGACTTAAATTTGTGTAAATTATGCACATTGCAGCTGCAATTTGAGTAAATGGTGATTCCCCCCCCCCCGCCCCCAAATCTGCAAACTGGCTTGACTTCATATAGATCGAATTGGGCCAGCTGGAGGGATAGCAAACTGGAGTCTGGGGAGCTGAGCTGCTGAAAGCTCAGTGAACTTTGCCCCCCAGACACATTCTTCCAACATCCCTACTGCCCATCCTTTGGCTCCACCACCTTTCTACCTCACCTTTTGTCCTCAGCCCCAGAGGCCTGCAAAGATGTGCTTGCTTGTCTTTGCACATCGTTATGGTCCAAGCACAGGACAAGGGATGGTTTTGCCCAGTGATGGATCTTCCTAGTTGGACCAGGAACCATTCCACACTCCCCCTCCTCCTACTGTAGCCCCACACTTTAACCCAGGGGTGCAGAAACTGAGGCCCCAAGGCCAAATGTATGGGTCCCACTCCAGGATGTCCCAGAAAGCCAACTCCCCTATCCCTGGCCCTACCCCTTTCTCTCCAACCAGTGTTTGGTATTTTTCCAGTGTTGATGCAGTTTTTCCCCCATCTGAAAAGTGGAAATATCTTCCCGGAGGCTTAGTTACTTGCAGTAGGAGCTTTAAGCTACAATATCCTGGCATTTGTGTGGTTTCTGGCCCTGCCCCTTTTTCCTTCAGCCCCAGTCACCACTTGATTACAGCCCCAAGACCTTCTCCAAGATGGGATTTGGCCCTCAGACTGAAAGAGGTTCTGCACCCCTGCTTCAACCCTTTCCCTCCCAGAAGCTAGAACCCCTGCTCAGCTAGACTAAACTAGACACTCCTTGTGCAGCTGTTGCTGCCTCAGCTCCAGTTTTCCTTTCTCTTCCTCATGTGCTCCCAAGAACATGCAGACGTCTCTGATCTTCTCCCTCTTCTGCCTCCTGCTTGGTACAGGTAAGTCCATAGGGTTTAATCCTTTAGGCCTAAGAATAGGAAGCTACCATAGACCAGATCAGACTATTTGTCCATCCAGCACAATATTATCTTCTCTGATGAATGGCGGCTCTCCAGGATCTTGGGCAGAATATCTTCCTCATCCACTGGGGAATGGGGGGGAAACATACAAACGCCAGGGAACCCCAAATGTTTGGTGGTTGGGGCAAAGGGTGTGGGGTCAAGGGAAGGAGGAGCAGCCATCTGGCAACCCCAGATGGTTGGATGGTGACCCCAGGTGAGCCAGATTTGAACTGAGATCTGAGGTTCAACACCTCTGCCTTAAGGTGGATATTTTTTACCACATTGAGGTATAAGGATCTATTTTCTGCCCCACGTGTCTTTGTGAAAAGTCCTGTCCTATTAGGAAGGATTGTCTCTTATGACATCAATTCCCAATGTTTAAGTAAGGGGACCCACCAAAAAAGAATGTGTTTTTTATTTGGGAACTCACTTCGTTGATGAACTGGAATTGACCACCTACAGTTTGCAGGCCATCATCACCCATTGATGATGGCCTGCAAATTGATCCACTAAGGTTCTACCACTTTCTACTGAGGTGAAAACCCTCCAGCTGAGGACCAGTTCTCATTAAGACCAGGATCTCCCTCCACCACTTTAATAGGGCTAAAGAAGAAAGAGTTAATATTGCTGACATTTGGGGTTGGTGGGTGAATTCGTTCAGAGGGAGAGTAGGCTTAACATTAAAGAGGAGGTGGGCAAGGCTTTCTCCTTTCCTTTCCTTTCCTTTCCTTTCCTTTCCTTTCCTTTCCTTTCCTTTAAGAAAAAAATATTTGCCATTTCTTCAAGTAGCAACTAGGCTGGTCTCAGCAGCCTGGTGACCTTCTCTCCTAATTTGAGAAAGAATGTTTCCGTGGCAATGATGCTTCATCACCATCCTCCTCCTCAGGGGCAGTGTGTGTGTCTGTGTGTGTGTGTAGTTGGCTGCTTCCATTGGCATTCTATGAGTCCTTACCTGCAGTCCAACATGGTACAACCCAGTTTACCACCTCAGAGAGAACTAGGCCTGGCAAATGCTGGTGAAGGTGAAGGATAGTTCCTGGGAGTTATGACTTAACAGCCTCTCTCCTGCTCTTTGCAAAACAGAACTGCATATTATATTCTATACCAGCCTTCCCCAACCAGATGTTTTTGACCTCAACTCCCATCAACCTCAGCTGGCATGGCTGATGGCCAGAAATTCTGGAAGATGTAGTCAAAAACATCTGGAGGGCACCAGGCTGGGGAAGGCTGTTCCATACAATGTACTTCTTTTGGCTTGCCAGATGTTCACCCAAGGTCAGCAATGGAACATGAAGCAGTGACCATTTTGTGCTGTTCCAGGGATTACTTCACACTCCCTTCCACTCCTGACTGTTGTTGGTGGCTCTTTGCAACAGCCATACTTTAAGACCGTGGAGGTGGCCAGTACCACAGCTGTCTTCTCAGCAGAATGGCTATGCTCCCATCTGTTGTGCAGGACGAGAGTACCATTTTACATAGCAAGCACCTCCCCACCAAGTCTGAAACATCTAGCAGTTCTTATCAACATTGCCAATAACAACCGATGCAGCAGAGAGTGCAACATTGCAACCTGGATACTACCAGATGCTGTGAAAGGGGAGGGGAAGCAAGAACATGCAGCTGCCATTTTGGGTGGCCCATAAGGTTTCCATTTCATGTACAGCTTAGGCCTAGAAGGGTGTAACTCTCTTGGTGAGCATATGCAACGTTGCTGGAACAGTATCAGTGTTTTAATAGCCTGAGCCCCAAGATGTAGAAGTGCAAAAAGCATTAGCTTGGTGGGATGCCTGTAGGGGTGTATGAAACCCCCTTACCTGGACTCCATGGGGGTCCGCAGGCAGGGGAGGCGATCCGTCCCTCCCCCCTGGAATTCTCTCTGGCTGGCTCCACTCCACAGCGAGTCGGCGGAGCTGCCAGCCGGCTTTGAAGTGCCAGCGATACGGCCGCCATTGCCGTATTGCTGGTGGGCTAGATTGACTGCGGCCGCAAATGGCGTCCTGGATGCCATTTGCGGCCACAGTCTATCCGGCCCACCAGCGATACGGCAATGGCGGCCGTATCGCTGGCACTTCGGAGCTGGCTGGCAGGGAGGATCCGGTCAGCAAGGATTCCTCATGGAGGCAGAGGTAAGTCTTCCGATCTTCCACGGACTCTGGGGGGCCGGATTATTTTGAATCTGGCCTCACTGGGGTCCGTGGAGGTTTTCTCCCCCATCCTTAGATGCCTGTTTCCTTGAGAACAGGCCACACACAGGGAAGAGATGCAGGAAGTTCCTTATAGAAGAGGTACCTGTTATTACGGGGTGTGTGTGAGCAGGTCATGCTAGGGATGGTGGAGAAATCTGCCACGGACTCCAATGAGGCCGGATTCTTTAGAATCCAGCCCCCCGGAGTACATGGCAGAATGGACTGCTCCCCCCTGCCACCCCATGAAGCCCAGTCGGGATGGATCCTACCTGGCGCCAGCCAGTCCGGGTCCATGCTCTTCATTCCGCAGCCGGCCACTGCCGGGCTGTGGCCGCAAATGGCATCCAGTGTAGGGGACGTCATTTGCATCCCTGCCCTTTGCCGTGATAGGCTACATAAATATTTAGGTAGCCAAACACAAAACCAGCAGGGACGCCACTGGCATCTGCTATGCCATTGGTGTCCCTGCTCTTTGCCGTGATAGGCTATGTAAAGATTTACGTGGCCAATCATGGCAAAGAGCAGGGACGCAAATGGCGTCCCCTACGTTGGATGCCATTTGCAGCCACAGCCAGGCAGCGAACGGATGTCCAGCTGTGGGTGGCCCCAGCCGGCGGCTCTGTGAACTCGCTGTGGAGCGGAACCAGCCGGGGAGGATTCTGGGGGGAGGGATGGATTGCCTCCCTGCCCAGTGGACCCCGGAGCAGAACAGTAAGTGGGGTTTGTACACCCCAGGTCAATCACAGTAGTTATTTCTCCTCATCTGGACTATCAGCACAGTACCTGGCTTGTGGGTATCTGGATTGCTAGGATGCCAATGGACTGGGGACCCACAAAAGACTTCTCTAACTGGATCATACTTTTCATTGCTAAAATTAACCCTGGATTTGCACATATTCACCAGCTGACCCACCTCCACTAATATACATCCCTATTCCTTTCTGTTTGTTTGCTTGCTTGCTTACAAGCTTACACATCTCAGCCCTTTCATGGACTGTCCCAAAATTAGTGGTGTGTGTGATCCTGGACATGCCCATAGAGAAGCAACCAGGGAAGGAAAAATGGGAGGAGTGGTCTGCAATAGAGAAGCAATCATACTTCAGGCTCACGCGTCACTTGGGATGTTGGAGGAATCCACAATGGAGCCAAATGAATTCAGATTTTCATGACTCTGACCCACGGATTCATCAGCGGACTGGCTTTTCCTAGTTAGGCAGATTCTATGGACATTCGGACCATTTTTTTTTCTTTCCAGAATTTTACACAAATTTTGTCATAGAAAAATACATAAAAATATTTTTTTTAATGGCCAAGAATGCAGATTTTCCTAAAGCTGGACAATGCACATGGGCGGGGGGATTTGCACATTTTGGGGAAATTTGCACATTTTTGCACATGCGAATTTGCACAAATTCACATTTGCACAAATGCAAATTTGTGCAAATTTGGAAACAAAAAAATCTGAGTCTGTCAATGGTCAGACAATGGAACGAAAGGCACCTGACAATCTCCAAACCACAGATGGAACCGATTTTATACAATCCGTACATCCCTACGTGTCACCAACTGAAAAAAAAAAAGCCAGAACTGGCCACAATGTTTTATGCTATTCTGCTGTTTCTCTCTTCCAGGAAATTGCCTGCAATGTGAATACTGCCGAGACAAGAGTGGGTCATGCATAGGTGTGCCATATACCTGCCCAGGATCTGAAAATGCCTGCCTCACCCTCACCATGGAGAACATTGTTGGTGGGTGATTTTGCCTCTTTCTAGAGTCGGACATGACTGAACGACTGAACAGCAACAACAAGGGAATGGTTTGCTCCATTTTGGGGAGTTCTGCCAATAAGATGTGAATGTAGAGTGTGAAACAAGGGTCTAAAGTTAGGAATGGTTGCACTCCCCTCTTTTTAATGCTTTAAATATCATGGATTCATCCAAAGAATCATGGGAATTGAAGCTTGATATGGGTGTTCAGAATTCTCCTTTAGAGATTGCCTAGCAGGCCACACAGAAGAAAGTTCTCCACATTTTCCTGGTGAGAAGGAATGACAGCTAACCTCTGTGGGTCTGTAGTGTAGATAACATGTCTAGATAGCCTTCCTGAACCTGGATCCCTCCAGATGTTTTGGGCTACAACTCCCATCATCCATCATCCCCAACCATTGGCCATGTTGGCTGGGGCTGATGAGAGCTGTGGGCCAAAACATCATGAGCAATCTGGATTGGGGAACTCTGCTCTAAGAGATTAAGAATTGCAATGATAAGTGGGCATACCTAGAGGAAGATTCCCAATTTCAAGTATTAAAATGTTTGAGAATTTCTTCCAAGCAAACATGTAGGATTGGGCAGAAAAGGGAAGATTCTCTGAGGGCCAGTGCAGGGCCACATACAGGATTTTCTGGGCCAGGCGCAAAATTTGTTCTCACCTCCACCTCCTTCCACCATTCTACTTCTTTCAGCATTTGGAAGGAAGAATGAAATAAAAATGAGTCCAACCATGAAAGGCATTATGAAGAAGCGGTGTGGTGGTAGGAACTGACAGGCATCCACACATATGCGCACAAATAGTTTATAACCTGAACATGTTCTAAGACCCCTCCCCCCACCTTGCTGCCCCAACACCACTGCAACCACAAATTGAAGAAGATAAAATTTCACACAGAGACACTAATGTGGCCCTTCTACAAGTTCTGGGAGCCCAATCGAGTGCCTTATGTCAAGACTGCCCCTGCTGTCTTCTGAACCCTCCAAGAGCAGGAATCAACAGTCAGACAAAAGGGCTGCTTTCCAAAGCTTTATTTCCATTCAGCCTAATGAGGCTTACAGATGCTAATTGCCTGAGACTCGGAGGAAATACAAAGGAACAGCCTACCACGGGTTTCTAAGAGTTAGGACATCAGTTGGTCTCCATTTGGAGAAAAGCACAGCAACTCTCTGAACTTAAGGAGTAGGAGGGGAAATTCTCCCCCTTTCCCATGGGGCCTCAAGGTGCAGCTGCTGATGTTGAGCCAACTGGGCTGAGCGCCTCAGCTCGGCTCACGCAACCTCTCACTTGTGCCTGCGCCTCATATCTAAAAGCTCAAGTTGTCCCTCCTTTTCCATACCAGGGTCAGTATTGCTCCTAGGAATGTGGGGGGGGGGGCTCCCCCTCCAGCTGTGCCTCTGAAACTTCCTCTTTCACGGATTGTATCTCCTCCTCAGAATCAGAGCTACTTTGGGACTCTATGGGCTCAGATCCAACCCTGACACCTTATGACCAGTGCCACTCCAGGTTTTTGAGAGCCTTTAGGCAAGACACCCTCAATGGGCCCACTCACTCAGTGAGGCTACCTTCTCACCACGTTTGTCACTCTTGCCCCTTCTCATCTTTCTCATCATTGCTACTACTTGCTTGCTCGAGAGGCAGAGAGGCAGTGAGCGAGGAGGCCATGGCATCTCCTGCTTCTCCCTTACACCCCCTTTGTTGACTGGACCACAGTGAGAGGCAGGTGAACAAGCAGGTTGCAAGGGTGAAGAGGAGCAGCAACTCCAGGGGCCTCATGGCAGTGGGCCCCTGCTAGGGTGTGGGCTTCGGCAGGTGGCCAACCATACCTACCCTTGGTGCCAGTCCTCCTTATAACCCCCCCTCCACTTTCAGACATCCTGGAACCATGATGAATGTCCCTTTCTCCTTGATCCCCCCATTACTTTGTTAGGTGATTTTTTTTTTTAATTTAAAGAAGCAGGATATATAGTTTAAGAATAAATAGCAAAAATAAATAGCAAAAATAAATGTATGTTATTGTTTTTCCTTTGTGAAAACCCCAGATGAAGAGAGATGGCTTGCCACATACAAAGGCTGCACAAAAACCAAGTATTGTCCTCCATCTCCCATGAGTTTCTCCTTTCCTTCCCAGCGCAAATGGATATCCTCCAAGTGTTGCCACAAGGACCTCTGCAACCACGGAGAGGTGAAGGGTAAGGGTCCCATCCTTTTTAAAGCCTCCCCTCTACTTCTATTCTAAGGAGCAGTTCACATGGCCTGAATGGCTCCCGGCAATGGACACCATGTGTTCCTAGGCACACACGGGTAGGGAGAATTGTGAATGGAAACAGCAAGAGCTTCCCAGGAAGTGATGCCTGCAATCATGGTGGTTGAAAAAAGCACCATTGCAATGACAGGAGTAATCACTGGTTACCGGTTTAGTTTACATTAGGGATGGCTGTACCTGGCCCTCTTGGGGTCCTAGTCGCCATGGTCCTCTAAGGTTCCCCAGATGGCGACACACACTTTTCCTGGCCACACCCCTTTCCCCTGACTGCCAATCGCTGGGTTGTTTCCTGTCTTGTGTGTGATTTCTTCCCCATTCTAAAAGGTTGGATTGCCTCTCCTTAGAGCTGTGCACAAATAGCCTCTTGAAATTTTCCACCTTACTCGTGGCCAGAGAAACTTGGGAGACAATTTCACCGCATTTCTCCAGGGGGAGGAGAAATTCTCAACTGTTTCTCCCAGCTAGGGCTCCCCATTGGCAGGGCTTGTAGCACAGCTTCTTTCTTTTTCCCTAAGGGTTTTGGGGTTTTTCGTGCTGCAGCGGCATCAGCTGTCTTGGCAAGCTGGCCCCCAGTTTGCAATGCAGATGGGGGCATTGTGTCTTGTTCCAGGGACGAGGTGGAGTCCGTGCTCTGCCAAAATCTGTCCTCCAATTTCCTGAAAGTTTTCTCCCTCCATGAAAAAGGTTTCCATTGTTCTGCCTCATTCAATATGTTTTATCATTCATGCTTGTGGTGTTTTTGAGTTTACTGAATCACAGCTAGCCTCCCAGGCTGCCTGCACATCCTGATCTGAAAAAGCCCCACGGGAGGAATTACCTCATGGTGCCTTAAACTAGGGGTGGACGAAAGTCCCTTACCTGTCCTCGAAGGATGTTCGCGGTGGGGGGGAGGCGCTTCGCTGCTCCCCCCGCGAAGTTCCTGCCGGGGGGGGAGGCTTCCTGCCTCGGCCTGGCCGAAATTCAGGCCGGGGGGGAGGCTTCCTGCCTCGGCCCGGCCAAAATTCAGGCCGGGGAGGAGGCTTCCCGCCTCGCCCGGCCGCGAATGCCAAAGTTTAAAAAAAAAACAAAAACGCTCCCTGATAGGCTACGTGACGATTCACGTAGCCTATCACGGCTAGATCTGCAAAGTCAGCCGTGATAGGCTACGTCAATCGTCACGTAGCCTATCACGGGTGACTTTAAAAAAAAAAGTTAAAAAAAGCGCGTACGCTAATGGCGGCCCCCATAGGGAGCCGCCATTCGCGTTTCTTATTTGGTCGCTGTAGTCTACGTAAATGTTTACATAGACTACGGCGAAAATAAGGGCAACGCAAATAGCGTTGCCCTTATTTTCGCCGTAGTCTACGTAAATCTTTACGTAGACTACAGCGACCAAATAAGAAACGGGAATGGCGGCTCCCTATGGGGGCCGCCATTAGCGTACGCGCTTTTTTCTTTTTTTTTTTAAAGTCACCCATGATAGGCTACGTGACGATTGACGTAGCCTATCACAGCTGACTTTGCAGATGTAGCCGTGATAGGCTACGTGAATCGTCACGTAGCCTATCAGGGGGCGTTTTTTTTTTCTTTTATTGCAATGGCAGCGGCGGCAGCCGGTCGAAAGACCGGCTGCCGCTCCCGCCCCGCTCAAACACCCGCCAAACTGCCAGCCGGACCCGCCGCCGGGAGGGACATTCGGCGAAGGTAAGTCCCGTCTCGGGGGGGGTGCGGGGTGCGGGGGGGTTCGGAGGATTTCTCCCCAAAACTTGTTCGGGGGGCCGAACACGTTGGCGCTCGGCCCCCCGAAGTTTCGGGGAGAAATTCTCCGCCAACCCTACCTTAAACTGGGCTTTAATTGAAGAAGTGCAGGAAGCTGAGGAGGCTACAGGCAGCCAGAGAGGTGATTGTACAATGAAAGACAGGACACTTGTGCTCACTCCTCTCCTCGGAACCTCCTGAGTAAGCCAAGCCCAAAAAACTAGGGTTGGTGGAGAATTTCTCCCCGAAACTTCGGGGGGCCGAGCGCCAACATGTTTGGCCCCCCAAACAAGTTTCGGGGAGAAATTCTCCGCACACCCCTGCCCCCCGCACCCCCCCCCGGGACGGGACTTACCTTTGGCGAATGTCCCTCCCGGCGGCGGGTCCGGCCGGCGGTTAAGCGGGTCTTCGTCCGGGGCGGGAGAGGCAGCCGGTCTTTCGACCGGCTGCCGCCACCGCCATTCCAATAAAAGAAAAAAAAATGCCCCCGTGATAGGCTACGTGATGATTAACGTAGCCTATCACGGCTAGATTTGCAAAGTCACCCGTGATAGGCTACGTGACGATTTACGTAGCCTATCACGGCTGACTTTGCAGATCTAGCCGTGATAGGCTACGTTAATCGTCACGTAGCCTATCACGGGGGCGTTTGTTTTTTTTTTAAACTTTTTAGTTCGCGGTCAGGCGAGGCGAGGCGCCTCCTCCCCAGCCTGAATTTCGGCCGGGCGAGGCGGGAAGCCTCCCCCCCCGGCCTGAACTTCGGGGGGAGAGCAGCGAAGCACCTCCCCCCCACCGCGAAAAGCTTCGAGGACAGGTAAGGGACTTTCGTGCACCCCTACAAGAAACCCAAACCCAACCCATGAGAATTTCTCTGAAATTTCTTCTCTTTTCGATTTCTTTTCGGAAGCAATTTCTCTTCTATGGAACTGAATGAGAATGGTTGAAAAAAACGCGGGATACATTTTTGGCACAACACTACCTCTCATCTGGTTTAGTGGCTGGCAGTAAGAAGTGTAAGCTACCATATGCTGGTATCCTGGCCCATGCTCCACCACTGAAAAGCAGCCCCCAAGAATGTCATCCCTCAGGCTGAAAGAGGCTCCTCACCCCTGGTTTACATGAGGGATGCTGGAGAAATTCGAGACGGACTAAAAAGAGCTTGGATTTCTCAGAATCCCACTTGTGGAATCTGCTGCAGACCGACTTCCTCAGGCCATGCGGAGTCCATGGACTTTCGGATCTTTTTTTTTAACTTTCCTGAAATGTATGCATATTTATTTGTAGGAGAATATGCAAGTTTCTGCTGAGACTGGTAAATATATGCAGGGAAATGTGGAATGGAATGGGGGACTATACACTAAATGTTGCATACTAAGGTAAATTACGCAAATTGTTGCAAACCCTCTTGAGGAATTATTTGTGTATTTTCCCCATTCCCCGCCCCCAACTGAATCTGTCTGTGAATGGAAGATGAAAAAAAAGGGCCCCTGACAATCCATAAAATACAGATGGAGCAGATTTTATACCATACATCCCTAGTTTACATGCTACCTAGAGTACAGCCATCATGTTCTTATTTTCACAATCCAGGGTGACTGAATGTGTCCAGTGGTAGCAGGAATGCACCTTTCGGCTCTACATGATCTCTATGTGTCTATTTTATTTTATTTTATTTTATTTTTTAATTTTAATTTATTTTATTTAAAACTATTTCTATACCACTTGTCATGTACAACACATCCAGGGGGGTTACAACAGTGGGGGCTGGTGGCTACATTTTGGGTGGGGTGTAAAACCATTCTGGGTTTCAGTCAGAACCAGCCAGAACTCTAAAGGAGCTACCCAAGGTGCTGAACCTTATCCTCAAAATAGGTTCATCCTCTTGGATAGCTCCTTTAGTGTTCTGGCTGGCTTTGACTGAAACCCAGAAAGGATTCACAGCCCCACTGAAATTGGATCAACCAGCCTCCACTGGTTTACAATGAGAAAACTTTGGCATTCAGTCATAGACAGTTGGGCTTTGGAAGCATATAACTACATTTGCATATTGTCCATGTACATGGTCGCAAACTCTGGTGCAATCCAGTTGTCTAATTGTAGACTACAGCTGTACATACATGCATAGATTATATTCTGATTGGGATGGATGAACAAAGCAGCTTTGTTCCCTTCCAAGTTCACATGTTTGCCCTAAACAAATTCTGTCCCATCCTATTTCCATGTGGATTTTAAAAGAAATATCCTTAAAAATCAGTTTGGTTTAACTGAACTTTAAAAGTTAACTTTTAAAGAAGTACAGACTTACAAAATGGTGTGAGGGCTCCATGGTCCCCCCGCCACCTGATTTAAAGCTGCTTGCTGCCATGTGGGATAACTATTATTTCTCTATTATGTATTTAAAATATTTCTAGGCCACCTTTAAGGTCAAAAGCCCTTCCAAGGTGACTTACATGGTAAAATCCCATACAATAAAATCCCAAACAATGATAAAACGTCAAACATTAATAAAATGAACAATGAAAAATGAAATAGCCACACAGTCACAGATGAAAACCAGGAATGGTTCAACAAAACATATGGAAGGGCCAGCGTAAGTCTACAGGGTCTTCTTAAAAGTTTACTATGATGGGACCATTCTGTTGCTTCCTGGGTAATTGTAGGGAGAAGAACCGTGATGTTCTTAAGGTGGCAGCCATCTTTTTTTTAATGTCCCTGTCAGGCCATTGTATGGGGGGGGGGGAAGAGATGTGTGCCCAATAGATACATGGTGGCTTTTCCATACAGTTACCCAGCTAGTAACAGCACTTCATAATGTACTGTCTCTACCTGGGCATTTTTAGAAAGTGTGTGTGTGGGGGGGGAGGGAGGGGTTGTATTTTTTTTTAAGGAAATAAAAAACTTCACAGTTTCTCGTTTTAGTAATGTAAGTACTGTAGGGTGGTATGAAACAATGGATCAATTTATAGAATGGCAGACAAATGTCATAGAATCATAAAATAGTAGGTTGGAAGGGACCTAGAAGGCCATCAAGTCCAACCCCCTGCTCAGTGCAGGAATCCAAGTCAAAGCATCCCTGACAGATGGTGTCCAGCCTCGTCTTGAATGCCTCCAGTGTGGCGAGCCCACCACCTGCCTAGGTAACTGGTTCCATTGTCATATTGCTCTAACAGTCAGGAGGTTTTTCCTGATGTTCAGCCAGAATCTGGCTTTGTATATCTAAGTTCCACTCTGAAGATGGGTTGAGAGGGGAGAATTTTCAAATGTTTGCATCACAAAAAGAGAGCAAACAAAACTATCCCCCACTGACTTGTTCTGATCTTCTGCTGAATACATTGAGGTTGCAGCTGGGACAGGCAGGTGCAAACTGCTACCCTCCTCTCATACATTCTGTCACCTGGGACTTGAAGGTGAGAATGTGAAGGTTTGTGTGTGAATGTACCCCCCAGGACTAGCTGGAATATTGACACTGCATAAAATGAGAGGTGCAAACATTTTTACCTAAAGCAAAATTCAGAGCAAATGTGGAGGTTTTTCCTTTGGTGAAACATTTGAGGAATTTTGCAGTAAAACAAAAGAGAAACAATTGGAGGGTAGGTAACCCCCCCCCCTTTAGAATCATAAAGTTCATCTGGTGGAAAATAGGAGAGGCTGTTCTTAACACTCTCTGCACTTGTTCCCAGTGTCACGACTAGGGATGAAGCCAAATAGACAGAAGTGTGCTGGATGCTTCTCGACACATCCAAGATGCCATCCCGATAAGATGTTAACGTGCTATGGCCAGGAACACAAATGCATCTCCTATGATGTGACTGTGGAAGAGGGTAAGATCTAAGGGGGGTGCAAGTATAGTAGGGATGTCGGAGAAATCTGAAATGGATTCAAATGACTTTGGATTTCTATGAATCTGACCCACAGACTCTGCAGTGGAACATCATCTTATGAGTCACATGGATGCCGCAGACTTGAGGACCATGTTTTTGCTTTCCAGAGCTGAATGCAAATTTAGTTGTACAAAGGTTACTGGAAAGTATGCAAACTCGCACACAATATTTGACACATCTCTGATCAGCCTCTCTTGTGTAGCACTCTTTTGGTGGTGGTGGTGTTCTCTCTGTTCATGATGGTGTGCTGAGCTAAGAAAAATAGGCAAAATGTTAAGTGCCAGAGAAAGTTAGGTAAATTGTGGTGGGTTTTTTTGTGTACTTTTTCTGAAGGTGTGTGTGTGTATGTACGTGTGTGTAATCCGATTTGGTTAATGAGCGGATGTAAGACACCTGGAAATCTGTGAATCACAGATGGAACAAATTCAACAAAATCTGTACATCCCTAGTCTGTAGTACTGCCATTGTATTTTTGTTGAAATAATGGAAATGGTGCAGAGGAGTAGACGATGAGCATGGATGGAAAGCTGAAGGAAAGAGGACAATTCAAGATTGCAGGCCACTCCAAGCAGTAGCTTCACCTTGTTCAACAGCCCTGCTGGCCTTTCCTTTGAAAACATGTGCCAGATATCCTCAAAAGGTCATGGCTGCTTCTGCACAACCTCCCTCCCAACAGTGATCATTCTGAAATTGGTGTGCTCGACCCCTCCAGAAGAAACAACTATCCCTGATATTGTCATCTATTTCAACCAAGAAATAATAATAAAAAGTTATTAGCAGTTCCTTTAAAGAACAAAAGAAAATACAGAGACATGTATAGGGACATGTGTGTCAGCAGAACTCGAGCCTGCTGAAGTTCTCCAAATTATTTCTCAAAGCTTGCTCTGATTTGAATATGTATCAGATGGCGAGCTTTATTTTTTTTTCTTGGTGCATGAAAATCCATGCATATTTTTGGGCATATTTTTCCCAAAAGCATGCAGCAGTTGTGTGCATCCTTGAAATGCACGCATTCTTCTCCCATTGATTAAAGTATACTTGTGCACATTTTTCAAAAAGGAAGCATTTTTTCATGCACATTTTTCAAATGTACAGATGCTGTCGAACACATTTTTGGGGGTCCGTGAATCACTTTGCAAGCTCAGAAATAGACGGACTTTTTCTGAAGATTGCATCTGGGGCTGTGCTTGGTCCAGAAGGGGTAAACTGTGTAAATCCTGGTAAAAAAAATGAACTGGAATGAATTTTTCCTATGTAGCACAAAAAAACCTACCTATTTTTCTGACATTTGAGAGGGGACATTTGGAAGGATTGTCTGCCACTATAATCAAATTCTGATACATTTCTTTCTTAATTCCTGCAGGTAACGATGTCTATGTGTATGCTAAAAGTGGCTGTGGGACCAAGCATGCCTGCATGAACAGGACACTGACTTTTGGGGTGCTTGGATTATATATAGAAAGTTGGGTGAATGTCAAGTGCACTCCACCTCCTAGAAGATTCACCTGAATCAGCGAGTAGATAGTCCCTTAGAACACCAGAGACTCTAGCTAAATTAAACATCTGCTGCAGCATTTCTAAAGGGGTTAATATACATATATCTTATATTATTTATATCTTATATGTTTAGGCATAATTCTTACTAGCCCATTTTCATTTCTATTGGTTTATGAGATAGGATAAATTGTCTTCACTTTTCCTTGTGGTTGAATAAAATCATGTCACATGAAAATATCTTGCTTCTTTAATGCTCGCTGGACCAAACTTGGAATACTGTATACAGTCCTGGTCACCACACCTTAAAAGGGTTATTTTAGAGTTGGAAGAAGTGCAGAAAAGGGCAACTAAAATGATCAGGGGGCTGGAGCAACTCCCCTATGAGGACTGAGGAAAGGTTACAAACCTTGGGGACTATTTAGCTTAGAAAAAAGCTGAGTAAGAAAGGAAACGATGGAGGTGTATAAAATCATACATGGCATGGAGAAAGTGGATAGGTTCTCTCTCTCTCTGATGATAACACTAGAACCTGGGGTCATCCAATGAAGCTGGTTGGTGGGAGATTCAGGGCAGAGAAAAGGAGGGACTTATTCATACAGCACATACTTAAACTGTGGAATTCGCTACCACAAGATGTAGTGAATGCCACCAATCTAGGTAGCCTTAAAAGGGGATTAGAGAAATTCATGGAGGATAAGGCAATCAATGGCTACTAGTCTTGACAGCTATATGCTTCCTCCACCAGTTGCTGGGGAACATGGGCAGGAGGGTGCTGTTGCACTCATGTCCTGCTTGTGAGTTTCCTGTGGGCAGCTGGTTGGCCACTGTGTGAACAGAATGATGGACTACATGGACCCTTGGTCTGATCCAGCATGGCCCTTCTTATGTTCTTATGTTCATGTACCATTAAATATCTCAATGTGGAAGGAGTCATCTTCTCTTCCTTGTACCCTCCCCATCATCCACCCCTTCCCTACTTGCTTCATTGTGGGGGATGCCCTAAGTTCTGTTCAGTTATAGCAAGGGTGGTCAACAGACGGCCCATGGGCCACAGGTGCCCCCAGGCCATTTTTGTCATGTCCGCACTTATATTAATTTCCTTATATTCAAATGTTGAATATAAGAAAATGACTGTAAGGGTGCTCTCTTCTATTGCTTAATGACTGTATGTTAGTAGCCTGTTTAGATAAAGTAATATTATCAGAGTTTTTGATATCATTTATTTTTCCAGTTTACTTATTGCAATTGTTTTATTGCTTATTGAGGGACATACTGCCTCTGATAGTGCAGGTAATATATAGCCACTATGACTAGTAGCTACTGACAGCCTTATCGTCCATGAATTTGTCTAATTGCCCTTGAAAGCCATCCAAGTTGGCAGCGATCACTACATCTAGTGGGAGCAGATTCCATGATCAACTATGTGTTGTGTGAAGAAGTACTTTGTTATATCTGTACCCATGGATTCCATGAATAGCGCCCATCATTTGCAAACCTACCCTCTTCTTACTCTACCCATTGGCCTCAGTCCCAGATGCCTCAGAATGTTGTCATGGTCACTTGCCTTTGCATGTCGTTATGGTCTCCAAACCCAGCACAGGTGTTGGCTTCATCCTGTAATTGATCATCTCTGGAGCCCTATGGACCAGGAACTGTACCACACACCCCATCCTCCTTGCCTACCCAACCATCCTACCTTCTTCAGCCCAGAAGCTATAAATCCTGACCAGCCAGACTTAACTAATCACCCCCATGCCATTGCCACCTTGGCCCAAGTCTTTCTGTCCTTCTCTTGTGTGTTCTCAAGACCATGCAGGCATCACTGATCTCCTACGTCTTCTCCATCCTGCTTGCCACAGGTAAGTCCACAGTGCTGAACTTCTAAAAGAACCATATCTACAGATGGGACCCAGTGCTTGCAAAACAGGACATTTGTTACCTAAAGCTTTTCTGGCTGATCAGGGATATACCTCTGATTGCAAAACCTTGGGACATGATGCTGTGTTGACACCATCAAGGTGCATGATTTATCCACTGCACGGCCAATCACTGCCAATAGAGTAAGTATAGGAATACATGGAGCAGTGTAACATCATGGCATGGATATTACCATGATGGATGGGGAAGAGAAACTAGACACGCAGCTGCAATTTTGTGTGAAAGATGAGCATTTATCGCCATATGTTCTGGGCTAGAATCTGCACTAACATGCAAATTCATCCACCCTCCCCCACAAACTTCCATTTTGTTTGTTTCCTTCCTTGTTTGCTTATTCTGGGTTTCTTGCACAGCCAACCATGCCCTTTTTTTTCCAGTTTTCCAGCAAAAACAGTGGTGTGTGCACATATTTAAGAATGCAAAACTCTCAGTGTTCATGTGCACTGTTACTGGATTTTTTAAAAAAACACCTAATCTGAAGTCCACCCACAGCTATGATTAAAGGAAATACAAAAATGGCTAGTGAAATAGATGTCTCCTTCCCAGACAGTTGCAGCAAACCTAGAAATGACACAGGTTTCTCATAGGAGAGACACTTGTTATCACTGTTGGGCGAGGTTGGACAGGTTGTTCACAATGGTTGTTGGTCCCCTTCACCCACCCCCAGCCCATACACATGGAGACTACCAATGATCAGCACGTGGGTGGGCACAGCTGAAGTCTGGCTTGTGGGTATCCTGCATGCCAGGATGCCAGTGGATGGGTGACCCACAAAGCACTGCTTTCACTGAATCATACATTTTGTTTTTGCTAAAATTAACACTGTATCTGCACTTGCATGTATTCACTCAGTAGACACCCAAATTTGTCTGTTTCTCTTTTTTTTTTCTTGCTTCCATGTAATTTACAAATGCCATCCTTTTCATGAACTTCCACAAAGTTAGAGGTCTAGGTGATCCAACAGAGAAGGAATCCAGGACAAAAATAAAAATGAATAGGCAAAAAGTAATGGAAAAATAAAAACAAAGAGAAGGAATGACATGTAAGACCCATGAACTAACAATAACGGAGGTGTTATCAATGGACAATAACAGTTTGAATTGACCCCAACTCTTCACATTCTTCTTCTTTTTCTCTTTTCCAGGAATTTGCTTGCAGTGTGAGCATTGCAGCAGCGGGACCAATTCGTGCACTGGTACACCGCATGTCTGCAGAAAATCTGAAAATGCCTGCCTCATCCAGACCATAGAGACCACAATTGGTCGGTAATTTTGCCACCTGCCTTGCTTCACCCTGGATATCAGTGTTTACCCCAAGAATTGAAATTGGGATGGGGGTGTCTGTTTGAATGTTCAAGGTGTAGGGTAGGGCTGAGCATCAAGTAGGGGTGCTCAAAGAATTAGGTCTATGGACATTCCAATGTGAATGGCCTCATTCACACGTTCTGGACTAATGTGTGAATTGGAACATCATTATCCTTTGGATTTTGCACTTCTCAGAATTTTGCAGTGTAGGTTTTGAATTAAAAAAACCCAATTAAATGCATATTTTAGGATAAACCTTTTGGATGCAGTGCATATTTTAGGATAAAATGCATATTTTAGGATGCAATGAGTCTAGAAATGTGTACTTTGAGAGAAAACACATTTAGAAACATGTCTTTGGCATCAAGATAGGTTCAGAAATATGCATTAACGTATGTATTTAAATAGGAAGTTCATGCAGTTTTTTTTCAAGCTCAGATTAATGTGGACAGGGGACAGAAAAGACTTAGGAACTAATACATGCAAAAGTTATATGGACTTAGAGGTGGATGAATCTGTCAAGCCCAATTTTGCCCAGTTTCTCATCCCCCCCGCCCCCCTCCCCGGCCATGTTCCGTTCATTCTGTCTTGCTTTCTCATCACACTGCAATTTTTATAACAAGGCCACATGAAAATCTGTATGCGTTATCATATGCATTTCTTTCAAAATATCTGCTTTTTTTGTACTCAATTTTTTTTGTATGCATTATTCCAAATATGCACTTTTTTTTTTTTTTTGCAAGCATCTTCCCCCTGATATGAAGCATTTTTGTGGGCATTTTCTGTAATATGCAATTTCTCGTGTGCACTTTGCTTTTAATATACGATTTTTTTTTTTAAATTTGTGAGCTGCATTGCAAAATTCTGAAAAGTACAAATATTGCTGTATAAGTGAGTTTCAGTTCTCTAGGTTCAGGAAATGTAAATTTGGTAAGGTCAAATTAAAATGCATTAGTTTAACAAGTTTTAATTAAAGTTAACTGGACACTAACTAGTTTTCTTGTCCTAATTTTGCACTGCTCTGTTTATTAATACCTCAAATATAGCTTCTTGTGTGTCTGGTAACTCCAATCCTTGGATTGATATTAGTTCATTCACATAATCAGGAAGAAGGTAACCATTTTCAGAAAATAAAATTTTATTCTGTGATAAAACAACAACACCAACAACGACAACAACAACAACAACCACAACAACACTGAATTTGGCCAAATTCCTACTTTGATAATTCCAGGAAACTATTTTATTTTCTGTGAAAAAATGACCAGCTTGCAATAGACAAGTCGATCTCATGAGAGGGGGGAGTGTTCAAAAATGGGGACAGGGGTAAGGAATTGCCTACTAGGGACAAGGTTAGCCATGTAAAATGAAGTCCAGTGCAGGGCCACAGACAGGATATTGTGGGCCTGGTAGGCCCAGGACACTAGGCCTGGTCGGCCCAACTGAGAACATTGTCCTCAGTTCCACCTCCCCACTCTCAACTAGCCTGACCCCATTATACACTGCTCTGAGCTCTTGGAGGAATAATGGATTTTTTAAAAATATAACCAACCATGAAATGGGTGACAAGGAGACTTAGGATGGGTGAGGAACTAGCATCCATGCGTAACTACACACATGTCCACAAACAAGTAACAGCCTGAGCACCAATTTCTAAGCCTGCTGCACCAATTTCTACAAATCGGAAAACACCAACACATGGGTTTCTGGGCAAATGCACTCCCTCAGGTGTGGACAATTTGTAGCCCTCCAGATGTTTTGACCTACAACTCACATGATCCCTCACAGTTGACTATGCTGGTTAAAGCTGATTAGAGTTTGTATTGGCCCCAGGAGCATAACCAATTCACCTGTAGTGTTAGGGGGGGCTAGAGATCCATAATGCCTTGCTTAAGTTCATTATCGGTGCAATTCCCTTGCTAGTAGGCCTCTGAGCAATGAGATGAGTTAAAGGCCAATACATTCCACACTAACAAGCTAGAAGATCTTAGCAAGACCAGCCTGGGAAGTGAAGTTTGTTTGTCTTAAAGCTGCAGGTGGCTGTGCTGCTATGCTGGGAATGAATGCTAGGGGGCGCTTGCTGCTTTTATGCTTCCTCACTGTTAACATGTATGATATAAAACCCATTGTACCTCATAGCTCTGGGTTCAGAGAAGCTGTCCGATCCAACCATTGGGTACGCCTGTGTGCTGATTGTACTCAATAAAGTATCTCCTTGTAAGTAAACCTCGATCTGATTTATCACTATCTTGGCATCTCTAACCTAAGAGTTCAAAGCCCACCTCAGGGGCAATACAGAGTTGTAGACCAAAACATCTGGAGGCCCATAAGTTGCCCACCCCTTAGGCTCTATAAACCCTTTGCCATGAGAATTATGCATCCCCATCTCAGAGGTCCTGGGACAGTCCCCAACCGAAGTGAGGGTCATTCTCTCCTTGATGTGTTTTCATTTATTCATTAATTCACCATTAGGTTAGCTGCTTTAATTTTTTTTTTAAGTGGGATGTATAGTTTAAAAACAAATACAAGAAATATATGTTGCTGTCCTTGTGCTTTTTTTCCTTTGTGAAAATCCTAGGGAATGACAAACAGTTGGCCACCTACAAAGGTTGCACCAAACTCAAGTACTGCCTGCCAACACCCATGAGTTTCACCTTTCCTTCTATGCGCAAACGGAGAGCTGCCAAGTGCTGCCGCAAGAATCTTTGCAACAGTGGAACAGTGACACGTAAGACCCCTGGTCCCTTTTTAAGCCCCCTCCTCCACCTTCTGCTCCCAGGTGCAGTTCATGGTGCAAATACAGGAAAATGTCAATGTAAAAGATAATAAAACTAACAATGCAATAAAGCCGGTGGGGGGGAGGGGACCACCAGCAGAGAATAGAGCTGTTCTATCAATGTTGAAAAGTACTAAAATATATTTGAGATTGAAAACCCTGGGAGAATAAAAAAGGTTTTCTTTGCCTGACACCAAAATATTATGTTATAGGCAGGGATGGGTGAATGCGCGATGTCTGGTATCACTAGGATTCTCTGAACATCATCTCACTGCTTGTTTCATGCCATATTCCTCTTTGGGTTTGTGATCACTGCTCAATTTGTGAGAATGGGAAACTTGCACAAACTGAGCAGTGATAGAACAAGAGATTTGTGCAAATCTCCCAAAATTTGCACAAATTTCCTTACCTGCACATATTTCCTCTGTAGATTAACACTGGGCTGGTGCAGTCTACTGAGGAAATTTGTACAACTTAGGAAATTTGTGGAAATTGAACTGGGAATCAGGAATGAGATGAATGTGAGCACGTCTTCGACAATTTGCTAATATTTTTGGCGGACACAAGCTTGCACTCTCATTCAGAGGTTCAAACAGGGCATGCTCGCATATCTTGCAAGCAAAAACAAAATTCTCATACATCCCTACATGTAGGTGCCAGGTGAGCTTCTTTGGGGAGGGTGTTTTATAACCAGGAGGCCAACACGGTAAAGGTCCTCTCTCTAGTAGCCACACACCGGATCTCCTTTTGTGGGAGTACTTGAAGAAAAGCCCCAGAAGATGGTCTTAGGATCTGGGTAGGTAAATATGGGAAGAGGCAGTCCTTCAGGTAACCTGGCCCCAAACAGTTTTAAAGGTTAATGCTAGCACTTTGTTTCCAGAAACAGACTGGAATCTAGTGCAGAACTGGCATGAAAAAATTAAAGAGCTGTCTTAATATGACCATAGATGCCAGTCACTGTTAATAATCTTGCTATTTTGGACCAGCTGAAGTGTCCAGACCATTTCCCAAGGCAGCCGCACCTATAAGGCATTGCAGGAATCCAAATGAAAGGTCACCAGAATGTGGATAACTGTAGCTCGGCTCTCTCTGTCCATGGTTGGTAGGGATGTCAGCTAGGGATGTCAGAGAATTTCGCCACGAATCTCAGGGAGGCTGAATGCCAGCCCATGGGTGCTGCCATTTGCGTACACGCGGTTTTTTTTTTCTTCACTCAGCCGTGGTAGGCTACGTAAACATTTACGTAGCCTATCACAGCTGACTGCAGGGATGCAAACGGCGGAGGCTACGGCCACCACCATTTGCAGACCCGGCAGGACAGGATTCGTGGCGGGAGGGACGGGGCGCCTCCCCCCCCGGCCAGAATTTCGGGGGGGAGGGACGGGGTGCCTCCCCCCCACCATGAATCAAATTTCGTCACATGTAAGTGACTTTCGTACATCCCTAATACCAGCCTAAGCTGATCCAGTAAGCTCAAAAACACCACAAAAATAACCTCTTTCATGGGGGGAGAAAACTTTCAGGAAATTGGAGGACAGATTTTGGCAGAGCTCTAACTCCACCTCATCCCTGGAGCTGGAGACAGCACTGCTCCCACCTGCATTGTGGCGGTGCAGAGGCAAACAGGGGGCCAGCCTGCCAAGACAGCTGATGCTGTTGCAGCACTAAACCCCCCAAAACCCTTAGGAAAAAAGAAAGAAGCTGTGCTACAAGCCCTGCCAATGGGGAGCCCTAGCTGGGAGAAACTGTTGAGAATTTATTCTCTTCCTGGAGATATTCTGTGAAATTGTCTTCTAAATTTCTCTACCCATAAATAAGGCAGTGTGATGTATTTATAATGTATAAATTATAATATTATGTATAATAAAGAGCCAGTGTGGTGTAGTGGTGAGAGTGTTGGACTGGGAGCTGGGAGATCCGGGTTCTAGTCCCCGCTTGGCCACAGAAGCTCACTGGGTGACTTTGGGCCAGTCGCAGACTCTCAGCCCAACGTACCTCACAGGGTTGTTGTTGTGAGGATAAAATGGAGTGGAGGAGGATAACGTAAGCTGCCTTGGGTTCCTTGCAAGAGGAAAAAAGGCAAGCTATAAATGTAATAAAATAAAATAAAATAAAGGCAGAGAATTTTGAGAGGCCATTTGCACACAACTGTAGTGTGAATGCACTCCTGGGGATAGTTGTGGTACATTGGAAAAGTGAGAGTTACAATTCCTCTGTCATAGGCATGCACCGCACATTTCATTAGGGTGTGAAGCCAGGGAAAAAGGTGAGCATTTATTGAATACTCAGTCCTAAAGGACATTATTTTTATTCATCAAAAAAACTAAAGAAACTAAAATTTAATTAAACTTTTTTTTTTAAAAAAAATTAACAACTAAAGTTTACTTAAAAAATGCAAACTTAAAAAACGAGACACAAAATACCATTTTTGTGTGTGTGCCTGCTTATATAGGTCAAAGAATTTTCTAGAAGAGTAGTTGGAGGGGGAGGGGAGGACCAATGGTAATGCAGTGCCACAGTAGTGGGGACACCTGCTGTGAGTGAACACGGGCTTCCTATACATTTCTACAACATCTATATTATGCAGTTTGGTGCTTATTGCATAATACAACAATCCCTACTGTAAAATGAAAAGTCCATGTCATGTGATTAAATTAAAATGCGATGCCACTTTTTGTGTGTGTAGACATTAAGGTGCACCTGGGCACACCCAGCACACCCTGTATGCACACCTATGTTCTGTGTGTGTGACAAAAGTAGAATTCAAAGCAATTTGTAGGGGGAGGGGGGAATCCTCCTTCCGTGAACCAGCTGAGAAATTCTGCAATAAGCCAAGAGAGGAACAACTGGAAGGTACGTCCTGACCCTCCCTTCCGAATCACTCACCTGATCTAGCAGAAGATGGTGGGGGCTGTTCTTAACTCTTTCTGTGCTTGTGCCCAACTTCCCAGTGCCACGCTTAGGGATCAGACCAAATGGACTGAAATGTCCTGGATGCTTCTCCAAGGATCCCAGATGCACACCCACTGAGATAATAAACTGCAACGGCTGGGAAAACTATTGCGTCTACTATGATCTGTCAGTGGAACAAGGTAAAACCTAAGGCAGGGGTGGGCAGCAGGTAGATCTGGTTCTCCTACTAGATCTCTGGGTGATCTGAAGTGGATCAGCAAGGATTTCTGACTCTAAAGGCGCAATCCTATGGGGATAGGCAGCTGCCTCTGAAATTGGAGGCGACTGCCTATCCAATGCATGGTAGGAGAAGCATGGAGGGGGATCATTCCCTCCACGCTTCTCCTGCACTGCATTTGCAGCTAGACAGCTAATTTCAGCTGTCTAGCTGCGGGAAGGCAGAGCGTGGGAGGAGGCTGCTGGATGACACATAAGATGTGTCATACCGGCATTTCTGCCTTTGCTGCCCTGGAACGCCCCGTTTTGGCTGCTCTTGGTTCCTCTTCCGAGTGCAGCGCATAAGGCCATTCTGAGGCAGTGCAGAAGGGCGGGGGGAGGTCAGTTCTCCAGGAACCAACCTTGGAGCATGGGCTCCAAGGTCAGTTCCCAGAAATCCACATATCCTATGGCTGTCTAGTTGCTGACTAGTGGCCATAGGATTGCTGCCTTACTTGTTTAATGATAGCAGAAAAATGAGTGTTCCCCCTGCAGAAATGGATCAGACTGCAGAAAGGAAGAAAGCTTGCGGTAACCACTAATGGATTTTTATGTGGAAGGACAGTGCGCTCCATTCCATTCTGGTCCTCAAAAAACAGATTCCTGGGCTCAGAATGCTTCAATTCTACATTTCTTTTTTTGTACCAGGCTCTGTTTAGTGGATCTTGGAGTTCTAGTAAAAGAAAGTAGATCACACAAGCCTGAGTCTGCCTGACCCTGACCAAA
Organism: Heloderma suspectum; assembly: GCF_057233095.1. Classification (NCBI taxonomy): domain Eukaryota; kingdom Metazoa; phylum Chordata; class Lepidosauria; order Squamata; family Helodermatidae; genus Heloderma; species Heloderma suspectum. The sequence goes on from NC_139467.1 coordinate 13,861,268, forward strand.
GGGATGTGTCCCTCCCTCAATGGGAGGGAAAAGTTTTTGTTTGTTTGTTAGGAGACTCCGTCTCCCACCCTGCTGGTGTGAACCGACAGGGCATTGGAAAAGATGGTTCCTCCACTTTGTTTCTGCCCTCTCCTCCCCTTCCCCATAGGATTGCTCTGTAAGTTGACCCCATTTTTGCAGTAAGATGCTTACAGTTATGGACTCCATGCTCTCAGGCATAGTGTTATGTACATCTATGTACATTTAAAATCAAAACCCCAAAGAAAATCTAACATGAAACTATGGAATATCTCAATTGCTTATAACTTGAATACACTTCCCCCCACCCCATGAATGAAACAATGGGCAAACCTTTTATTGTTGTTGTTGTTCAGTTGTTAAGTCATGTCCAACGCTTCGTGACCCCATGGACCATAGCATGCCAGGCCTTCCTGTCCTCCGCTCTCTCCCGGATTGTGCTCAAGTTCATATTCATTGCATCAGTGATGCTATCTAGTCATCTCATCCTCTGCTGTCCCCTTCTCCTTTTGCCTTCAATCTTTCCCAGCATCAGGGTCTTTTCCAGTGAGTTTTCTCTTCACATTAGGTGGCCAAACATTGGTTCGGCATTTGGATCTGGACCATAATTAGCCAGCCCTGATATCTAGTATGATAACATTTGTAAAATGTCAATACTTTACACCAGCCTTTCTCAACCTGGTGCCTTCCAGATGTTTTGGACTTCAGCTCCCATCAGCCCCAGCCAGCAAAGCCAATGGTCAGGAATCCTGGTAGCTGTTGCCCAAAACGTCTGGAGGGCACCGGATTGGGGAAGGCAGCTTCACACCTTGGGTTTTCTCCCAAAATCTAACAGCACCCATAGTGGAGAACATCTGAGGAGACTCATCTGTATCTGGCCATAAAGCCCAGTGTTTCTTTCTCCTACCATGGGAGTCTTTAAAAGCCACCTACTCTGCCATCTGGAACAGGGAAGCTGTTTCTAGGATATATGTTCAAAGTTTACCTGTGTTTTAGGATTTTAAATTTTACTTTGATAGTGTTTTTTAAAAATATATATTATACTGGTCCTAACAAAATTTGGAGAATTGTGTCATCTGAAGGATAACTGCCTTTGGACCCATGCATTAGTCTGGGAAGAGTGAATCAGGTTGATTTCCTTAAAAATGCAAACTGAATATAATCCTTGAGCGTTGTTAATAGCAGTGGTGTAGTGGAACCAGGGCTCGCAGGGATGCAGGCAGACACTTCTTGCTTAACAGGGACTCTGATGTCATCCGCCCCCCCCATTCCTTGATCCCTCTGAGCTTAGCTGCAATGCCCATAGTAGCTGGTGGGGGTGGGGTGAATTTTCTCAGCAACAAAATGTTGCTCTCTGTTGCAATGCAACATATTAAGGGTGGTGGTGGCTTGGACTTGAATGGGCAATTAAGGGCACAATACTATGCGTGTTTAGAAGAGAAAAGGCCTACAACTCCCAGCATGCCCTATTGCCGGCTGGGGCATGCTGGGAGTTGCAGGTCTTTTCTCTTCTAAACACGCATAGGATTGTGCCCTAAGACTCATTAGCTTTACAACAGACCTGCTCCTAGTAGATGAACATTCCTAGAACTGGTTTGTTGACATGGATCAACACAACTGCCTGCAATCTTGGACTCTCCTTGGGGATGTGGCTGTGGGAACTCTCAGGATGTGTGGCTGCACTTCAAAATTTACCTCTACACCTCTGCTTAATAGGGATCGTAGACCTCATGGCTACCCCTGTGCCTCAGGTGGACAAAATCCAAAAGAAAAGGATGGAGTGTCCAAAAGTATAATGCGTTTAACTCCTGGTGAGAATAGTGAGCAGTGAGTTAGAGACAGTTAGTGAAGACTTTTGAGAAAGATGGGGCCCTGGGAAATAGTACAAGTAAGAGGGTGAATTTCTCCTTGGATATAATTCAACAGGCTCTCCTGAGTGGTGTTTTTTCCCCCCAATTCCTGCAGATGGGAAGATCTACACTTACGCTAAACGTGGCTGTGGGACCACACATGCGTGTATGAATGAGTCACGCATTTTCGGGGTGCCCAGGCTGTTTATGGAAACGGTGAAGAATCCTCAGTGCACTCCCGCTCCCAAAATACTCGGCAAATTTGGCAAGTAGCTAGCCCCTTATGAAAGCACCCATGAGAAAGAGATTCTGCCTAAATGCTCAAGATCTGCCGAAGGATCCCTCAAGCTTTGCATCACTTGAAGCATGGTTCAAAGCAGGCAATTCTCATTGATTTTGAAGGTGGGATAATTCGACCACTTTTCTCCATGGTAAAAAAATCATATTGAATAAAATCATGTCAAGAGTGAAGAAGTCTTGCTTCTTTAAGGCTCGCTGCATGTTCTTAAATCCGTGGATGTTGGCGTTCAACTGTTAGCAGCCCATCTGAATTTTGCAGTGCACTGCAACATGCGTTTCCTTGCAAGCCAGAGACATCCATCATTCTCAGATTTCACAAATGCCCTAAATTTGTGCGTGTTTTTCTTTCCAACTTTCAAAACTGAGCCTATACTTGGAAAGTTGTGAGATTCACTTGGAGCAGCTGGTCTTGTGTCAGCCAGAGACAACTGGCAGATACATTCCAGTATTGGCATGATGACCCATGTAAAACTAATATGGACTAGTAATTGGCACATGCAGCCAGAATATACTGTTGCCGATTTCGGATATAATGTTCAGAGTCCATAATGTTCCTTTGGTTGCAATGGAAGCAATTGGCCAGCTCAAACATTCCTTCCTCACCCATCCCTCCTCCTTTTGCACACCTGGCTTGAGAGAGGACTTCTTGGGTTGTTAGACCATAATTCCCCCATGACATCCAAACGGTGAGGCTGTGGTTTAAACATACCCCACAAATCAAGATTGCAAACCATGGTTTGTAGGGAGATCTTAAACCTCAGCTTCTCGGTTCAGACATAAGGGGAAAACTGTGTTTAAACAAGGTACCACCCTCTAGCATGCCTTGATACAACTCCAGCTGAGATCCCCTCCTTGCAGCTGCCAACAGCCATAAATAAATGTGGCCACCAAAGAGATGGCAGCAGCCCTTCCATTGTGCTTAGCTCCACCTCCATGATAGGCTAAGGGCGCATCTGGCTGGGGAATGCTGGGAGTTGTAGGACTTTCTTCTGTCTAAACATGCATAGGATTGCACCCTAAATGTTGTAGCTAAGAACCAGTGTCTGAGGAGGCTCTTTTCCGCCTCCCTCCCAATCCCCTTTCCTTTTGTGTCATAGCTTTTAGATCGTAAGCCTGAGGGCAGGGTCTTATCACTGATCTTCATAAGCTGTTCTGGGAGCCTTCTTTGGCTGAAGGGCAGGGTAAAATGGCTTTAAATGAACAAATAAAGCTGGAAATCTCTCAAGCCAGGCATAGGAGAGGAGAGGAGAAAGGAGAAATGGGAGTTTTGAAGATTATGCTTACCACTCCAACAAACTATAGTTTCCTTGGATTGGGAATGCTACATATGAAACGGATCTATTTATTTATTATTACATTTATAGCCTGCCTTTTTTCCCTCTTGCAAGGAACCAAGGTGGCTCATGTAGCCCTCCTCCTCTCCATATTATCCTCCCAACAACCCTGTGAGGTAGGTGAGGTTGAGAGACAGTGACTGGCCCAAAGCCACCCAGTGGGATTCACGGCCGAGTGGGGACTAGAACCCGGTTCTCTGGAGTCTCAGTTCAACACTCTCACCACTACACCACACGGGCTCTCTTACACCTCTCATTACCTTCTCTAACAGTAGCTCTCCAAGGTCTCAGTAAGGGTCTCCCCCAGGTAGGGTTGCCAGATTCAGGGCAGGAGAGCATTCAATTACCTCCACATCTCCCAGAAGGTTAAATTAATCTCTGCAGGAGAGGAGGAAGCCATGCCTGGGTATGCTTAGCCTGGAGAGGAGACCACTAAGGAAAGACATGATAGCTGTCTTTAGATATTTAACTGACTGTCTCACAGATGTGGAGCAGACTTGTTCTCTCTGCTGCTTCAGAATTAGAAGGATTAGAACCAATGGGTGGACATTGCAAGGGAGCAGATTTTGGTTAAATATTATTAGACACCTCCTAGTACTAAGAGCTGCTTGGCACTGGAACAGACAGCCTCAGGAGGTGATGGGCTCTCTTTTGCTGTAGGTATTGAAGCAAAGGCAGAACTACCATATTATTATTTTATTATTATTTATTTCGTTTCTATACCATCCAATACTCAAACATCTCAGGTCCGTTTAAACAATCCATAAGACAATAAAATACAGCATAAAAGTACAGAATAAAATGCAGCATAAACACTTAAACATACAAAATTTAAAACAATTTAGACTGCTCAAAACAGTCCCAGTACAATACTATCCCTCTTTAGGTGACTGGCTCCATCCTGTGCCAGTAAATGCCCGGGAATAGATGGCAGTTTTAACCTGGCGCTGAAAAGATTACAATGTTGGTGCCATGCAAGCCTCAGTGGGGAGCTCATTGAATAGTGTGTGTGTGGGGGCACCATTGAGAAGGCCCTCTCTCTTGTCTCCACACTCTGAGCCTCCCTCGGAGGAGGCACTCAAAGGAAGGCTCCAAATGTCAGGGATGCTGTAATAGCATCCTGCATTGTAGATCCTGTGGTGAGCAGGGGGTTGGACTAGATGACTTCTAAGGTGTCTTTCAGCTCTAAAATTCTTTGAGTCACCTGGCCATTCCTCTCCATCCCTCATTCATTCATTCATTCATTCATTCGTGATACTTCTATACCCCTTGATATAATACAATCCCTAAGCAGTTCACACAGAACTATTAAAATCACATTTAAAATACATTATTAAAAACCATTCCAATTACAATAGTAGTATAGAGTGATACAAGGAACAGCAAGATGGAGCAGCATGATTAATTACAATCAATTACAAGCCAGGGAATTAATTGGCAATTATTGTCCAACCCACTCCCTGAGTTCTATGGATTAGTGGATTCCATGGCAGAGAAATGTAGGTACACAGGAAGGTAAATAAAGTTAGAATAAGTTATGAAATAAAAATAACAAATTAACTTTTGTTTAGAAAAATCTCACATCATGTGGTGCTGTTGTTGTTGGCCATTGCAATATGCAGTGGGCATGAGTTCCATAGGCTGATTGTGGTAAGTGTGGGATGTCTCATTGGTCTGAGAAGAGAAGCTGCATCTACTGAAATGTCCCCTCCCGCATAGCCGCTGAAGACACAAGAAGACCTGCACTCTCTGTTGTATCTCTGGCAATCCTAATGAAAAAGCTGCCTTCTGTTTTTGACTGCTTACCTTACACCTTTGGCATCCATATCAGAGGCTCGAGGTGCACATTCCCTTCCCAGGAGATGTTGTCACGGTTGGTAAACTCCTGGTAATTGGTGCCTCCGGAGCCGGATGCACCCAGGAACTAACTGTTTCACACACTCCACTCTACTGGGCTGCTCTTTCTATTCTCAAAGCTGTAAATCATTCTGGGCTGAGAAGTCTTTTCAACAAACACACACTCAGACAGACCCCCCCCCCTTAAACCAAACCATACTGTTAATTTAGCTAGGTCAGCTCAATATTGTCTACAGCAGGAGTGGAGAACTTTTTTTTCCCTGTTGAGGATTGTCAGGTGGAACCTATCAGGGTCTACGATGGAGCAGTGGGCAGGCCAGAGCCAAGGGTGAGCTGAGCCATGGATGGGACTTCTGCCTTTGTTCAGTATGCAATGAGAGAAAAGAAACATAGGCACCCAGGCATTCTCTTTTCCCACCTGGTGCCAGGCTCCCTGAAACAGCTTTGCAGTTGGGGAAAGAGCAGGATACCGAATAAAGAAAGAATACCAGTGGAGGATGGTGGCTCTGGTGTCAGTGGGGTGGTGAATCCGCTTCAGGTTCCAGCCAGAACTCTAAAGGAGCTATCCAAGGCACTTCTGCTACAGTTCTGACTGGTTCTGGCTAAAACCTGGAGCGGATTCCCTGTCCCACTGACATTGGACCCACCAACATCCACTGAAGTGTACCAATAACCCAGCCTGGGCCATTGATGGGGCTTGTTCCGGGGAGAGTCCTATGGCCCAAAATGAGAGGTCAGTAGGTCTTTATTGGCCCATGGGCCAGAGGTTCACTAGCTGTGGTCTACAGTGAGTTGCAGCAACTCTCTGGGGTTTCAGATATCTCCTCCGGTTGTCCCTGGACATGCTGGGACATTCTGCATGAAAAGCATGTGTCCTACTACTGAGCTAACCCCCCCTGCCCCTTCCAGCTTGAAGCCTGGCCCTTTAAGTTTCTTAGAAGGAGATGTCATCATGGTTGTTAAGTCCAAGAGAGAAACACAGGTAATTGATGCCTCTGGAACCGGATGCATCCAGGAACTATTATTACCCTCTCAACCATACACACACCCTCCTATTCAGTGGCTCTTTCTATCCGCAAAATCATTTGGACTGAGAATTGTCTTCAGTGCACGCGCACTCTCTCACGCACACGCATGCACACAACTTGGTCCTTGGGTTTCTCAGCATGAAGACTTCTTCCCCGACCATCCCTATGTGTGTCCTTACAGTCCTGCTAGCCAGAGGTGAGTTGTCTGCTTTAAAAGCCATGGAACTATCATCAGCATTGCAATTTTCCCTGGACTGTGCATCTTTGATTCCTTTCCATGCCCATAGATCAGAGATAATGAGCTATCAGATTACCACACTGTGTTCTGCTTGAGTTCCCTCCAGGAAAAAGGAAAAGCTGCAAGAAGAGGAGTGAGATCAATGAAACATACAGAAGGCTCAGATAAGAGGGAGGAGGGGGGAAAGTAAGCACATTTAAAGGGTGTCTGTTGTGACCCTCCATTTAAAATGGAAGCAGAAAACCTTGTTTTAAATGCGGGTTTTAGGCTGGTGTAGGGATGCTCATAAGCTATTTGTTCTGCAGGCATCTTTTGTGGCACACCAACATTGACAGAGACAGGAGGTCAATTATCTTGTCTAGTTTGATCCAAACTCTTTCAACAGTGATGGAACAACCCGGTAGCCAGATAATTTATTTATTAAATTAATTAATTAATTAATTAAATTTATTAATCTCTTAAAATTTCTCTTAAAATTTATTAAGAGAAGAGAGGCCTTGTGCTGTACACCAGCAATCAAAAACACAAGCAAAACAGAACCCTCCTTTTTCTTTTCAGGGCCCTAGCTGTGCAGCCAGGAGTCATCCCTTGGCTATATATGGTTGGGTCATTTGAAAGTGACCCCAGCCATGAAGAAACCACTCACAGAAAAGTGCCTCCCATGTGGCCAGGGCAACCTTTAAAGCAGGGGTGTTGAACCTCTTTCAACCTGAGGGCTATTCCATTTCAGAGAAAGTCTCAGGGGCTGCATTCCACCAGTGGGAAGGGTTGATGGGAAAGGGACAGGGCTAAAAATACTAGTGCTGCGCCAAAAATGCCTTACACATTATTTTCGACCATTCTCATTCAATGTAATAGAAAAAAATATTGCTTTCGAAAAGAAATTTAAAGGAGAAGAAATTTCAGAGAAATTCTCGTGGGCTGGGGTCAGCGTTCTTGTGCTTACCTTGCTTATGAAGTGTATGAGCAACCTCTCATCCATTATACAATAATCTCTCTGCACCTGCATTAGAGGCAAGATGTATCCACAAAAACCTCTTAGAAATGTAACATTGGGAAAATCCTGGGGAAAGTGCCGAGCCCTAAAGAACGACAACTAGAGCTGAGCCAAAAATTCTCAGAAAACATTTTTCTCAGAAAAGTCCAGAGATTTTTCTCCCCCCTGCCCACTTTAGAAATGAAGGGCCATGTTGAAAAAGTTCTCAAAATTCTCTTCCCCAGTTTTTGGTGAGTTTTGTCTTTGAATGATGCTAGGTATGGGGTATTGTGTAAAATGCTAAATGGAGGCCAGGCTGCTATTGTCATTTGCAATTAGGGATGGCAGAGAGTCCGTGGTGGAACAGCCTCCCCTCACCCCGCCACTCTGCAAAATCCCCCCAGGACGGACCTTCCTGGTGGCAGATGTGGCGGCGGTGGCGGCTCCAGCAGCAGATGAAGCAGCAGCGGCTCCAGCGGCCACAAATGGCGGCTGTCGTAGTGGCCGCCATTTGCATCCCTACACTACCCCATGATAGGCTATGTATATATTTACGTAGCCTATCACGGCTAAAGCACGGCGTCCCCTATACCATTTGCGTTCCTGCTTTAGCCGTGGTAGGTTACATAAATATTTACATAGCCTATCATGGGCTAGCATAGGGAGGCAAATGGTGTCCCCTACGTAGGATGCCATTTGCGGCAGCAGCAGCCCGGCAGCGGGTGGGGGCCTTGCTGTGGGTCGGCCCAGCCAGCGGCTCTATGGACTGGCTGCGGAGCGGAGCCAGCCGGACAGGATTCCAGGAGGGAGGACCAGATTGCCTCCCCCCCGTCGAAGATTCCGGGGGGAGGAACGGACCGCCTCCCCCCACCTGAGGACCCCAGCAGAGCCAGGTAAGTGGGGTTTCATATACCCCTATTTGCAATGGTAGTGCAAAAAAAAAAAAAAAAAAACCATTAGGAAAAAAGAAAGAAGCTGTGCTACAACCCTTCCCCATGGTGAGTTCGACCTCTCAGAAATTGTTGGAGAATTTCTCCTCCCACTGGAGAAATTTGGTGAAATTGTCATCCCCCCCACCGCCCAATTTCTCTGCCCACAAATAGGGTGGAGAATTTCAAGGGGTCATTTGTGCATAGCTCTAAAGAATACCAGAGCCAGTATGGTGTAGTGGTGAGAGTGTTGGACTGGGAGCTGGAAAATCCGGGTTCTAGTCCCCACTCGGCTATGGAAGCTCACTGGCTGGCTTTGGGCCAGTCACAGACTCTCAGCCCAACCTACCTCACAGGGTTGTTGTTGTGAGGATAAAATAGAGAGGAGGAGGATAATGTAAGCCGCCTTGGGTTCCTTAAGGTAGAAAAAAGTCGGGATATAATTGCAATAAATAAAATAAAAATAATACCAACATTTTCAATATATTTTAGCTTCAAGGTCTCACTGCCAGTACCTAAGCAGTAGAAGAGGCATTTCGATTTTTTACAATGGGGGAAAAAAAAACAACACTATAGCAAGGAAACCACCAAAAATACTGGTGGTCGGGGAAAAGGGGGATAGCCATCTGGGGAGCCCCAGAGAGATGGATTGGGAGCCCAGGAGGGCCAGATTTCGACCCCAGACTTGAGGTTCTGCACCCCTGGTTTAAAGAGTCTGCACAGGAGACATCCAACTGCTGTTTCTCTCCACCAGGAATGTGTCTTCAGTGTGAGCACTGCAGAAGTACCACCAGCTCATGCTTTGGGCCGCTGCAGACCTGTGCGGATGCTGAAAATGCCTGCTTGATTCTCACGATAGAGTCCAGAGTGGGTAGGTGGCTCAGCTTCCTTGGGCTAGGGTGTGGATGGTTGCCCTATTTCTCGAGCCAGAGGCTCTCTGCTTTTAACACAGCCTCCCCCAACCTGGCTCCTCCATAAGAATGTGCAAATGCAAGAGGTTCTTAGCGATTTGCCGTACTTTATGCAAGTGTGAAAGGATGTCACAATGCAGCTCAAAAGCAAACACAAGTTCAAAGATTTACATCCATTTTTCAGTCAAAAATGTATGCCCTTATTTGAATGTAGGTTCTTCTGATTCAGTGTGTAAATTATATATATGTGTGTGTGTGTGTGTGCACATACGCGTGTTGATTTTCTTTTTATTCCACTCTTCCTCCCAGAAACTCAGGGTGATGTACACATTCCTCCCTCTTCTTATCCTCACAACAATCCTGATGAGGTAGGTTAGTCTGAGAGATGGTGATTGTCCAAACTGCATCTGGTGATAACCTCATAACTGAGCAGGGATTTGAACCTGCATCTTTCTGCTCCCAGTCTGGCATTCTATCTAGTTGACCACACAGGTGGTAACAGTGGCTAGTAACTGTCCTTCAGCCATCTTGACTAAAGAAAAAAATCCCTAAATTTTGCCACTAAAATGAGCTTTCTATGTGGATTATTGCATCTGGCCATCCGCACGTCAGCCATCTTGGAAAATGGCAGCTACAGAATTCATGCACCAGAATGGGCATGTCTACCCAAGGTATATGGCCTCCTATATGGTCCTGAAACACATACAAACTTTAAGATTCTTTGCACATCTATGGCAGGCCCAGGACTACTACTACTGTCTTTATATAAAGCAACTCGGCTGAAAGTCACACCAGACTTTCCAACAGAACTGCCTCTCCTAAGGCTTCAGTACTGGCAGTATGAGCTTTACACTAAAATATGCTGGTATTTTTGATAATTTGGTCCTGGTCCTTTAATAAAGGACCTTGAATTTGGTCCCAGTCTTTTAATGCAGAGTGTCACATCTGAGCCAAGGAGAGCTGAGTTCAAAGCTGAGTTTGTGGCCTTGGGCCATCACACTCTTTCAACTTAGCCTACCTCACAGGACTCTTGTGAGGATATAATGACATAATTTAATCAGCACTGGCTCTGGGTTTTGTGTGTGTGTGTGTGGGTCCGGGGGGGGCGGTGTCCTTGGGCAAGATGGCCTTAGTGGAATCCCTCCCTGAGTGGGCCCATTTCCTCCTCCTCACCACCACAATCCCTTCACTTGCCCTCTTCTTCTGGGCTCAATCCATACACTGATTCACAAGCTACATTTGGCCCCTTGACCAATCTGTAGCCACTCTTGAACTTCCTGAAGGTGGCCACCCCTACTGTACAGTGACCAAGAGGGAGAGGGCAAGGTTCTTCTTGCTCTTGCTATTCCTCACTTGCTCAGAGAAGTCAAGTGAACCTCTCCTACAGGTGAAGGACGAGCAGCAACAACTAGCTCAGTGGTCTTCAGGGTTTGACACTGGACCCTCTGCTGGGATCAGCGGGCACCTTGGCAAGTGCCCGCTGAAGCCAGCTCCAGATGCTGGCCCTGAAGCCAACGTATATGACTAGGCTGAGTTTCTTTGAGGATGGGTCGAATGCAGATGTCAGGGGTGTTGAACGTCTTTCGGCCCAAGGGCCAAATTCAGTGTTGGAGAAGCTCTTTGGGGCCACATTTCAGTGGTGGGTGGGATTGAATGCAAATGGGGTGGGTGGCCCAAAGGCAAAAGGACTGGGACCAAATTATGAAAAATACCAGCATATTTTAGTGTAAAGGACTGGGACCAAATTATCAAAAATGAAAGGACTGGGACCAAATTAAAGGACTGGGACCATTTTTTTTAATTAAAGGACTGGGACCAAATTAAAGGTCCTTAATTAAAAGACTAGGACCAAATTAAAGGTCCTTTATTAAAGGATAGGGACCAAATTATCAAAAATGAAAGGACTGGGACCAAATTAAAGGACTGGGACCATTTTTTTAAATCAAAGGACTGGGACCAAATTAAAGGTCCTTAATTAAAAGACTAGGACCAAATTAAAGGTCCTTTATTAAAGGATAGGGACCAAATTATCAAAAATGAAAGGATTGGGACCAAATTAAAGGACTGGGACCATTTTTTTAAATTAAAGGACTGGGACCAAATTAAAGGTCCTTAATTAAAAGACTAGGACCAAATTAAAGGTCCTTTATTAAAGGATAGGGACCAAATTATCAAAAATGAAAGGACTGGGAGTAAATTAAAGGACTGGGACCATTTTTTTAATTAAAAGACTGGGACCAAATTAAAGGTCCTTAATTAAAAGACCAGGACCAAAGTAAAGGTCCTTTATTAAAGGATAGGGACCAAATTATCAAAAATGAAAGGACTGGGACCAAATTAAAGGACTGGGACCATTTTTTTCAATTAAAGGACTGGGACCAAATTAAAGGTCCTTAAAAGACTAGGACCAAATTAAAGGTCCTTTATTAAAGGATAGGGACCAAATTATCAAAAATGAAAGGACTGGGACCAAATTAAAGGACTGGGACCATTTTTTTCAATTAAAGGACTGGGACCAAATTAAAGGTCCTTAATTAAAAGACTAGGACCAAATTAAAGGTCCTTTATTAAAGGATAGGGACCAAATTATCAAAAATGAAAGGACTGGGACCAAATGAAAGGCCTGGGACCATTTTTTTTAATTAAAGGACTGGGACCAAATTAAAGGTCCTTAATTAAAAGACCAGGACCAAATTAAAGGTCCTTTATTAAAGGATAGGGACCAAATTATCAAAAATGAAAGGACTGGGACCAAATTAAAGGACTGGGACCATTTTTTTAAATTAAAGGACTGGGACCAAATTAAAGGTCCTTAAAAGACTAGGACCAAATTAAAGGTCCTTTATTAAAGGATAGGGACCAAATTATCAAAAATGAAAGGACTGGGACCAAATTAAAGGACTGGGACCATTTTTTAAAATTAAAGGACTGGGACCAAATTAAAGGTCCTTAATTAAAAGACTAGGACCAAATTAAAGGTCCTTTATTAAAGGATAGGGACCAAATTATCAAAAATGAAAGGACTGGGACCAAATGAAAGGACTGGGACCATTTTTTTTAATTAAAGGACTGGGACCAAATTAAAGGTCCTTAATTAAAAGACTAGGACCAAATTAAAGGTCCTTTATTAAAGGATAGGGACCAAATTATCAAAAATGAAAGGACTGGGACCAAATTAAAGGACTGGGACCATTTTTTTTAATTAAAGGACTGGGACCAAATTAAAGGTCCTTAATTAAAAGACTAGGACCAAATTAAAGGTCCTTTATTAAAGGATAGGGACCAAATTATCAACAATACCAGCACATTTTAGTGTAAAGCTCATACTGCCAGTACTTAAGCCTTAGGAGAGGCAGTTCTGTTGGAAAGTCTGGTGTGACTTACAGCCAAGTTGCTTTCTATAAAGACAGCATGGCAGCACAGCATTTCGTATTGGAGGCAATAAACACAGGTTAAAAGAAGGTCAAATCAACTTTATTAGTGCTTTTACACGCCTTTCAGAGAATGCTGTCTAACACTGTTTGACTACAAGCGACCCATAAAGCTGGGTGTGTGAGTGTAAGTAAGCAAAGTCATGAGATATGGTTACTTGTTTCCTCTCTGGAGAGACCACATGGCAGTTGTGGAAGCAAGAGGAAGAGGGAGGAAGGAAGAGAAGGGAGCAAGCAAAAAGAACCGATAAGAACATAAGAAGAGCCCTTCTGGATCAGACCAAGGGTCCATCTAGTCCACCATTCTATTCACACAGTGGCCAACCAGCTGTCGACCAGGAACCCACAAGCAGGGCACGAGTGCAACAGCACCCTCCCACCCATGTTCCCTGGCAACTGGCATACATAGGCTCACTGCCTCTGGTATTTGAGGTAGCACATAGCCAACAAGACTAGTAGCCATTGATAGCCTTCTTCTCCAGGAATTTGTCCAGCCCCCTTTTAAAGCCATCCAAATTGGTACCACATCCTGTGGTAGCGAGTTCCATGGTTTAACTGTGTGCTGTGTGAAGAAGTTCTTCCTTTTATCGGTCCTGAATCTCCCACCAATCAGCTTCATGGGATGACCCTGGTTCAAGCATTTTGAGAGAGGGAGAACAATGTCTCCCTATGACAACAAGGACATTCTCTATCGCCCCTAGTGTTTGGAAGTATGCAGAGTTGTTCCTATGATCCAATAATTTCAACCTGTTAGAATGTGTGTGTGTGTGGGGGGGGGGGAATGTGCAAAAGCTAGGAAACCACCGACTGATCAGTGGTCAGGGGAAATGCAGTGGGGCCAGGGAAAGGGGCATGGCCATCTGGGGAAACTGAGGCTCTGCATCCCTGGCATATATGATCAATGTAATAGACTCTGGGTGAAATGGAATATGGGCAGTAGGATTTACTAGGGCTCAGCTACCATAAATGAGAGAGTGCCTTCTCCCTACCAATCTGCCCAGTCACTGAGGTCATCGGAGGGCATGTTCCTGGTGGAGTCCACCAGGAGAAGAGCCTTCAGCGTGGTGGCCCCCTTTCTTTGGAACTCCCTGCCCCTGGAGGTCAGGCAGGTACCAACATTGTGTTGTTTCCAGCACCTCCTGAAAACAGCACTGTTACTGTTCCAGGAGGCATTCCTTAACTGACCAGTCACAGTTTCTACTGGCATTCTGTTTTTTAAAATAGCATTTAATTAATCAATTAATTAATTAATTACATTTATATCCCACCTTTCTTCCATCATGGACTCAGGGTAGCTTCATGTGGTTCCCAGGTGGTCTCCCCTCCAAGTACTGACCAGACCTAGATCTGCTTAGCTTCAGCAAGGTGGCTGCCTCATGTGCCTTCAGACTATGCCCTGGGACTAGGCATTTTAATTTTAATCTGGTGTTTTAATCTTTTAATCTTTTTACCATTTTATCTCTTGTGTTCACCGCTCAAAAATCTGTTCTAGATATGGAGCAGGATACAAGTATTGTAAATCAATCCATCCATCAGTCAATCTCCTTCTCATGTAACCAGGCAGAGTGAGAAACGTGGCCACTTACAAAGGATGCACCAAGCTGGCGTACTGTCCCCCGGGGCCGTTCACCATCACCACGGCCTTGGATGAGCGCATCCGGAGTAACGCGGAGTGCTGCTGCTGGGATCACTGCAACAAAGGAGGTTTGAGATGTATGTCTTTTGTTGCCTTCCTAGTTCCCCACCCCCAGGCAGCCAGACGTAGGGATGTGTGAAAGTCACCTACCTTTTCGAAGGGGTTGATTTGCGGTGGGGGGGGTAGGCAATCCGCACCTCCCCCCAAAATCCTAACCTGGCTGGCTCTGCTCCACAGCAACTCCGTGGAGCCGCCGGCTGGGTGCATTCTCAGGCGTGCGGAGCCTGTGGACGCAAATGGTGGTGGCTATGGTGGCTGCCATTTGCGTTCCCTTTTTTTGCCATGATAGGCTATGTAAATATTTACATAGCCTATCACGGCCTCCACAGGGATGTAAATATTTACGTAGCCTATCACGGCAAAAATGGGGAAGCAAATGGCGGCTGCAGATGCGGCCGCCATTCACAAAGCAGTGTGAATGGCACAAGGTAAGTGCTCCATTTCGTGAGCCTTTCGTGTGGTGGTGGGGTGGGAGGGCTTCGTTCTGCCATGGATTTCGGGGGGGGGGCGAATGCACTGGCATTCAGCCTCACTGAGATCCGTGGCAGAATCCTCTGACATCCCTACTAGGAGTATCCATCAGAACTGCTCTGTCTGCCAGGCGTGGTGGCAGAATCCCGGTGTCTTGGCCCCAACAGCACTGCCCCTCTTGACACCTGTTTCTGCTCCCTTCACGCCCATGTAGACAATAGTGTGGCAGCCACGTCTTCGTGGTTGGGGGACGTGTGTGGTTGCCACAGCTAAGTGAGTGGGGCTGATAGCGCTGCTCTCCTGCACCCAGTCGCCACCCTCTTTCCTTGAGGGATGGTGATCAAGTGGGAAGCAGCCAGACAGCTGCTATTATTCGTGCACAGACCACTAGTGGCTGCACCTGGTATGTGTGGAACTCTCTGCCCCATGAGCATTTCCCTTTTTGTCTGAGTTCCGTTGGCATTTGAAGACTTCTCTTTTTCAACATGTCTTGGATTCCAGTTGTTCATGGGATGACCCCTGGTTCTAGCATTTTGAGAGAGGGAGAACAATGTCTCCCTATCAGACAACAAGGACATTCTCTATCGCCACCTAGTGTTTGGAAGTCTGCAGAGTTGTTCCTATTATCAACCTATTAGAATGTGTGTGTGTGGGGTGTGTGTGTGTGTGTGCAAAAGCTAGGAAACCTGAGAGAGCTCTGTCCCGCTTTGGTCTTTTTATGCTCTTTTTAGTCTTGTGGTATGTCGGTTATTTATTCAGTTGTTTTAACGATTCAATCATCTTCAGAGGCCCTGTTCTGGGTGCCCCCACCAAAGGAAGCTAGGTGGGTGGCTACAAGAGAGAGGGCCTTCTCAGTGGTGCCACCCCACTTATGGAATAAACTTCCCAAAGAGTTTTCCCTGGCACCTATATTGTTATCTTTTTGGTGCCAGGCAAAGACCTTTCTTTTTTCCAAGGCATTTTAGAGGGCGGGCCTTCTCAAGAGAGAGGGCCTTCTCAGTGGTGTCCCAAGAGAGAGGGCCTTCTCAGTGGAGGCACCCCACTTATGGAATAAACTTCCCAAAGAGTTTTCCCTGGCACCTATATTGTTATCTTTTTAGTGCCAGGCAAAGACCTTTCTTTTCTCCCAGGCATTTTAGAGACTTACATTATTATTGCTGTTTGTTCCTGCACTGCTTATTGTTTTGCATTATATTGTATTTTATTCTTTTAATTAATTGTATTATATTTTATATTTTTAGCTGTGTCTTAAAATGCCATTTTAATTTTTTAACTGGTTGTAATCCACACAGAGAACATTTGTTATTGGGTGGATTAGAAATGTACTAAATAAATAAATAAAGGGTCCCCCCCCCCTTTTGTTGTTTATGTTTAAATATCTTGTTAGCCTTGTTGAACATCTCC
Source organism: Heloderma suspectum (assembly GCF_057233095.1). Classification (NCBI taxonomy): domain Eukaryota; kingdom Metazoa; phylum Chordata; class Lepidosauria; order Squamata; family Helodermatidae; genus Heloderma; species Heloderma suspectum. Next base: position 13,877,711 of record NC_139467.1, read on the forward strand.
TTTGGAGGGAGAAGATGGGATAGAAAGTTTAGAATAAATAAATGACAAAAACTGTGGAACAGTACCATGGGACTTGCATGAAAGGAGAATATTTCCTGTTCTGGCCACTAGAGCATCTTCTTTGCCCTAGAGCAGCCTCCTCCAACGGCTGGCGCCCTCCAGACTACAACTTCACCAGCCTATTTTCAGGCTGCAAAGGAAGGGGGGGGGATCATTTTGGTGAATTTTGGACAGGGGATGCGAACAGGATGGAGTTTTTGTCCCAGGCACCAGTGGTGGCCTTCACTCTCCCTGCTAGTTCCAGGCACAGCTTCTTCCAAAGTTCCATTGATCCTTCTCTTACTCTCTCTGCAGACGTGGCACATTGCTTCCTTCTTCTGCCCTCACTCGATTAGTGAGAGGGCAAAAAAGAAAGCGAACTCAGGTACTGATTAGGGGAAAACATGTTTTTAATGTAGTTTTTGTAGCTTGACACATTTTTGGAGTTGGAGTTTGCTTCCTCAGAGCTAGCAAATTTTTCTAGTACCTCTTGAGATATAGCAGCCTTGACACTGGTTTTATAACAAAAGAGCAATTATTTCCTTCCTTCCTTCCTTCCTTCCTTCCTTCCTTCCTTTCCTCACTCATTCATGAATAGCCTTTGCATCAGCTGTTCATGAATGAGGATAGATAGAAAGAAAAACATTGCTCTTTTGTTCTAGAACTGGTTTCAAGGCTGCTATATCTCAAGAGGTACTAGCAAACCTTGCAAGCTCCTGAGGAAGGAAACTTGGACTCCAAAATGCTTCAAGCTACAACAGCTCAGTTAAAACCATTCCCCCGCCCCCAATCAGTACCTGAATTCACTTTTGGTTTTTGCCTTCTAATTCAAGGTGTTTTCTCCTCCTGCCTTCATTTTGCCTCCCTTGGATGGTGCCATCCTGAAGCCAAATCATCCTGAAGCATTGCTTCCTGCTCCTGCTGTCACTCGGATTTGGCTTCAGGATGACAACATCACTGTCGAGGCAGAAGAAAGAAGCAGTGCTTCTTGGCTTTCTTCACACGGAGCTTTGATCCTGCGATTGAGATGGCTCCTTCATGGAAGCTTGTGGGCTCTTAACATGATGCTGTGATCATCCAAGGCGTCTCCTGCACTAAACGCCCTTTGTTCCATTTTTAAATAGATCGCAGATAATGAGCTATCAAATTACCCCATTGTGTTCCGCTTGAGTTTCCTCCATGAAAAGAGGAAAAGCGGCAAGAAGAGGAGCGAGATCAATGAAAGATAATGGAAGGAGTAGAGGAAAGGAATGGAAAGATAAAGGAAGGGGACGGAGGAAAGGAAGCAGGTGAAAGAGCGAGTCATTGTGATCCTGCATTGGAAATGGAAGCAGAAAGCCCCATCTGAAATGCAGGATTTTAGGCTGGTGTAGAGATGCCCCTTGTCTGGAGAGTAAGGCACTATGAAAGAAATAGTGCCCAGAAGCAATGAGGAGAGACATCTAATAGGCAGCAGTAGCAGCAACAAAAGTGAGACAAGGAGCCCTGTGTCAGGAAAATGTTTGAGCCAAACATGCTGGAAAGTCTCCCCCTCCCCCAAATAATATAGCGTCGTGTGGCACAGAGTGGTAGGCGGCAGTATTGCAACCGAAACTCTCCCCACGGCCTGAGTTCGATCCCAGCGGAAGCCGGGTCTCAGGTAGCCGGCTCAGGTCGCCTCAGCCTTCCATCCTTCCGAGGTCGGTAAAATGAGTACCCAGCTTGTCGGGGGAAAGGTAGTCACGACTGGGGAAGGCAATGGCAAACCACCCCACTACAGTCTGCCATGAAAACGCCAGCAAAAGCAGCATCCCTCTAGGAGTCAGCAATGACTCGGTGTTTGCACAGGAGGAACCTTTCCTCCCCGCCCCCAAATAATATGCTGAAAAGACTCCCCCAACTTTACAGCCTGCAAAAATAGGGTGGTGAACTTGGCAAGTGTATTTTGGCTAGGGATGTAAGAAAGTCACTTACCTTTTCAAAGGGTGACATTCGTGGTGGGGGGGAGGCACTCCGTCCCTCCCCCCGAAATTCTGGCTGGGGGGGGGAGGCGCTCCGTCCCTCCTCCCCGAAATTCTGGCCGGCTGGCTCCGCTCTGCAGGGTTTCTTTGGAGCTGCCGGCCGGCTCCGCCAGCGGCCGGACATCTGGCCGCTGGCTAGCAGGGATGCAAATGGCGGCAGCCGTAGCCACCGCCGTTTGCGTCCCTGCAGTCAGCCGTGATAGGCTACGTAAATGTTTACGTAGAAAAAAAAATGTGCGTATGCAAATGGCGGTGTCCATGGGCGCTGACATTTGCGTTCGTTATTTTGGCACGTCTTAGCCTAAGTAAACATTTACATAGACTAATTCGGCGAAAATAAGGGGAACGCAAATAGCGTAGCCTCTACGCTATTTGCGTTCCCCTTATTTTGGCACGTCTTAGTCTACGTAAATGTTTACGTAGACTAAGACGTGCCAAAATAAGGAACGCAAATGGTGGCGCCCATGGACGCCGCCATTTGCGTACGCACATTTTTTTTAAAAAAATCAGCTATGATAGGCTACGTAAACATTTACGTAGCCTATCACGTTTTTTTTTTTTTACTGGAAATGGCGGCAGTGGCAGCCGGTTGGAAGACCGGCCGCCGCCACCGCTGCACCACCGCTACACCGCCGCTGGAGCTGCCGCCGCCGCCAGGAAGATCCGCCCCAGGTAAGTCCCATCCCGGGGGGGGGGGGGCGGGGGGCAGACCGTTCCGCCACCGATTTCGGGGGGCCGAATGTGCTGGCATTCGGCCTCCCTGAGATCTGTGGCGGAATTCTCTGACGTCCCTAATTTTGGCACAGCTCTAGGCTAGGACAAGGAAGGTGATTCCTTGGCTTGAATAGTGGATTCCAATGTGATTCCAAGGTGATTCCTTGGCTTGAATAGTGGATTCCAATGTTTGCCTGAAAGGCTTGAAGGGGCCTGATTCATTTTCAGGGTGAGCAGCATCCCTAAACTTTACTTCCAGTTAATGGCGCTGGGAAAGATGGACCCATGGTTTGACTCAGCATAAGCCAGCTCCCAATATCAAGGCATGCTAGCGCAGCCTTCCTGAATCTGGTGCCTCCAGATGTGTTGGACTGCAACTAGGGTTGTATGAGAATCTTGTTTCAGTTCACAAATCACCCGAACTTGTCCCGTTCACAACCCCAGATGTGTGCGCATTGTTTTTTTAAAATAAAGTTCACGCACTCCTGAACTTGCCATCGCATTCGAAAAATGCACCCCCCCCCCAATGCACACTTTTAAAAAATACACATTTTCATGCTTTAGTCAGTGGGGAAAAATGCACACAGAACTTTTGAGGAATGCACACAGAAATGCACTCTTTTCCCTTTTGAAATGCACCCCCCCCCCCAATGCACACTTTTAAAAAATACACATTTTCATGCTTTAGTCAGTGGGGAAAAATGCACACAGAACTTTTGAGGAATGCACACAGAAATGCACTCTTTTCCCTTTTGAAATGCACCCCCCCCCAATGCACACTTTTAAAAAATACACATTTTCATGCTTTAGTCAGTGGGGAAAAATGCACACAGAACTTTTGAGGAATGCACACAGAAATGCACTCTTTTCCCTTTTGAAATGCACCCCCCCCCCCAATGCACACTTTTAAAAAATACACATTTTCATGCTTTAGTCAGTGGGGAAAAATGCACACAGAACTTTTGAGGAATGCACACAGAAATGCACTCTTTTCCCTTTTGAAATGCACCCCCCCCCAATGCACACTTTTAAAAAATACACATTTTCATGCTTTAGTCAGTGGGGAAAAATGCACACAGAACTTTTGAGAAATGCACACAGAAATGCACTCTTTTCCCTTTTGAAATGCACCCCCCCCCAATGCACACTTTTAAAAAATACACATTTTCATGCTTTAGTCAGTGGGGAAAAATGCACACAGAACTTTTGAGGAATGCACACAGAAATGCACTCTTTTCCCTTTTGAAATGCACCCCCCCCCCAATGCACACTTTTAAAAAATACACATTTTCATGCTTTAGTCAGTGGGGAAAAATGCACACAGAACTTTTGAGGAATGCACACAGAAATGCACTCTTTTCCCTTTTGAAATGCACCCCCCCCCCAATGCACACTTTTAAAAAATACACATTTTCATGCTTTAGTCAGTGGGGAAAAATGCACACAGAACTTTTGAGAAATGCACACAGAAATGCACTCTTTTCCCTTTTGAAATGCACCCCCCCCCCCAATGCACACTTTTAAAAAATACACATTTTCATGCTTTAGTCAGTGGGGAAAAATGCACACAGAACTTTTGAGGAATGCACACAGAAATGCACTCTTTTCCCTTTTGAAATGCACCCCCCCCCCCAATGCACACTTTTAAAAAATACACATTTTCATGCTTTAGTCAGTGGGGAAAAATGCACACAGAACTTTTGAGGAATGCACACAGAAATGCCCTTTTGAAATGCACCCCCCCCCCAATGCACACTTTTAAAAAATACACATTTTCATGCTTTAGTCAGTGGGGAAAAATGCACACAGAACTTTTGAGAAATGCACACAGAAATGCACTCTTTTCCCTTTTGAAATGCACCCCCCCCAATGCACACTTTTAAAAAATACACATTTTCATGCTTTAGTCAGTGGGGAAAAATGCACACAGAACTTTTGAGGAATGCACACAGAAATGCACTCTTTTCCCTTTTGAAATGAGCACTTCTTTCTATTCAAACAAACCGAAAAACAGATCACAAATAAAAGTGTGAGCACGAGCTGAACTGAGCTTTGAAGTGAAGGTTGGAGAATTTCAGTGAGTCCAAACGTCTCTGGTTGTCCCATCCTTAACTACAAGTCCCATAATTCCCAGTCAGCATGGCCAATAGCCATGCTGGTTGGGGATTATGGGAGCTGCAGTCCATCACACCTGGAGGATACCACTTTGGGGAAATCTGTGCTAGTGTGAGTCTGAGCACTCATAAATCCCCATGAAGTGGAGTTTTGTGTAAATATCAGAGGTTTTAGGATAGGATTTCCAAGGAATTTGTACCCCCAGCCTTTTCTGTCTTGTTGCTAGTGCCAGTGCGAGGCGAACCAAACCACCGATTGTGCCCTGGACACAAGCCTGATGAATCAAAGTGCACCATTGCTGAGAAACTTCACTGCCACGGTCAGGAGTTCAACTGTTTCTATCATGCTGGACATGTTGAATCTGGTAGAGTTGTCAACTCTCGCTTAAAAAAAAAATACTGTCCCCTACTGGGTGGGGTTTTGGGGGCTAAGCCGGGACAGGTAGAATCAGGGAAGACCTCCCCCTTCCCACACACATACCAGTGAGAGGGATTAGGCCAGATCAGAACCTGATGGGAATGAATGAAGCCAGGCACACTATGGAGTTTACTGGGTGTTCTTACCCCAGTCATGGTGACCTAACAGAACATAGTTTTATTGGCACAGAGAGACCTCAAAAGTATTGGCTGGTTGGCTGCCATTTTTGGTCACACTCCCGCAGAGTGTGTTAGACTAGGCCATAGCTCAGTGTGATAGAGCACATGCTTGGCATGCAGTAGGTCCCAGGTTCGATCCCTGCCTTCTCCAGGTAGGGCAAGGACAGAATCCTGCCTGAAGCCCTCAGGAGCCACTGCCAGTCAGTGTCAACAATACTGGGCGAGATGGATCAAATAAGGCAGCTTCCTATGTTCCCATGACACCTTAGGTACGTTAAGTAGGAACAGGGATGGATGAATAACTCTGTCTATTCACGGTCCATGTCAATTTCACTTAAAACACCCCCCTCCCATAATTCCATTCCATTCTGTTTGTGCACATTAGTCTGAGAGATGCAGATCAGGACAGACTGTAGAGGAATATGTAAGGAATGAATTCATCAAGTGCCCTCGCCTAGGAACGAAATTGCCTTGTACCAGATCATTCATCGAGGCCAGTCGAACTTGCAGTGGCTCTCAATGGTCCTTCCTAGAGGTTTGTTTTTTGTTTTTTTAAGTAGAGATGTGAAGGCCTGGAAAAAAAATAACAGGAAAAAAGGGTTGGTGGGAAAAATGGTTTTCTCCCATTTCCCCCCCCCCCACCCCAGGACAAAAAAGTCCCTGAAAAAAAAATCTTTTTTTCCCCCTGTTTCCTACATTTTCCCCCAGTTCAGGGGGAGGTTTTCCTCATCTCTGAGTCTTTCCCAATTAGCTACTTCCTTATACTTTCGATTGGAGATGCCAGGAATTGAGCTTGGGGCCTTTTGCCAGCAATGCAGTCACTCTACCACTGAGCTCTGACCTCTTTGCCTCCTGTCATACTGTTATCGAAGGCTGCTTTTGCATATTCTGCAGAGATGCCAAAAGAGGAAGAGGGTGTGTGTGTGTGTATATGTGTGTGTGGTGTTTCCGCTTTCCATTCTTCTGGTGCAAGGGGGAAGTTGTGCTCTCTCTCTCCTGCCTGGAGATATGTGAGTAGTCAGCATGGGTAGGGTGCACACGTCTCCCAGACAGGAAAAGGTTCAGCTCCTCTCTTCTCACATGGGATGCATGGAATGAGGAAGTGTGACTTGCTTTCGCTACTCCTGTGTAATATGAAAAATTGCCTCGAGGATCACAAGGACTAGACTCCAAGTGAAGATTTATCTTAGCCAAAGGGGGAAAGCACTTGATGTAAGACTCAGCTTGCCCATGGCAGAGAACAGGGTTGATATGCAGGGTAGACAAAATTGGGCACCTATCAAGGCCTGGGCCCTGGAAGGGAACCAACTGCCAGGAGTGTCCCACTCCCCCCCGACCCTGACCCCGCTGCTCTGCCTCTTTGTTGTTGCTGACTGGCTGCTTACTCACCTGCTGGCCTAGAGGGGGTTCACAAGATGGCAAGGATGGCACTGAGTGATAGCAGGTGCTGTTGCTGCTGCTTTCTTGCTCACCAACTCTCTCCTTGGCAAATGAACTTCTAGCAGAATTAATAGTGTGGAGGAGGGCCCACTGAGGGAGCCCCCCCACACACATGGAGGGTATCTTGTACCATGCTCCCCCATCCCCCAAAGGCTAGATACGGCCCTGTCAGAGATCCACCTAAGCTTCTCATAGACCAGGGGAGGGCAACCTCTGGCCTGTGGGCCTAATCTGGGCCAGGCTGGGACCCAGCGCTGGCAAGGGAGGGCCGAGCACCCTCCATGGACCCTGCCGCTTGCCCCCCTCCCCCCACAGCACCACCCCCTCAAACCCTGGCCTTCTGAGGGCAATTCTTGCCTCCCCCAGGCAAGAATTCTGAGGGAATTCCTTTGTTATCTGCTGGAAGGCGTAGAGACTGGAGATCAAAGAGAAGCTGGGGAGTCTGCTGCACCACCTCCCATGCCACCCAGGCCCCGCTCGGGGTGTTGGGTGTTAGGAGGAAGGAGCCTGGCTCAGCCAAGCTTTGCGGGAACTAGCTCCTGCAAGTCCCAACTGTCCGACTCCCTTCCTGCATGGCTTGCGTCCCGATCGTGAGGCAAGCGGCATGGGAAGGAGCAGCCTGATGGGGCGGGGCAGAGGCAGATGATGTCATAGGAGGGGGGCTTCAGGGGTAAGCCCCCACCCCCTTGACATTATCTGGGCCACCAGCTTGGTCTGGGAGGAGAGTCCAACCCCAGGCCCAAAGTGGCTGCTCTGCTATAGATATATACGTAAAATGCTCTGAAAGGTGTGTGTGTGTCCCATGTCCCACTGAGGAAGCAAGCGGGGGGGGGGGGAATTTGTTTGTTTATTTATTTATTACATTTCTATACCACCCAATAGCCTAAGCTCTCTGGGCGGTTCACAAAAATTGAATCCACAAGTACAACAAAAAACAACGTCCCAGCTTAAAACTACAATATAAAAGTACAACCAGAATAAAACCTAGCAGCAGTGCAGAGATGTAATGCAGACATTTAAAAGAACTGGCTCTCTGCAGAGTTGGGAGATCACACTAGGAAAGATATTCATTCCCCACCCCACTCCAATTTGATCTGTTTCCTCAAAAGTATTATAACATTCCAAAATGTACCTGCCCCAGTACTGTGTAGAGGGCCAACCTAGTTTAAGAACCTAGGGCAACGCTGAGGATGAACAGAAAAACAACAAAGAGGAATGCGTTGAATTGCAACGAGGTGTCAGAGGTCACCAACAAAGGTTGCTGTAGGACAGGGACGGGCAACTTCCATCCCTCCAGATGTTTTGGCCTACAGTTCCCATCTGCCCTAGCCAGCATAGTTAATGGTATTGGTGAGGGAAGATGGGAGTTGTGGACCAAAACATCAGGAGGGACAGAAGTTGCTCACCGTTGTTGTAAGCATGGAGGGAGACCCTGGCCTGGCTTACTGATCCCAAACATGCCTTGAGCTGATTGTCTTCTCCAATCCTCCAGGTGGCAAGAATGAGACCTTTGTCAAACGAGGTTGTGGGACCAAGCACGCTTGCATTGATAAGCTGGGCATATTTGGAATACCAGGATTGTTCCTTGAAACCCTGACCAAAGCCGAGTGCAGCCGGGCTACCAAGATAGGCACCTAAGACCCCCAAACAGCTCCTTTGGAACATTCCCCCAACGAAGAGCTGTCCTCTGCTCTCCAGCCTGCCCAGAGTTCTGCTGATCTCACAGAAGTGTGCTGCATGCATCTAGGCAATATGTGTGGGAGGCAATTTCTTTCAACACAGCAAATGGAGGGGTGATGGAGAATATTCTTCCCTTCTCCTAGTGCAAAATAAACAAAAATAAATTTACTGAAGGGTTTCTTGTATATTTTTCTAATGGAGTGGTCCCCGACTGGAATGGTGAGATACCTGTTATAACATTCCAACATGGTTTTCTTTCGGACTGTATCAAACGACATGCGTGTAGCTGAGCCTGATCATTTTCTCTACTTTAGTGTAATGGCATGCAGCCCTAATTCAGATTGGGAACAGCGCACATGGAGAGGAAAGGATTACCCCCCCCTTTGCTCCCTGAAATTCCTCCCCCAACGCACATGCATGGGGATTAAAAAGGGGGGAAAGTTTTCCATTAGAGTCAATGGAGTCTTCTTTTTTAAATCCCTGTGATTTGGGGAAGAAAATGGGTGGGAGGAAAGGTTTAATCCTCCCCACCCATTGTGCACTGGTCCTGATCTGAACTGGGGGTACACGCAGTTACACTGAAGTAAAGAAAAAGATCAGGCTCAGTTACATGCCTCGCAATAAACGTACGGATGTATGAGAATTCACTTTTGATCAGGATTTACCCAGTTCACATCTTCCGGACTGAACATGGACTCGGATGCAATCTGCTGTCAAACTCTGTACATTTCTGAGCTTGCAAGGTGATTTGTAGACAGCATACAGACATTTGAAAAATGGACATGAAAAAAATGTGTACTTCTGAAAAATGTACACAAACACGCTTTAATCAATGGGAGAAGAAAGCGTACATTTCAAAGATGCAGAGATGGATTTTCATGTGAACCCCCCCCCCCCACACACAAAACCAAGGCTCACAATCTGATATGGACTTGAGTCGGAACAAGCTTTAAGATGGAGTTTGGAGAACTTCAGTGATCTTGAGTTTTGCAGATTCACACATTCCTAAGTTAACATAAGGTGTATTCAACCCTCTGTTCCAGGAAACCCTGACGTTCCTTGGATAGATAAACCCAGGGCCCTGGGGAGTAGATTGGTGGCTGGGGCTTCATGGGGCCTAGCAACACCCCTGCTGTGGAGCATTGGTTTGCGATCAATACCAGCATAGGTGAGGACTCAGATGTGGCTGTTCCCAGTGCTCATAATAAGGGCTGTAAAGCTAAATTTAAAGGAAGAGGTGACATCTGTGTTATGTACCATAGTATAAATAAACTTGGTCCAAAGTGCAGCCATTAGCAGGTTAGTGCTACATAACGTGTTTTAATCTAGTCAGTAAATCATAGAATCATAGAATAGTAGGGTTGGAAGGGAGCTATAAGGCCATCGAGTCCAACCCCCAAAATCATTTCAGAAGGCTACTGATCTGGAGAGGATGGAAAAGCCTAGTGATCAGGAAAAAAGGCCAGTGAATTTTGTCAAGTACTTTCTCCACACCTAGAGACACCACCGCAGAGGAAAAAATCAGCTGGGATGAGTCAGTGATACTCAGGGATGTCATAGAAATCTGCAGTGGAACCAAAAGAGTTGAGATTTTCATGAGTTCGACCCATGGATTCTGCAGCGGACTGGCTCCCCCCCCGCCCCCCCGGTTGGGCAGATTCTGTGTACTTGCAGACCGATTTTCTAACTTTCCCGATTTTTGTGCAACTTTTGTTGTAGAAACATACCCCGCCCCACAAACACACCACCACCACCACCACTTCCAGCACCCCCGCCAAAAATGTGAATTCCCCCCATAGGCTAAAGTGTGAAAATGTGTATTTTGGGGGAATTTGGACATTTTTGCATGTGGCAAGAGCAATCCTATGGTCCCCAAGAAACTGTCCCAGAGACCATAGGATATGATCTGCTACAAGCTTGGGAGGGGGAAGCTGAGATTGGGCCATTTCTCCCATCCCCTTGCAGCCACCATGGAAGGCAGTGTGGTTGCTGCTCTTCCGAGGTTGCAACAGTGACGTGGGAAGAGCTCGGGGAGAGGGGAAATGGGGCGGGGATAGTGGGCAGGGAGGGAGGGAGGGAGGCTGAGAGACCAGGATCTGCAGGATCCTAAAGCCTCTCTGTTGCCATCCCCACCTACTGCCAGTTAAGTTAGCTAGATGGGCTGAGAGGCCCATCCAGCTGAAAATGTTTGAAATGGAGGAACAGGAGGCTGTAAAAGCCTCCATCCTCCTCCTGCCCTGTCTGGCTCTTGCCAGCAGGGCTGTGGATAGACAGAGGGCTCTGATCTCAGAGAAAGATTCTACAATGGAATAGAAATTGGACAGGGTTGCACTGTAAATGATAGAATCACAGAGCTATAGGGGGCCTTGTAGGCCACTTAGTCCAACCCACTGCTTGATGCAGGAAATCCAGAGCTAGAGCCAGGGCTGGCCCTACCATGAGATTGAGTGAACCAGTCACCTCCCACATTTTGGGAGGTTGCAGTAAGATGTTGGAGGAGAGACTTGTGTGTCCTGTGGCCAGCTCCGCACCCCAAAGTTAACATGCTGCCTTCAAGTGCAGTGGAGGATGCTGTCCCATCATCAGTGTTGAAGACAGATTCATCCACCTTGTTCTTTGCCTCAGGCAGCAAAATGTCTTGGGACAGCCCCGGCAAGAGCAACCTCAACAGATGGCTGTCCAAGCTCTGCTTGAAGACCTTCAGTGAGGAAGACCTACAGTGAGGCCTGCCCACCCCTCCAGGCAACTGGTACTCATTAGGGATGTACGAATCCCTGATCTGTTCGTCCCCCCGCAGAATCCTCGCTGGCTGGCTCCACTCTGCTTTGACTCCATGGAGCCGCCAGCCGGCTCCAAAGCCCCAGCGATACGGCCGCCATTGCCATATCGCTGGCTGGACTGACGGACTGCAGACGCAAATGGCGTCTGCTACACCATTTGCGTCCCTGCTCTTTGATGTGATAAGCTACATAAATCTTTACGTAGCCTATTGCGCAAAGGAACAGGGACGCAAATACGCCATTTGGTTACCTCCCCGTGTCTGACACCCACACATTTCAGGCAAGGATGGCAGTGATGGTCAAACTGTCTCCAAGGAGGTGGTCCTCCATTACTGATATTGTCACTGAAGAACCCAGGGCCAGCTCCAGTATTGAAGAACCTTTCAGCAGAGTGGCTGTAGTACCCCTCCAACTAGGCCCCCTTCCCATACTAGGTCTCCCTTTTCTACCTAATGATTTTTCGTCTTAAAAACAAATCAAAACCCATGTTTCCTTTTTGAATAAATAAACCTTCAGCCTGGATGGCTTTTGTTTAAACCCCCCTTTCTTTTAAACCGTATGTTGATTCACAGTAGCAGCAGGTCTCATTTTAATGACTGTGGGGCAGCTATCTTGGCATTCCCACAATGCACTGTCAGGGAATTCCCAGGGCATTGTGGAGAAACCAAGATGGCAGCCAGAGAATCATCACAATGGGAGTGTAGGTTCTGCTACAGTACCAAATGCCAAAAAGTTTAAATGGTGTATATAGTTTGTGTGTATATTGTGTGTGTGTGTGGGGAGGTTTAATAAGCAACCTGAGCCATGGAGAGCTTTAAAAAACATTTTAAATAAGCATGAATAGAAAGGGGAGCCTACTACGGCAGGCATAAGCAGTAGGAACCCTGGGGGTGCTGCTGGGGCCCTCCCGTTGGCCTGAGTAGTCCAGATTTGCTTCCTAAACCACCTACAGTGTAGGCCATATACTATACAGTCTTGCTCAAAGCAAGGATCACCCATTACATTCTAAGGTGCAAAACAGATGACAAAAAAATGACCATAGGCAAAAGGCCTCATTTGTACCCTGTTGACTAGTGGCAGGGTTCACATCAGGAGATTCTGATTCATGGCAGCCATTTTGTGAAAATTTGCCATCTTGTGCAACCCCCTCCCACCCTTAACACCACAACCCCCCCGCCTTTACTGGCAAAAGTCAGTATTGCAGCTCCCCAGACAAACTTAATGCTACAGCCCCTCAGACCCCTCCCACTTTATCCATATGACCCCTGGTCTACACCCCTTTTTGAAAAGAAATGGAATAAATGCCTTTGAAAACAGTCTGGAAACTTCAGCTGGTCCAAAATAGGGCAGCAAGATTGTTAACAGGGACTGGTGGCCTGCAAGCTTGTATTATACCAGTACTTTTTCAGCTGCACTGGCTGCCAGTCCATTTCTGGGCCCGATTCAAAGTGCTGGTATTCACATTCAGAGCCCTTAACGGCTTGGGGCCAGGTTATCTGAAGGATCGCCTCCTCCCATATGTGCCTGCCCGGACTTTAAGATCATCCTCAGTGGCCCTCCTCCGTTAGCCCCTGCCAAAGCAAGTGAGGCGGGTGGCTACTAGGAGGAGGGCTTTTTCTGCTGTGGCACCCTGGCTCTGGAATGAGCTCCCTAGTGAGGTTCACCTGGCACCTACATTGTATTCCTTTCGGCGCCAGCCGCCAGGTGAAGACCTTTTTATTTTCCCAGGCATAGCATTTTAGCTTTCTAGACTTTTAGCTTTGCTGTTTTAAATCTGTATTTTTAAACTCCTGCACTGCTGCTAGGTTTTATTGTGGTTGTATTGCTATATTGTGGTTTTAATGTTCTATATATTTTAAATTGTTTTATTGTGTGCTTTTTGGTTTTAATTGTTGTGAACTGCCCAGAAAGCTTTGGCTATTGGGCCGTATAGAAATGAAATTAAATGAAATAAATAAATAAAGGGGGGGGGGTGATGGGGATAGAGTGGTAGGGGGGTTGGACGAAAAACCGTCTTTCTCCCCTTGCCCCCTGCCCCATCATCTATTGAGGGGGGCCTAGGGAGAGGAGTAAGGAGGAGGGAGGGGGAAAGGGAGGGGGAAGGAGTTTGTCTCTTTTTGCCAATTTGACATTGTCATGTCAGCTTTTGCAGTTGTGGTTTTGCTATTGTATTTTTGAAAGAAACGGCTTCTTCTTTCCATGTTTTTATCTTTTGTACCACATTGTGTTTTAATTAGACCCATAATTAATCCATTATGACCATAATTTTAATGCCATTTTTTAGCTTGTTGTTTATGTCTTTAATGATTATGATTCACTGCTTGTTTGATCTAATGGGTCTGTGACCACAACAAAATGAACTAAACGGTTCAAGGATGCCCCCTGCAGGCACATACCAGAGCCTTCCTGTTCCTGCTTGTAGGCTACAGGCAAGAGCAGTAAGGAAACACAGGACTTTTTCCGCCTAAACATACATAGGATTGTGCCCTAAACCAGTTAAAATAAGCCAAATCCAGAATGTAAATAACCCTAAAAGTAGCATATATAATATTTAAACACATACACATGCATTCAGTTAAAAGCTGAAAAAAATCCAGTATTTTTAAATAGCTCTTTAAAACAACAGATCAAGCCAGCAATATATCTGCAAGTAACATTGCCAGCCGGCCATTAAAAAAAAACTGGCCTGGCCTGATGCTAAGCCTTTGCGTATTCTCTATTCTATTCTCACCCCAGATCAATGCAGGAAATTCAGCGCTGAAGCATCCCTAACAGATGGCTGTCCAGCCTCTTCTTGAAGACCTCCAGTGAGGGAGAGTGCATCACCCTCTAGGTCACATGTGGGCATCCCTTGGGCCATGGGCCACATGTAGCCCTAAACCATTTTCAGCACTGTGGAGCCTCAGGGAGTCCCGCCCACTTTATCTCGCCACCCAGTGGTCGTGAATGCTCATGGAAATCGAAAATGAGATGAAGATCAAGTTGATGCTCGGAGAAACTGGCCAAATGCAAACAGATTGTTTGCCCATCCCTAGCTGAGGGTTGCACTCCAAATCACCTGGAGATCTACTTTCTGCCCACTCCTCCTTAGCTTTTCGGTGCAAAACAAAAATGGGTGAAAGCCTCAAGCTGCTTAGGTACTCTGGAGTACCAGCTTGCCCAAGGACAGCCAATATGGATGATATATCCAAAGGTGGACATCCAAACAGGGCCTCCACTTGGTCTTCCAAAGTAAGGGCTTGACCTAACTGCATTTCCAAATTGAGGATTTGATCCATAAGGGAGAGTACAGCCTGATCCAGATCAGGTCAAACATCACCTTCCAGGCAGGTGAGCAAAACTACCTATGGCTTATTGCCCTGGAGGTTTTTAAGTAATGGGCACTGTGTATATGTCAGGAGAAGGCAACTGCCATTCTCATTGTTTCTGTAGGGATGAACAGAATGTTCTATTCATTCGTGCTGTCTGAATGCAGCACTTTTTCCACAGGGCGGGTTATCGTGTTGTCTGAATGCAGCATGTTTTTCATGGGGTTGCTCATTAATCATGCAGTGTGGCTTGTTAACCCCCCTGAACAACCCAGCAGCAAACCATGGATTCTCATGGTGGCTTGTTCGAAAAAAATAAAACCACACTGCACGGTTAACAGACACCCTGTGAAAAATGTGCTACATTCAGACAACACAATAACCCATGGTGGGTTAGCATGTTGTGTCTAAGCAGGAACCCCTACCTTTCTCCTAAAATGGCTTTAGTCAAAATTTAGTGCCAGCTATTGATCCATTGGTTTCTTTTGGCAATCTATGGCTAATTAAGGTGTCCCCCCCCCCCCGGACCTCCATGCCTCATCACTGGCAGAGGTGTGGTTGATGCTGGGCCTATTGGAATTGGGCCTTCTCTGTTGTGGCACCCAGGCTTTGGAACTCCCTGCCCCAGGTGATCCAGTTGGCCCCATTCTTGATGGTGTTTAAACAACAAGTAAAGACTCCCATATTTCAGGGTGCCTTGGCATAACCAGCTTTTCAGTTCATTTGTTTTTAATCTCCTGGCTTAATAAAATAATCATCTGCTATTTATCACTTTATTTGTGCTTTTTTAAAAAATAGTATTTTTTAATCATTGTTCTCTGCCTTGGAAATCCCAGTAATGGAATCTAAAGCTGGAATTTGAAAAGGAAAATATTTATTTATTATGAACATTTCTATACCACCTTCTTGGCCCACCTTATGGCGTGCCCTCTCCACTGGTATACAGAAGGCATCAACTGTGGTGTGATTTTGGCCTCCTGACTCTTAGTGGACAGCTGGACAGACCGGACCTGCTGACGAGCAGGTAGGGTACGTCCCAGGGGGATTCCACAGGGTGGCGGGGTGGTGGTGAGTCCGTTCTGCCATGGACTCTGGGCGGAACGGATTCTTTAGAATCTGGCCTCATTGGAGTCCATGGTGGATTTCTCTGCCATCCCTATTTAAAATACAGATTTAAAACAGCAAAGCTAAAAGTCTAGAAAGCTAAAATGCTAAAATGTCTGGGAAAATAAAAAGGTCTTCACCTGGCGCCGGAAATAATACAATGTAGGTGCCAGGCGAACCTCACTAAGGAGCTCATTCCATGGCCAGGGGGCCACAGCAGAAAAAGCCCTCCTCCTAGTAGCCACCTGCCTCACTTCCTTTGGCAGGGGCTCATGGAGGAGGGCTGCTGAGGATGATCTTAAGGTCTGGGCAGGCACATATGCGAGGAGGTGATCCTTCAGGTAACCTGGCCCCAAGCCATTAAGGGCTTTGAATGTGAATACCAGCACTTTGAATTGGGCCTGGAAATGGACTGGCAGCCAGTGCAGCTGGAAAAGCACTGGTGTAATATGAGCTCACTGGCCAGTCCCTGTTAACAATCTTGCTGCCCTATTTTGGAAACCAGCTGAAGTTTCCGGACCATTTTCAAAGGCAGCCCCACGTATAACGCATTGCCATAATCCAGACGAGAAGTTATCAGAACATGGATAACTGTAGCTAGGCTATCTCTCTCTGTCCAGATAAGGGCGTAGTTGGTATACCACCCTAAGCTGATAAAAAGTGCTCCGTGCCACTGAGTTCACCTGTGTCTCAAGTGACAGTTCTGGATCCAAGAGCACCCCCAAACTATGAACGTGATCCTTTAGGGGAGCGCAACCCCCTCCAGAACAGGTTGAACACCACCTAGCTGGGCAGACGAACCACCCAACAGTATCTCTGTCTTGTCTAGATTGAGTTCCAGTTTATTGGCCCTCATCCAGTCCATTACCATCCCCAGGCCCTGATTCAGAACAACCACTGCCTCACCTGGGTTTGATGAGAAAGAGAGGCAGAGCTGGGTGTCATCCGCATAATGATGGCACCTCAGCCCACACCTCAGGATACCCCCCCTGAGTGGTTTCATGTAGATGTTAAACAGCATGGGGGATAAAATAGAGCCCTGTGGAACCCCATGGCACAATTGCCATGGCACAGAGCAATAATCCCCCAGCACCACCTTCTGGAATCGGCCATCCAAGTAGGAGTGGAACCACTGCAGTGCAGTGCCTCCAACTCCCAATCCAGACAACCTATCCAGAAGGATACCATGGTCGATAGTATTGAAAGCCACTGAGAGGTCCAGGAGAATCAACAGGGTCACACTCCCCCTGTCCCTCTCCCAGCAGAGGTCATCCCACAGGGCAACCAAGGCAGTTTCCGTTCCAAAACCAGGCCTGAAGCCCGATTGAAATGGATCTAGATAATCCGTTTCATTCAACAGTACCTGGAGCTGTCCTGCAACCACCCGCTCAAGCACCTTGCCCAGGAAGGGGATGTTGGCCACTGGCCTATAATTGTTAACATTTTCTGGGTCCAGGTTAGGCTTTTTCAGGAGTGGTCTAATTACCGCCTCTTTTAAAGCGGCAGGCACCACTCCCTCTCTCAAGGAGGAATTTACAACCTCCTGGACCCAGCCGGACAACCCCTCCTTGTTTGATTTAATAAGCCATGAAGGGCAAGGGTCAAGCACACAAGTGGTCAATCGGACTTGGCCAAGCACCTTGTCTGCATCCTCAGGCCTCAATAACTGAAACTCATTCAATAAAACTGGACCAGACGGTGCTCTGAATGCGTCTACCAATGGAACTGCATTAATCGCGGTGTCCAATTCATGACGAATCTGAGCCACTTTGTCTTCAAGGTGCAGTGCAAACAGGCCAGCTGAGGAGAAGAGGGGCCAGACACCTTATGGCTGTCCACTCTTCTGGTTCTTCCCCAATGTGATGGTTATTTATTTATTTATTTATTTCATTTCTATACTGCCCAGTAGCCGAAGTTCTCTGGGCGGTTCACAAAAATTAAAACCAAACAACACACAATAAAACAATTTAAAATACATAGAACATTAAAACCACAATATAACAATACAACCACAATAAAACCTAGCAGCAGTACAGGAGTTTAAAATACAGATTTAAAACAGCAAAGCTAAAAGTCTAGAAAGCTAAAATGCTAAAAGGCCTGGGAAAATAAAAAGGTCTTCATCTGGCGCCGAAAGGAGTACAATGTAGGTGCCAGGCGAACCTCACTAGGGAGCTCATTCCAGAGCCGGGGTGCCACAACAGAAAAAGCCCTCCTAGTAGCCACCCGCCTCACTTCCTTTGGCAGGGGCAGGTTCCTGGCGGCCTTACCAGTTTGCCCTTGGGCCTGGTGCTGCTGCTGCTGAATGCCAGGTCGGTCCAAAATAAAATCTCCCGCATCCATGATTTGATTATGGATGAGGGGGCTGACCTGGTATGTACTACTGAGACCTGGGTGGGGGAACTGGGAGGGGTTACTCTCTCCCAGCTGTGCCCTCCTGGGTACTCAGTGCAGCACCAACACCGACTTGAGGTTCGGGGAGGGGGGTTTCTATGGCCTATAGGAATTTGATCCCTCTCTCTAGGCTTCCCACTCATTCAAGTGCAGATCTTGTACCCTGTGTTGGGTACCCAGGACAGATTAGGGATTCTGTTGGTGTACTGCTCACCCCACTGCCCATCAGACTCCTTGCCTGAGCTGATGGAGGTGGTCTCGGACTTGGTGTTGGGGACCCCTAGGATGATGGTCCTGGGGGATCTCAACTTCCATGCTGAGGCTGCTGTATCCAGGGTGACTCAGGACTTCATGGCTGCCATGACAACCATGGGGTTGTCCCAACATGTCATCAGCCCAATGCATGTAAAAGGACACATGCTTGACTTGGTTTTTGTGACTGGGCAGGAGGATGGTGATCTGAAAGTGGAGGAATTAACATCTGTCCCTTTGTCATGGTCAGATCACTTCCTGTTGAGGTTTAGACTCTTGG
Source organism: Heloderma suspectum (assembly GCF_057233095.1). Classification (NCBI taxonomy): domain Eukaryota; kingdom Metazoa; phylum Chordata; class Lepidosauria; order Squamata; family Helodermatidae; genus Heloderma; species Heloderma suspectum. Next base: position 13,896,413 of record NC_139467.1, read on the forward strand.
CAGACTTCTCCCTCTTCAAGGGTGGGGGAGGTATTAAAATGGTCCATCCCTGGAGGCTAATGGATTCCGATGGATTCTAGAGGGCTCTGGGGGATTTTCCTGCTGGTATGGCTGGTGCTTCTGTAGAAGCCCAGGTCGCTCTGTGGAATGCAGAGATGACTCGGGCAGTTGACATGATCGTGCCCAAGCACCCTCTCACTCTGAGCAGAGCCTGGCCATCTCCTTGGTATACACCTGAGCTGAGGGCAATGTTGAAGCAAAAGGGGAGACGGCTAGAACGCAGGTGGAGGAAAACTCGTGCTGAGTCTGAACACAGGTAAGAGCTCATTATTGAGCCTACTCTGTGGCGGTGACAGTGGTAGGGATGGCGGAGAATTTCTCCCCGAATCTTCAGGAGGCCGAGCGCCGAGGCATTCGGCCCCCCGAAAGTGTTGGGGAAATTCTCTGCCGGCCCCCTGCCCCCCCCTGGGATGGGACTTACCTTCAGCGAATGTCCCTCTCGGCGGCGGGTCCCGGCAGCGATTCGGCGGCGGTTCGTCGGGGGCGGGGGCGGTGGCTGGTCTCCCAACTGGCTGCTGCCGCCGCCATTACAAAATAAAAAAGTAAGTAAGTAAGTAAAAAAAAAAAAACACCCGTGATAGGCTACGTGACAATTTACGTAGCCTATCACGGCTAGATTTCCAAAGTCAGCTGTGATAGGCTACGTAAATTGTCACGTAGCCTATCACGGGTGACTTTGGGAAAAAAAAAGCACGTACGCAAATGGTGGCGGCCCATGGGTGCCGCCATTTGCGTTCCTTATTTTGGCACGTCTAGTCTACGTAAAGATTTACGTAGACTACGGCGAAAATAAGGGAACGCTATTTGCGTTGCCCTTATTTTCGCCGTAGTCTACGTAAATCTCTACGTAGACTACAGGGACCAAATAAGGAACGTGAATGGCAGCTCCCTATGGGGGCCGCCATTTGCGTACGCACTTTTTTTTTTTCAAAGTCACCCGTGATAGGCTACGTGACGATTAACATAGCCTATCATGGCTGACTTTGCAGATCTAGCCATGATAGGCTACGTTAATCGTTACGTAGCCTATCACAGGGGCGTTTTTTTTTTCTTTTTCTTTTGAAGTTCGCAGCCGGGGAGACGGGGCACTTCTCCCCGGCCTAAATTTCGGCCGGGCGAGGCGGAAAGCCTCCCCCCGGCCTGAACTTCGGGGGGAGCAGCGAAGCGCCTCCCCCCCACCGCGAAGCAAGCTGCAAGACCAGGTAAGTGACTTTCGTGCACCCCTATTACATAGCCTATCACGTTTTTTTTTTTAACTTTTTCTTTCGTGGCCGGGGAGATGGGGTGCTTCTCCCCAGCCTGAATTTCAGCCGGGTGAGGCAGGACGCCTCCTCCCCCTTGCCTGAACTTCAGGGGGAGAAGCGAAGCGCCTCCCCCACACCACAAATCACCCCTGCAAAAAGGTAAGTGACTTCCGTACATCCCTAGACAGTGGCAAAGAGGCAGTTCTTTTCAACCAGCATTGCATAGGGATGGCGGAAAATTCCGCCACAGATTTCAGTGAGGCCAAATGCACTGGCATTTGGCCCCCCGAAATCCCTGGTGGAACGGCCTGCCCCCCCGCCCCCCCCCAGGGATGAGACTTACCTGGAGCAGATGTTCCAGGCCATAGCCACTGCCATTTGCGTATGCATTTTTTTTTTTTTACTTTGCCATGATAGGCTATGTAAATATTTACGTAGCCTATCACGGTTAAATACAAGGATGCAAACGGCGGTGGCTACGGCAGCTGCCATTTGCATCCCTGCTGCCCAGTGGCCAGATGTCCGGCTGCGGGCGGAGCCGGCTGGCAGCTCTGCCGAATCCCTGCGGAGCGGAGCCGAGCTGGCCGGGCAGGACTCCGGGGGGAGGGACAGAGCGCCTCCCCCACCATCGAGGATTCCAGGGGGAGGGATGGAGCACCTCCCCCCCCACCGCAAAGCAGATCCATGAAATGGTAAGTGACTTTCGTACATCCCTAGCATTGCATCTTCTCAGTGTCGTCCAGTGGAGCTTTTCCAAGTGGTTCACGGCTTGTTACATTCTGGGCCAGGGAGAGAGATGGTGGAACCCTTGGTTGCATGCTGTGACAAGTGCCATACCTCCCCCTGCCCGTAACCACAGTTATGGTGGTACCTCCCCGACCCCCTGAGTTTCTTGATGGACTTCCCAAGCACATATTGAAATGTTAAGATGTAAAATATAAAACAGCATAACAGAATATAAAGGAGAGCAGCAGCTAAGAAGGAGCAGATAAGATCTGCATTTACCCCCTTTCTTCCTGGTCTTTAAAGCTGCTGCCCACTGCTGCTGCTATGTGCTGCTGGTATCTCTGGTTGCTGGGATCTCTGGAGAGGCGGTGGGTGGGTCTTCATGTGCTCCTCCATGTGTCACTAAGTGCACGCTTAGTGTTGCACTTGGTGTGATGCCAAGGCCCACGTCGATGTGCTGCCTCTGGCAGCCCCACCTTAAGTACCTGTTTGATGGGGCAGAAACAGGCTCAGGGTCCACCTGGTGCAGCTGGTCCTCCCCCGCACCAAGCTCCTTCCCGAGCAGCCTCTGGCAGCCCCTCCTTAAGTATGTGCTGCCTGAAGAAGTACTTCCTTGTACCACAAAGTGGTGTGGGGGTGGGTGGGTGCGGGAGCAGTGATAGATGAAGGCAGGATGTGGTGTCAGAATGGTGCAACAAGGGTTCTAAAGAAGAGCCATGCTGGATCAAATCAAGGGCTTATCTAGTACAGCATTCTGTTCATACAGTTGCCAACAGGAAACCTACAAGCAGGAGATGAGCGCATCAGCACCTTCCCACCCATGTTCCCCAGGAACTTGGATTTTCGTGGCTCCACGTTTCTGCACAGCTGAGACAAGCTAACAGCTTTTCACAACCAATGGACTGCAAGGTGAAGTCACAGTTTAATAATACCAGGGGGAAAGCTTTCTTTCTTTCTTTCTTTGGTGGGGGAGAACTCAAACACCTCTGTTTGTATAGTTCCTGTTTCCGCATTCTGTATATGATCATAAAAGAACATAGCACCTGTATTATAATATTTTCACTCTTTCAGCCACACCCAGGCATTCAAGGAACTCACCTGATCCATTTTTTGGGCTTACCTGATTTCAGGCACTGCACCTTAGGAAAATCAGCTCTAGCATTCTGGTTAATGTCCCTGCACAGCTAAATGCCCACTCTCTTCCTGCCTGAAGTGTAAACTGCATCCTACCCATCAATCCGTAGCAGGTAAATGCTGCTGTACATTTCCACTGTATGAAGCCCTTGATCCCAGTTTGAACATAAACGGCCATCATGCAAAAGTGCCTTGTCTTCTTCTCTTCTTTGGTAGCTGCAGGTAAATACAACTACAATTTGTTCTCCAGTTGAGTTGACCAGGGGGAGAATGTTGGAAGAGAAGCAGATTGTAAAGGGTGGGGGGAAAGGATATAAGACCTTGGAGAGCAAGGGAGGGAAGGTGATGAGAGAACAGAGAATCTCAGAGAGAGAACGAGAGGGAGGGAGAGAGAGAGAGAGAAGAGTAGAGCAACGCAGAAACATAAGGAACTGTCTTATACTGAGCCAGACTAATGGCCCATACTGTTCAATATTGCCTCTGCCAGCCTTCCACAACCTGTTCTCTCCAGATGTTTTGGACTTCAACTCCCAGCTGCCCCAGCCAGTATGGCCAATGGTCAGGAATGCTGGGAGCTGAAGTCTAAAACATCTGGAGAGAACAGGTTGTGGAAGGCTGAGGTTCAAACTAGATGTGCCCTAGTGTAACTGACTCTTTTAAAATAAAGAAACAGCCAGCATGAGGGACCCCCAAGCCAGATGAAGACCATGGTGTGTGTGTGTGTGTGTGTGTGTGTGTGTGTAGGGGGTTACCTTTTGTTCTGCTGCAGTTCCAGTCAAAATCCCCCCGCCTCCCGCTATTGGCCCCAAAGGGAGCATTCCTACCATTACAAGCGTTTGTCTGTTTGTCTGACTGTGTGAGTGCGCGGGTCTTATGGCAAAAGGGACGTCAAACCCTCTTTAGTCCACCGACTCCATCAGAGACACAGCAGCTAGAAACAGGCTTTAACTTGAAAGTGTCACAAGAAAGACTCTCCTTAGGTACAACGCTGGTAGTCTCCAAACTGAACATAAAGCAATTGGGGAGTAGCTCATTCATTAGGAGAATTCGCTCCAGTCTCACCCCGCGGTTTGTTTCTGCGCAAGAAGAAGCAGTGTCTGCAGCCGCTGAACCCTTCTCGACTGTTTCTGCCTGGTACTTTTCCTTGAGAAAATGCTGACTCTCCTCCCGCCTTGGGCAGTCATGTAGTCAAGTCTGCAGAAGCTTGCTCTTAAAGGGGCAATGTAGGAAGAGGGGTAGGTCTCTTCTCTCCCCAATAAGTCCAGCGCTCCCTGACAGGCGTATAGAGGAGCAGAGGTTGGTTTTCCCCCCGTAAAAAGCCATTCTTCCCTCCTTTCTTGCTTCTCTTGCTCTTTCAGTCTGGTTCTCTGTTGGTCTCTTCTCCACCTCCCCCTCCCCCGCATCTCCTTCCCTCCTTTTTATTTAGTACTGGGCAGCTTTCCCCCTTATACATTTATGTATCCATTTATGTATCCATTTATTTATTTATTTGATGTATTTGCCACCCACCTGGCCTGCTACCCAGCCACTCGAGGCGAAGTACAATATGAATAACAACACAAAATACAACGTAATCAACTGAACAAAACAACGGTGCTCTAAAAAAAAAAACACCTAACCCACCCCAAATGCCTGCCTGAACAGCCAGGTTTCCCAAAGCCCGGCGGAAGCGCATCAGAGAGGGGGCATATTGCCTTCTTCACTCCCTCCCTCTTCCAGGGGACTCCTGCACAGCAGCCTCCAGGGTGTGCTGGCTGGCGCTGCTGTTCATCTGCGCCGCCCTCGCTTGCAGCTGCCCCCGGCATAGCCCCTCTCGATGAGCCGAGGGTCTGGAAGGGCCTCGGTGCCCTGGCCACACTGTGCTGGGCCTGCTGGGTGCTGGGTGAGAGATGGCAATCCCTCACAGACTGATAAGGGATGAAAGGGGTAGAAGAAGGACAAGAGTCCACCACTATGGGCCTTTAAGGGGTGTTTCATGAGGAAGTCATGCTGGGATGACGGGGCTCTTAATATTTTCAGTTTCTAGAGTGGTAACTACAGTTGCCACCTTTTACACAGGCCTTGCTTCTCTGCCTTTAGCAGCAGGCGGGTGCACAGAAAACACTTTCTCTGTCCCTTTTATCTCCATGCCAGGAAAAGCTTCAGCTGCTAAAATGTAAATAATAATAATAATAATAATAATAATCAGCAACAATAGCCTAAGGGTGAGGCTGCAGTTAAAAGCACAGGTTCCCCCCCCCCCCATCACACAAGAAACGTGGCAACTCTAGAAGGGAAGCTGGAGGGAGGGGGAACTTTAGGGCAAACAACATTAAGCTTTGAGTACAAAAGTGGTTCTATGGATTTGTCTCCAACTAGATCTGATCTGCATTTCTCTCTCCAGTGGACTTGCTGTCTTGCGAAGACTGCATCTCTCCGGGGGAGACGTGTCAAGGAGAGATGCGCCCTTGCTTCCTGGGTGAAGATACTTGTGGAAGCTTCTTAGGGGAGACCACCCTTGGTAGGCAAACTGGATGAGGCATTGATTTCTTCCATTTATTTCACATATCTATTTATATATACACGGGAACTGAGCTGGAATTTCTCAAGGGCCCTCAAAATCCTGGAGACTGCAGTGGATCCTTATGTAGCCAAAACAGCACCATCAATGCAGAAGAAGGAGGTATCAGCAGGCTTGGGGGAACTCAAGGTTTGCCAATGTACAACAAAGCTTCTTTAGAAAAATACTGTAAAGGGGAGCAGAAACCCCCAAACAGCCCAACAGAAAATTATGCATGCTCAGTGGACATGGGATCCTGACTGACAGTTGGGGGGAGAAATGGAAAAAATATATATACTACATTCATAATCTAAGGCCCTCCTCCAGGTGCCTCCTCCAAGGGAGGTTGGGAAGGCACCAACAAGGGAGGGGGCCTTCTTGGTGGTGGCCCCCAATTATGGAGCGATCTCCCTGAGGCCCACCTGCTGCCAACATTGTCATCTTTTTGGTGCCAGGTTAAGACCTTCCTTTTCTCTCAGGCATTTGGCAGTTTATGATAAGGTTTTAATCAGGTCTTTTTCCTATCGCTAATTGTTTAAAAAATGTTAAGAGATATGTGTGTCTATGTATGCACTGTCTGTTTATATATTTGTGTGTAAATGGTTTTAAAGCTATGTATAATGCATTTTTAATGAGTTTTAATCTTTGTAAACTGCCCAGTGAGCTTTGGCTATTGGGTGGCATAGAAATATAATGAATGAATGAATGAATGAATGAATGAATGAATGAAATGAGGGTATATGAGGAATGGAGTATCCTGGAAAAGGGCATGGCTGGCTGGAATCCTGAACAGTAGCACTACAAACAGCAACACTTTGTTGCAGCTCTCATTTGTAGTGTAATATACTTTTTATTATGAACTTGAGCACACTCCGAGAGAGAGCAGAGGACAGGTTGGCCTGGCGTGCTATGATCCATGGGGTCATGAAGAGTCTGACATGACTTAATGACTGAACAAACAAACAAAAAAATACTTTTTATTATATGATCACACGTCACCACAACATGCAATCATTAAAACAGTTACAGAAAACAAGTTACATACATTGAATAAAATTAATCAGATCACAAACTGGATGACATCATTAAACATTTCATTATACAGATAATATCCCTTAAAAGAGTTTAAACAAAAAAGGCCATTTTAAATGTATCGTATACAATTAAAATTAATTCTGATTCTCAGAAATTTCCATTGCTTGCTTAAAAATCTTTTCTTACAAACATAAAAATGTATCTTTATAAAAGCTGCCAACTTGTACATAACAGCTCATCAGAACAACTTTAAAAAAAAGTTATGAGGCAGTAAGTCTATATTCCCTTACCTGTCATTAATCCCTGTTGAACTCAGTGGGACTTACTTCTGAGTAGACATATATAGGATTGCACTGTAAGAAACTGATCAGAGGGTTTCTCTGAAAAGGGGAGAAAGATGTCTGTGAGGAATGTCCTTAGGTCAAATGAAATAAAGTTCTTCTTTGCACAGTGGATAGTTAAAATATGGAGTTTGCTACCACAAGATGTAGGGATGGCAACTAACATGGATGGTTTTGAAAGGGGATTAGACAAGGGGATTAGGCTATCAATGGCTCCTAGTCAAGATGGTTGTATATTGCCTCCAGTATCAGAAACTAGGGGTGTACGAATTACTTACCCCGTTCTGCTGGGGCTGTTCGCTGGGGGGGGCGATCTGTCTCTCCCCCCGGAATCCTCCCCGGCCAGCTCCACTCCGCAGGGAGCCCGCATAGCCACCAGCCAGGGCCGCCCGCAGCTGGACTTCCGTCTGCTGCTGGGCTGCGGCTGCAAATGGCAGCTGCCATAGCGGGCACCATTTGTGTCCCTGCGATAGCCATGATAGGATACGTATATATTTACGTAGCCTATCACAGCAAAATGCAGGAACACAAATGGTGGCCACTACGCCCTTTGTGTCCCCACCTTTTGCCATGATAAGCTACGTAAATATATACGTAGCCTATCACGGCTACCGCAGGGATGCAAATGGCGTCCCTGCATTAGCCGTGATAGGCTACATAAATACTTATGTAGCCTATCATGGCTAAAGTGGAATGATAATGGCGGCCACAGACTGGGGCAGCCATTCGCAGGGTAGCGGACGGCCGACAAAGGTAGGCTCTGTCCCGGGGGGATTCTGTGGGGTGGTGGTGGGGATTGCTCTGTTCCGCCATGGACTCCGGGCCTCACTGGAGTCGGTGGCGGAATTCTCTAACATCCCTATCAGAAAAAGACAGTATGCCTGTCAGTACCAGTGGCTGGGGAACACGAGCAGGAGGGTGCTATTGTGCTCATATCCTATTTGTGGGCTTGCCAAAGGTTAGCCACTGTGGGTTCAGAATGCTGGACTAAATATAAGTCTTTCCTCTGACCTAGCATGGCTCTTCTGGTGTTCTTATAGACCAGCCTACTCTGAGCTGGTGGTCTCCAGATGTTTTGGACAGCAACTCCCATCATCCCTGACCATAGGCCATGCTGGCTGTGCCTGATGGGAGTTGTAGTCCACAACATAAGTAAAATAAAATCACGATTCAAACCCTTGACTTCCACGCCACCACTAATACAAATTAGGTCGGTTCACTTAAAATTGAGGACCAAATGAAATTCTCCAAGAGGAGACTTTCCCAGGCCCAGCCCTGGAGGCCAAGAATAAACTAGAAATGTTCTGCATGTGATCTTCCACTGAGTCTCTACCACATCCTCATATCAAGAAGGGACAGATAGATTTCAAGCCCCATCTCCTCCAGTATTGCACATTGCTGAAGGATGTATGCCATCTGCTGTATACTGAATACATTTACTCTGCACTAGCCATTTCCTTTATTGATTTAAAAGCCAAGAAGGTTATCATTCTCCCAGCGGTTAAAGGGGGTTGGGAGAAGCCGCAATTGTCCTGAAATATTATCAACAGTTCACAATAGAGGTGCACAGAATTATGCATGGTGCGGAGAAAGTGGACAGGGTGACTTTTTCCTCCATCTCTCATACTACTAGAACCCAGTGGGGTCATCCCATTTATTTATGTTCATTTATTTATTACATTTTTATACTGCCCAATAGCTGAAGCTCTCTGGGCGGTTCACAAAAATTAAAACTACAAGTACAGCATAAAACAATATAAAATATGAAAGCTTAAAACTAAAATATAAAAGTACAACCGGAATAACACCTAGCAGCAGTGCAGAGATTTAAAATACTGATTTAAAACAGCCAAGCTAAAAGACTAGAGTTCCAAAAAGCTGGGAAAATAAAAAGGACTTCACCTGGTGCCGAAAGGAGTATAACGTAGGTGCCAGGCGAACCTCTCTATGGAGCTCATTCCGCAGCTGGGGTGCCACAACAGAAAAGGCCCTCTTCCTGGTAGCCACCCCATGAAGCTGACTGGTGGGTGATTCAGGGCAGATAAAAGAAAGAACTTATTCACACAGCACATAGTTGAACTATGGAACTCATTTCCACAAGACATAGTGATGGCCACCAATTTGGATGGCTTTAGAAGGGGGTTAGACAAATTCCTGGAGGAGAAGGCTATCAATTGCTACTTGTCGTGATGGCTATATGCTACCTCCAGTATCAGAGGCAGTATGTACACCAGTTTCTGGAGAACATGGGCAGGAGGGTGCTGTTGCACTCATGTCCTGCTAGTTGTGGGTTCCCTGTGGGCAGCTGGTTGGCCCCTCTGTGAACAGAATGCTGGACTAGATGGACCTTTGGTCTGATCTGAAGGGCAATTCTTATGTTCTTAATACACCTCAGCAGCTGCAGTGTACAAAGTACCAAGCTGTGCACTGCATGATGTTCATGCACATGCACATTGATCCCGATGTGTGCTACAGAGCCAACAGGGCCACCTGCTGGTGAAAACACAGGAGCGCTGATGTGGAGCAATGCAGGCCTGACGTCACTTTTGGCATGCTCTGTCACAAGACACAGGGATGACACTGCAGTGGGTTATGTCAGAAGTGACCTTGTGGCTGCATGGAAAAGAAGGCCCTCCCTTGCGCAAAGGTGTCCTGTAATGCATCAGTAAATCATTCCGTTTTCATTCTCTTTCCTTCTTGGCAAAGGCCCAGGGGGATTTATTGGTGCCTTGAAGACCTGCACCGAGCACAGAGCTTGCAAAGCTGGCATCCAGACTATGACAATTGGCCCTGGGCTAATGCTGCAGACAATTGGCCCTGGGGTAGTGCTACAAAGAAGAGAGCTGCCAGAGGGAGTCGGCTAAATGCATGTATCTCACAGATCCTTCTGACTGAGACTGGGCCTCCTGGCTCCATAGAATCATGCATCAAAAGGCAATGCAGGCTAGAGTAATGCAAAGCCCTTCACTCACACTACTACGCTGCAGAGCAGGAGCACAGCACGGGTGGTATGGGATGTTGCTCTATACTCATATCTCTATGACGCTTGCATTGCCCTACTCACTGGACTTGGTTACCTTGGACAGTACATAACAATACGCAGTTTGTGTCCAGGCTAGAACACTGGGGCCCAACTGATGTACGGTGTCCACTTATGAATCCCCCCCCCCAAAAGTGGAAATGCATCACCCAAAAAGAGAACTACAAGAGTTTGCATAGAATGTACATATCCTGATTTATATGTATAGATGCAAATTTAGAAATAATTTTAATTTGAATAGAAAGACAGTACTTCTTACCATAGTGCGGAAGACTGGGATCAGGCTAGGGGTGCACGAAAGCCACTTACCTGGTCTCGCAGCTTTTTGCAGTGGGGGGGAGGCGCTTCGCTGCTCTCCCCCCGAAGTTCAGGCCAGGGGGGGGAGGCTTCCCACCTCGCCCGGCCGAAATTCAGGCCGGGGGGAGGCTTCCCGCCTCGCCCGGCCACGAAATAAAAAGTAAAAAAAAAAACAAACGCCCCCGTGATAGGCTACGTGACGATTAACGTAGCCTATCACGGCTAGATTTGCAAAGTCAGCCGTGATAGGCTACATAAATCGTCACGTAGCCTATCACGGGTGACTTTTTTAAAAAAAGAAAAAGGCGCGTACGCAAATGGCAGCCCCCATAGGGAGCCGCCATTCGTGTTCCTTATTTGGTCACTGTAGTCTACGTAAAGATTTACGTAGACTCCGGCGAAAATAAGGGTAACGCAAATAGCGTTGCCCTTATTTTCGCCGTAGTCTACGTAATCTTTACGTAGACTACAGCGACCAAATAAGGAACGTGAATGGCGGCTCCCTATGGGGGCCGCCATTAGCCGTACGTGCTTTTTCTTTTTTTAAAAAAGTCACCCGTGATAGGCTACGTGACGATTTATGTAGCCTATCACGGCTGACTTTGCAAATCTAGCCGTGATAGGCTACGTTAATCGTCACGTAGCCTATCACGGGGGCGTTTTTTTTTTTTTTAGTTTTATTGGAATGGCGGCGGTGGCAGCCGGTCGAAAGATCGGCTGCCGCCCCCGCCCCTGATGAAGACCCGACGAACCGCCGCCGGGACCCGCTGCCGGGAGGGACATTCGGGAAAGGTAAGTCCTGTCCGGGGGGGGGGGTGCGGGGGGCGGGGGGGTGCGGAGAATTTCTCCCTGAAACTTGTTCGGGGGGCTGAACACGTTGGCGCTCAGCCCCCCGAAGTTTCGGGGAGAAATTCTCCGCCGACCCTAGATCAGGCAACCTGTGTGCCTGCCTCCCTCTCTCAAAATACTAGAACCCAGTGGGGTCATCTCATGAAGCTGATTGGTGGGAGATTCAGGACAGATAAAAGGAAGTCCTTCTAGGGATGTCAGAGAATTCCGCCAAGGATCTCGGTGAGGCCGAATGCCAGTGCATTCGGCCCCCCGAAATCTGTGGTGGAACGGCCTGCCCCCCTGCCCCCCCACGGATCCCCCCCGGGATGAGACTTACCTGGGGCGGATCTTCCGGGCGGTGGAGGCAGCGGTGGCGGCTGGTCTTCTGACCAGCTGCCGCCGCTGCCATTTGTCTTGTAAAAAAACAAAAAACAAAAAATGACAAGACTGCAAATGGTGGTGGTGGCAGCCGGTCGGAAGACCAGCCGCCGTAGCTGCTGCCGCTGGAGCTGCCGCTGCCCGGAACATCTGCCCCAGGTAAGTCTTGTCCTGGGGGGGATCCACAGGGGTGGCAGGGGGGTGGCAGGCCGTTCCGCCACAGATTTCGGGGGGCCGAATGCACTGGCATTCGGCCTCACCAAGATCCATGACGGAATTCTCTGACATCCCAAGGGTTGGCCACTGTGTGAATGGAATGCTGGACTAGATGGACCCTTGGTCTGATCCAGCAGGGCTCTTCTTATGTTCTTATGCTTGTTCCATCACCTGTCTAGATGCCAAGTTGCTGATGTGCAACAATTCTTATGGTTCTTTCTCTTTCAAGTGGACAGACTTTCAAACAGAGGATGCCTTAAAATAGAGGACAGTCCTTTGGCAACCCTTCAAATAGAGGATTGTCTTCTGTAAAGGAGGACACATAGCCACCTCTTGATTCAACTGTAGTAGGTTCAACAATGAGAAGGAATCCAGTGCTTGAATTACAGGGCCCCCAGATTGGCCCAGTGCTTTCAGCTACTGCTTTTTGAAGGCTGCAGGGTTGGGTGGGGTGTCATGATTTGGAACCGAGGGAGAGTCAGGGGGTCAAACTTATGGATTTCATTCAGGGTCTCCCTATCTTTCCCACCATAGTTTAAGCACTGAAGATATCAAAGCTTTGTAAAAAGAAAATAAAAGAAAAAAGAGGCCATGCATGTACATGACCAGGCTATGCGACCAACAGGGTATGTGTCTGCATTTTGGATTAAATGGATTACACTGCTATGGCTTCCCCTCTTGAAGAATTTTTCCATGAATAGTAGGAGTGTCTGACAGAGAATGTGCTTAATAACCTCACAAGAGTTCCTAATGTGAAAACCCTTTGGTTACATTAGGTTATAACCAATTTAGATGCGCAGAGTAGATTCCAGGACTTGAACCCAGAGCTCTGAAATGTCAGACATTGGCTCCTCAGCTCCTCAGGCAATTCAACATGAGAGTCTTTTTTTGCATTCAGGCTTTTATTTCTATACATCAGGTTACACTGATACGCTTTCTAAAGACTTATGAAATAGCTTGCAGCACTTAACTCCACAGCCCAAACAATTGCCCTTTTCACAGCAGGGTCCCTGAACTTGATCTGGAAAGACAATCTTACACTAAAATCTTTTCAGTGTTGTTGTTCTTGGCAAAAGATTGACAGGCATAAACTCAATATTAAATGGTCATAAACAAGAGTTCATAGGGTGACCAAGAGAATTCAGACCTGATAGATATCCAAGCACTAAGGAGGTTTATCTCTGTGAGGTCTCATCAGTTTAAATACTAGTCAAGGTCTAGTTAACGACCCTCTTCTGACCACGGTTCCCAGCCTGAACCTTTAGTCCGTAACTGTGGAGTATGCCTCAGGGATCATCACTGCTCCCCCCTCTTGAGTTTATGTTTTTTTAAAAATCCTCATTAGCTGGAAAGCAGATCACCAGACTCCAGCCACTCCACCCTCTTCTTTTCCTTTTCCCAGAATGCCTCTGGGTCCCACATGGGGTCAAGCATGTGGTTTGGTATTTGGGACTCAAACTCAACCTTCTGCCTTGTACTCAGTTGCTTGTGGAAGCTTTTTGTCCTTTGTGACTTGGTTGGCCCTCGCAAAAGCCATTTTGTGACTAAGCAGGTTTCCACAGTAGCCATTTTGTGGTGGCACCCACAATAGTTCCCCTAATTTCCAAATGTGCCCACAGGCTCAAAAAGGTTGGAGACCACTGTCCTGTCACTCAGAGGATGCTCAAAGGCCAACCATGCACATTAAGTCTCAGAAGACATAGGGAACACGGCTTATATAAATCCGGACCATTGCTCTCTCTTTTCCAGGGGTGTCAAACATCTTTCAGTTGGAGGGCAAAATCCAGTTTCAGAGAAGCTCCTCGAGGCTGCATTCCAGATGTGGATAGGGTCAAAAGCACAAGGCCAAAGGCAAACAGGGTGGGGCTGAAAAAAAATACCCCCAATCCCAGCACATTTTAGCTTCAAGGTCTTAGTACCAGTAACTAAGCCTTAGGAGAGGCTTTCAAGGTTCCCCTTATGACCTGAACCCCCTGAGTAACTCCTTAAGGATCTCTTGCCTCCTTAAGAGCCCCACCTTCCTCTTTTTACCTTCCCCTTTCCAGTAATGTGGGGTTTAGGCTGTATATGTGGGGTGACTCACATTCTAGACACAGAGTTTAACCACAACAGTTTACTAGTAGATTTAAAGCAAATACAACCAAAGTTATTTTCACAATAGGGTTAAGTGATACAAAAGGCATTAAGACAAAATAAAAGTTGTAAAATGCAAGTCCCTTTACCCTAGCTGTCTTTAGACTTTTCTAGGCTGCTTCTTCCTGCTCACTCTTCAGACTCTGCTCTCACTTCAGGCTCTGGCTGTCTCTGCTCTTCCTGGCTCTCTCATTTTCTTTATTTACCCTCCTCCCTCAAAACCGAAAGTACTGCTTCAAACCTGAAGAAATGAAACTTAAGTGGAGAAAAGAAACTGACACTTAACAGGAGAAATGAAACTACGCAGGGTTACCCCCTCCCAGCAGAAAACTCCAGGCATCTGAGCCTGACCATTTTCCCCTTTGCCTCTGTAGGCTTCCTTCACAGAGGCATTGCAAACTTTTAGAATGGGGAAAAATGTACCAAAACTGGCCAACCACCAAATGATCAGTAGTTAGGGGAAAGGGGTGAGACCAAAGGAAGTGGGCGTGGCCATCTGGATAACCCTGGATGCCAAGCTGGCCACATTTAGCCTGAGGTTCGTTCGACACCCCTGTTCTAGCCCAAGTCCACTATTATCTACTGTGAGCAGTAGATTCTCCCCATGGCCTCAGGCAGCCTTTCCCATTGTCTGGCACCTGATCCTTTTCAATGGAGGTGTGTGTGTGGGGATTGAAGCTGGGACCTTCATGCAAAGCCTCCTCTCTATCACTGAGCCACAGCTGCTTATTCATTTCTTTTAGAATTTGTATGCTCCCTTTCAGGGCATACTTTTTTTTAAGGTGTTCAAGGTCTTCTTAAAACCCATAAAGTAGGAGCCACATGTACCTCCCTAGGGAGGGGATTCCACAAAGATGGGGCCACCACTGACAAGGCTCTGTATCTAGTATCCACCAATCATATGGACCTTGATGGTGGACCCATGAATAGGCTTCTGAAGCTGATCTTGAGGCCTGGGCAGGTTCATATGGTGCATGTGGTCCTTCAAATAACCAGATCCCATATCATTTAGAGCCCAGTTCTCTCTCCATGCTGCCAGATTTCTGGCTCCCAGCCAGTTTATTTTTGGCCTGCTTCAAGCCTGTCTGTGTCTGTCCTGTTAGCCTGAAATCTTCTGCCAGCCTCTGAGGTCACCGCCCACCACCAACCTGACAGTACATATACTGATATCTGCACACATGAGGCAAGTACATGAAGAGTATACGAGGAGAGTTGTATAATGTGGGCTTTGGATGATTACTTCACTCACACTTATTTTCTTTTAAATTTGTCCTCATTCCTGTGATTATTCCCTTCTTTTTTTCTTTCAGTACCTCCAGTCAATACTTTGTGGAATGGGTTCAGCTGCCCAGCTTGCTATGCACAAGAGTCACATTTGTGTGAAGCCGAAAAGATGGATCTTGGCTTGTACTGGATCTGAGAACCATTCATAGGCATGCTGGAGTCATTAGTAAATATCAGTAAGTCTGTGAGGAACACCAGCAGATGTATTATTTATGTATTTGATGAACCTTTATCCTGCTTTTCAGACCATTATTTCCCCCCAAAGCAGCTCACATCAGTCAAAATCAAAGACAGGCCCTGCCATCAACCTTACAAACTAAAAAGAAAGAAAGAAACAAGACATGCAAGGGAAGGGGAGTGGATAAAAAAGGAAGTGGAGGGAGATGGGTTTCTCAAGGCCAGAACAAGGTAATGAGCTAGAAGCAGGTACTTCAGTGCAGTTCAGGTCAGTTAGATCTCCTTTGCTGCTGTTTTTGCTTGAATAGTAATTGGTGGCTCTTGTTCCTTTGTCTGATGGATGGTGCCAGGGTCTTCTTTCCCCTTCCTTCTGTAGTTCCAAGGCTACAGCTAGGGATGTTGGAGAAATCTGCCACGGACTCCAGTGAGACCAGATTCCGTGGCAGAGTCCGTGGTGGAACATCCACTTCAGGTTGGGTCGCTCTGGGTTGGGTTGTCCTCCTTCCACAGCCCACCTGCAGAATGAAATGGCGGCTGTTGTAGCGGCCATCATTTGTGTCCCTGCCCGTGGCCGTGATTGGCTATGTAAATATTTACGTAGCCTATCACAGCAAAGGGCAGGGAGGCAAATGGTGCCCATTCTGGTTGGAGCATCTGCTGAGGGGGGGGGGAGGTGATCCATCCCTCCCTCCCCGGAATCCTCTGTGGCCAGCTCCGCTCTGCGGCAAAGCCGCAGAGGCGCTGGCCAGGACCGGCCACAGCCGAACTTCCAGCTGCTGCTGCTGTGCTGAGGAATCAAATGGCGGCCGCTATGTTGGCCGCCATTTGCGTCCCTGTCTTAGGCCATGATAGGCTATGTAAGCGGAGCTGGCTGGGGAAGATTCCTGGGGGGAGGGACGGATTGCCTCCCCCCCCAGTGGATGCCCCAACCGGAACCAGGTAAGGGATTCATACATCCCTAGCTACAGCCAGTGGAGCTAGGGATGTGTGAGACATTTGTTTCAGTTCATTTTGTATCAGGATTTACCCAGTTCTCATCTTCCCAACTGAGCACGGACTCCTATTCAACTTATGGTTGAAGGCCGTATATTTCCGAGCTTGTAATGTGATTCGAGGACCGTGCATGCATACATTTGGAAAATGCAGATGAAAACGTGTACTTTTGAAAAATGCCCAGAAATATGTTTTAGTCAATGGGAGAAGAATGCATACATTTCAAAGAAGCGCACAATTGATGTGTACACTTGGAAAACCTATGCATTGATTTTCATGTGGGAAACAAACAAACAAACAAACAAACACCAAAGCTCGCAATCTGGAGCTGAGTGTTATTGCTGGCAGGGAGGGGGAAGTGAGCTCCCTGCAACTGCTTCTTCTCTGGCTGATGGATGGACCAAGCTGGCCACCCCTTGGCTTGATGTTATTCTTGGGAAGCAGCCAGGCAGGGGGTGAAGCCTCATGGTCGGGGGCTGATGGCAGAAGCCAGAATGTGCTTCCCTTCTGCTCTCCACTCCCAGGAAAACTCAGAACATACCTGTATAGGAAAAGTAAAATTGCATTCATATGAATGCAGCTTGACTCAACTAGAGATCAACAGGACTACAGAAATCTAATCCAGAGTGACTCAGTTTATGAGTAAGAATTTTGTTTCAGTTGACTTTGATTAGAATTTCCCCAAATTCACAAATTTCTTCATATCTGGAATGGAAAGAATTCGTGTGTGTGTGTGTGTGTGTGTGTTTTAACTGAATGAGGGAGAAACCCAAACTGACAAATTTGTCCATCCAGTCCCAGGCTTTGAGTGCCTGAATCCCTATGTATGAATCTAGATATGGGCAAACTCACCCTAGTCTGGGTTGCGGATGCCCGATCCCTCACCTAGCCACCATTTTGCATAAAAATGGCAGGTCAGCCTTTTCCATAAAGACCCATTTCTGCAAATGGCAGCCATAAAGTGGACATTTATGCAAAATTACAGGCGTAAATGGTCCATTTATGCCTGTAATTTTGTGTAAATGGCTGCTTTACAACTGTCATTTGCACACATGGGCATTTACAAAAAAGGCCAAGCTGCCATTTTAACGCAAAATAGCAGCTTGGCAAGGGATTGGGGATCCCCACACTTGCCTGACTTGGCATGTGCTGAGTTGGGCAAGCGTGGGGGTATGTGGACTGGAGTCCAGGGGACCGAGTGGGGGGATGTCCGCCAGACTCCACCCCCTTCCTGGACTCCCGTGACATCCCTGTATGAATCCCTGTGTATTCAACCATGTTAGTGCTGAATTAGGGTTGCCACCTCTCTTTTTTTTCCTGACATGCGCCACATCTTTAACAGCTGTACAGCAGGCAGGTACAAAAGGTTTATCCCCATCCTGGGATTTAGTTTACTTATTAAAAATGGCTGGTGCAGATGAGTGAGAATTTTGTTTCAGTTGATAAGAATCTAGCAAAATGCTCAGATTTCTTCATATTTGGGATGGAAAGAACATGAGATTAAAAAAATAACTGTATCCAGGAGAAAGTGAAACAGACCGATTCAGTCATCCGTAGACTCAACTAGGTGTCAATGGATTTTGTAATTCAGGAGTGTTGCCAGTCCTAAAATGGGAGGCAATCAGGGGGTGTAATCCTATTGGTTGCACGCACCCTTGCTCCTAGAAAGCCCCCAAATATGGAGGCTTCTGAGTTTCCTATGCCCTGCCGTACTGAAGTCAGCAGGATGGGAGGAGCAGCAGAGGCGATCTTCATCTCCCCCTCCCCTGATCTTTGGTATTTTCTCTATACAGGCTTTCCAGCCCATCTAATGAGGGAGCTTTGGAGGGGGAGTGAAGCAGGCTGGAAGAGACTCAGGATATCTCATATCCTGGCTTCTCCAGTCTCCTCCCCTCCCTGGCAAACCAGGATGCCCCCTTTCCCCCCTCTTTGAGGTGGAGTTTCTGACCTCAGAGAGGCAGCCGGTGTGGTTCTTTCTGTACTGGCTGTGAGAGGGATGGGTCTGGAGTCAGACCTCCAACCCACCCTTCTGATGTTGGAGCACCCAGAGACCATAGGATTGCTCCCTAGGAGTGCCATCCTATGCATATTTAGACAGAAGAAAGCCATAAGGCTCCCCAGCATGGGTTCCTGGGGCGTGCTGGGACTTGTCGGACTTTTTTCTGTCTAAACATGCATAGGAGCACACCTTAAATTAGAAGTGGCATGTTTAGCTGTCTTGGGATCATCTGGATGGAAGGCAGGATTTAAACACATTAAACAATATCAGGCAAAAAATAAAGAAATATATAAGCAATCCATGTTTGGGTTACACTCTTGGGTAAATTTGGAATGCCTCCAGTGGGTATTAGTAGATTTCCAGTGCAATCACATGCATACTTACCTGGGAGTCAGCTCCATTGAACATAGCAAGACTTACTTCTGAGTAATGATGCCAAGCAGTGTGCTGTGAGGTTTGGGACTGATCGGGAAGGGCTTGATTAAGGAGACAGAGCAGCACTTACAAGGATCAGAAATAACCCAACCAAAAGTCAATGGCTTTTCCGTAGAGTAAATCAGACTGAACTCGCCTCGAAGGCAGTCAGTTTGCACTGTGGTATTTGCTGTACTGGAGCTTAATTGTGCTAAGAACAGAATACTGAGTAATGCAATAAATTAAACTAAATCTAAATTGAGTTCAGAATCAGTGCAACCGGACATGGTCTCATTTGGAATGAGATGCATTAATTTCTCTTTGCAGCTGCCATCAGCTCGAGATTTGCTGCCAGAGGCTGCGGCACACCAAGTGTTTGTGAGCACAGCAAGGGGGTGTCTGTTTTTTTGGGTGCGTTCACTTACACCCTGTCTGTGGTCAAAGAATGCCATCCAGCCTCCCCTTCCACTAATTCTGCCTGCCTTCACCGCCACACCCGGGAGGCCTTTTTTCTCAGAACACCATGGCTCTTTGTGTGATGTCCTCCTTCTATTTCCTGTTCCACTCCTCCAAAATGCAGTTAGCGTGGCCTCCCTTCTCTGCACTTCCGTGACTGGTATAATGTCTTGTTTCAGCCTTGCCTGCAAGCACAAGCTATGCAAGAAGCTGCCTCTCAGATACCACTTCCTCCCCTCTTGCGGAGTTGCAGTGGCTGATTTTCACTGGAGATAATGTTTGAAGGTTGATCATGGTTGGCGATTGTGTCGCCCCGGCCATGGGCATTGAACTCTTAGGTTAGAAGTGCCAAGAGAGTGATAAATCAGACTCAAAGGTTTACTTACAAAGAGTACTTTATTGGGTAACTTACAGCACACATGCGCACCCAGTGTTTGGATCAGACAGCTTCTTTGAACCCAGAGCCATGGGGTACAATGGGTCTTATACCATACATGTTAGCAATGAGGCAGCATGACAGCAGCATAGGCCCTAGCATTCATTCTCAGCATTGGCTAGAAGTGTTTGGTTCTCAGGCACAGCCACCTGTAAACAGACTTTGCTTCCCAGGGACATCAGAGATAAGACTCTCCTAATTAGCAAGGAATGCACCAAGAAGGCTGTTATTGGCCTTTTGACTCATCTGCACATGCTCAGAGGCTTACGAGCATGAGGATTGCACCAATAATGAACTGAAGCAAGCATTATGGATCTCTAGGCCCCTCTAACACTACAAATGATTTGGCTATGCTTCTGGGGCCAATACATTGATTGGCTGATGGGAGAAGCTCTCTCCTACAAAGGGCATGATCCTAACAGGGCCCCTTCATAAAATCCTTTGACTACAATATGGGTAGGCAAGCTGAGGCCTTCAGATATTTTGCACAACAACTCCCTTGACAATTGGCCATGCTGGCTGGGGGTCATGGGAGTTGTAGTCCCCAAAATATGGAAGGTACCAGGTTGCCTACCCCTAAGTTGCAACATTCTAGAAGCTTAGAGCTGTTGTTGTTGTTGTTGTTATTGTGTTTTAAAGCAACAACATAGCCGTTCATTTACGATTGTTGCCACTCGTGAATTTTGGACTAGACCGGACATGTCTAGTTCATGTTCCCAGGATGGGAAATTACCCTTCCTTCTTTTAAATCCCTCTTCAAAGTCCACCTGTTCCATGAGGTCTTTGGCTCAGCCCCTGAGTCCCCACATCCTCATGCAGCTAAGCCTGTAACTGAGCCTAAGAATGAGTAACTGAAGCATATTGCTTCCCCATTTACCTCTGGCTCCACCTTTCTCCTCTTTCTCTTATATTTCCCCATTTTCAAATTTTAGATTGTAAGCTCCTTGGGGCAGAGAACTGTCTTCTTGAACACTGAAATGTGCAATGCATATGGGTGCTATTAAACAAACAAACAAACAAACAAACAATCTGTGCTAGCATTTTTTCCCTCCCCACCCCCCATCCCAGCTGCCTTTGCAGTGTTATGGTCAGACTGGCAGATGTAGCAAGCAGATATGCTGGCCATCTCCAGGCAGTCTTGAATGAAACTCTTTATCTAGATTCATTTCAATTGGGCTTTCAGCCTGGTTCGGGAATGGAAAGTGGAAACTGCCTTGGTCACCCTGTGGGATGACCTTTGCCAAGAGATGGACAGGGGGAACATAAGAACATGAGAACATAAGAAGAGCACTGCTGGATCAGACCAAGGGTCCATCCAGTCCAGCACTCCATTCACACAGTGGCTAACCAGCTGCCCACAGGGAACCCACAAGCAGGGCATGAGCCCAACAGCACTCTCTCACCCATGTTCCCCAGCAACTGGTGTACATAGGCTCACTGCCTCTGGTGCTGGAGGTAGCACATAGCCATCAAGACTAGTAGCATTTTCCTCCAGGAATTTGTCCACCCCCCTTTTAAAGCCATCCAAATCGGTGGCCATCACTACATCCTGTGGTAGTGGATTCCATAGCTGTGTGAAGAAGTCCTTCCTTTTATCTGTCTTGAAACATAAACGTGACCCTGTTGGTTGTTTTGGACCTCTCCATAGCCTTCCATACCATCAAAAATGGTCTGTCTGCCTGCCTGCCTGCCTGCCTGCCTGCCTGCCAGCCCGCCCGCCCGCCCGCCCGCCCGCCCACCTTCCTTCCTTCCTTCCTTCCTTCCTTCCTTCCTTCCTTCCTTCCTTCCTTCCTTCTCTCTCTCTCTCTCCTTTCCCCCCTCCCCAGAATGCCCTGGAATGATGCTATGTCTGGACATTCAGGGTCAGGGGAGTGTCAGAATTTTCACACGCACATGCACACAATAGGCACCACTTTGCAGAGGGACAGCAACCCCCCATAAATGCTAGAGCCAGGTTTGAGAGGGCCCTGGGAAAGCACCACCCTTGTGCCACTCCGAAGAACTTACAAGGGGGCAGAAGGGTGGGTTGCACAGGGGACAAGCAGTGGTGGGCAGCCCAACAATCTCAAGAGAAGCACTGGGGAAAGCAGCTGCTGCTAGGGATGTATGGATTGTGTAAAATACATTCCCTTTATGTTTCATGCATTAGCAGGCATCTTCTGTTCCATTGTCCACTCATTGATGGAAACAGATTTTTTTTTGGTAGTTTCTGAAATAACGCAAATTCACACTTGCGCAAATTTACTATTGGAAATGTGCAAATCCCCCCAAATATGCAAATCCCCCCCAAATGTGCATTTTCATGTTATAGCCCATGTGGGACAATATGCATTTTCAGCAGGTTGCGTGTGCGTGCGTGTATTTTTTCTATTACTAAATTTGCGCAAAATTCCAGAAATTTAGAAAAAATTCTCCACCCAACTGGGGAAAAGCCATTCTGCTGCAGAATCCACAGGCTGGATTCATAAAAATCCAAACTCATTTGTTTCCATTGCAGATTTCTCTGACATCCGCTGCAGCAGCCATCACCATGTTATTTTTCCTAGTGTCTGGGGAAATCAAGATAGTGGTTGCCACCTCCTTGGCTCGTGCCTCTCCTTCGAGCACTGGAGCCTAAAACATGTTTGCAAAAGAACATAATAATGAAAGGGAGACCTGCCTCAGGCATGGTGGGTCTTCTGAGAGAGGTAGACCTCCACATTTGCCTTACAGTGCCAGGTATGGGGCAAATACTCCTCATTCAAGCCAAGAGGCATGGGGCAATTGCCCCTTATTCAAGCCAAACATTATTGTTGGAGAACATTTGGCTCATCATGAGATTTTTCCCATTTGGATAATGCTAAGCATAATATTTTAAAATGTTTAAGTGCTGCACAGCACTTAATGCTCCGACTTTTCCCCCTCATCTGCTCTCACTGCAGTGCACTTAACCACTGGACACTGGCCAATAGGTTGGATTGGGTCAACATCCTGAAACTCTCAATTGTAATGAAGGGAAGGAAGAAAGAAACCATATAAGGTGCTCAGTGCCTGGAAGAATTTCATACACCAAAGGGGTGGCTGAGAAAGAGGGCTTGCAATGTAATCTGGAGGTCGGGTGTCAGAATCTGGCACAGCTTTATTCTATCAGAAGTAGAAGTTTTGAAAAAGAGAGCAAAACAGATGTTTTATCTGCCTTCCTCTCCCAACCCCTATCTGAAATATGGAGGTGATGATGCTGTCATATGTTACAGAGTTATTGAAATGATTACAGAGAAAAACAACGTGTGTGGCATGCTTTGAGAAATCTAATGTGCAACAAATGGTAAATATTATTAACCCACAAGTTGGCAAGCCAGCTAAAACTGACAGGGTGATAGACCTCCCTTCTCTCACTCCACTCCACTGTCTGGGAGTGTTCCATCCCTCCTCCCCTTAAAATGTTAGCAGGAAATTGGCCTCTGGGATCAGTTCACCACCACCACCACTACCACCACCATCATCTGTCGTCATTGTTGTTGATTGTATTTCTGAATCATCCTCCATTTTAAAAAGTGCCCAAGGACGACACAATAAAAGCTATGAGAGTGCAAAAGCTCAATTTTTGTTAGCTGCCTTCCAATTGATAGGCTAATTATGCACTCTCCTTTGCTCTTTTCATGCAGCTCTCATCAATTAATTACCTAGCAGACTCTTGCTGTTCTGCTCTGTTTTTGTTTGGGCAGGAGAGAACTGCCAATAATCTAAGGGGTGATGTGTCCTGCTTTACAGAGGACTGTCCTCTGTTTGAAAGTGTCCTTTATTTGAAGGCTGTCCTGACCACGTACTGTTTAACAATAAAGACCCATAATAAAAGAAAGCATAATAAAGGGGGTTGTGAGGTTGCCCATCAACAGTTAGCACCAATGGTTAGCATCGTGTAAGTGGCCACATGTAAATGGTCAACCTAGGCATTTATTAGGGTCATTATAATAATCAAAATAAACAATAACAAAAATGGAATAGCTGGGTATAATGAAAAAGAGAATGGTTACAAGAAGAAGAAAAACTACCCCCCTCCCCCAGCAAATATATTGTATGGTATCAAAAACCACTGGAACTAAAGAGGCCTGTAATTATTAGATTATGTGATTATGTCTCTCTTGGTCTCTGTGTAATCATAGAAAACCCAGTACTTGTTTTCTGTGAGATGTTTTTGTTAATGCTCAGATAGAGAAGGATAAAGTAGAGGATGCGCAGCGCAGTGGGAAGATTACTTTTTGTGTATGAGCCTTTCTACATGAGGCTTTTATTGTACGCTAGTGATCGCTCACCTATGGTAGCTTGCAGGTCCTTTACATGCTGAAGTCAATCTCCAGGGCCTCTCCCATGCTTTGCGACCATTATCACAGGGTTTCTTTTCCTAAGAGAGCCAGTGTGGTGTAGTGGCTAGAGTGCTGGACTGGGAGTCGGGAGATCCAGGTTCTAGTCCCCACTCAGCCATGGAAGCTCACTGGGTGATTTTGGGCCAGTCACAAACTCTCAGCCCAACCTACCTCACAGGGTTGTTGTTGTGAGGATAGAATGGAGGAGGGGGAGGATTATGTATGCTGCCTTGAGTTCCTTGGAGGAAAAAAAAGGCGGGATATAAATGTAATAATAAATAAATAAATAATAAGGAAAGTCTGATATTATGTCAAAATGACAGAATGAGAGTCTCATGTAATTGCGCTATTCTGCTGTACTACAGTGCCATCTAGTGGTTGTATAATAAAATATATAGAAAGGCAGAGAAAGAAACCCCCTGGAAAACAGCACATGCAAAGGAACCAATTGTAATCCCAGAAAGAATCTGGAAGCAGAAGCCTTGATAAAGGTGCGGGTTAAAAGCCTCATGTACCAAAGCCCTGTGTGTTCACTGAGCAAGGAGTCAGATTAGCAGGAGATCACAATTTGCTGAGTTGGGGCAATATTCTGGTAACTGAAACATTCCAGATGGGCACTCCTAAACATCACTACATATGGGGAATGTATTCCTTTGGATGTAGATCACTTGCTCTTGAGATGCCAGTTCAGGGGGTTCTGCTACCCACTCTTCTATGTCAGGACGCAAGATTTCCAAGCCTGTAAAATCAGTCCCTTATCAATGAGGGCAGCATGTTGAATACAAACTGTTTGCATCTTATTTAGGGCCTATTGGCTTGTGACCAAGTACTCAATGAACACATGGAAAGTCACAGACTGTGCTTTGATGAGACCCAATCAAAAGGGTGAAAAGCAGGGTTTTCTTTTCAAAGGGCGGGGGGCAGAATTTATCAGGACTGCAGTGTGAAGGGTTAAGCCACTCCCTGTGCACCATGGCGCCCACCATAATCCTATATCTTCCTCCCATTTACTGTTGGAATTTAAAAACTAGACACGTGCATTGTGATCACTCCATCAATGTCACCTGTACTGACCCTGAGTAGGCGATGCACTGCACATCCATTACCTGCTCCATGTGCAAGTATGCTGCAGAATAAAGTGCACTTTTTATGTCTTAAAAATGGGACAATGTCTCCTCCTACTTCACAGGGATACAGGGCTTGCTCACTGGAACATTGAGTCTGGGGGTGCTGCTGGTGGGAATGTATGTTTGCAAATCGAGAGCACCTAACAATGGATAGAGTACTAAGCTTTGGTTTAGAGCAGGAGTAGAGAACTTCTTTCAGCCCCAGGGCCAGATTCCATTTCAAAGAAGCTCTGGGAGACCACATTCCACTACTAGGCCAGGGTGAAGGCAAAAGGGATGGGACAAAAAACAACAACATACCCAGCATGTTTTAGCTGAAAGCTCTTACTGCCTTGGGAAAGGCATTTCAAGCTTTTAAAATGGGGGGGGGGAATGGCAGATAAGCCAGGAAACCACTAAATGATTGGTGTTTGAGGGCAAGGGGATGGTCCATATGGGGAACCTTGAAAGGCTGGACTGGGACTGCAGAAGGGCTGGATGTGGCCCCTGGGCCTGAGTTCCCCACCCATGGTTTAGAGCAAGGGTACACCAGAGGAACATAGGCAATACAGGCATATAGGAACATAGAGAGCTGGCTTACACTGAGACAGAGAATTGGTAGATGGGGATCCATTGGTAGATCCCTGGGTGATTCACAGTGGAGCTGGAAGGGTTTCTGACCCCCAACGGTTTAACAACAGCACTGACAAAAATGTTCTCTCCCTCTCCTCCCACCCACCTCAAGTAATCTTCTTAAATGAAGAACGCTTAAGGGAAAACCAGGAGTGGATTGGGTCTGAAAGGATTGTAAGCTCAGTTCTGATACTGAAAACAACATCTTATTCTGAGCTACGTGCCCAGTGGCATCCTGCTCCTTGATTCAGCTGGCTTCAGTTTGTGGACCTTGAGGTTCTGGTAAAAAGACAAATAAGGCCTGGATGTCTGACATTTTCCCACCCGGGGTTTAGAGAGCACTATTCACCTCTGGCAAAAATCCCAGATGTATTCAATATGTGTGTATATGAGAGACAGAGACAGACAGACAGCGACACAGGGCCACAAAGCCACACACACACACACACACACACACACACACACACACACACAGTGGAAAAGCAAAGGAATGCTGTGTAAGTAGCAGAGAATGGCACGTCAGCCTCTAATGAATACATGGAGGAAGATAAGGCAGGGAAAAGAGGCATGCAATCAACGACAAATATCACATTAAGAGGGGAAGGAGGAAAGAGAAAGTGAGAGAAGAAACAGTGGCATTACCGGTGGCTGGTCTGTCTGTCTGCTGCTGCAACAAATAAAGTGAGATTGATCCAGCAAGCAAATATGTGTAGCTGTTTAGGGCATAGACCCACAGGCAGAAGGGAGGGGGCAGGAGCTGCTGACCAGCAGGTCTCCCTTTACTGGCTCCATATGGAGTCTTCTAACCAAGACAGGCTGGCTGGTGGCAGGAAAGTCTGGATGCTATAGCTGCGTCAGTTTCAAATTACTGTCGCCACTACCAACCATCTTGAGCGCATCCGACTGGCTGATGAGGCCCCGGCAAAGCAGGGGGGATCTTCTCCATTGAGCAAACACCATTGCGGGCAGATTCGATGTGGAAGTGTGTGGGGGGTGGGGTGGGGTGGGGTGGGGAGATTGCTGCATCAGTGATGGATTGCATTTGGCAGTGAGCCCCCTGTCAGTGGAGAGGCCTCCAGGAGACGCCCATCGTGCCAGCCCCACCCAGCAGGTCTGAAGGTATGTCTGCACACACCCTTAGTAAGTATGGAATTCAGGCAGCTGAGACCCCAAGTTGTCCCCTACACTTTATTTAAAGGGATGCAGGGTTCCCCTTCTCTGCGCTCATGCAGTCTCCCAGCTTTTCCCACTCCACATTGACAAACTTGCATATTGCTTCTCCCCACTCCTTCCCTCCTCTAAGTTGCATGAGATTCCAGGACAGGTGCTTATAGGGTCAACTCCCTTGTGAAAAAAGAATACTGGAAATTTACAGCAGTGTGTGTGTGTGTGTGTATCTATGTATGAAAGGGGACAAGAGAGAGAGCAGGAACAAGAGAGAGAGAGAGAGAGGAGAGAAAAGGAGAGAGAGAGGGAGGGGAAGGGGGGAGAAAAGGAGAGAGAGGGAGAGACAGGAGAGAGGGAGAGACCAGAGAGAGAAGGGAGAGACAGAAGAGACACACCCAAATGGAAGTGCCAACACGTAAAGCAGCTCTCCCCCAACCTGGCACTCTCCAGATATGTTGGACTCCAATCCCCATCACCTCCAACCAGAACAACCAATGGCTATGGTGGCTGAGATGATTGGAGTCATAGTCCAACACATCTGGAGCTTGAGGGAAGGCTGCTGTAAAGCAATTTCAGATCACTGTTATACTTTGGATTGCTTGTTGTGAGCCACTCTGAATGCCTAAGTTTAAGGCTGAAAGACAGAATAGGCAGGATTTTAAAGCAAACAAACCGAGATCAAAAGCAACAACATACTTTTGGAGCTGGCCAAAGGTTCCGCTCTTGTCATCCAGTTGAAAAAATATGTTCAGTTTGTTCCTCCTTTGTGAGCTCCTGTTCAAAACTGCCCAACTGCATAGATTGGCCTTCCAGAACCTGATGGCCTCCAGATGAGTTGGACTACACCTGCCATCATCCTCAGCCAGCATGCTGGATGAGGATAGGTGTAGTTCAACGCTTCTGGAGGCCACCAGGTTTTGGAATGCTGGTGTTGATGTTAAAAGAACATTCCCTTCTCGTACACAGTTCTGACTGAGATACAGAGGAGCATGGCCCTCTCTGCAAGAGTTGTTGTTGGTGGGAAATAGAGATGATAAGACATGTATCATGTAATTTCTGCCCACTCCATGGCCATGCATCCCAGTAGGCACAGACCATTATTTGGCAGGGGAGCCCAGGGCACAAACAGCCCCCTCCCCCAAACCTATCTATGATTTAACCGAAGCAAATTGGAATAGAGTACTGTACCCTCAACACTGCAAAACTCTTTCAAAACAGGGGCTTGTGAATTCTTCTGAGTTATCTACAACCAGCAGCAAGGTGCATGAGATGCTTCCAAATTCTCTCAGGCATTGCAAAGCAAATGTAGCAGCTCCATCTGTATTGACATGTAGGCAAACTGACCAAAGCTGGGTTTGTCTGGAAGGTTAGCTGTTGCTTGGCATATTTTCCCCTTCACAAAGGCCAACATTTTCCCCTACAACATCCCAACTTGGAGGGTTCTTCTTGTCTTTTCTACAAGGATTTGGTTACCATCAAACTGAAATGGAGCGGGTTACGCAGATTTCTCTGTGAAAAGCTGCTTTGTCACCTTGGCCTCAGTGCCTTAGACAGGGGGTGGGGAGCCAGGCGGATGGGGTGGGGAGTTGTTTTGATGCCTCCTCCCTCTTTCTGGGAAATGTTTGGCTGCTTTCTCTGTCAAGCAACCCCAGCTAGATCAGAGACAGACTTTGCTGCATGCAACAAGCTCTCCAGCCCAGCTCTGATTCCAGCCCCAGGCAAGATCTGATACCATGGAGACCCCTCTTACCATCTGTCTCCTCACTATATTCATAGCTAGGGGTGAGTATCTTGTCTTGGGATGATTTTGTTTCAGGAGGTCCAAGCCTTCCCTAGAGTGAAAGAAAGAATTGCGTATGTCTGCTAACTTTGAAATATTTTCTTTGGAATTGTCATCTTACCCATTGCAGCAGGTAGAAATAGGCAATAACCTCCTTTGACAATGTATTGAAATGGGAATGCTGAGGGCCAGCCCTGCTATGCAGCAGGGTGAAGAGCCTTGATTCTGGCAGAACTAGGTGGGTGGGGGGCAAAAACAGATGAAGGCAAGAACTGTTGTCTAAATGGGGCAGCAAGACTTTTTTTAACTGTTGGCCCTAATTAGTGTGTGCGTGTGTGGGGGGCATCATTTGGGCTCCATTTCAGGCAGCAGAATGTTTTGGGTCAGCAATAGGAATATGATTAGTGTTGTGTCACATGAAGGGATGACATTGACTGGGTTCGCATGACACGAGGGGGGTTAATAAGCTACAGTGGCTTGTAAATCACCCCCACACTGCCAGTGATGAGCTGGCTCATTTCCCTAATTACCTTTGCTGGGTGTGGGTTGTTGTGATGTCCGAACCAGGTCAGGGGTGGTGGCTGGGGTGGTTAACAAGCCAACCAGCAACCCTACAATTGACTGCGAGTCCTTGGTGGTTTGTTAACACCCTTCCCCAAACTACACACCCTTGCTGGGTTTGGACATCATGGCAACCCATGCCCAGTGAGGGTAATTAGGGAAATGAGCTGACACATGACTGGCACAAATGGGGGTGGTTAAGAAGCCAACATGGCTTATTAACCACCCTCATGTCATACAAACTGGGTCATTCCCTTGTGGCTCTGGGGTCTTGAGTAGCTGAATGGCTTGTGGTTGTGAGATGCTGGATAGTTCCCATGTATTGGGGTATATCTACAGAGAAACCATGTTAGGGTTTGGTGAAATTCCATGGCAACTCTCTTTTTAGCCCTGGTAAAGAAAAGAAAATGAAATAAAAGAAAATGAATCTTGTTGACATGTCTTTTCCCTGGCTTTTAGGAGCGTCTGTGAAATGTCCGACTTGTAGTAACCCAGCTGGGCAGACTTGTGAGGCAATGCTGAAGGAATGCCACAGCGCTAATGACAAATGTGGCATCATCCAGTCAGAGAGGTCATTTGGTAAGTGCAAAAGACCTGAAGCCACCAACGGGATTCAGCGAATGTGGGCAAATGCAGAGCGACGTTTTCCCCTTCAGGGGCTGGGCCGGTTATATCATTCACACAAACTGCTCTATAGATTAGTAATTGAGAGGAATTTGGGTCCTTGCTGTGGTTTCTTTATCTGGGGCTTCCAGTTGTGAAAAGCGTACCTGCTTTGCTCCCAGATATTGGCTACCGTTTAAAGGTCTTTGCTAAGTCTGGTCCAAAATGCCAACGAGCAATTTGGAAATGCTGTACTTGGCTCAAAAAGCATTGTTTGGATCCACCCTTTTTTTTGAGGGGAGGGGGAGAGAAATGTTTCAGAGGGTGGCTGAAAATTGGAGCTGTGACAGACTTGCCTGTTGCTGTCTCTGTGGCAGCAACTGAAGGTCCTGGGAGCAGGGTTGGGGTTTGGGGAGTCAGCAGGAATTGTCTCAGTGAGCTGCCACACCTTTAATCCTCTTGCTGCAGCACAGAAACCCCCACTCATGCAAGAGCTGGGAGGGTGGAAGGAGATGCAGATGCCAAGGAGAGGTAATTTCCAGTTTTTCTGAGGTTTCAGTGCCAGGGAGTGAGTCATAGCAGTGGAGGAGTGTGGTGAGAAATGGATGGAGGAAAGGTGACAGAGAGCACAGAGGAGTCTAGGAGGAGCAGAGAGGGGCAGTGGCTGGCTGGGGAGGGGTATAGGGTGCATGCACAAAGACCCAAGCATTTATAAAGCAGCCCTGGAGCTATTCAAAGTGCAAACTGATTCTGAACTAGGGATGGGCGAGAAATTAGTTGGGGTTACCATTTTATGCAAAAGTACCCAATTGGCATGCCCTGAGATTGGCCACGGAATGGAATGCATCTTGCAAAAGAAATCCATACATTTCTGAGGCTTGTGATAAGTTTGTGGGATTTTTTTTGGGGGGGATGCATACCCCCAAATGCATACCTTTGAAATGTGCACACAAAGAATGCATACATCTGAAAACGTGCGCAAAACCACTAATCTCAATGAGGGGTGGGAGAACGTACATTTAAAAAAAGGCATAAATGCATACATTTACAAAAATGACTACAGAAATGTGGATGCATTTCCATGCAGGAGGAAGGGGGGAAAGGGAGAGGCTCACAGTCTGATGCAGCCCCAACAAGCTCAGCAGTGGAAAAAACGAGAACCTCATCCAGATCGAGTCTGACAGATTTTCCCATCCCTCTTCTGAACATGTGATGCTCATAAAGGGATGAAACTTTCCCAAACTGTCAACTGTTAGACATGCCCCCAAGCGATACATGTTTACAAAACAGCAAAATGGCCAGGAAATGAATCTGAGAAGCCCCAGAAACATTTCTCATCAAATGACAGTCTCAGTTTTCATGACTTTTTGATGGAATCAAATCGCCAACACCTAGGCTATGCATCTCAGAATATCCAGGTTTTCTTTCATCATAATGCAGAGAAGCAAAGTCCATTTCCCCAAACTCAAAGTCAAGGTAACTTGATCAGCAGGAAGGCTTGAATGTTCACAGTGATATCAGCAGGGGAAATATATGCAGTAGTTTACAACCTAGCTTTGTAAACCTCTTTTTCTTTTCACCACACCCATTAAGCCCTGCCCTTCTATTTTTGTCCGTCATATTTTTTGAAAATCATCAGACTACACAATGACTTCGGGTAGTTCCAGACAGACAGATCCTGGCGCTGCCAGTAAGAAAACAGCTCTTTTATTCTTGTGCAGCTATCTGTCTTTTTCTCTTACACCCACCCACCCACCCACATACATCTGTCTGTCTGTCTGTCTGTCTGTCTGTCCGTCCGTCCGTCCATCCGTCCATCCATCCATCCATCCATCCATCCTAGTGCGTGTGCGTGCGTGCCAAGAGAAAAGCCAGAAGAAATGGTAGGAAAACTGGATTATAAATTGAAGACAATGCTGTCTGGACTACGCCCACCCCAAAGTAAAATTCTGTGAATGAATCAGGGTACATGCCAGTGGAGCCTGGTTTCTCTGATGTCTGTGCGGTGGTGGGTGAATTCTTTCTGGTTTTCAGTCAGAACCAATCAGAATACTGAAGGAGCTATCCAAGGTGCTTCACTTAATTGCACAATTAGACCCTCATCTGGAAGTACCTTTTCTCTTACCATGAAGCAATTCATAGAATCAAAGAATAGCAGGGTTGGAAGGGGTCTACAGGGCCATCGAGTCCAACCCCCTGCTCAATGCAGGAATCCGAGTCAGGAATCCAGTTGTGACCTGTCCCACTTATTTAGAATTTGGGGAGTTCTGGACATCTGCTTGGAACTACCCAAAGTCACAATTAGTATGTTGATATTTAGAGATGTTCTTTTTTCTGAAGTAGGGATGATTGAGAAATTGGTTTCAGTTTGATTTTGATTAGGGAAGTCAGAGAATTCCTCAATGGAACTAAATGGTTTCAGATTTTGATAAATCTGACTGGTGGATTCCACAGCGGACTGTCTTTCCCCCTGTTGGGTGGATTCTGCTGACTTGTGGACCAATTTTCTAACTTTTCTGATTTTGCGCAAATTTCATTGTATTTTTTGTTGTTGTTGCAAAAAATAAAAAAGCACCCCAAAATGTGCATTTCCATATAGGCTAAAGTGTGAAAATGAACATTTGGGGGGATTTTTCACATTTTGTGGGAATGTGCACATATTTGTGCTTGCAAATTTGTGCAAATGTGCCCTCTGCACCAATTTGGGAACTTAAAAAAATCTGATTCCATTGATGGGCAGACTGTAGAACAAAAGGTGCCTGATAACCGGCAAAACACAGACGGAATGGATTTTACAGAATCCGTGCATCCCTAATTTTGATAAGAGTCTACCAAAATTTGCAACATTCTCCATATTTGGAACAAAATGAACTTGAGCTTAAAAAAAAAAAAAAGGATGTGGGAGAAACCAAAACTGCTTCATCGATTGACGTCCAGGGCTTTGAGTGCTTGTATTTTCAAAGTCTGTGTTTGAATCCCATATTCAGCCATGTTAATGCTTAATTAAGGCTGCCACTTCTGACAGACTCCTCATCTTAACAGCCATGAAACAGGTGAAAAACTCATTTCAGTTTGTTTTTTATATGAGTTAATTCATGAAGTCCATATTTTGGAGACATAGAACTTGAGATCGACCCATCCTGAGGTAACAGCGGCAGTGTATTTCTCAGTAGCTGCCTTTGCATGTGAATTCCAGCAACCAATAAGAAGCTACAGGTTGTGTGTCTTAACGGAGGGGTGGGGAACCTCAGGCCCTGGGCCAAATGTGTCCCTCTGGGGTCTCCAGATGACCACCCCTTCCCCTGCCCCACACCATTTCCCAGGCCCCATCCCATTTCCCCAACTGCTGATCAGTTGATGGTTTCCCAGCTTTTGCATGTGTTTTTTCTTTTCTTTTATCCCACTCTGCAATGTCAAAGTGCTTCTAGAGGTAATGTTTAGTTACTGGCAATAAAAGCTTTAAGCTAAAGTATACTGGCAATTTTGCTCCTCTCCCTTTTGTCTTTGGTCCCACCACTGGAATGCAGCCCCTAAGAGCTTTTCCAAAATGGAATCCAGCTGTTGGGCTGAAAGGGGTTCCCACCCTTCTCTTAAGGCATAGCAGGAGATGGTTTGCTGAAGGCTACCAGGACCGATCAATGTGGATTTTCAGTAGCAGAGCGACAATGGTAGAAGGGCTGAAAGTTCTGTGGCACATGCCTGGCTGGCTGAAGTCCCTAGGGGAAATTCCTGCTGTCTGTCCCATGGGGATTTTAGGTAGCAGATTTGGGAAAGAATCTCTGCCAAAGACCCCAGTGTGGTCCACTCTCAACACCTTGGAGAGCTCCTTTAGAATTCTGATTGGTTCTGGTATGAATTCACCACCTCACTGACATCAGAGCCACCAGCCTCCACTGGACAATATTGGGATAGGTCAGCCTTCCGCAGCCCAGTGCCTTCCAGAAGATTTAGTCTTCAATTCCCATCTGCTCCAACTAGGTTGATCAGAATGCTGGGAGTTGTAGTCCAAAACTTCTGCAGGGCACCAGCTTGGGGATGGCTGGTCGAGATAGACCAATGGGTTAATATAAGGCAGTTCCATACGAGGGGAAGGGTCAGAGCCCAATTGCACAGCAAACACATAGCAAATGCACAGCAAATGCACAGCATGGAAATCAGTCACTGGCTTCTCCACCTCAAAGGATAACAGAAAGACAGATTTAGGAAAGACTCCTGTCTGAGTCCCTGGAGAGATATATAGATACAAGTAGGGTAAATGGACCTATTGCCGTCATTGGCCTGACTGTCCATAAGCTGGGTCAGATGACATTTGGATGGGATGCTGAGCAGTGTGATTAGGAGCCACCCACCCTCAATCCATCTCCACTTTTTCAAATACTATGTCTCCTTTTTTGATCCTGACAGGACCAAAGTACAGCATTGTGAAGAAATGCATCCAACCAAAAGAGTGCAACAAGGAGATCACTGTCATAGATATGGGCAAGAATGGAACCGTAGTGAGCCAGGTTTCCTGCTGCTCAGGAGATGACTGCCAGAAGGCTCTTCCTGCTAGTATGTTACTACTGTTCCCCTCTTTCCTATCCCCACTGTATCTTACATTATTCAGCTGTCTGGAAACCACCTATCACATGTCTTCTCCCCACCATTTAAATCCACTGGGATTGTACTGGTGCACATTCTGATCAATTGAACAACATTTGTCTCAACAGACAAGCAACTCCACTGCTCCTTTGTGATGATTTTATGGATCCTTATTCCACCCCCCCCCCCCCCGCTGCCTTTAGGAATTAAATACATGTATCTCTACCAGCTCCAGGCTGCCAAAGGAAGGGGCAGCTATACATGACCTCACTCCCTGCAGTCAGGGGCTGAAAATATGTTACTCCATTGATCAGGTGGGCAGAAGGCCAGGTTCCTAGGACTGATATTAGGCCAGATCAACCCAAAGGCTTCATTCTGCCTGCCAACAACAGGGACTGATGCTAAACAACCTTATTCTCTTCTGCACTTGCAGAAGGGACACCTTTGAGGCATGAGCCCACTGAAAGGTTCCTAGTTCAAACCATGTTTTCTCTGAACATTGGATGTCTCTAAAATCAGTGTGGCGATACCACATTGGCCAAGTAAGCTAGGGATGGCTTTGACCCCACCTCCTGGAGTCCTGGCCGTGGTTCCTCCAGGTAACATGGAAAACCAGACAGTGGCTCTCGCGATAAGCAGACCAACACATCAGCTGTTTGCCACTCAGAGGCATTGGAAGGGACTTCGGAAGTGGCCCAGTGAAGTAGTCTGTTGATATGCATGGTTTCTCCCTTCCCTGAATCACCTTGGCCACACTGGTCTTCTTCTTTCATCTCCTCTCCCTTGCAGTCCCAAGCAGAAACACCACATCATCCGGTGAGAAGAAGATATGCCCAGCTTGCTACTCTGAGAAAAATGCGTGCAAGGAAGACACAATTGAATGCACTGGACATGATATGATCCAATGTGCTGAGGTTTTTCATCACCTGGAAGGTGCAGGTAACACATTCTGACTCCAGCTCTCTCTCTCACACACATACACCCATACCCATGTAGGATACAGCATTATTTGAAATATCAGATCTCTTTTGGGTGGAGGGGAGATTGATGATGCCCTCTCTGAAAACCTTCCCACTCCAGCCAGACCTATGATACTCTATCCATGATGCTCCCCCTTCCCCATTCTGTCTCCCCTGGTACAAACCAGTCCTTTTAAAACCAACTTTAAACAAGCAAAAAGAGAGAGAGAGAGAGAGAGAGAGAGAGAGAGAGAGAGAGAGAGAAGGAAGTAGAAAACATTGCAGCACATAAAGAAGAGTTGGGGAACTAGTGGCTCTCCAGATATCATTAAACTACAGCTCTCATAACCTCTGTCCACCGGCCATGCTGTCTGGGGCTGATGGGAGTTGGAGTCCAAGGACTTCTGGAGGGCCACAGCTTACCCAGACCTGCTATAAGAGCTGCAAGAGAGACCTGGATTTTTCTTGTCTAATTTGCCCCACCCCCATCATGACTCTGGACCAGGAGTCCTCAGATAACAGAACCTTGAAGGTGGAGACAGATTCACTCCACAGCCCATGTCCCCATAAAAAGACACTGGCCCTTTAACTGGCCAGATGCAGTACTCATATGGTCAGTTAGAGATTTAGTCTTGAGTTTAGTCTAAACTGGGTTTAGTCTTGAGTCTTGCCACTCTAGACCAAACTATAAAGCTCTGTCAGTTGCTTTCGGGCTAGAGGTGGGGCAACTTGTTTGCCTATCTCAGCTTTAGGATCGCTGCCCATGGTCCTGAACTCTAACCAGCATCTCTGTCCCTGTCCATGGTCCTGAACTTGCCTCATTGCTAATTTGGCTCTGGAACCCCAGCCTTTTCTCCATCTCACTTGCATCATTGCCTCCTCCCAGTGGCAGCAACTGTAATGGGTCAGGATTATCCCCAGCCCAACGGAGGAATGCCCCCTCCACTAGCCAGCAGAGCTTTGTACTGAGTCTCTTTTCCCTCCTTGGCTACTTCTATCAACAGCCTTTATAGGCCACAGGCCCAGCCTCGCCCTTCGATGAGCAAGGACAGGACACAGTGAAGGCTCCTCAGGGTCCTGGCCTCTCTCCATCCCACTCATTGAATCTGGTTCTCAGCCAGGCATCAAGCCATTGGCACTGGCACATCCCATGGAGAAGTGGGTAGGCCATCACAGGACACTGCCAATCCACCGGTGCTGACTGCTGTCTCCTGCCATTCTCTCTGCAGGAGGAAAAAACACAACCACCACTATGAAGGGATGCGCAAACAAGGCTTTCTGTGATAGTATGACAATTCTTGCCCCTAGTGGCACGACGGTACTTTCCACAAGCCAGTGCAAGCCTGCCAAGGATTCAGCCAGCACCATCCCAGGACTGTGTGGACCCTTCCTCTTGGCCCATGCTGGGCTCCTGCTTGTGGCAGTCATCCTTTGATATCTCCCCAGCATTGAGACTCGGGGATCCTGCTTAAGCAATTCTTCCTCCCCCCTTGCTTGTGGCTCTTAGGCCTTATACAGACCATAGGCTTTTTGGAGAATGTAGAGCTCTTGTTGCCCACTGTACAAGGATTCTTTCTTTCTTTCTTTCTTTCTTTCTTTCTTTCTTTCTTTTTCTTTCTTTTATGTTCTGATGTATCATCATAGTTTCCATAGTAATATGTGGTAGCCAGGGCATGGGTCGGCATGACTGGGTCCCTGCCAAGGCCCCTGCTCCAGCAGGGGTCCTGCTTCCCTCCTCTGAATCCCCCTGGCCCTGCTGCGCCTCCTCTTCACTGTTGTTGCCTGTTTGCCTGCCCTCTCCAAGCAAGTGAGCAGCGATGGCAGCAAGGAGAAGGAGCAGCAGCCCTGGTTCACCTTGCCTCCTTCTCTGGGCAGCTGTGCAGACTGGGCCCAAAGAAAGACATCAAGTAAATGGGCAGTGGCAACAGCAGCTAGGAGGACATGGGCCCACTGAGCACATCGTACCCTGGAGCTGGTGCTGGTGGCAGCTCTGTAGGCTGTGACCAAACAGGGATGAGAAGAGGCATGGGTTGGATGTGCTCACCAGAAGATGCCGCTGGTTGATGGCAGATGAAGGGACTTTGCTGGGACAGACAGCACAGGACTGATGGAGTTATACTATAATGTGGAGCGGGCAGCAGTGCTCAGTGTAGACCAAAGATGCCATCAGCCCATGGTGGGCATATTGGGTGCTCTCTCCAATCTGAATCCTGCATCACCTCACTTGAATGGGTGATTGCCTTATCTTGGGCCAGACCACTGATAGATCAAGCTCAGCTGTGGTCTACTCAGACTGGTGATTGCAGCTCCCCAAGGTCTCTCGCTCTGCCCAGCTTTCTCAGATACTTTACCTAGGTTTCAGGGGCTGAACATGGGGCTTCCTGCATGAAAAGCATGTGCTGGACCACTATGGGGCACTGGGCTATGGTCTGTGCTCCCTTTCTTTTTCTGCTGTTCCCTATAGATGCCTGTCAGTAAGCTTGCTGCCCACCATCCTCCCACTCCTCAGTTGCCAAGTCTTGTTCTCCTCCACTCTCCACCCCATGAAACAAATCAGTTTCACAGATTACTGCAAGAATTTGAGCAGGATCTGGAAAAAGTCCAAACAAGCTCCCAACAGTGCTCCCAGTCCCAGCACCACATCTCTTTGCAAGAAGAGACCGTATAACCCATGAAGTGCATAGATCAGCCTTTCCCCACCCAGGGCATTCTGGATGTGTTAGACTACAACTCCCACCATTGCCAATCAGCATCACCATTGGTGATGCTTACTGAAGATGATGGGAATTGTAGCTTGACACACCTGGAGGGGACTAGGTTGGCATAGACAGTGTTGGATAATTAGTATCCTTTTTGAGAGCTAAGCATGAAGGCTGCAAATGAATTCCAATGTTATACCCATGGAGTTGTATCCAATGGTGGTTTTGTGCTAGGAGAAAGCATTCCCTCTTTCACAAGGCAATCTACTTTACCTACTGCATCCATCCATGCCACATCCCATTCTGTTCTGGAAAGTCCCCCACACCCCAGTTTTGGGGTGGAGCTGGGGGGGGGTGCTTGGTAGAAAGGACTGGAAAAAATTGGGAGCCTCGCCTTGCATGATCAGAAGCACTTTCTATTAGAGCCAACCCTCCATTGGCTAAAATTCATCGCACTTTTCAGGCTGTCCATTCAGAATTTTGGTTTATCAAAAAAAAAAATATTGTTATGCTTGTGCACCTCCACATCAGAGTCGTGGGAAGTTTCAGGGGTTCAAGCTTGTACTCAGAGTTCCATTTCTTTAGAAGGATGTCACTGGAAACATGTGGGATTTCTCTCATATAAGTTTTATTCACATGACACTTAAGATGAGGGTCCACAGCATTACCACTCCTATGGATCACTGCTTTTCCTCAGCTGTCTAGGAGTTTCCTGCAGTGAGCCAAGATCAGCTCCCTCCTCCTGCTTAGATCCACTGACAGCATAGCATGCAATACATAGAGGCCTTCCTAGCCTGGTCCCCTTTGCTCAAGAATTACAGAACTGGGGAAGGAGAATTTGAACCTTTTTGTAACCAGAGGCATGGAGTTGTAAGGGATCCTGGAAGGTGATTTAGACTGACCCCAACCCAAACCTAACAATATTTTGAACAGACTCTTGTTTAAAATTAGAGCTGAGCTAAGGTTTTCTCCAAAAATCAGAGAAAAATCAGAGAAAAACATATATATACACACACACACACACACACATATATTGGGGCAGGGTGGGGTGAAAAATATAAAAGAAATGTTCAGGAGTGTGGGGAAACAATCAATGCTTTCGGTAGTGACATTTTTCTTATTATTCCATAAAACTCAGCTTGGCTACAGTCTGCCCATAGCAACAGACTTATTATCCATATCCCAGCTGCCACCATAGTCCTGGAACAATACCTGGTTAGCAACAGTACTACATCCAGTGGAGGCTGGTGGCTCCATTTCAGTGGGGCTGTAGATCCATTCTGGGTTTCAGTCAGAACCAGCCAGAACTCTAAAGGAGCTATCTAAGGTGCCAAACCATATCCCAAATATAGGATACCAGTTTTGGCTTGATGTAACTAAAACTCAGAGTGGATTCACAGTCCCACTGAGAGTGGCTGGGTGACCAGTCAGATGGGCGATTAATAAATTTAATAAATAAATAAATTTAATAAATAAATAAAATCAGAGTCACCAGTCTCCACAGGAGGAAATAGCGTTGTTCCAGAGGCATTGTTGTGTGTGCAGTGGGAGATGGTGGCCTAATGAGGCATTGTAAGAAAAATGGCCACAAGGACATGCTTGGATTACTGCTGCTTTTTGGCACAACAGCAAACAATATTTTTAAAAAGAAAGGACAGGGAAAAGATGTCACTGCTGCTGCTATAAGTAAGAACCCTCAACCAGCTACCCAGATTCAAAATGATTGTATTCCACCCAACATACCTCCCTGCTTTTCTGGCCTGAGAGTGGAGTCTTGGAACTGAGGATAAACTTTCAGCTCTTCCCTAATTCTCTCCCTCTCTCTCTCTCTCTCTCTCTCTCTCACACACACACACACACTTGTGCATTATTCAGAACATCAATGGGATTATAGTGCCAGATGCTCCTGAATTATTGGTGTTGGGTAACACTCAAGGTATCATAAATCAGGATGTGGAAATTCTAGTTCTAATGATTGTGGCAATTAACACGTGCATAGCTGGGCTGTGGAAAAGCCCAAATATGTGAAGCATGAAGAACTGGTTGCTTAAGTTGTGGAAGGTTGCAGGTATGTTTATTGATGTATGTATGTATGTATGTATGTATTTATTTGCCTTAACCAGAAAAGGCCCTCTTAAACCAGTGGTTTTTTTAAAAGTATGCTTGCCAACTTTCCCCAGGAAAGCATTGCAGAGAGCACTGCACTAATCCAGGTTGGAAGTCAACAGTCAGTGCACAACTGTAACAATTGAACAAAGAACTTCTGTGAAATTAAGGGGCAATCCTATGCATGTTTACTTTAGACAGGAAAAAAAGTCCTACAACACTCAGCATGCCCCAGCCAGCCATGCTGGAAGTTGTAGGATTTTTTTTCTGTCTAAACATGCTTAGGATTGCATAATAAGGGAGGTAAATTTACAATTGATTGGATCCATACTTAGAGTAGACCTATGGAAAGCAATGGGACCCAGGTTTGTTATGACTCACATAAGTCCCATATGTTTCAATGGATCTACTCTAAGTATGATTAAGTCTTGATCCAATCCAAGGATTTTTTGCTTTTCTTCAGAGGAAGTAGTGCTCCTTTATTATATTTTGGAAGAACAATTCATGCACATGCATACACACACATACACTATAGCATTGATAATGCTGAGGTGGAAACAGTTTTTGAATAGTAATTAAGGTTTCTGTTTTATATATATCCTTAAAAACCTTATATATATCTAAAACAATATAACAGTGTTTGTTTTTATAAAAACCTTCCTAGGAGCATGTGCTGAGATCATTTTCACGGATGTGCTTTGTGGATTTCTTTATGCATTTATGTCTTGTGCTCCTGACTGTGGAATTGTACAGTGGAGGCAGAGGCACAATGGCTTTGGCACAATAAATGGGTAATTTGAGTCGTCGTGGTTTTCTCCCTTCCAAGCATCAAATGAACTTACTGGAAATGCACTGCATAAAAGTAGGAGTCACCTCCAGCTCCCGTATCAACATAAACAAACAAACAAACAAACTAGGACTGCCTGCCAAAAAAACCGAATCTCAGTTGGTTGACTGTGTGGTGACCCTCTGCTGATGGAAACCTCTTTCATCCAGCAGGGGCTTCCCTCAGTCAGTGGAAGGGGAAGGGAGGTGAATTTCTCCCGTTACCCCTCCTCTTGTTGTCCCCACCAATATCGCTGCCAAGGATCTGAGGACCCTTTGGAACATAAGAACATAAGAAGAGCCCTGCTGGAGCAGACCAAGGGTCCATTTCATCCAGCATTCTGTTCACACAGTGGACAACTAGATGTCGACCACGAACCCACAAGTAGGACATCAGTGCAACAGCAGCCTCCCACCCATGTTCCCCAGCAATTGGTGCACACAGGCATCCTGCCTATACATAGGAATACAGCCTTACTGTATATAGGCATTCTGCCCCAGTGTGGAAGGTGGGGCAGGGTGCTGCAGGGAAGTGGGAATTGGGGGGAAAAATCACCTCCCCCCTCCTAGAAATGGATGAATCTGTTGCTTTCCCCCACATTCAGTTTTTTTTCTTTTTTTAAACAACAACAACAACAACAACCCAAGACTCTCACGTTCTTTTTGTCCAGTTTATGAAGAATTTTGTGAATTGTGTTAAATTCTTATCATCTGTCACCATTGGCTGATGAGATTTGCAGTCCATATGGTCCCCCCCCCCTGCTTTACAGCATAATCCTATACATGCCTACTCAAAAGTAAGGTCCATTGAGTTCAATAGAGCTTATTTCCTGGTAAGTGGGGAAAGTATTGTAGCCTTATGACAATTCTAAAGAATAAAGCTTTGCAGGTGGTTGTAACCCTTTCTCTGGGCTGCAAGGAATCCATCCTTCCCAGCCTCCTCTGCCTTACAAAATGCCTCCAGGCATTATCTGCATACTTTCAGGCTTACCTTCATGGCCATAAGGGCTAGAACCTTGCACAATTTAAAAAGAA
This sequence comes from Heloderma suspectum, assembly GCF_057233095.1. Lineage (NCBI taxonomy): Eukaryota > Metazoa > Chordata > Lepidosauria > Squamata > Helodermatidae > Heloderma > Heloderma suspectum. The sequence continues at coordinate 13,938,544 of NC_139467.1, forward strand.
AGAAAGAAAGAAAGAAAGAAAGAAAGAAAGATGACATCATCAGGATGTTGAACACATCCATCATTCTTTACTTCTGCATTGCTGAGGGAATTGTGGAATAGACACAGTGCTGGCTATTACCCAGCAAGGTGATGAGAGAGCAGATGAGAACTGGGAAATCATGAAGGGCTATGCAGCATTTAAAAGCATTTAAAAAAATTATGACTAGCATCATCCAAATGGGAAATGACTTTCCTGCCTTTATGTGGACATTTTCCATTGATGTGTTTTGAAATATGCATTAAACTCCCTGGGGCTCGGTCCTAGAATATGTGAAATAGAAAGCTGGCAGCCAGGGGCAGCCCAAGACATTTTGGTGCCTGAGGTAAAGAACTAGATGGTGCCCCCCCTTCCTGTACAAAAGTTGACTGGGCTGGCAGCTGAATGTTAATTCAGTACTGGGGATGTCCTTCATTGCACCTGACCTGAAGACAGCAGGCTAGCCTAGGGGCCAGAGGACAGGCTGCATGGCCTTGCTGCCACCACCCAATATCTGCCACCTGAGGAGACTGCCTCACTTTGCCTAATAATAGGGCTGGCCCTGTTGCCAATACTTCAGAAAACCCACAAGGGTATGTAAGTGACTACAGATCAAAAAGATGGGAAGAGTAGGAGGGTTGCGGCCTTTGTTAGAAGACCTAGAACAGTGGCAGGCAATGTGGTGCTTGCAGGCACCAATATTTTATTTATTTATTTTCTTTATACTGCTGAAATGAAGAAAGCTTGAGGGTATTAAGTAAGGATGGACGAAAGTCCCTTACCTGGTCCCGCAGCTTGCTTTGTGGTGGGGGGGAGGCGCTTCGGTTCTCCCCCTGAAGTTCTTGTCGGGGGGGAGGCGCCCCGCCCTACCCAGCCGAAACTCAGGCCGGGGGGGAGGCGCCCCATCCCTCACCGCCGAAATTCAGGCTGGGGGGGAGCGTCCCGTCTCCCCGCCTGCAAAATAAAAAAAGTATTTTTTTAAAAAAAAACACACGTGATAGGCTACGTAACGATTTACATAGCCTATCACGGCTAGAGTTTCAAAGTCAGCCGTGATAGGCTACATAAATTTTTATGTAGCCTATCACGGGTGACTTTGGAAAAAAAAAAAGCACGTACGCAAATGGCGGCGCCCATGGGCGCCGCCATTTGTGTTCCTTATTTGGGCCCGGGTAGTCTACATAAATCTTTACGTAGACTACCCCTGCCCAAATAAGGAACGCAAATAGTGGCACCCATGGGCGCCGCCATTTGTGTACGCGCTTTTTTTTTTCAAAGTCACCCATGATAGGCTGCGTAAAGATTTACGTAGCCTATCACGGCTGACTTTGAAAATCTAGTCATGATAGGCTACGTAAATCGTTACGTAGCCTATCACTTTTTTTTTTTTACTTTACTTCGTAATGGCAGCGGTGGCAGCCAGTCGGAAGACCGGCCGCAGCCCCCGCCCCCGCTGAAACGCCACTGAAACGCCGCCAGGACCCGCCGCCGAGAGGGACATTCGAAGGAGGTAAGTCCCATCCTGGGGGGGGGGTGGCGGGGGGTGGCGGAGAATTTCACCACCAATTTCGGGGGGCCGAATGCATTGGCATTCGGCCTCCCAGAGATTCGTGGAGAAATTCTCCACCATCCCTAGTATTCAGAAGTGTTTTTTTTGTATGGAAGGACTGTGAGCTCCAGTCATTTCTGGTACTCAGAACAATTTCCTGGGCTCAGAATTCATTAATCTTTTGTATATATCTTTTGTACTAGACTGATCTCAAGCATCTAGTAAAAAGAAAAAACCCAGAGTAGATCCCACAAGCCTGAAGTCTGCCCATCCCTGAAGTAAATATAGATGAGTGTCATTGCAATTGATGATTGAGTTTTTGAGGATTATAAGCCTTGCTGAGTCCATGGCATATTTCCATCTATCTCCTTTTACTCCAAGAATAGATAATCCTGTTATCTATTATTTTAAAGAGATCTCTTAAATATGGTATTTCTAAGACCTTGGGCAGTATCCAGTTTGACACTGTTGCTAACATAAATGATATTGCACTAGCATCAGTGACCTCTAAAAGCATGTCTACACCACCTAAAATCCTGCATTTAAAATGGGGCTTTCTGCTTCCATTTTAACTGCAGGATCATGACGAACTCCCTTTCCATGTTGCGCTTCCTTCCCCCTGTTTCCCCTCCTTTCCCCCCTTATCTGAGTCCACGGGCTGGACTCGATGATCTTATAGGCCCCTTCCAACCCTACTATTTTATGATTCCATATGTTTCATTATACAGCCTCTAGATGGCACTGTGGTCTAGCTCCTCTTCTTGCAGGTTTCCCTCTTCTCACAAGGGAACTCAAGTGGAACTGAAGCGCTGCAGTTTGATAGATCATTATCTCCGATCTTTTAAAAAATGGAATAAAGACCCTGGAGGTTAACGGTGTCACCTAAAGGGCCCTCAATGTTCTGAGTAACCAATCTTAATAGCAGGATAAATGCTCTGTGTGAAGACGCCCTAGCACAATGTTAATAGCATTTGCTGGCATGAGGGGTTTTCTTGGGAAACTTGTCACACCAGCAAATACTACTAGCATTGTGCCAGAGGTAGAGATGACGGAGTTGCCGATCGGATCCAGGAACCCAGCAGACTCCCCTGTCCACTGTCCAAGGTGTACCCACCAAGCCCACCAAAGCTCCCCCCAGCCCCCGGGCCTGTCCAGCGAGCTCTGCAACTGCCATTTTGTGAAAAAAGGTGATGGGGAAAATGGGCAAATTTGATTTTATGCAAAATGGTGCCGTGAATGGCCAATATATGTAAGATTACAGGCATAAATGGCCCATTTATGCCTGTAATCTTGTGTATATCAGCCATTCCAGATAAGGTGGAGGTTTGGCATTTGTTTGGCAAGGAAAAATATTTGGCTGGCTCCACGGGTTTAGATGTACACTCCCCATTTCCCTCACTGGTAAGGAGTTCCAGTGATACTTATAATAAAAGCCACATTTGGTTTCCTTTGGATGGAAGTGGGGAGGAATCAGAATGGACAGTATAGAAGGAATTGGTACTCATTTAGTTGATCTTGCTGATACATTTAGAAAAGCCTGATTGAGTCTAAAGTTATGGAAACTCACAAGTAGGGGTGTATGAACCCCACTCACTGGTCCGGTTCGGGGCATCCACGGGAGGGGGGAGGCGATCCGTCCCTCCCCCCAGAATCCTTCCCGGCCAGCTCCACTCCATGGGCAAGTCTGCAGAGCCGCCGGTTGGGCTGGTCCTCAGCCGGACTTCTGCCCGCTGCCGGTCTGTGGATGCAAATGGTGTCTGGCATAGCGGTCGTCATTTGCGTCCCTGCTCTTTTCGTGATAGGCTATGTAAATATTTACATAGCCTATCATGGTGAAAGCTGGGATGCAAATGGCGTCCGCTATGCTGGACACCATTTGCATCCGCAGACCGGCAGTGGATGGCTGCGGACTGAAGAGGACGGACCTGGCCGGTGGCAGGTAGGGTCCATCCTGACAGAACTTCGTGGGGTGGGGGGGGGGAGTAGCCCGTTCTGCCACGGACTCCAGGGGGCTGGATTCTAAAGAATCCAGCCTCATTGGAGTCCATGGCAGATTTCTCCACCATCCCTACTCACAAGTCACAAAGGACAGCATCCTTTTTCAGCCCAAGAGCTAGCAACCTTTTCTGACACAGGAAGAGAATTTAAATTCTACCACTTGGAGAAAGGGGTAAGGGCTCTAAGGAAACAGGCTGCATGTAGTTGGTCCCTTTGAGGCAAAGATAGATCATTTCAAACTTCTAACTAGAAGTCATAGAATCATAGAATATTAGGGTTGGAAGGGGCCTAAGTCCATCGAGTCCAACCAGAGAGAGCCCACCATCTCCCTAGATAATGTCCTGCACTCTGGGATGAGCGAGAAGAAATCCTGGCCTTCCTGTCTGGGACAACCTTTCAAGTACTTGAAGAGCGCTATCATATCTCCCCTCAGTCTTCTCTTCTCAAGGCTAAACATGCCCAGTTCCTTCAGTCTCTCTTCATAGGGCTGTGTTTCCTTGATCATTTTTGTTGCCCTCCTCTGAACCCTCTCCGGTTTGTCTGAGTCCTTCTTAAAGTGTGGTGCCCAGAACTGGACACAGTACTCCAGATGAGGCCTAACCAGTGCTGAGTAAAGGGGAACTAGTACTTCGCAGGATTTGGAAGCTATGCTTCTATTAATGCAGCCCCAAATAGCAAGTCTGGAGTAGTTAGAAGTTTCGAACTTCAAACTAATCCAGAATAGCCCAGCAGATGGGGCAAATTCAAGTAAAAAATGAAGCAAAATGAAATTCTTAGACATCCCTAATTTTTAATGGCCTCTATTCATGTGCAAAGGGGGTGCTGTCACCAATTGGTGATTGAGTGACTTGGGTCTGTGACGTGTTTCCTGGCAGTTGCCACTCTCGGTTGCTGCACAGTAGAAAGGTGCAACGTGGCAGCTGGGAACTGGTCAGCAGTCCCCAGCATGGGTTAGAGATGTCTCCACCATGTATCTAGTGCAGTGGTGCAGAACTTCAGGCCCAGGAGACAGATCTGGCTTGCTTGGAGTCCTGATCCAGCCCAGATGACCACGCCCCCTTCCCCTGGCTCCATATCCTTCCCCAACCACTGATCACATGGTGGTTTCCCAGCTTTAGTGCAGTCTTTTTACCCGTTCTAAAAGGTTTAAATGGCTCGCCGAAAGCTTAGTTACTGGCAGTAGGAGATTTAAGCTAAAATATGCTGGCATGTTTTAATATTATTGGACCCACCTCTCTTGCCTTTGGCCACACCCCTTTTGTCTTCAGTCCTGCCCACCAGCGGAATCTGCCCCATGATTCTCTGAAACGGAATTCAGCCCTCAGGCTGAAAGGGGTTCCCCACTTTCCCTGAAGAAAGAAACAACAACAAAATCCCCTCCCCCAATTCTAGGGATGGACGAAAGTCCCTTACCTTATCCCACAGCTTGCTTCGCGGTGGGGGAGAGGCGCTCCGTTCCTCCCCCCGAAATTCTGGGCAGGGTGGGAGGCGCCCCATCCCTCCCTGCCAAAATTCTGGCCAGGGGGGAGGCGCCCTGTCCCTCCGGCCGCAAATCTCATCTCCTGCTGGGACACAAATGGCGGCGGCCGTAGCCGCCGCCGTTTGCGTCCCTGCAGTCAGCCGTGATAGGCTACGTAAATCCTTACATAGCCTATCACGGCTGACTTTGGGGGGAAAAAAAAGTGTGTACGCAAATGGCGGCGCCCATGGGCGCCGCCATTTGCGTTCCTTATTTGGGCATGTGTAGTCTACGTAAACATTTACGTAGACTACGGCGAAAATAAGGGCAATGCAAATAACGCCAAAGGTAAGTCCCATTCCGGGGGGGGGAGCAGACCGTTTCTCCACCAATTTCGGGGGGCCGAATGCATTGGCATTCGGCCTCCCGGAGATTGGTGGAGAAATTCTCCGACATCCCTACCCAATTCACCATCTGCAAATGTGGTAAATCTGGGGAAAATTTTGCTCAGCACCAGATGTGTCTTAAGGAAATGCTTGAAGGAACATCTTGGGATGCTGGAGGAAACCATATCGGGGTTGGAGGTCTCCAAGCATTCATCAGCTCAGCCCCAGGACTTTGGCTTGTTTCCTGCAAGCTGGTCTGACTCAATCTTCATCGAGTCAGGCGAGTTTGCAGATCTCCATTTTTTAAATTTGTGTAATTAGAAATGGGTGCAATTTGCACAAATTTTGACTGCAATTTGTGCAAATTTCTACTTACACAAATTAGGGGGAAAACAGAGGAAGTCCCTGGATTTCAGGAAAAACTTGCGGCTTGACTCTCAAATGCAAGCCAAGTTGGGAACGCTGTGGAAATCCAGCGAGCTCAAAAGAGGGCCAGATTTCCCAACAATGGACACCCCTAGGAAGATCACATGGGACAGCATGTCAATGATGGGGTCGTGAAAGGGAAGCCCCCCCCCATCACGTTAAATGTTAATATGTAGACAAAGGAGACCTACATAGGGATGGGGGAGAATTCCACCACAGACCCCAATGAGGCCGGATTCCAAGAATCTGGCCCTGTTGGGGCCTGTGGTGGAATGGAGCACTCACCATTTGCATCCCTATTCATGCGACAGATGTTGGAGGAAACCATATGGGGGTTGGAGGTTGCCAAGCTTTCACCAGCGCAGCCCCAGGACTTTGTCTTGTTTTCTGCAAGCTGGCCTGACTCAATCTGCATCGAGTCGGGCCGGTTTGCAGATCTCCATTTTATTAGGGATGTCAGAGAATTCTGCCATGGATCTTGGTGAGGCCGAATGCCAGTGCATTCAGCCCCCCGAAATCTGTGGTGGAACAGCCTGCCACCACCCCGCGGATCCCCCCTGGGACGTGACTTACCTGGCTACAGCCGCCGCCATTTGCGTTCCTTCTTTTTACCGTCTTAATCTACGTAAATATTTACGTAGACTATGACGGCGAAAATCAAGGGGTATTTGCGTTGCCCTTATTTTCGCCGTAGTCTACGTAAATCTTTACGTAGACTAGATGTGTCAAAATAAGGAACGCAAATGGCGGTGCCCATGGGCCGCTGCCATTTGCGTACATGTTTCTTTTTTTTCCCCAAAGTCACCCGTGATAGGCTACGTGACAAGTTATGTAGCCTATCATGGCTGACTTTGGAAATCTAGCCATGATAGGCTACGTTAATCACTACGTAGCCTATCACGGGTGTGTGTGTGTGTTTTTTTTTTACTTTTTTTTGCGGCAGGGTAGACGGGGCGCTTCTACCCGGCCTGAATTTCGCCGATGAGGGATGGGGTGCCTCCCCCCCGGCCTGAATTTCAGCCGGGCGAGGCGGGGCGCCTCCTCCCCCTCTCTTGAACTTCGGGGGGAGAACTGAAGCGCCTCCCCCCCACTGCGAAGCAAGCTTCGAGAACAGGTAAGGGACTTTCGTCCATCTCCACTGACAGGTGGCTGTCCAGCCTTGTCTTGAATGCCTCCAGTGTGGGAGTGCCCACCACCTCCCCAGGTAATTGGTTCCATTGTTGTATTGCTCTAACAGTCAGGACGTTTTTCGTGATGTTCAGCCGGAATCTGGCTTCCTGTAACTTGAGTCCATTATTCCATGTCCTGCACCCTGGGATGATCAAGAAGAGATCCTGGCCTTCCTCTCTGTGACAACCTTTCAAGTACTTGAAGAGCGCTATCATATCTCCCCTCAGTCTTCTCTTCTCAAGGCTAAACATGCCGAGTTCTTTCAGTCTCTCTTCATAGGGCTTTGTTTCCAGTCCCCTGATCATCTTTGTTGCCCTCCTCTGAACCCTCTCAAGTTTGTCTTAGGGGAGGACGAAAGTCACTTACCTGTCGTCGAAGCTTGTTCGCAGTGGGGGGGAGGCGCTTCGCTGCTCCCCCCGCGAAGTTCAGGCCAGGGGGGAGGCTTCCCGCCTTAATCATCACGTAGCCTATCACGGGTGACTTTAAAAAAAAAAAAAGCACGTACGCTAATGGCGGCCCCCATAGGGAGCCGCCATTCAAGTTCCTTATTTGGTCGCTGTAGTCTACGTAAATCTTTACGTAGACTACAGCAACCAAATAAGGAACGCGAATGGCGGCTCCCTATGGGGGCCGCCATTATCCGTACGCGCTTTTTTTTTTTTTAAGTCACCCGTGATAGGCTACATGACGATTTACGTAGCCTATCATGGCTGACTTTGCAAATCTAGCCATGATAGGCTACGTTAATCGTCACGTAGCCTATCACGGGGGCAGTTTTTTTTTCTTCTTTTATTGGAATGGCGGCGGCGGGAGCTGGTCGAAAGACCGGCTGCCGCTCCCGCCCCGCACGAACACCCGCCGAACCGCCGGCTGGACTCGCTGCCGGGAGGGACATTCGGGAAAGGTAAGTCCCGTCCAGGGGGGGTGCGGGGTGCGGGGGGGTTCGGAGGATTTCTCCCCAAAACTTGTTCGGGGGGCCGAACACATTGGCGCTTGGCCCCCTGAAGTTTCGGGGAGAAATTCTCTGCCATCCCTAGTTTGTCTGCATCCTTCTTCAAGTGTGGTGCCCAGAACTGGATACAGTACTCCAGATGAGGCCTAACCAGTGATGAGTAGAGGGGAACTAGTACCTCCCGGGATTTGGAAGCGATGCTTCTGTTAATGCAGCCCAAAATGTGCCTTTTTTGCAGCCACATCACATTGTTGGCTCATATTCATCTTGTGATCGACAACAATTCCAAGGTCCTTCTCACTTGTAGTGTTGTTGAGCCACGTATCCCCCATCTTGTAACGGTGCATTTGGTTTCTTTTTCCTAGGTGCAGAACTTGGCATTTATCCCTATTAAATGTCATTCTGTTGTTTTCTGCCCAGCGCTCCAGTCTATCCAGATCACTTTGAATTTTGTTTCTGTCTTCCAAAGTAGTCGCTATCCCGCCGAATTTTATGTCATCTGGAAATTTGATCAGCATTCCCTGCACCTCCTCCTCCAAGTCATTAATAACAATGTGGAAGAGCACTGGGCCCAGGACTGAGCCCTGCGGTGCCCCACTCGTTACCTCTCCCCAGTTTGAGAAGGTCCCATTGATAAGCACTCTTTGAGTCCGATTCTGTAGCCAACTGTGGATCCACCGGATCGTTGTTTCATCTAGCCCACTTTGAGCTAGTTTGCTCATAGGATATCATGGGGCACTTTGTCGAAAGCTTTGCTGAAGTTGAAGTCTATGATGTCTACAGCATTCCCACGGTCCACAAGGGAGGTTACTTGATCAAAACATGAGATCAGATTTGTCTGGCAGGACTTGTTTTTGACAAATCCGTGTTGGCTTTGAGTACTCACTGCATTGTTTTCAAGGTGCTTCCAGATGGATTGCTTTATCATCTGCTCCAGAATAATTTTCCCAGGGACTGATGTCAGACTGACTGGTCTGTAGTTCCCAGGTTCTTCCTTTTTACCCTTTTTAAAGATAGGGACAACATTAGCCCTCCTCCAGTCATCTGGCACTTCCCCCGTCCTCCATGATTTCTCAAAGAGAATAGATGGCGGTTCTGAGAGTTCTTCTGCCAGTTCCTTTATTACTCTAGGATGCAGTTCATCTGGCCCTGGAGATTTGAACTCATTCAAAGTAATGAGGTGTTCCTTGACCATATGCCTATCGATCTCAAGCTGCAATCCTGCCCCTTCAGCCTGTACTTCGCCTTTGCCAGGGGGGGTCATAGACCCTCTTTTGGGAGAAGACTGAGCCAAAGTAGGAATTGAGCACCTCTGCCTTTTCTTTGTCCTCTGTTATCATTTTGCCATCCTTATTTAATAGCTGAACCACCATTTCTTTCCTCTGCATTTTACTATGCACGTGGCTGAAGAAAGCCTTTTTGTTGTTTTTATCATCCCTCGCTAACCTCAGCTCGTTCTCAGCTTTAGCCTTCCTGACGCCATCCCTGCAATTCTGTGCTACCTGCCTGTACTCTTCCTTTGTTGCTTGGCCTTCTTTCCACTTCCTATATGTGTCCTTTTTTGTTTTCAGGGCATCTCTAAGCTTTTTGTGAAGCCACATTGGCTCCTTCTGTTGTCTTCCACCTTTTCTTCTTCTTGGAATTCTTTGTAATTGTGCCTTGAGAATTTCCTTTTTTAAAAGCTCCCACCCATCTTGGACTCCTTTTCTCATTAGCATCGCTTGCCATGGGACCTTACTGATCATTTTTCTGAGTTTATGAAAATCAGCTTTCCTAAAATCCAGGGTACGCGTTTGACTACACTCGGCTTTTGCTTCCCTTAGAACCAAGAACTCAAGTACAACATGGTCGCTTTCCCCCAGAGTTCCTGTAACTGCTACTTTATCCGCTAAGTCATCTCTGTTGGTTAGGATCAAGTCAAGGATAGCCGATCCTCTAGTTCCTTCCTCTACTTTCTGTAGGAGGAAGTTATCCACCACACAAGTCAGGAATTTCCTGGAGGGGCCATGTTTTGCAGAATTTGTCTCCCAACAAATATTGGGGAAATTGAAGTCCCCCATTACTACTACATCATGCTTCCTTAAAACATTGGCTATTTGCTTTTCAAAAGTTTCATCCTTGTCTTCTCCTTGATTGGGTGGCCGGTAGTACACTCTGACCACCAGGTTCCTTTTATTCTTTGCTCCATTTATTTCAACCCAGATGCTCTCGATGGGGCTACCAAGCTCCTCCTCCTGTATTTCTGTGCAGAGGTATGTATTTTTCACATACAGTGCAACCCCACCTCCCTTTCTGTTCCTCCTGTTCTTTTTGAACAAGTTATATCCTTCAATTGCTGTATTCCAGTCATGAGAGTCATCCCACCAAGTCTCAGTTATACCTATCAGGTCATAATTTCCCTCTTGTATTAAGAGTTCAAGTTCGTTCTGTTTGTTTCCCATACTCTGGGCATTAGTATATATAGACATCGAAGACCATGTGCCTCCTAGTCTGGCTTTCTTCCTACATGTGTCTGAAGACTATTATTGGGCACTATCAGAGCTGTTCTCTCCGTTGCAGTGCATGCGCCTACGTCCATTGTTACCCCCATCTTTACATCTCCCTTCCCCCCCATAGGATTCAGTTTAAAGCCCTCCTGATGAAGTTCTTCATGCTGTGGCCAAACACATTCTTCCCATCCTTTGTGAGGTGCAACCCGTCCCTAGCCGACAGCCCATCTTCCAGAAAGTATAGTCCGTGGTCCCAGAATCCAAATCTCTCTTGTCGGCACCACCTTCGTAGCCAGTCATTCACCTGGAGTATTTTTAATGTAACACAGGCTCCTCTACAGCAAAGGGAATAACCATTCAATAAATTTAACCTTGGCTCGGGTTCAAGATTTTAATTAGAAAATGTCATTTTAAAAAAACATCCTGAAGGATCCAGCATTTATTTTTACCTACATTATATGTTTCATACATTTGCCAGGCTCTCGCAGCAAAAATAAGCACTTTGGCTACAATCCAAAATTCACTTTCCCTGGAGTAAGCCCCATTGATCTCAGTGGGGCTTACATCTGAGTAAAGATGTTTGCACCATTTCTAGTGTGTCTCTCTGTGTGTATTTTTTTAAATAGATACCATTTTGGGAATTGTCATGTATGTAGCTCTACTCTGTGGTATAGTCCTGCCCTCCACCCTCAGCACTTTCTGCAGTTATCCTTTAGATGGCACACTTTGCCTAATTTTGCAATGCAAAAACTTTGCATATAAAAATGCATAATTTGGAAATGCACATTTTAGGGGAAAATGCATACAAAAATGCACATTAAAAATATGTACATAAATGCATTTTGGGGGAAGATGTGTAGAATGTAAATGCAAATTTCCATAAGGTTAGGTTTAGCAGAAAATGGGATGGGATGGACATGTGATTGAACACCTGCAAAGCTGACACAGACAAGATATAGAATGATCTGTCCATCCTTACCCTGAGCAATGGATCTACTGGGGTCAGGGTTCACAAGCTGTTAAGATTCCCCTGAGCTACCCACCCCGCAAATGCCCCACTTTGCATTTTGCAAATGCCCCAGGTTAAAAAGAATTGGATTCCATCAAAAAGCGGACAATGGAAAGAAAGAGACCTGCCAATCCATGAAACACAGACAGATTTAACAAAACCTGTACATCCCCAACTCTAGGTTAAAAGCAGGGGCTGCAATCTGTATTGGAACTCAGTACTGTGGGGGCTAGGGGGCCTTTAATGCTTTCATCCTATTGTGGTCCCAATCTGGATCAGGGCTGCTGTGCCTGCAATTTATATTATGAAATAGTGATCCATTGAAGCAAAGGTAGGTAACCTGATGCCCTCCAGATGTTTTGGACTACAGTTTAATAAGCCCAAGCCAGTATGGCCAATGATCAGGGATTGTGGGAGTTGTAGTTCAAAGCAATATATATTACCCCCAGTACTGAAAGCAGTATGGCTCTGAATACCAGTTGTTGGGGAACATGAGTGGGAGGGTGGTATTGCACCTGTGTCCTGCTTGTGGGCTCCCCACTGGGGAAGCTGGCTGGCTACAGGGGGAATAGAATGCTGGACTAGATAGGCTTGGTTCTTCTAGTCCAGGAGTGGTGTGGCCCCAGCTATCAGACAAAGAAAGAGCAGCTGCAAAGACTTTGCCTACACTTCCAGCCAGAAAGAACACTCCATTGCCCTGGGACTGCAGAAATGGTTAGGAGTAGTGTTGTGCCAAATATTTCAATCATTTTTTTTTTACCATTCGTGGGGGGGGGGGTCAAAAAGAAATCTCGTACAAACATTGTGGGAAGGTGTGAGCATTTTTTGAGAAATTTTCAGGGTGTGTGGCTTTGACACATTAATATTAGGATATGGCTGAGGGGTGTGTGTGTGTGTGTGTTTCCTCCTTTTGCATTCCATGTACAGTATAGCCTGTGCTTGGAAATGCTCTTCTCCCCTGTTGTGCAGGTCTGGTCACCATACCTAAAAAGACATATTGTAGAGCTGGAAAAAGTACAGAAAAGAGCAACTTAAATGATCAAGGGGCTGGAGCATCTCCCCTATGGGGAGGATTACAACAGCTGGGATTATTTAGCTTGGAAAAAAGGAGGGTGAGGGGAGACATGATAGAGGTCTGCAAAATTATGCCTGGTGTGGAGAATGTGGATAGGGAGACATTTTTCTCCTTTTTGCATAATAAGTCATCTCTGTTGGTTAGGATCAAGTCAAGGATAGCCGATCCTCTAGTTCCTTCCTCTACTTTCTGTAGGAGGAAGTTATCCACCACACAAGTCAGGAATTTCCTGGAGGGGCCATGTTTTGCAGAATTTGTCTCCCAACAAATATCGGGGAAATTGAAGTCCTCCATTATTACTACATCATGCTTCCTTAAAACATTGGCTATTTGCTTTTCAAAAGTTTCATCCTTGTCTTCTCCTTGATTGGGTGGCTGGTAGTAGACTCTGACCACCAGGTTCCTTTTATTCTTTGCTCCATTTATTTCAACCCAGATGCTCTCGATGGGGCTACCAAGCTCCTCCTCCTGTATTTCTGTGCAGAGGTATGTATTTTTCACATACAGTGCAACCCCACCTCCCTTTCTGTTCCTCCTGTTCTTTCTGAACAAGTTATATCCTTCAATTGCTGTATTCCAGTCATGAGAGTCATCCCACCAAGTCTCAGTTATACCTATCAGGTCATAATTTCCCTCTTGTATTAAGAGTTCAAGTTCGTTCTGTTTGTTTCCCATACTCTGGGCATTAGTATATAGACATCGAAGACCATGTGCTTCATAGTCTGGCTTTCTTCCTACATGTGTCTGAAGACTATTATTGGGTGCTATCAGAGCTGTTCTCTCCGTTGCAGTGCATGCGCCTATGTCCATTGTTACCCCCAACATTACATCTCCCTTCCCCGTAGGATTCAGCTTCAGGGAGATTCAGGACAGATAAAAGGAATGACTTCTTCCCACAGTGCATACTTAAATTAGGGAATTCACTTCCACAAGATGTAGTGATGGACACAAAAAGGGAACAGAGGCTATGGAAGGAAAAGACTCTCCAGTGGTGGTGACCTGCAATGTTGGTGCAATGTTTGTTTTCTTGCCTGAGATCAACATGGCCTACACGTGCAACAAGTGCAAGTTGATCACGCTGTTGGAAGAAAAAGTAAGAGGACTGGAGTGGGTGAGTGGCGACCCTCCAGGGAATAAGAGAACATGAAGAGTTCTTGGACAGAATGGTGGAACTACAGCAGCAGAGTGAAGAACAGAAGCTAGAAGAGCAATAGCAAGCTGAGGCAGAAGAGGAAAATGCTGAGGTGAGGAAAAATGAAGTAGAGCATACTCATTGGAAAAGAGTGACAGGAGCAGAAGAACTAAAAGCCACACTGCGCCAGTGGAGGCAGTGGAACTATGGAACCATTTCCAGGTACTTGAGGATGAGACTGGAGGACAGTCTGCATAGGAAGAACTATACAGGGGAACCTGCATAGGAGTGAGCAAGAGGCTTAAGGTCAGTCAAGCAGAGGTGATGAACCAAGGCCTACAACAACAAGAAGAGAAGCGTAGTAGTAGTGGGAGACTCCTTGCTGCATGGGGTCGAAACCCAAGCATGTCATGAAGACCCATGTACTCGCCAAGTATGCTGTCTCCCAGGAGGACAGATTAGAGATGTGACTGAAGGGTTGCCTGCACTCATAAACCCCATTGACAGGTATCACTTTCTTCTCATCCATGTGGGAACAAATGATACTGCCAAGTGGAGCTATGAAGAAATCATGTCAGACTTTGAAGCTTTGGGAAGGAAACTCAAGAACTTTGGGGCCCAGATAGTTTTCTCATCCTTCCTTCCAGTAGTTAGAAGAGGGACAGAAAGGGAAAGAAAAATACTCTGGCTACAAAAGTGGTGCTGGTGTGAGAGATTTGGATTTGGGGACCGCGAGCTGGAAGATGGACTGTTAGCAAGTCCATCTTTGTGCACCTCACAAAGGCTGGGAAGAATGTGTTTGGCCACATTAAGAAGAACTTCATCAGGAGGGCTTTAGACTGAATCCTACAGGGAAGGGAGATGTAAAGTTGGGATTAACAATGGATGAAGGCTCATGCACCACAACGGAGACAGCAGCTCTAATAGCACCCAATAATAGTCTTCAGAAACATGTAGGAAGAAAGCCAGACTATAAAGCACATGGTCTTCAATGATTATACACTAATGCCCAGAGTATGAGAAACAAACAGAACAAACTTGAACTCTTAATACAGGAGGGAAATTAAGACTTGATAGGTATAACTGAGACTTGGTGGGATGACTCCCATGACTAGAATACAGCAATTGAAGGATAATACTTGTTCAAAAAGAACAGGAGGAACAGAAAGGGAGGTGGGGTTGCACTATATGTGAAAATAATACCTCTGCACAGAAATACAGGAGGATGAGCTTGGTAACCCCATTGAGAGCATTTGGGTTAAAATAAATGGAGCAAAGGATAAAAGGAACCTGGTGGTTGCAGTCTACTACCAGCCACCCAATCAAGGAGAAGACGAGGATGAAACTTTTGAAAAGCAAATTGCCAAGGTTTCAAGGAAGCATGATGTAGAAGTAATGGGGGACTTCAATTTCCCCAATATTTGTTGGGAGACAAATTCTGCAAAACATGGCCCTCCAAGAAATTCCTGACTTGTGTGGCGGATAACTTCCTCCCACAGAAAGTAGAGGAAGGAACTAGAAGATCAGGTATCCTTGACTTGATCCTAACCAACAGAGATGACTTAGTGGATAAAGTAGCACTTACGGGAACTCTGGGGGAAATGGCGTCCTGCGTAGGGGATGCCATTTGCATCCCTATGCTAGGCTGTGATAGGCTACGTAAACATTTACGTAGCCTATCATGGCTAAAGCAGGGACGCAAGTGGCGGCCGCTGTGAAGGCCACCATTTGCGGCTGCAGCAGCCCTGAAGATGACCTGGAGCTGCCACTGGAGCCAAAATAGGCTAATGGCAGCTGCTCTTAGCGTATCTTGCCTTTTGAAAAAATGCCCCACAAAATCTGGGAAGATGCCCCCAAAAATCTGGTGGATGCACCGGGGCTCGGGGAAATCTGGAAAGTTCAAAGTGACTCAGATTTCCCCGTGGTGGACCCCCCCCAGACCAGACGTTGGAGGGGTTGCCCATCTCTATTATTTATTTATTTATTTAATTTATTAATCGCCCATCTGGCCGGTCATCCAGCCACTCTGGGTGATGTACAACAATAAAAACAGTTTACACAATAACATTCAACATTAAAAACATCACATTTCTAAAATTACCCTAGCCCACCCCAAATGCCTTCCTGAACAACCATGTTTTTAATGCATGGTGGAAGCTGATTAAAGAGGGGGCATGGTGGAGTTCCCTAGGGAGGGAGTTCCACAGAGTGGGGGCCACCAAAGAGAAGGCCCTCTCCCTCGTCCTCACCAGCCTAGCTGTCCTGGCTGATGGAACACAGAGAAGGCCATCCGAGGCTGATCTTGTTGAGCGGCCTATCTGGTGTTGCTGGAGGCGCTCCTTGAGATAGGCTGGGCCGGAGCCATATAGGGTTTTAAAGGTCAAAACCAACACCTTGAATTTGGTCTGGAAAACAACTGGTAACTAGTTTCTAATGCTGCAAACAAGAATTTCCCATGTGGCAAGCAGGAAAGGGAGATTTCTAAGGCTTTAAGAGCTTGCAAACGTGTCCCATTCCTGCATTGTCCTATTCCTGCTTTCAAAGAACTTCAAAATGAGTCCCATTTCTGCTTGCTGTAGGGGTGTACGAACCCCACTCACCAATCCGCCGGGAGGCGTCTGCTTGGGGGGGGGAGGCGATCTGTCCCTCTCCCCCAGGAATCCTCTCCAGTCAGGTCTGCTCTGCAGCAAGGCCGCGGAGCCGCAGGAGGGGCAACAGACCGCTGAGGCAGCTGAGGACGGACCGGACGGCCAACGACCAGGTAGGGTCAGTCCGGGGGGGGGGGATTCCGTTCCGCCACAGACTCCGGGGGGCTGGATTCTAAAGAATTCAGCCTCACTGGAGTCCATGGCGGATTTCTCCGCCATCCCTAGCTTGCAACAACTCTGCTGCAGCAGCTCCTGGCCTTGCCATGAGACCATGTGACACTGGCAATTCCAAGAACTCCTGCTGAACTGAAAGCCAGCTGTGAAGAGCCCCGTGATGCTGTGAGTGCACGGGAGAGGTTTTAGAAGTAAAAAAGGATAAGTAGAAGCCTCCTGAGCCACCTCGCACACTAAATAAGGTAGAGGGGATCCCTGCCTCCCGACTCCCACTCAAACATTGTTCAAAATTCTCCCCCTCCCTGCAAAAGAGGGAGAAAAATCAATGCCTCTTTTGCGGAGAGGGGAGGATTTCACGAAAGCCAGGGGCAGGGTAGGGATGGCAGAGAATTCTGTCATGGATTCCAGTGAGGCTGGATTCTTTAGAATCCAGCCCCCCCGGAATCCGTGGCTGAACGGCCTCCTGCCCCCCCACAGAATCCCCCTGGGACGGAACTTACCTGGGGCGGATGTGGTGGATTCAGCGGTGGCGGTTCCGGCGGCAGAGGTTCCGGCGGCGGTGGCAGCTCCAGCGGTTGGTCTCCTGGCCGGCCGTGGCCGGTCTGCTGCGGCCACCATTGGTGTCTTTGCAGCTGTGATAGGCTACATAAGTATTTACGTAGCCTATCACGGCTAACCCCCTGCCCAAAAAACCAGTGTACGCAAATGGCGGCAGCTACAGCGGCCGCCATTTGTGTTCCCTATTTTTTGCCGTTTTATCCTACGTAAATATTTACGTAGGCTATTACAGCAAAAAACCAGGGGAATGCAAATAGCATAGTGGGCGCCATTTGCGTTCTTTTTTTCCTGCCGTTCTAGCCTATGTAAATATTTACGTAGGCTATTATGGAGGGGAAAAAAAGGAACGCAAATGCCAAATAGTGCCCACTATGCTATTTGTGTTCCCCTTTTTTTCGCCGTAATAGCCTACATAAATATTTATGTAGGCTAGAACGGTGAAAAATAGGGAATGCAAATGGCGGCCGGCGGCTATGGCAGCTGCCATTTGCGTTCCCTATTTTTCGCTGTTTCACTATTTTTCTCCATTTGCATTCCCTATTTTTCGCCATTTGCGTACACTGGTTTTTTGTGGGTTTTTTTGGCTTAGTGTGATAGGCTATGTAAATACTTATGTAGCCTATCACGGCAGCATGGCTGGACGCAAATGGCGGCCACTATGGCAGCCGCCATTTGCGTCCACAGCAGCCCATCTGCAGCCGGCAATCTGGCTGCGGACGGCCCTGGCCAGCTGCTCTGCAGAGCTGCTGCGGAGCGGAGCTGGCTGGGCAGGATTCCGGGGGGGGGGGAGTAGGGATGTCAGAGAATTTCTCCACGAATCTCGGGGAGGCCGAATGCCAGCGCATTCAGCCCCCCGAAATTGGTGGAGAAATGGTTTCCCCCCCGGGATGGGATTTACCTTGCTCGAATGTCCCTGGCGGCAGCGGCGGCTCCGGCGGCGGTTCGGCGGCAGTTTGGCGGTGGTGGCGGCTGGTCTTCTGACCAGCTGCTGCCGCTGCTGCCATTTCCAAGTAAAACAAAAACAAAAACAAACAAACGTGATAGGTGTCAGGGTGAACACTGAGCCCATAGAATCCCAGAGTAGTTCTGATTCGGAGGAACAGCAGTCGCTCCTGGGAGAGGAGCGCGCTCATCTTTCCCAGGGCCCGCAGCTGACGGAGATTCCTCCCACCAGCATTCCTAGATTAGAAAGCAGTCCAGGGAGTGACCGAGCACAGATAGGAGACGTGGTGGATGCGCAGCGCAGACACAGAGAGCGGCGCCAGATGGAGGGCGTGGAAAGGAGGCGTAGTGCCCGGTTGACGCTCAAACAACGGCTGCGCCCAGAGGATCCAAGGGAAAAGGGGAGGGACTCTCCCTAGTCCTTAAGTTCAGGGGTCTGCCAGTAATTCCCCTTCAAACGGGGACCAACTGTTCCAACTTAGGGCATAGGTACTCTGCTGCTCAGATCTAGTTGCAAACGGTAGAGTTGTTAAGTTGTAAAAGAAGAATAAAGCTTTGAAAGGAATCCCTTTGTCTGTGTCTGGACTTGGCTACTGGATTAGAGTGAGAGAGGCCTCCAAGGAGCCCTTGACAATAGGCTATGTAAAGATTTACGTAGCCTATCACGGCTAGTTTTTTAAAAAACACCGTGATAGGCTATGTAAACCTTTACGTAGCCTATCACGGCTGACTTTGAAAGAAAGAAAAAAAAGCACGTATGCAAATGGCGGCGCCCTTATTTGGGCCTGGGTAGTCTAAGTAAATCTTTATGTAGACTACCCGGGCCCAAATAAGGAACGCAAGTGGCGGCGCCCATGGGCGCCGCCATTTGCGTATGCGCTTTTTTTTTTCAAAGTCACCCGTGATAGGCTACATAATGATTTACGTAGCCTATCATGGCTGACTTTGGAAATCTAGCCGTGATAGGCTACGTAAATTGTTACGTAGCCTATCACGTGTGTGTGTGTGTGTGTTTACATTTACTTTTGTATTTCGCGGCCGGGGAGACGGGGCGCTTCTTCCCGGCCTGAACTTCGGGGGGAGAACCGAAGCACCTCCCCCCCACCGCGAAGCAAGCTGCAGGACCAGGTAAGGGACTTTCGTCCATCCTTAGTAGCCTATCCCATTTGTTGTTGTTGTTGTTGCTTTTACTTGGAAATGGCGGCGGTGGCGGCCGGTCGGAAGACCGGCCGCCGCCACCACGCTGCCACCGAACCGCCGCTGGGAGCCGCCGCCGCCAGGGACATGCGACCAAGGCAAGTCCCATCCCGGGGGGGTGGCGGGGGGGTGGCAAACCATTTCTCCACCAATTTCGGGAGGCCAAATGCGTTGGCATTCGGCCTCCTGGAGATTCGTGGAGAAATTCTCTGACATCCCTACTAAACAGCCAATACCCATGCCAATAAAAACCATGGCTGGTCAGTCAAGGAAGGCTTCTTGAAATGAAGATGTTTTCAGCAGGCCCTGAAAACAGTACAGTGTTGGTGCCTGCCTGACTTCCAGAGGCAGGGAGTTCCACAGAAAGTGAGCCACCGCACTGAAGGCTCTTCTCTGGGTGTACTCCTATCGGGCTATAGGTCCACGAGGAACCACCAAGAGCATGCCCTCTGATGACCTCAGTGACTACCAGGCAGGTCGATAAGGGAGAAGGTGCTCTCTCCATTAGCCTGCTCCCAAGTTGTTTAGGGCTTTACACACTGGTACAGAACCTTAAACCTGGCCTGGTAGTGAATAGGCAGCCAGTGCAGTTTCCTCAGCAAAGGAGTTGCATGCTGAAAAGGGGCAGCTCCCGACAACGGCTGAGCTGCTGCATTCTGCACTAGCTCCAGCTTCCAGAACAGCCTCAACAGCAGCCCCACATAGAACATTTTTATTTATTTATTAAATTTATTAATCACCCATCTGGCCGGTCACCCAGCCACTCTGGGTGATGTACAACAATAGAACAGTTTAAAACAATAAAATTCTACATTAAAAACATCATATTCTAAAAATACTCTAACCCACCCCAAATGCCTGCCTGAACAACCACATTTTTAATGCATGGCGGAAGCTCATTAAAGAGGGGGCATGGTGGAGTTCCCTAAGGAGGGATTTCCACAGGGTGGGGCCACCACAGAGAAGGCCCTCTCCCTTGTCTTTACCAGTCCATCTGCCCTGGCTGATGGGACACAGAGAGAAGGTCATCCGAGGCTGATCTTGTTAAGTGGCCTGTCTGGTGGTGTTGCTGGAGGCACAGTAATCCAACCTTGAGGTTGCTACTGCCTGCACCTCTCTGCCCAAGCTATCCCTGTCCATTCTTATCATGGATCCTGTGTCCTCATTAGCTGTGTCCTCCTAAAGGCAGTGACTGCTTGGTTCAGTTCGCTGCTATTCAGAGTTAAGGGGGAGAATTCCCTTTCCTTGAAAATCATGCACTGTCACTTGCAGCCTTCACTTGCTGGCCACCACACTGCTTCTTTTTACTAGTGATTCTAGAGGAGGAGAAGGAGGACCTTCCAGAAGAGCCAAAAGCATTGCTTGTCAGGGGGACATAACCCAAGCAGAGGGCCCTGGACTTGTGCCCTGTAGTCTGTCCCTGCCAGCTCCACTGTGCACAGGCTGTTCCTTGCTGTGTTATCTGGTCAGAGCAAGAAATCAGTGCCAGCAAATCCAGTAACGGGCCAAAGACCACCACATTTGGACTGAGCATGGCCAATGACAGTTCTATCAAACTTTCCTCAGACCTTGACCGAAGATGAATCCTTCCTGTTTTCTCTCAGAAACGAGTGTCCCTGTTGGCATCAGTCTCAGGGCCATCTGTCCCACATAGCTTATGTTGTAACAAAATAAGCACAGGTCCAAATTCAACAATACATTGGTCTCGTTGACATATATCAAAAGTTCACATGTTTTAGTGGCAAGTTCAGTTCAACACCCCTCCCACACACACACACATTGTTCTCTTGCCTTGCTCACTCCTTCTCTCACTCTCCTCCTTATATTCCCTCTAGTTTATAAATGTGGAATAAATGAAATTCTCCCCATCCCTAGATCAGCTATCTTGACTCAAACCACATTTGTCATGGAAGGGAAGTGGGAGCATTCTTTGTTGTTGTTGTTCAGTCGTGTCCGACTCTTCGTGACCCCATGGACCATAGCATGCCAGGCCTTCCTGTCCTGTGCTCTCTCCCGGAGCATGCTCAAGACAAGTCCATATTCATTGCATCAGTGATGCTATCTAGCCATCTCATCCTCTGCCATCCCCTTCTCCTTTTGCCTTCAGATATTCCCTCTTACCTATCCTTATAATTGTACTCTTGCAAGGTGTTTGCAGACAGCAGCAATTCCTATTAATGCTGTACAATTTTGTAGCATTTTACTGTAAACCTAGAAAAAAAAAGTATTCATTTATACATCTTAGGCAAATGATAAGACATAAACCATTCATATGGTTTGTAACATTTATCCCAAGTATATTGATGTGGAAGAACTCCTTTTCTAAAATGGACTGTGATGCTGAGTTTTCCACATTTACCCAGTGTGGCAGTAATTGCCCCGATGAATCAAAACCCTGTGTGATTTTAGTATATCATCTGTGAGAGGCAGCATTTATGGGTGGAAGTTTGGCTAGCCTCACTACTCCACCTGAAAGTAATTGTGGCATTCCCAAAGGAGGTTGGTGCTGGCTGTCATGTGCAGCTAATGAGCTCAAACCACAAAGGGAAACATATAAGATCGGACCAAAGGCAGAAGAAAAGGATTCTGGTGGAAGGAGGAGAAGACAAGGAGTCTTGTGTGTGAAGCGTACAACACACAGGCAAGTTTTGTTTTGAAAGACTAATTGAGCCTTGGACTATCTATGAAAAAACAAACATCAGCCTCTATAATGAACCAGCTATCTCTTGTTTAAGGCCAAGCTGGAAAAGCATTTAGCTTTCTCAAAGAACTGAGATAGGCTAAACTATCACTGAGAGGCAGTATCTTTTATAGCATAGAATCATAGAATAGTAGGGTTGGAAGGGGCCTACAAGACCATCAAATCCAATCCCCTGCTCAATGCAGGAAACCTGATTCCCAGGCGGTCTCCCATCCAAGTACTAACCAGGGCTGACCCTGCTTAGCTTCCGAGATCAGATAAGAATGGGCACATCTTTCTGTAGAGGATAGCATTGTCCTCTACAGGCTAACAACAAACTTAGGCTAACAAACTTGAACACGAGGATGACATAGAAGCTTATCCAGTGTCCTTTGAGCATGTATCTGCAGTGGCCAGGTGGCCTAGAAGGCAATGGGCATCTCAGCTAGCTCCTTATTTAGCACACCCTGCCCAAACAGTCATAGATCTTTAGACCATGACAAAGTAAAAGCAGCCATTTTGAATAATTATCAAATAACTGAAGAAACTTACAGACAAAGGTTTAGGAGCTACAGATGTCTCTACATTAAAGGAAAAAACCCGCAGTCCTACCAGGCTTTAATTCTGGAGTCTTTCCCTGTTTACCATGGGCTCCCAGATCTTGACCACATGATTGCCAAGAGGGGAAGTTTTCAATTTTCAGTGCTCCATAGCTTTCAATGAAGCATCGCCATATAGCGGCTGTTTAATAGTGCAACACCCACTTTACACATTGGGAAAACCCATGATAAATTAAAAAAATTAATTATCTCTGGATCTTTTTAAGGTGGAATAACTGGGAAATAACACTGGATGTGCCCTGGAGGTTGACGACGTTGTGTGAAGGACCCGCAATCTTCCATGAGTGGCCAATCATGAGTGCACGATAAATGCTTTGTGTAGAAATGGCCTATGTCAGAGCCAAAGGAGAGAAACACCTCCCACCATGAAACTGCACTGTGCTAGAAGAATCAGCACAGAAATGGTTAAAACCTGCAGGTCCGGATGGGGAGGCTATAATTGACAAGGGTTTTATTGAAGGATTCTTACAAGCCATGCCCCCTAAATGCCATTCCTGGGTCATATGCCTTTGTCCTCCCAAGTTGGAAAATGCTACCTGTCTTGTGGACAATTACCTAGCTGCTGAAATGCCTTTTGTCAGCTTAGAAAAGGCAATAACTGATAAACCAGTGGAAGGTAGTAAGGAAAAGAGACAGCCCAGAGGCTCAGATTACAGATCTATGTGAGGTGAGAGAGGGAGACCTGAGAGTCCTGATCCTGCATGGGAATGGAAAAGCAGACCCAGGCATAATATTTTGCCAGCATGGAAGAGAAAGGCTCTTATGACTAGAGGAGGGGGAGCTGAAGCATCCCAAGTCAGGAGGAAACAGAAAGAAAGCATTCCAGCAGAGAGGACCCCAACCCCAAATAAGTCACAGGGACCTTGTTTTATTTGAGGACAGATTGGACATTATCAAAGAGATGATGGAGTGTAAACCTGTTATTAAGGTAATTGCAATTAAATATAACACTATTTATGTCAAAATATCAGACTAAGGCTTCATAGGTAAGCAATTCTTTATTTTCTAACCTGTCCCCCAACACCTTTTAATGCTTAATTAATGCTCCCCAAACTCTTCTACTGTCTTTCTGACTCCGTTCCAACCATCTACATTTTCCTTTTCAGACAATAAAAAATAAATAAATCACACATTCTTTGACTCTTCACATTGCATTTTACCCAGGTATGGGGTTTTAAATGCTTTCCTAACAGTATTTTTTAATACTGCCCCAAAATCGGTGGCAGAACGGTCTGCCCCCCCCGCCCACCCCCAGGATGGGACTTACCTTGGGTGGATCTTTCTGGCGGCGGCAGAAGCTCTGGCGGTGGTTCGGCAGTGGCGGCCGGTCTTCTGACCGGCCGCCGCCGCTGCCATTTCCAGTTAAAAGAAAAAAAGAAGAAGTGATAGGCTACGTAAAGATTTACATAGCCTATCATGGCTAGATTTTTTAAAAACACCGTGATAGGCTATGTAAATGTTTACGTAGCCTATCACGGCTGATTAAAAGAAAAAAAAATGCGCGTATGAAAATGGCGGCGCCCATGGGTGCCGCCATTTGCGTTCCTTATTTTGGCACGTCTTAGTCTACGTAAACATTTACGTAGACTAAGACGGTGAAAATAAGGGGAACGCAAATAGCGTAGATGCAACGCTATTTGCATCCCCTTATTTTTGCCGTCTTAGTCTATGTAAATGTTTACGTAGACTAAGACATGCCAAAATAAGGAATGCAAATGGCGGTGTCCATGGGTGCCGCCATTTGCGTACGCGTGGGTTTTTTTCTTTTAAATCAGCCGTGATAGGCTACGTAAACATTTATGTAGCCTATCACGGCTGACTGCAAGGACGCAAATGGCGGCGGCTATGGCCGCCGCCATTTGTGTCCCTGCTAGCCAGCGGCTGGATGTCTGGCCGCTGGCGGAGCTGGCCGGCGGCTCCGCAGAATCCCTGCGGAGCGGAGCTGGCAGGCCAAAATTGGGGGGGGGAGGGATGGAGCGCTTCCCCCCCCAGCCAGAATTTCAGGGGAAGGGACGGAGCGCCTCACCACCACCATGAATGTCACCCTCGAAAAGGTAAGTGACTTTCGTACATCCCTAATATATTTACATAACAATATTTGACAAACGTACAGCTGGCACAATTCCATTTACACACTTAAACACACATATATCACATATATTTTTTTTGCGGCTGGGTAGACGGGGCGCTCCTCCCCGGCCTGAATTTCGGCCGGGTGAGGCGGGGTGCCTCCCCCCCCTTGCCTGAACTTCGGGGGGAGAACCGAAGCGCCTCCCCCCCACGGCGAACAAGCTGCGGGACCAGGTAAGTCCCTTTCGTTCATCCCTAGGGGAACGCAAATAGCGTAGCGGACTTTATTTGCGCTCCCTTTATTTTCGGCATCTTAGTCTACGTAAATATTTACGTAGACTAAGATGGCCCAAAATAAGGGACGCAAATAGCGGCAGCCATAGCCGCCACCATTTGCATATGCAGTTGTTGTTTTTTTAAAACCCACCCAGCCATGATAGGCTACATAAATCTTTACTAGGGATGTCAGAGAATTCCGCCATGGATCTCGGGGAGGCCGAATGCCAGCGCATTTGGCCCCCAATCGATGGTGGAACGGTCTGCCCCCTGCCCCCCCGGGATGAGACTGACCTGGGACGGATCTTCCTGGCGGCGGCGGCTCCGGCGGCGGCGCAGCGGCGGCGGCTGCGCCGGCGGGTCTTCCGACTGGCTGCCACCACCGCCATTTCCAGTTAAAAAAAAAAGAAAAAAAGATGTGATAGGCTACGTAAAGATTTATGTAGCCTATCACGGCTAGGTTAAAAAAAAAACATGATAGGCTACGTAAATCTTTACGTAGCCTATCATGTCTGACTTTTAAAAAAACAACAACAACCCGCGCATACGCAAATGGTGGCGGCCATGGCCGCCGCCTTTTGTGTTCCTTATTTTGCCACATCTTAGTCTACGTCAAGATTTACGGACGCTACGCTATTTGCGTTCCCCTTATTTTCGCCGTCTTAGTCTACGTAAATCTTGATGTAGACTAAGACGTGCCAAAACAAGGAATGCAAATGGTGGCGGCCGTGGCCACCACCATTTGCATACGCTCGTTGTTGTTGTTGTTTTTTAAGTCAGATGTGATAGGCTACATAAACATTTACGAAGCCTATCACAGCTGACCGCAGGGACGCAAACGGCAGCGCCTATGGCCGCCGCCATTTGCGTCCCTGCTAGCCAGCGGCCAGATGTCCGGCTGCTGGTGGAGCTGGCCGGCGGCTCCGCAGAATCCCTGCGGAGCACAGCTGGCCAGCGAGGATTCCGGGGGGAGGGACAGTGCCCCTCCCCCCCACCCTCAACATAATCCACGAAAGGTAAGTGACTTTCGTACATCCCTAGTCTTTACTAGGGATGTCAGGGAATTACACCACAGATCTCGGGGAGGCCGAATGCCAGTGCATTCGGACCCCCGAAATCGGTGGTGGAACAGCCTGCCCCTCCCAGGATGAGACTTACCTGAGGCAGATCTTCCGGGCGGCGGCAGCTCTGGCAGTGGCTCCAGTGGGGGTTCGGCGGTGGTGGCAGCTGCGGCAGCCCGTCTTCCGACCGGCTGCCACCGCTGCCATTTCCAGTTAAAAAAAAAAAAAAAGACGTGATAGGCTACGTAAAGATTTACGTAGCCTATCACAGCTAGGTTTTTTAAAAAAAGCCATGATAGGCTACGTAAATGTTTATGTAGCCTATCATGTCTGACTTTTTTTTTTAAAAAAACCCGCACGTACGCAAATGGCGGTGGCTGTAGCCACCGCCATTTGAGTTCCTTATTTTGGCACATCTTAGTCTACGTCAAGATTTACGTAGACTAAGACGGCAAAAATACGGGGAACACAAATAGCCATGGCCGCCGCCATTTGCATACACGCGTTTTTTTTTTTTTTAAAGTCAGACGTGATAGGCTATGTAAAAATTTACGTATCCTATCACGGCTGACTGCAGGGACGCAAACAGTCCGGCTGCTGGCGGAGCCGGCCGGCGGCTCCGCAGAATCCCTGCGGACCGGAGCTGTCCGGCCAGGATTCTGGGGGGAGGGACGGAACTCCTCCCCCCCACCATCAACATATTCCGCGGAAAAGTAAGTGACTTTCGTACATCCCTAATCTTTACGTATCACTTTTTACTTTATCTTTAAAGTAAATAGACTTTAAAAGTGTATTAAAGTAAAGTTTTTACTTTAAAAGTGATAGGTGATCACTTTACGTATCACCTATCACTTTTTTTTTTTTTTAACAAGACTGGAAATGGCAGTAGTGGCAGCCAGTTGGAAGACCAGCCACCACTGCCGCTGCCCAGAAGATCCACCCCAGGTAAGTCTTGTCCCGCGGGTGGGCGGGGGGGCAGGGGGTGGCAGGCTGTTCCTCCACGGAGTTTGGGGGGGCGAATGCACTGGCATTCAGCCTCACCGAGATCCATGGCTGAATTCTCTGCCATCCCTAGCTCTGAGGCCGATTCCCGAAAACCAAAAAAATCCTATGGCCATCTAGTTGCTGTCTAGCGGCCATAGGATTGCACCATAAATGTATGTTCTTAAGTAGACATCTGCACGTTCATTCCATCGCAGACACAGGCCACTTATTGGTGGACTGACTGCCCAGGTGCAGCCACTGGCGTGGCAGTTCCTGCTGCTACCATTCCTGGCCAGGTCTGTGCAAAAGGTTGACCCTCTGTTGCTGGACTAATGGAACGACCCCTCATTCTAATACTTTGGATGTCTGTTTATTCATTGCTTTTATGTCTGTGCCCAGTGTGTCCCAAATCAGCATGGATATCTTCCTCTGGGTTTTGAATATGTAATGGCGGGAGCACCAAAGTTCTGTGTTGGATTTGGTTTCATAGTAAAACAGTACGTTTCAGACTAAACTTCCTTGCAAAATATGACTTGTCAACTTGTATTGATTTTGGCCCATGAAAGAGAAATCAGTTGAAGGTTTTGCAACTGGATGCTACGAAGGCATCCCAGCCAGGGAGGTGCATGTGGGAAGAGGCAATTCGCAGCTACTGAGTTTGCAGACAACACTTTGCATTAGGTGTGGAAATGGACTGGGAGGCACTGGAGGTGACAAAGCACCTGTATGTAATACACTTTCTTCACCCAGCCCTGCTTAGCACTTCTGTACCAGCTGAAGTTTCTGGGTGGTTTTTAAAAGCGTTCCCATGTTCAACCCATTGCAGTAATGTAAAAGGAGAAGTTATCTGGCAGGGATGGCCCTAACATTAGCCAGATTGAGGGAACGGCCTCAGCTGGCAGATGCTAGGGGACAGTGGTGGCAGCCTCCTGAACTTCCTGTCTATTCCCCTACTTGAGGACTGAGCTGTGGAGAAAATACACTGTATTGGCCCCAGGATCATAACCAGGTCATTTATAGTGTTAGAGGGGGCTAGAGATACATAATGCTTGCATAAGCTCATTATTGGTGCAATTCCCATGCTAGTAAGCCTCTGAGCATGTGCAGATGAGTCAAAAGGCTGATAACAGCCTTCTCAGGGCATTCCTTACTAATGAGTAGAAAGCCTTATCAAGCACTCTGCCTGGGAAACGAAGTCTGTTTACAGGTGGCTGTGCTTGAGAACCAAACACTTCTATCCTATTCTGGGAATGAACACTAGAGGGCGATTGCTAGTGTCGTGCTGCCTCACTGCTGACATGTATTGCATAAAACCCATTTGACCCCATGGCTCGTGGTTCAGAGAAGCAGTCTGATCCAACCATTGGGTACGCCTGTGTGCTGTAGGTTACTCAATAGTCTCCTTGTAAGCAAACCTTTGAGTCTGATTTATCGCTATTTTGGCACTTTTAACCTAAGAGTTCAAAGCCCACGGCTGGGGCAATACATACACAAATGTGAAGGGTCTGCCCTAAGTGCTTACTGCTAAATTTGTAATATATTCAGAACTGTTTTAAAGATTACACTGGCTAGATTTATAAATACATACAGTGTATTTATATTTATAAATAGATTTATAAATACATACAATGACATACAGTACATACATACACACATACATACATACATACATACATGGTGTTCTCCAGAAAACACCAGCCTGGATGTTTGCTGGGTAGGTTAGTATAAAACCCTTCTATCAATGCACAAAGGTTGATAACACCATTCAAAAGTCCATTGCTTGCGCTGTGGCTGCATTCTACATCTAAAATTAGGATTAATGTTATTCTTTAATTTACAGGGTTTGTTGTAGATGATGTCACTAATGGAAAGCTTGCTGGGTTTAATTTAATTCAGGTCTTGCATTCTAGAAGCATGGTATCTGGAAAACTCTGTAGTTTTTTAACCGTAACTATGGTGATGGGTCTTCTCACAGGTAAAGTTGCAGTATGTTTTAAAATACATTAAAACGCATTCTCAAAATAAAACGGATGTTCTGCAGGAGAAGAAAATCAGGTACTTAATGCAAATACCGTCTGTTTTCTCTCTCAGCGAGCTGGTTTCCAGGATAACAATGGCAGCTCACATTAAGGAGCGCGAGCTGAGGGGCATTCCTGGACTGCTTGCCGAGCCCTCCCTGGCTTGTGCAGTCCAGCTTGCAGGGGCAGAGGGCAGCAGGGATGCAGCGAGCACCTGTGATTGGCAGGTGCAAACGAGTCCGTCCATCCCCACCCATTCAACTCTAATCTGGTACATACTGTGGATACGTAAATGCGGATATATACCCTGGAGTGGCAGTTCCTGCTGCTACCATTCCTGGCCAAGTTTGTGTAAAAGGTCAACCCTCTGCTGCTGGTCTAATGGAACGACCCCTTGTTCTAATACTTTGGATGTCTGTTTATTCATTGCTTTTACATCTGTGCCCAGCTTGTGGAACTGAGCCCACAAATCAGCATGGATATCTTCCTCTGGTTTTGAATATGTAATGACAGAAGCACCAATGTTCTGTGTTGGATTTGGTTCATAGTAAAACAGTATGTTTCAGACTAAACTTCCTTGCAAAATATGACTTGTCAATTTGTATAGATTTTGGCCCATGAAAGAGAAATCAGTTGAAGGTTTTGCAACTGGATGCTATGAAGGCATCCCAGCCAGGGAGGTACATGTGGGAAGAGGCAATTCGCAGCTACTGAGTTTGCAAACAACACTTTACATTGGGTGTAGAAATGGACTGGGAGGCACTGGAGGTGACAAAGCACCTCTGCATGTAATATCCTTGCTTCACCCAGCCCTGGTTAGCACTTCTGTACCAGCTGAAGTTTCTGGGTGGTTTTTAAAAGCATTCCCATGTTCAACCCATTGCAGTAATGTAAAAGGAGAAGTTATCTGGCAGGGATGGCCCTAACATTAGCCAGATTGAGGGAACGGCCTCAGCTGGCAGATGCTAGGGGACAGTGGTGGCAGCCTCCTGAACTTCCTGTCTATTCCCTTACTTGAGGACTGAGCTGTGCAGGCCACACAACCTGTCCCCCACCCCTCACCAAAACAAACATGTTGCCTCAGGTGTGGTGGGGGACCTTACCTCACTGCCAATGTTTCAGTAAGATTCAACTACCATCCCAGCTGGCTTCTGTACATGGGGGAAGGGGTGCCATCTTGCCTTTTGCCTCAGGCATCAAAATGTCTTGGGCCAGCCCTGTTGCCTGGGCAGAGATCACTGAAGGCAGGCCTTCTCTGTCCAGGTTGGGTTGTAGCTAACATACCAGCCTATGCCATGGAAAAGGTGCTCCAAACCACAGAGGACACTATGGTGGATTGCTTTGAAGCATTGCTTCTAGCCAAAGAAAATCAGTGTGGGGAATTGTTCCCCATTATTGGGATGTATGAGTGGCCAATTTGATCGTGTAATGTCAGTGCTTTATGGTGTGCTGTGGTTGCCATTCTGATTCCTGACTCTTTATCTTCCCAAGCTTTTTAGTCCTGGGGAAAATTGTTAGTGTCAAAGCAAATGACTTTAAAGTCTAGACTGACTTATAAGGCAATATGTAAAACTGGGTCTGGCTGGAAGGAGATTTCTCTTGTTGTGTGTTTACCCTGAGTGAAAAATGACAGTACCTCTAATATTTCACAAAGAATCAGGAAAACATTGTACTACATAAGGGAACATTGGTTTTATTTGGAGGCCTACTGTGAAAAGTTGCTTTGACACACCCGCCCCCTCCGCTGCCAAACTTACTTGTTTCAAGTCCCTTTAACCTTGAGGGCAGGACAAAGAGTGGGGTGGGAGTATTGTCTAAGTCTCCTCCCTCTTTCTGGAAAGTGTTTGTCTTTTCTTCTTAGAACACACTAGCTGCATTTGACACAATCAACGACTTTGCTTCATTCTGGCTTTCCAGTTCACTTCTGATCTAAGCCCCAAGCAGCAACTGGAATTATGGAGACCCTGCTGCACATCTGCCTCCTTGCTGTCCTTGTAGGCACAGGTGATTGGATGAGACTGAGAAGCTTCTGAGGTGAATGGGTTCCACACCTGCCATTGTCTCAGAAAATTTGCTGCATGTGTTGATTAACTTCAACAGACATTTGACTTAGAATTCTAATGGCACCAACATAAACAGGCTATTGGACTTCTGAAGGTTCCAACTGTGTAATTTCTGTGTGCCAATATATTGAAATGGGAATAACAGTGCAACAGTGTCATGTCTGGGGCTGACTGACTCCCTAGGCCCTGGTGTAGCATGATGACTTTGATGAGTGGCAGCTACCTGCTATTTGACACTGTCCAGCAGCTTGGTTGGGGTTGGAGAGAAACTGTTCAGAAGCCCACAAAGGAGAAGCAAGTTGAAGGGTTGGTTGGCAGTGGATCGGCAAGAAGGAGTCTTGGCTGGCATATATTTGGGGAAAGATGCATGAAAATATGCACAAAATTACATTATTCTAGGTTGGGCGACTGAAAGCAGCAGCACTCCACCCCCCCCCCCCCGTGGTCTCTTCCTTCTCCTCACCCAGAAAGCCTCTGGGGCCCAGATAGGTCTAGAGTTTCCCCTAACTTGGTGCCCTCCAGAAGTTTTGGATTTCAACTCCCAGCAGACCCAGCCAACAGGAATGCTAGGAGTTATCGTCCAAAACATCTGGACAGCACCACATTGAGGAAGGCTGTTTAGTTGAAAGGAAGAGGCCAGTGGGACAGCATCAGGCTGAGCTTTGCTGCTTGCCAGCAGCTGGGGGAGGTGGTTAGAAAGAACAGTCAGGGAAAGGTAGAAAATCCAGCAAGGAGGGAGCCAGTGGGGAGCATCTGGGGAGCAACCTTGGGATGTGTGGGAAGTATGTGTATTGTTTGCGTGATGAATGAGTGAATGAATGAATGAATGATAGGAAGGGTCCCTCTGTGTGCCCAAACAAGGAACGCAAATGGTGGCGCCCATGGGCACCGCCATTTGAGTACGCACTTCCCCCCCCCCCAAAGTCAGCAGTGATCGGCTACGTAAAGATTTACGTAGCCTATCACGGCTGACTTTGAAAATCTAGCCATGATAGGCTACGTAAATTGTTACGTAGTCTATCACGTGGTTTTTTTTTTTCAATTTACTTTTTTATTTCACGGCCGGGGAGATGGGGCGCTCCCCCCCCGGCCTGAATTTCGGTGGCGAGGGATGGGGCACCTCCCCCCTGGGCCTGAATTTCGGGGGGAGAAACGGAGCGTCTCCCCCCCCACCAAACACAGCTGCGGGACCAGGTAAGGGACTTTCGTCCATCCTTAGCCGTAATAGCTTACATAAATATTTATGCAGGCTAAAACGGCGGAAAAAAAAGGAACGCAAATAGCGCCCACTACGCTATTTGCATTCCCCTTTTTTCGCCATAATAGCTTACATAAATATTTACGTAAGCTAAAACTGCGAAAAAAAGGGAACGCAAATGGCGGCTGCCGTAGTCGCCACCATTTGCATACGCGGTTTATTTGTTTTTCCGGAAGGCTGCCCAGCAGCCGGATGTCCGGTTGTGGGTGGCCCCGGCCAGCAGCTCCACAGAAACTTTGCGGAGCAGAGCCGGCTGGATTAGGATTTTTGGGGGAGGTGCGGAGCGCCTCCCCCCCACCGTGAATCATCCTGTCGAAAAGGTAAGTGACTTTCGTACATCCTACAGAAATCCGAACTCATTTGTCACTGCTGCTTAGTTATCCAGCATCCCCAATTCAGGCATTCAAAAAAGGGTTAATATCAATGCATGAAGAGAAGCACTCTCTCATGGAGGGTGCGGGCTAGGGGTGGGTGACTGTCATGGAGGGTGACTGTCTGATGAGGAGACCCTCCCCTACTATTGGAGGCCCTCCATGCGACTGAAGCCCCATCTACATCGCACCGCTGTCACCCCCCACCTCGTTGCAACTGCACAGCAATGCGGCTTCAAGCTCGCATCCCCTGCGAGACACTCGCAATTTACTGTGCATTTCCCTAACAGACGTGCTGTGATCTTTTTTGCCATTATACTTAAATGTGCAGCTGTGCAGTCCTGTGAGCATGAGGGTGCAACACTTCATTGGCTGTTCTGTATTTTAGGGGTTCTGTTGTGTTAGTTAAACCTTGTTAGTTAAAAATTTGTTGCCCTGTGCTCCTTCATTTCCATGCCATCTGTTTGTCAGTTCCCCAGCCTGAGACTCTCGTGATGGTTCGCACTCACAAGCGTGAGCAGTATGTGCCTACTCATCGAACTCTGATTTTCCAGTGCTTTTGTCCTGCCAACATGATCCGCCTTTAATTTGCTTCCCAGGGGTTCCATATTCCTACTACTTTGCAGAGTCCATTTTCTGCTTCCTCTCTCTGCATCCCTTTACTAGCTTGCTTCCATATGGATCATGGATCTATTGAAATACATGGGGGCATTTTGGTCCCCACTGATGAGTTCCTTCTGAACTTGTAGGCTGTAATCCTATGTACACTTACCTGGGAGCACATCTCACGGAACTCAATGGGTAGGCAAGAACGGGATGGTGCTGTAAAAGCGTACTATTCATAATGTGGCAAACTTTAACATTTTTTCTTATCGAAGTCTAAAGTTAATATTAAACACAATTACAAAATAGATAATACACCTAGACACAAAGATAATAATTTTTCAATGTGACGCTGTTCTTTGTTGACCACTGTAAGGGTGGTTTCCATGTATAGCCCCTTCTGTCTCTTCTTCAAGCATTAGGGGTGGACGAAAGTCACTTACCTGTCCTTGAAGCTTGTTCGCGGTGGGGGGGAGGCGCTTCTCTGCTCCCCCCGCGAAGTTCAGGCTGCCCTTATTTTTGCTGTAAATAGCGTTGCCCTTATTTTCGCCGTAGTCTACATAAATCTTTACGTAGACTACAGCGACCAAATAAGGAACGCGAATGGCGGCTCCCTATGGGGGCCGCCATTATCCGTACGTGCTTTTTTTTTTTTTTAAGTCACCCGTGATAGGCTACGTGACGATTAACGTAGCCTATCACGGCTGACTTTGCAGATCTAGCCATGATAGGCTACGTTAATCATCATGTAGCCTATCACGGGGGCATTTTTTTTTTCTTTTATTGGAATGGCGGGGGCAGCAGCCGGTCAAAAGACCGGCTGCCGCTCCCGCCCCGGACGAAGACCCGACGAACCGCCGGCCGGACCCGCCGCCAGGAGGGACATTCGGCAAAGGTAAGTCCTGTCCCGGGGGGGGTGTGTGGGGTGCAGGGGGGTGCGGAGAATTTCTCCCCGAAACTTGTTCGGGGGGCCAAACATGTTGGCGCTCGGCCCCCTGAAGTTTCGGGGAGAAATTCTCCGCCATCCCTATCAAGCATAGACAAGATTCAAGAGAGACTGCTGGAAATATGGTGAGCCTTGGAAGCAGTGACAGTTAATGAGTAACATGACACTCTATTCAAGATGTCCAAAATTGTATTTTTGACAAGCCTGTCTTCTCACTATGACTATTGCTTCTTCTCCCATCTCCATTATTGCTTTCTCTGATTGAGTCAAACGGTACAATCATATGATTGACCTTGGGCCTTGTTACTACTAGACTGTCTGGAATTTAGAACAAGCAGCCATGCCTCCCCCGCCCCACCATACACATATTGCTTTTGTTTGTTGAGCAAGAAGAAGCTGTGCCCACTTTTAGCTCTGTGGATTTCCCCAAGTATCCTTTGCTTTGTTATTATTTCATCTATTTCACAGTTGAGGCCCACATTTGAAAGCTAAGCTGTCAGGTTAAGATGTGATACAATTTGCTGGGTTGGTGTCCCCTCCCCCCCCCCCAACCTTCTACTTCCTTTCCTCAATTATTACAGTTTGGGCTTTTTTGAGGGCTACTTTTGAAAATGGCAAAACAGCTCTTTGTTCAGTGATGAGGCAAGAGTGCAGGCTAAATGCCCTGTAAGAGCTGGCAGCCTCCCAAATATGGGTTGAGTTTGGACAGTCTCTTTGTTTACCCTCAGAGTTTGGCTGAAGATTCAGCCTGTACAGTTTCCCTCAGAACTAAATGTTCTCACTGACAGTTTCTAGTACTTTTGTACAGATAGTTCACATTGTAACAAAATTAAGGGAGATCTGAACTGAACAATAACCTGTTGTTGTTGTTGTTGTTGTTGTTGTTGTTAAAAAGTAGAGTGTGGTGAGAATACTTTTGAATACAAACTTTCATGCAGATTTTTTAAAAATCAGATTCATGCAGAAACAGGATGAATTGAACAGGATGAACTTCAGGCAAAACTGAAAGGGACTGGAAATGGGGTTGGATCCACATTTAGCCCTTTGTAACTGGGCTGGCGGAAGTGGACTTCCCATCGCCATCCCTTCCTCCCCGTGTCAGCCCCTCCAGCTCTTGGAAAATGTGACACAGAGAGTCAGGGGACCCTGCTGAATGGGGGGAGTTGTGGTGTAGGGGAGACGGAGGGGTCCCCAAAATTGGTCATAGGCACCTTTAGTGAGTGGACCCCTTTTGGCAATGGAAGGGAAACCTTGGATCCAACCCAGTCTGCTCTGTCCACCATTATCCAGCATGGAAAAAACTACAACCTCCACAATCCCCGACCATTGGCCATGTTTGGTGGGGCTGATGGGAGTTGTATTCCAAAACAGCTGGAGGGTGCCATCTTGTCTACCACTGGTCTAATCCTTTTCTAGAAGCTTATGTGGCTGCCTTCTACAGTTAACCCCCCCCCCCGAAAGAACCTTATTTTAGTACTATTTCCCCTACCTTTGGTTCTAATTTGAATACTAATGATACTTTACAAGGCTGTTAAGGGCTACAAGTTAACCATATACTTTTCCAAATATTAAAATGTGCAAAGTGGGCATCCAGCAGTCTATAGATATTTATTTTTATTTGAATTGTTTTCTTTGTACACAGCAAATTAAAGACTGCTATTGCAAACATTTCTTCTTTTTTTAAAGAGAATTCCAGCTCTGACAGAGTACCACCACATCCAAGAAGAGGTGACTGGATTAATCTGAGTTTTACCAAAATGCCAGCTTCTTACAGCTAGTTTAGGGAGAAAAACAGGCAAAGCACATTTAAAATGTGGATCATGTTGTTTTACATTTTAAGCATACTTGAAGAAGCACATGGCTCGCTTTCAGGAATGCACCCAACACCAGTTTTACACGTACCCTTGTCCCATGCTCTAAGGTGGTTTACAAATGGGTAACAGTTGCTTAATCTCCCTTTCCCTCTTCTCTGGAACTGCGATTCTAGACCTTTCTAAATTGCACCCCATGGTCCAGCACCCAATGGAGGACTTCCAAAATCCTAGAGGTGCTTGCCCCACCAGGCTTAAAACATGTCTACATTACAGAATTGTTCAAAAAAGACTCTCTTCTTTCCTGCTTATCCTTGCAAATTTCATTTTTATCACTCTAAGGATTATGTTTCCTTTAACTTCTGTACCTTAAAGGATAATATTGTGCAATATTCAGCTCTACCATGTCCACACCCAGACACTCCCAGTCCAACACTCTCACCACTACACCACACTGGCTCTTAAATGTAGCTGGCAATCCAGCATATAATTCATTTGATCTACAATTTGCCACCTCGGCTGTGTCCATTTGCCAAAATGTATCTGCTATCCTTTGCTTTATGAGCAATTTGGCCATGTCATAACCCTTTGATAAAAGAAATTCATACGAGAAACCAGTCTAGGTCCCATACTCTCTCATTGTACCTGACCATGACCTGGCCACATAATTCATCTCTTCAAAAGCAGGTTGACACAATGGTGAGGTTAGCTGGAAAATCAATCTGAGCCAGAGGTGAGCCTCTGCCTTCATTACCAGGCCCGAAATAGGTAAAACCCCCATTTCAGTTCTTATTATGGCCCTTGCGGTGCTTCTTGCTACATCGAGCTCTAGTTGAAAACCCATGTTGAACTGACTCCAGCACAGCCAGGTTTGAATTTGCCCATAGTGCAGCCCCATAAAGCATAAAACAAAAAACCAAAACCTTGATATTGGTCAGTGGAGGGTTAAGCCAACAGGAATGGGTTAACTCCCCTCCTCCATATTGCTAAAAATGTGAAGACCAATGGTGAAAACAGGAATTTAACTACATCAGAAGCAGGAAAATGGCTAGAGAGGAGACAGGACTTGCTGGATAACAAGGAAGTTGCACACCTGTACTAAAGGTGGATCAGGAGATGGCAGAAAAACTGAATCAATTATTTTTGTCTGTCTTCACCACAGAAGATGGGAGGGTAGATCTCTATGCCTGAACTGATTTTTTTTTTATTTCAGGAAAAGTCTGTAGAACTGAGTCAAATAGTGGTGACAAGAAAGGATGTGTCCTTATTTCTCTGTGTGTGTTTCTGCCTCTGTGTGTGTGTGTGTGTGTGTGCGCGCGTGTGCAAGCAAACATCCAAGCACAGGCATTAATAATTAATTTTCTAGGAAATCTCCATGGCTGCTGTTTAGGGACACTGGGGGTGGGGAATTATGAGAGGAAAATAGCTTGTAAAGCAAATGGTGGTAACAAGAGAGCATGCGTGTTTGTTTGTGTGTGATTCTGCCTCTGTATGTGTCTGCGTGTGCATTCGCACAAGCAAGAATTCAAGCATAGGAATTAAGCATGAATAATTTGTTTTCTAGGGAATCTTCATGGCTGCCCTTTAGGGGCATGGGAGGGAGGACCAAAACCAACCCCCTGCCCAAAAAAGACAGCTGCACCAATTATAGGGTTCCGACACGCTTTGAAAATCCTGTTTATCAAGGGAATCTCAAACTCTTAATCACTGCTCAGGAGGATTCTTTCACCTTTTCCTCATCCATGGTGGTGGTGGCGGGACAATTATGAGAGGGAAATAGCTTGAAAAGAGTTAAGCATCCCTCCCCCCTCCGCTGCTCCTACACTCAAAATTGCAACCCCTGGGCCTGCTTTTTATTCCTATTTTAGAAGTCCTGCTGGGCAGTGTTACTTACAGCCATTTCCTTACCCTGTGCCATTTGCAGCTGAATTTATTTACCAATTTACTTGTCTGAAGGATTTTAAATCCTGTCTTTCCATTGTACAGTCCTTCAAGGCAGCTTACAAACATAATGTCAAACAATATAAAATGTCAGTAATAAAACCATTAATAGAAATATAAATTAAGTAACACCGCCTTAAAACAAATTTTAAAAAAGTGGTAGCCAGCAGCAAATACGTTGGCAGTAATCGCCAGTAAATGCCCCTTTTTGTTAGCTTTGTCTTATGTAAATATAAATTATGCAACTTTGGGGTAACACAAGTCCTTTTTATATAAACAGTTCAATGTTCTCTTGTTGCACAATTTAATTGTGGGTCTGTGATACCAACGTAAATATTTTAGTCATTTGTGGCACAATATGAAGGAAGGACTGACGTGACTTCATTTATATTTCAAAGCTGGCTTTTAAAGCCATTCTCGGGGCCATTGTCAGCCCTTGCCAGCATAGCCAATGGTGAGGGATGATGGGAGTTGCAGTCCAACAACATCTGCTGAGCCACACCTTGCCCATGCCTGTAGCAAGACAACCATAATACTGTGGGAGACCAAATGCCATTTTTCTAGGGCAGGGGTGGGAGGTCCACCTTCACTCTGAGGCCCGCATTTCCTCAAAGCTAACTTTCCCCTCATTGTATACGAGCAGTGGGTGAGGCCAAAGCAAAACATGGGTGGACTCACCTCACACTTGCTCTTATACACCCCCACACCTATTCACACTCACATGCCTTCTCAATTTCTCATATATATAACACACACTCACATTCATACACACACTCTCATAAATTAATTCACAGAGAAATTCACATATACATTTTCACGTATACAAAAAGATGCCCATCCCTCCTCTGTGTATCAGTTAGCCTTGAAGTAAGTCTTAGACTTCAACAGATGTCACCCAGATTTTGCATGGAATGAAAGTAGAAGTGAATTCCAAAAGCCTCCCTCGGGGGTGGGGGGTGGGGAGAGATCTGAGGGATTTTAAGGAAAGCAAAAACTGTACTGAGAATTTCTCAGGTTGTTTTTGCACATTGTTAACGGCTAATTAGAAAAGAAAGACATAGCTATTTCTCAAATTGCCCCAGAACTAAGAGCATGCCATGGAGTTTCCCTCCCGGTGTTCCTATTCTGACCCATTGCCTCATGCTGTCCTTGAAAATTTCTACTCAGTCCTGGTTGGTGTGTTTGCTCTTTAGTTCAGACAACAGGACCTTCCCTAGTTGGAATTTTGGAGAAGAAGCCAAATTATGTCAACACAGCTCAACTATAAAAAGTAGAAAAAAAAGCCCCCAGAGTGTGTGGACCATAGAGAAAGCTGTGCAGATCCATTCACCGTGCCCGGTAACCTTCGGCAAAGGTAATTGCTACCGCTGCTTGAAGCTCTTGGTAAGCACACCCTTTCTTCTTAGGTGCCTGGAACTCTTCCACAAAGAAAATCTAGTTTCTCCTACTGAAGGACATGATGTGCCACATTTGAATTTTGGATTTCCTCTATGAATCTCTGAGTGGCAAACAGAATTTCCCTTCATTTTTTCCTTGCAAAACTGACAACCTTTTATTATGCAGGTTAGGCCAACAGTTCACTGCCTGGAGGACACCAGGCACCTCTGTATGCTGAGGGGATACTTGAAACCTTGTCTCCTGAGACAGGTCAAAACTCTAGGCACAATGCTATACTTGCTCTAGCAGTTGAAAATGTTCGAATTAAATGACTTTCTGCAAGCTTATAAAATCCCACTTTATTTCCCCCCCACCAAGACTGCTAATTCTACTGATTCAGTTCATATTCTGAAGGATATCTACATTATTCCTTTATTCCCTTGCACAATCTTGCAGAATCCACACTTTGTGCCAAGAGACTCTTGGAACCATGATGCAGTGCAACTCTGCATGCTGCCTGCCTGCATGGAGACATGTGGAGCCTGTACTGCAGGCAAGGAAATGCTCATGTTGAAGGAATGTTGGACGAGATGGGCCATTGGTCTGATCCAGCATGGCTTGTCTTATGAATAAGTTATAACACCAATGGATTTCTGATGTCTCTTTTAGGCACCTCTGGCCAGAGTCCAACCTGCAACCCCAGCCTTGTGCATCTTTTCTTGTTCGCCATGTGGTCTCTCCTGGCCTGCAGTCTCCTTGCTGCTCTCCTAGCTACAGGTGAGGAGATGCCATCAGCAATTGGGGGAGCAGCCCCAGATTCTGGGTTCTTCAGGATCAAGTGAAGTAGCTCCTGTGATAATGCAATCAGGGAGTTGGAGGGGCCCCTTATAGAACTAGTTTGGGGCCCCACACTCAATGAAGAAAACCCAAAGCGAGATCATATGGAACTAGGCAGCAGCGAACAGTCACCAAACCTCAGCTGTCTGCTCATCTCTCCTTGATTTGCACTCACATTTATGATCACTGTTCCTTCTGTGTGAATGGGAAAACGGTGCAAAATGAACAACTATCAAATGTGAAAGAAATGTCCAGAAATGTGTGTAAGAAGCTCACCAGCATTTTGTATGTTTTAAATGTTGTGGCCAGGTGGGGGGAGTTTGAGATGAACTGAATGGTGTGAATGAAAAATGTTATCGGACAGAAGGATGGCAGACCCAGAAGCTCCAGATCCATGTCTGCCTTGACCTCTTTCGGTTTAACCATCATTTAGAAAAAGAAAGCTTGTGACAGACAGGCAACACCTAGTTCCATGCATGGAAAATTGTGACCCCCCCATTTGAACTTCCTGTGAGCTTTCCTGCTGCCACC
Organism: Heloderma suspectum; assembly: GCF_057233095.1. Lineage (NCBI taxonomy): Eukaryota > Metazoa > Chordata > Lepidosauria > Squamata > Helodermatidae > Heloderma > Heloderma suspectum. The sequence goes on from NC_139467.1 coordinate 13,979,173, forward strand.
AGGTGGAAATCTCCCCCACCCCTAGGTGTCTCTGCTAAACCAGCCTTAAAGGTCTCTCTCTCCCACTTCCTTTGCCTGTTCCTGCATTCTCTCTGTCTGCCATAAGCTTTTATATCTCAGAATTAATTTATTCTGCTCCCCAACTCCAAGCAATCAAGGTTATTCCTTGTTCACTTTTGCAACCTGCATTTCTAACTCCTACCTTCTTCCTCTCACCTTCTGTTGGATGTCCTGAAAACTTCATCATCTCATGTTCCTCTGACCCTAGGCTGAAACTGATCAGCACATATACAAAAAGTTTTAACCTTTATATATATATATATATATATATATATATATATATATATACACACACATACACAAACACACACACACATATATATAATCTCCCCCCAACTTACTACAAAAAAGGAAGACCGTTCGGTTCCTTCACAAAGTCTAAGAGTTCATGCTGTCATGCCCTGGTCCTGAAAGGGAACCCTCAAGGCAAGATGGGGGAAGGAGGCAATCATTGCGGTACCAAGGAAAGCTCTTAGTGAGCAACTTGCTTTAACAACATTGGGACCAGACTGATTCCTTGACCTCCAGATCCCCCTCTCAGCCTATATCCCCTTCTTGAGTAGTAGAAACCTTAAAGGTGCAAGTCCCTAACCTAGAGCCTAGCACACCATCCCATCTCCACAAGCCTAGGACTCTGCCTGCATTGGTGTGCTGGCTCTGTGGACTGTGAGGCATTTGGAGGTGAGCATGCTGGCCCCATGCTGCAGTGGCGCTGATATCTTTGGATGAAGGGTGGTCTAAAAGTAAGTTATAGAAAGAAAGAAAATAAATTGATGGTCTGGCTCAGGGATCACAGTCTGGTATCTTGGGCTCAGGAGTCAGGAGGCTCTGATTCAGTGGTGGTGTTTTGGCTTTGTGCTTCCTCCATCAACACCACTCATTGCTCAGCCTCCATGTCTGTGTCCGGGTCACTGCTGGACTCCAGTTTCATGACATTTGCTCACACTCCTCCCTTATCTCCCTTCTTCCTAGAAGAAAGAGCCGGCGTGGCGTAGTGGCGAGAGTGTTGGACAGGGAGCTGGGAGATCCTGGTTCTAGTCTGCACTTGGCCATGGTAGCTCACTGGGTGACTTTGGGCCAGTCACAGACTCTCAGCCCAACCCACCTCACAGGGTTGTTGTTGTGAGGATAAAAGGGAGAGGAGGAGGATAATGTGAGCTGCCTTGGGTCCCTTGCAAGAGGAAAAAAGGCGGGGTATAAATGCAATAAACAAACAAATATATAAATGAAATAAAGTGCTAAAATAGTTTTGTGTCTTCCTTCTCCAGGCACCTGTCTTGAGTGTGAGCACTGCAATAATTTCGGCAGCACCTGTTCAGGCTATATGAGCACTTGTGATCCTGAAGAAGACACATGCTTTACCAGTCTGAGGGAGTTAACAGTTGGTACGTGGCCTTGAGAGCCCTGGGCTAATCCATAGCACATAAGAAGCTCATGGCCTATCCACTGTAGATTAGAAGTTAAGAGTGTTACAAGTTGGATGGCGCAGGCTTGAGTTCAAGTCTCGCATTTAGCCCTGAAAAGCTGAATGAATCCGCAATGTTTAGAAGAAATATCACTTTGGGTGCCCATGTGGTGGAGTCATCCTCTTTGTGCCAGGCTTGTGGCCCTTACCAAGGGAGTTTTCAGCTTGATGTCTTGGTCAGGTGCATTCGTGCTATTCGCCTTTGGCCTCAGTGTTCATTTACAACCCCATCCCCACTGTCCTTATAAGGATTCTAGTCCTTATGGATGAAAGCAGGGCCTCGAATGTGTGGGCAATAACATTGCAGAAGCTGGATCTACTTCATGGCGGTCGGGGGCAGTGCCCTTGTATAGTTCCTTGCCATGACAGCAAAACCAGGGAGAATTACAGAAGAAATGGTGCAAATAAGCAAATCTGAATTAATTAGGGGTGGACGAAAGTCACTTACCTGTCCTCGAAGCTTGTTCGCGGTGGGGGGGAGGCGCTTCGCTGCTCCCCCCGTGAAGTTCAGGCCGGGGGGGGAGGCTTCCCGCCTCGCCCGGCTGAAATTCAGGCCGGGGGGGAGGCTTCCCACCTCGCCCAGCCGAAATTCAGGCCGGGGAGGAGGCGCCTAGCCTCGGCCGGCCGCAAACTCCAAAGTTTTTTTTTTTTTTTTTAAATGCCCCCGTGATAGGCTACGTGACGATTAACGTAGACTATCACGGCTAGATCTGCAAAGTCAGCCGTGATAGGCTACGTTAATCGTCACGTAGCCTATCACGGGTGACTTAAAAAAAAAAAAGCGCGTACGCAAATGGCGGCCCCCATAGGGAGCCGCCATTCCCGTTCCTTATTTGGTCGCTGTAGTCTACGTAAAGATTTACGTAGACTACGGCGAAAATAAGCGCAACGCTATTTGCGTTGCCCTTATTTTCGCGTAGTCTACGTAAATCTTTACGTAGACTACAGCGACCAAATAAGGAACGGGAATGGCGGCTCCCTTTGGGGGCCGCCATTAGCCGTACGCGCTTTTTTTTTTTAAGTCACCCGTGATAGGCTACGTGACGATTAACGTAGCCTATCACGGCTGACTTTGCAGATCTAGCCGTGATAGGCTACGTTAATCGTCACATAGCCTATCACGGGGGCATTTTTTTTCTTTTATTGGAATGGCGGGGGTGGCAGCCGGTCGAAAGACCGGCTGCCGCTCCCGCCCCGGACGAACACCCGCCGAACCGCCGGCTGGACCCGCCACCGGGAGGGACATTCGGCAAAGGTAAGTCCCGTCCCGGGGGGGGTGCGGGGGGCATGGGGTGAGGTGAATTTCTCCCCGAAACTTGTTCGGGGGGCCGAACACATTGGCGCTCGGCCCCCCGAAGTTTCGGGGAGAAATTCTCCGCCATCCCTAGAATTAATTCTATGGATTTGCATGATGCATACACCACGCCACAGAGTCCTACTGTTCTTGACTTGGGATATTTCTATGTGTAATCCAGAGTACGTGTGGCCCTGAGCTCGTTGTTTTCCAGCAATGGATATTATATGGCCTTCTTATTTGATTTATCTTTTAAAATTATTTTTTAACGTTTATATACTGCCTTATTTACTAAAAAGTGGTATTGATCCACATAGGAATGTGTCCTTGTGTTAATGGATAATCAATAAGAAGCCTAAGGAACCTTGATCCCAGAGACCCCTGCCCTCCGATTTTAATAAAGTACTTTTTTCCCTCCTTTCGCATCCATGCAGCTCCTCTAACAGTGACGTTCATCGGCAAGGGCTGTGCCAAATCCAGCACCTGCAAACGTCGTGTAGCTGAAGTAAATTTAGGAAATAAAGTGTTTCTGAGAGCACACAGGGTCTGCTGCACTGGGAATGAGTGTAATTCACTCCCATATCCTGGTATGTATATTCAGAAGGTCTAGGAACTTGTCTGGCAACACCTCGTGATCTGGCGAACTTCCAACATTCTCTCAGTTTCTAAGGGCAGAAATGCATGCAGAAATACAATGGGTGAAGTGTATACAATTCTGCCTGCATTTATCCTAATGTATGCTTGTTTGTACACCAGTTTTGATCAGATCATTGCATCACAAAATGCAAAGAAGTGCAAACCTGGAAGGATGATTGCTTTCCAGTTTGCTGTATATGCGGGGTGATTAACACTCCATACACCTGGGGTTTTAACCACAACAGTTTACCGGTAAACTAAAGCAAGCAATTTATAACCAAAGGTATTCCAAATGAATTTCTCACCCATCCATCGGTAAGCCAGGTTTTCCTAACTGAGAATGAAACAGGGAACAGGACGTATATGCTGCCCAGTGGGGCACCCGACTGGGGCTTCAGTCCTTTAACAGATGTTGGTGCTCGACCCAACAGCACCCCCTGGTTTGGATGTTCTCGCTGGCAAACCCTGGGCTGTGCAGATTCTCTGTAGCTTCTCAACCGTTTAGTCTATACTTCTTCAAGAGCACTTTCATCTATTATCACTTCATATTTTGTGTGGGTTTGTGTGTGTGCGCTCTTCCACTAATGTGTTTTACTTCACTGAATGTAAAAAAAAGAAAAAAAAAAGATGTAGTATGCAATATGTAGGGAAAATTGCAATGGACCAAAGATGTGTGGTGTGGTGGCAAGAGTATTGGACTAGGAGCTGGGAGATCCGGGTTCTAGTCCCCACTCGGCCATGGAAGCTCACTGGGCGACTTTGGGCCAGTCACAGACTCTCAGCCCAACCCACCTCACAGGGAGAGGAGGAGGAGGAGAATGTAAGCCGCCTTGGGTTCCTTGCAAGAGGAAAAAAGGCGGGGTATAAATGCAATAAATAAATAAATAATAAAATTCTGTAAGCAAAAATCTGTGAAGCTTACCAAAAAAATAACATAAGAGTAGCTTGTTGCAAAACATTTTAACTCACCTGCACATAGTCCTCTCTGATTTACAATGGCTTCCAACTGAACAAACAAGGATACACACATGCTTGACTAAAGGGAAAACTTCTAGATCTTAGGGATGGGCGAAAGTCCCTTACTTGTCCTCGAAGCTTGCTTCGCAGTGGGGGGGGAGGCGCTTCAGTTCTCCCCCCGAAGTTCATGCGAGGGGGGGAGGCGCCCTGCCTCGCCCGGCCGAAATTCAGGACGGGGGGGAGGCACCCCATCCCTCGCCGGCGAAATTCAGGCCGGGTAGAAGCGCCCCGTCTACCTGGCTGTGAAAAAAAAAGTAACCCCCCCCCCCGTGATAGGCTACGTAATGATTTACGTAGCCTATCATGGCTAGATTTCCAAAGTCAGCTGTGATAGGCTACGTAAATCATCACGTAGCCTATCACGGGTGACTTTGAAAAAAAAAAAGCGCATACGCAAATGGCGGCCCCCATAGGGCGCCACCATTTGTGTTCCTTATTTGGTCCCTGTAGTCTACGTAAAGATTTACGTACACTATGGTGAAACTAAAGGCAATGCTATTTGCGTTGCCCTTATTTTCACCTTAGTCTACATAAATCTTTACGTAGACTACAGCGACCAAATAAGGAACGCGAATGGCGGCTCCCTATGGGGGCCGCCATTTGCGTACGCGCTTTTTTTTTTTTAAAGTCACCCGTGATAGGCTACGTGACGATTTATGTAGCCTATGACAGCTGACTTTGCAGATCTAGCCGTGATAGTCTACGTTAATCGTCACGTAGCCTATCAGGGGGCTTTTTTTTTTTTTAACTTTTAATTTCACGGCCGGGCGAGGCGAGGCGCCTCCTCCCCGGCCTGAATTTTGGCCGGGCGAGGCGGGAAGCCTCCCCCCCAGCCTGAATTTCGGCTGGGCGAGGCGGGAAACCTCCCCCCCCAGCCTGAACTTCGGGGGGAGAGCAGCGAAGCGCCTCCCGCCCACCGCGAAAAGCTGCGAGACCAGGTAAGTGACGTTCGTGCACCCCTATTTGCGTATGCGCTTTTTTTGTTTTTTTCAAAGTCACCCGTGATAGGCTACATGACGATTTACGTAGCCTATCATGGCTGACTTTGGAGATCTAGCCGTGATAGGCTACGTTAATTGTTACGTAGCCTATCACGTTTTTGTTTTTTGTTTTTACTTCACTTGTAATGGCAGCAGCGGCAGCCAGTCGAAAGACCGGCTGCCGCCCCTGCCCCTGACGAAAACCCGACGAACCACCACCGGGGCCCTCCACCGGGAGGGACATTTGTCAAAGGTAAGTCCCATCCCGGGGGGGGGCAGGGGGGCGGAGAATTTCACCGCCGATTTTGGGGGGCCGAATGCGTTGGCACTCGGCCCCCCGAAGTTTCAGGGAGAAATTCTCCCCCATCCCTACTAGATCTACCGAATCAGAACTCTTGCTCCAAATGGTTGTAATCTCATGGAGGATTCCTAAGCATTATAGCAGTCATAGTTTTGTTTTGTTTTTTCCCTAGGATTTTTCATCTCCTGCCATTCCAAACTGCCACTCCTGCTATCCACTTAACATCACAGCTACTGAAGTGGAAGGGCAGAAGATGAAATGTTCAGCTCTAATTATATTTTTAAATGACTCTGTTGTTAGTCTATCTAATATATAATATACAACATAATATATTGTATTAGCACAGCACTAATACACACACACACAAAGACTATATATATATATATATATATATATATATATATTGTGTGTGTGTGTATTAGGGGTGTACGAAACCCCGCTTACCTGGCTCCGCCGGGTTCTGTTGTGGGGGAGGCACTCCGTCCCTCCCCCTGGAATCCTCGACAGAGGGGGAGGCGCTCCATGCCTCCCCCTGGAATTCTGGCCAGCCTGCTCCGCTCCGCGGCCAAGCTGTGGAGCCGCCGGCCAGCTCCGGCTGCCCGCAGCTAGACATCCGGCCACTGGGCAGCCCTGCAGGGATGCAAATGGCAGCTGCCATCATTTGCATCCCTTTCCTTCACCGTGATAGGCTACGTAAAAATTTACGTAGTAAAAATTTACATAGCCTATCATGGCAGGGGGGAAACCCCAGCATACACAAATGGCGGTAGCCGCCGCCATTTGCGTACGCTGGGTTTCCCCCCCCCCGCCGTGATAGGCTACGTAAATACTTACGTAGCCTGTCACAACCTCCACAGGGACGCAAATGGCGTCCCTGCGATAGCCGTGATAGGCTACTTAAGTATTTACGTAGCCTATCATGGCTGAAGAGGAGCAAGTGAATGGCGGCCGCAGGACGGCTGCCATTCACACAGCAGCGTGGATGGGAGCAGGTAAGTGCTCTGTTTCGCACGCCTTTTGTGGGGTGGGGGCGGTGGGCACTTCGTCCCTTGCGCCTTTCGTGGGTTGGGGGGGTGGGGGCTTCATTCCGTGATGGTTTTCAGGGGGCCGAATGCACTGGCATTTGGCCTCACTGAGATCCGTTGCGGAATTCTCTGACATCCCTAGTGTGTATTAGTGCTGTGCTGAACATTTCTCCCACATGCTTTTTGACCATTCTCATTCAATTTGATAGAAAATAAATTGCTTTTGAAAAGAAATTCAAAGGAGAAGACATTTCAGAGAAACTCTCATGGGTTGGGTTTGGGGTTCTTGTGCTTACCTTACTTATGAGGTGGCTGAGGAGTGTGCATCAGCTTCCTGTCTGTCACTGTATGATAATCTTTGGCAGCCTGTAGCCTCCTCGGTTTCCCGCACTTCAGTTAAACCCATCATGAGGAAGACATCATAACTCGATTCCTCCCATGGGGCCTTTTCAGTTTAGAAAGTGCAGGTGGCCTGGGAGGCTGCAGAGCAAAGGAAAGATGTGTAATCGAGGGAGAAAACACACACAGCACCCTCAGCCACCTCACAGGGATTAGGTAAATTCAAAAATACCACCAAAAGAAATTCAAAATTCTGGCTCAAAAAAGTGGAAGCCTCAACAGAGTTGATGCTGTTGCCAGCTACAGAATCAGTGCAATAAATTAAAAAAAAACACTTATGGAAAAAAAGGGACCTGTGATACAACCCTTGCCAATAGTGAAAAACCATTGCAGAATTTCTCCTCCTGTAGGAGAAATGTGGTGAAATTGTCCCCCCCCCCATTTCTCCGCCCACAAATAGGCTGGAGAATTTTGAGAGGCCATCTGCACACAGCTCTAATATATCTATATCTCCCCTGCCCTTCCTCGAAAGGTTCCTTCCTCCCTATCTTTGCCCCATTTGTTTCAGGATTGAAACCTGACATTGATCAGAGACACTGAGGCAGAGAACTGATGGGCCCTGGCACTGCTGACTTTCTACTTCAATTTGCAGAGCTGCTACCACCAGAAACCAAATCGAATGGGCTCTATTGTCCTGGATGCCTTGGATTTTTCTCGCCTACATGTCATGGAGAGCGTGTTGACTGTTTCGGATCTCAGAACAAGTGCATTGATGTCTCTCTGAATGCAACAGGTACTAATTTGATGTGTCCAACACTGCATTTCTAGCCTGCCCTTCTTCTAATGAATGCGGAGTGGTGCACATCAAGCAGAGGTGCAGAACCTCAGGTCTAGGAGCTAAATGTAGCTCTCTGGAATTCCCAATCCAGCTAGAGATGTTGGAAAAATCTGTAATGGAACCAAATGAGTTCAGATTTTCATGAATCTGACCCACAGATTCGGCAGCAGACCAGCCTATCTCCTGTTGGGCAGATTCCACATACCTGCATACTGGTTTTCTGAATTTCCTACTGCCCTACTGAATTTTCACACAAAATTGTGTGTAAATTTTGTGTGAATTTTGTCTTAGAAAATATATGCAAAATAAAAAAATCCTGGCCAAAAAAGTGCATTTTCCCCATAGGCTAAAATTTGAAAATGCACATCTGGGTGAATTTGCTCATTTTCACACATGCAAAATTGCACAAATGCATATTTGTGCAAATGCACAAATTTGGAAACAAAAAAAATCCAATTTTGTCGATGGGTGGATGACGGAACAAAAGGTGCCTGGCAATCTGTGAAACACAAGACGGAACTAATTTTCGTTCATCTGGATTTAGGAATGATGGTACATCCCTAAATCCAGCCCAGCAGGGACCCTCTTCCCCTGGCCTCCTGCCTCTCCCTGTCTGCCAATTGTTTGGTGGATTTCCCAGGTTTTGTGCATTTTTCCGCCATTCTAAGAGGTTGAAATGCCTCTGCTAAGGCTGAGTTCCTGGCAGTCAGAATTCTAATCCAAAACGTGCTGGTGTTTACGGCATTTGGGCCCTGCTCCCAGCTCAGCCCCCTTTTGCTTTCAAAAATGCATCCACTAGTGGAATGAAGCCCCAGGGCTGAAGGAGATCCAACACACCTGACTAGGGCTGTACAGACTGTGTAAAATCTGCTCTGTCTGTGTTTCATGGATTGTCAGGTGCCTTTTGTTCTGTTGTCCACCCACAGATGGATGCGAATATTTTGTTTTCATCATGCAGAAAAATATGCAAATAATTGCATAAGTATTTACATAAGAATTTACATAATTTGCCTTAGTATGTAACATTTAGTGTATTGTTCCCCATTCTATTCAATGTTTCCTCAGCAGAAACGTATGTATTTTCCCACTAATTTATATGCATAAATTTTGGGAAAATAAATAAAAAAATCATCCGAAAGTCCACGGACTCCACACAGCCTGAGGGGGTTGGTCTACAGCAGATTCCACAGGTTAGATTCTTAGAAATCCGAGCTCATTTTAGTCTACCTCAAAATTCTCCAGCATCCCTACCCCTACACAGAGCAGCCACCATTTTATCTACTTAGGAGCCTTGTGAGGTAGGCTGAGAGTGTGATGCGGCCCTTCAGTTTTCATGACTCAGTGGGGATTTGACCCTATGTCTCTCTAGTCCAGGGTGATGTCCAACACTATACATCACTGTGGCACTTCTCCTTGCACATTAATAATCTCAAAGTACATGGGGGGGGGGAGAGAGATTTAGAAGCATTACACACAGTTAGGGATGTCAGAGAATTCCTCCACGAATCTCCGGGAGGATGAATGCCAACGCATTCGGCCCCCCGAAATTGGTGGAGAAACGGTCTGCCCCCCCCCCGGGATGGGACTTACCTTGAGCGAATGTCCCTGGCGGCGGCGGCTCCCAGCGGCGGTTCGGCGGTGGTTCAGTGGCGGTGGCGGCCGGTCTTCTGACTGGCTGCCGCCGCCGCCATTTCCAAGTAAAAAAACCAAACAAACAACAAACGTGATAGGCTATGTAAAGATTTACGTAGCCTATCACGGGTAGATTTTCAAAAAACAATGTGATAGGCTATGTAAATGTTTACGTAGCCTATCACGGCTGACTTTGAAAAAAAAAAGAGCGTACGCAAATGGCGGCACCCATGGTTGCCGCCATTTGCGTTCCTTATTTTGGCACGTGTAGTCTACATAAACATTTACGTAGACTACGGCGAAAATAAGGGGAACGCTATTTGCATTCCCCTTATTTTCGCCATAGTCTACGTAAATGTTTATGTAGACTACACGTGCAATAATAAGGAACGGAAATGTCTGCGCCTATGGGCGCCGCCATTTGCATATGTGCTTTTTTTTTTTTTCAAAGTCAGCCTTTTTTTTCAAAAGCAGTTGGGCGGCGGCGGCTGCGGTGGCCGGTCTTCCGACCGGCTGCCACCGCCACCATTTCCAAGTAAAACAAACAAACAAACAAACAAACAAACGTGATAGACTACGTAAAGATTTACATAGCCTATCACGGTGTTTTTTAAAAATCTAGCCGTGTTAGGCTACGTAAATCTTTACGTAGCCTATCACGTTTGTTTGTTTGTTTGTTTGTTTTACTTGGAAATGGTGGCGGTGGCAGCCGGTCGGAAGACCAGCCGCCACAGCCGCCACCGCCCAACTGCCGCCGAACCGCCGCCGGAGCCGCCGCCGCCAGGGACATTCGAACAAGGTAAGTCCCGTCACGGGGGGGGGGGCTGCGGGGGGGCACACCGTTTCTCCACCAATTTCGGGGGGCCGAATGCACTGGAGAAATTCTCTGACATCCCTAGTGAATGCAGCAACTATATATACCACACAAGTTCCCTGAGAAGTTCACCGGACTGGCAATAGCTTTCTCTTGGCTTTGCCGTTAGGAGCAAAGCCAGGGGTGCATATTGCAAAACTAAACTTGGATCCCGGGTGAATGTGTAGGAGTACAATGTGGGTGCTTCATCCTTCCACACAGGGGCTGCATGTTGCCCTCCCCTGCTTTCAGCCAATCGCAATCAGAGTTGTGCAGGGAACAGTGCCTGGGGGATTTTGCTAGGGTTGTCGACTCTTTTGGCCTCCCTCAAAATTCCTTGGATGTTTTGCCCCATCCAGAGTCTCCAGTTTCACCTGAGGAGAACTGTGGGGACAGCTCTATTGGGCTGAGAAGTATCCATTGCAAGCTCGATGCTGACCACCATCTCGGTTATTCCTGCAGGTCCACCATTCTTGGAATTTGCTGCCAAGGCCTGTGCTACTGAGGCTGCCTGTGCCGTAATTGAAGACGGTGTCAGGAGCTTTATAGGTTCAGATATACACATGGATGTTGGCCTGACTAAGGCTGAATGCACTGCAGCCTCCAGCATTTCCACCTAGGCTGCTTCTCCAACCCAGAATATCATCACTGCACCTCATCCTTCTCCTCTAAATAGCCTGTCTTATCTGATAACCTCTCAGTTGAAGGCTTGTTGTTCTGCACTTCTTCGCTCCCAGACTGATTGATTGGTTTATTAATTGATAAGCTTCTCCTAGAGTTGAATCCATTAAAAAGCCACTTTAAGAACAGAACACCCTACTTTGTACAGAGCTTTATTTGAATTGAAGATTTTTATTGTGGAGAAAAGCCTTGGGGTACAATATGTATTGCTACCTCTTGGGGCAGCACTTACTCCATGGGGATGGGGAAAGTCCAGAATGTGGGAACTGGGAGGCAGTGCGGGCAGAGGGAGCCAGGGCGGCGGGGTTGTCCCCATCCACCCGTCAGCTTCCCTGCCTTATCGCTCTGATCATTGGTCAGCAATAAAGCTGTTCTATGGCTCCTCTGCCTAGGGATGGTGGAGAAATCTGTCACAGACTCCAATCTGGCCCCCCAGAGTCTGGGGCAGAATGGACTACCCCCCCACCCCCAAAATCCCCCCAGGATGGACCCTACCTGGCAGCGGCTGGTCCAGGTCATTGTCTTCAATCCGCAGCTGTCCACTATGCCATTTGCATCCCTGCTGTTTGCCGTGATAGGCTATGTAAATATTTATGTAGCCCATCAAGGCCAAAGGCAGGGATGCAAATGGCGTCCCCTATGCCAGATGCCATTTGCGGCTGCAGCCTGGTAGTGGATGGAAGTCTGACTGTGGGCGGCCCCAGCTGGTGGCTCTGTGGATTCGCCGTGGAGTGGAGCCGGCCAAGCAGGTTTCTTGGGGGAGAGATGGATTGCCTCCCCCCGCAGCAGATGCCTGGACCAGAATGGGGTGAGTATTCCGTACATTCCTACCCCTGCCCATGCTGTATTAAGGCTATTGGAAAGCCTCCTTTGAAATGATTGGAATCTTATAAAAACCCAATTGCAGGAAGGGGGCATTTTTTGGGGGGGGCCATTGGGGAGGGGAGGGCTAACTCTTCTCTACCGAACACTACAAGCATCAAAACATGGCGTGTGTGCCCCCCCGCAATCTGGCTTTTTAAATGGCTCCCTTTGTACCAGGGATAGGGATCACATGGCCCCCTAGATGCCGCTGGGCTGCAACTCCCATCAGCCTTTACCACTGGCCATGTTGGCTAGGGCTGATGGGTGTTAAAGTTCAGCAACATAGTGAGGACCAGAAGTTCTCCATTCCTGCAACAGAGTCAGTGTCTGCACTTACATGTGAGTGTGTGTGAGTAGATATGGACAATCACATTGAGGGGCCACATGGAAGCAGTGGGTGGCCCCTCCCACTGTTGGATGTGGCCCCACCCACTGCTAGCATGTGGGCCCCGACATGCTTGCCTGGAGCCAATGCAACCCTCAGGTGGTATAAGGTTTCCCACCCCTGTTCTGTACAACAAATCCATCAATATGAGAGGCATTTTCTCCTTATACTTAATTAGGGATGTCGGAGAATTTCTCCACGAATCTCCGGGAGGCCGAATGCCAATGCATTCGGCCCCCCGAAATTGGTGGGGAAATTCTCCGACACGCCCCCCCCCGGGATGGGACTTACCTCGTGCGAATGTCCCTCTCGGTGGCGGGTCCCAGCGGCGTTTCGGCAGCGGCGGTGGCCGGTCTTCCGACCGGCTGCCGCCACTGCCATTTCCCAGTAAAGTAAAAAAAAAAGAAGAAGAAGAAGTGATAGGCTACGTAACGATTTACGTAGCCTATCACTGTTTTTTTTTTTTTTTACATAACTTTTTTCTTTCGCAGCAGGAGAGGCGAGGCGCTCCCCCCCAGCCAGAATTTCAGCGGGAAGGGATGGGTAGCCTCCCCCCCAGCCTGAATTTCGGCAGTGAGGGGCGGGGCGCCTCCCCCCCACCAAGAATTTTGGGGGGAGAACCAGAGCGCCTCCCCCTCCACCGAAAACAGCTGCGGGACCAGGTAAGGGACTTTCGTCCATCCTTAATAATTATGCTACTCAATAAGATAAATGGGAAAGCAAATACAGCATCAAGACTGTTTTTTCCCCCCTCAGTGCTATGATATATTACTTGAACATCCTTCCTCCAAAGCACTGGGTTTGGAAAGCCTGTTGAAACCATTCACTGTAATGGGAAGCTAAATCTGCCAGTCACAAAACTGCCCTCCCCACCCCCTTCTCTCCCATCCATCTATTATAGTGATCTTGTGGAAGAAAAGGTATCATCTCATGTAGGGATGTACAAATCCCTTACCTGGCTCTGCGCAGGGGCATCCGCGGTGGGGGGGAGGCGCTCCATCCCTCCCCCCGGAATCCTGCCTGGCTGGCTTCGCTCCAGGGCCAAGCCGCGGAGCTGCTGGCCAGCTCCGGCCGCCTGCAGCCGGACATGCAGCCACTGGGCAGACCTGCAGGGATGCAAATGGCAGCTGTCGTAGCTGCCGCCATTTGTGTCCCTGTATTGAGCCGTGATAGGCTACGTAAATATTTACGTAGCCTATCACGGCAGGGGGAAAAACCCCAGCATACGCAAATGGCGGTAGCTGCCGCCATTTGCATACGCTGGGGTTTTTTCCCCCTTGCCGTGATAGGCTACATAAATACTTACGTAGCCTATCATGGCGGGGGGGGGGAACCCAGCATATGCAAATGGCGGTAGCTGCCGCCATTTGCGAACACTGGGGTTCCCCCCCCCCGTGATAAGCTACGTAGATACTTACGTAGCCTATCACGGCCTTCGCAGGGATGCAAATGGCATCCCTGCATTAGCCGTGGTAGGCTACATAAGTATTTACGTAGCCTATCATGGGGGGGGTCCCAGCGTATGCAAATGGCGGCGGCTACCGCCATTTGCGTACGCTGGGTTTTTTCCCCCCTGCCATGATAGGCTACACAAGCATTTACATAGCCTATCATGGTAAGGGGGAAAAAAAACCCAGCGTAAGCAAATGGCGGCGGCTAACTATCACGTAGCCTATCACGGCTATGAAGAGGAGGAAGCGAATGGCGGCCGCAGGACAGCTGCCATTCGCAAAGCAATGCAGACGGGGGAGATAAGTGCTCCGTTTCGTGCGCCTTCCGTGGGGTGGGGGCGGTGGGGACTTTGTCCTGCGCACCTTTCGTGGGTTGGGGGGGTAGGGGCTTCGTTCCACGACAGATTTCGGGGGGGGGCGAATGCATTGGCATTCGGCCTCACCAAGATCCGTCGTAGAATTCTCTGACATCCCTAATCTCATGGAGATACAATGTTTGTGTCTCTGTGTCCCTCTGAACCCTGAATCTTCAGGAATGTTTACATTCAGATTCAGTTCACTTTGGAGGGGCCCCACTTCGATTTAGGTATTTCCCAAATTTGTCTTAATCTGCTCAATCTAGTTTGGGATTCAGCCAAATGCAGAGTACACTCCTCCTAGAAATGCTGACTAGCCTATAGCCCAGGGGAGGGCAATCATGTTTGGTCTGGGGGATGGATTACACCTTTGGTCCAAGCTAGCAGGGCAGATGATATTAAAACTCCAAACATGATTGCAAGCACAAGCATGTGTCCCTCGAAAATGTTCTTAAATGGCTGGATGTGTACTTGTGTTTGATTTGTGCAAATTCCCAAAATTTACACACATTTTCCCCATGGACTGAATTAGGAAATATAGAAAATTTGTGTAAATCAAATGGGGGAACACTGCGCAAATTTCACATCCAATCCCTGCTCAATTGGCACAGTTTTCCCATTGGCACAGAATGAGCAGCTGTCGCAAATTCGTAGAAAAATGGGGCATGATGCGACTGGCAAGCAAATATTGAGAGAATCATGCCAATTTTGGAAAGGTCTCATTTGCCCATCCTTATCTGTGTGTCTCTGAAGGTTGTCTGCTGGTGAGGGAGGATGCTTTGGAGTGGGAGACACACACAGAGAGCAAGGACTTTTGTCTGGGAGCCGGTCAGTGAAGGCTTATGAAGCACCAGTGGGGACTCTAAGGTGGATAAGATCATTTTTAGCCATTTGGAACAAACAGAATTCTGGGACTGTCATCAAGTCCAAGAAAGTTGGAACTGTGCAGGCTTCCTGTTTAACTGACAAACTATTACATTTTTGATCCAGTCCGTTGGTGTGTGCCACCCCCTAAACCGCTGAAATCCTTCCCAGTGTACCAGCACCATAAAGTCACCTATTGTTTGTACCTATGAGTCAGTGTGATTGCTGGAAGCCACCAGGGTTTGTACAGAAGTTACTCACACTGAAGTGCATTCAGCACTTGAATTCAGTCTTGATGATGTAGGCACACAAATGATTTATAAATTCATAACAGTAGAGAAATGAAACATGGAAGTTGGTGCCCATGTGTTGACTTTCTGAAGGAAGAAATATGGTGCAAAAGCCCCAGTATTTGCTGTGTGTGTTTTGTGCATGCATGCGTGCATGTGGTAGAGAAAGGATGTGCAAGGATCATGTCTCACCCTAGGGACATTCACACATGACACTGAACATATGTTTACACCCAAGCGGAGGCTCTCCTCTATCCATAGAAACTTTTCTCTGGGATTTTAGAAAGCCCAATGCAGTTCCCCTGTCAGCATTCTGGTAGGGCAGCAATCAGGAAATGTCAACTGACATGGAGTAATTTACCCAGTGATTTCAGTTGAATGTACTTCCAAGGACGTTATGTTTAGAATTGCACCCTTACAGTACTATCCTAGGCATATTTAGTCAAGAGTCAGTCCCACTGAGTTCAATGGGAGTAACCTCCTAAGTCAGGGTGGGTAACCCATTGACCTCCAGATGTTTTGGGTTGCAACTCTCATAATCCCTGACCATTGGGCATGCTGTCTGGAGTTTATGTAAAATCTAGTCAAAAACAACTGGAGGGCAGCAGGATGCCAAGCCCTGAACTAAGTAAACATCCATAGTGTGACTGCATCACAAGTCATGCACTTAACTTTCCCATGCAAATTAATGGGACCCCAAAGAATTTCATTTTGGCTGGATCATGGCCAATGCCTTGGGGGCCAGATTTGAAAGGAAGCCTTTATCTTTCTAATTCTCAAGTTCAAACAGTATTTTTAAATCCTCTAAAGTGTTTTACCTATACAAACCCCTTAGACTTCCGGGGAAAATTTGATCTTAAAACTATTTACCACTCAATTTCCCTACTGATTTCAGGACTGGAGCAGGCCATGGTGGGTTTGGTTTGAGATTTCCATTCATAATACCTGTCAGTAAAAGTTGGAAAAAAATGGGGATGCTTTTCACCCAGTCCACTATCAGTTACTTGGATTCAAACAGTTTCAGATCCATTTTTTGGACCATGACCTTAAAGGAAACATTGCCTTTTGACATACTCCAGTTCAGTCTGACAGAAACCCTCCAGGGTGAATATTGTACCAGGACCACATCTTTTAATCCAAATGCTTCTGTCATACTAGCTTGTGGACTGCTCTGAATAGTCAGAATTCTATAAACTGAACCCTCAAAGTCCAGTTTAGGGATAGGTGAATTGGACTATTTCCAGTCCATGTCAATTTAACCTGTATCCAATCAAAAGATGGTTCTGTATGATTTCCACAGCAGTCTGTTGTTGTTTTTTTAAAGAAATGCATGAAAATTAGCCTTTATTTTCATAGGCAAATTTCCCTGACATACACATTTTGTATGCAACTTTCCTATATATCCCTAGTGTATGCACCACCTTGATAGCCTTTGAGCAAATGAGGTAGTATAAACATGACAATAATAAATGGTCTGCAACTTTCTTGAAGACGGACATTTTAATGCAGTTTTTAAGATGAGAACTGCATCAAAAAATGTGGAGAAGTTCCTAATCTGAAGGACTACTGTAATCCACATATTAGTTTGGGAAGTGTGAATTCAGACAATTCGCTTATAAATATGGAATAAATGAAATTCTCCCCATCCCTAGATCAGCTATCTTGACTCAAACCACATTTGTCATGGAAGGGAAGTGGGAGCATTCTTACAGGATCACATTTTATTTCATGGTTCCTCCATTTTGAAAACATCTTGCTTTTCACTGTTTAAAAATTAGATATAGAAATATGCACAAAGAAAAAAAGATGTGCTTACTTATATGACAGTAACAGTCTAAACATTAAAACCTACAACTGCATTGACCAAATGGATATATTCTACTCACACTTATAAATTGACCAAGTGGGCTCACTTGAAACCTACTTTTTATAGACTTTATAACTTCATAAATGCAGTATCCAAGTCATTCATACCCAATTAATTGCTAATATATTGAATCAAAAGTTCCAACCTTTCTAATACCAGTGCATATTTTATTGATGTAACTCTGTAACGCTGTACACGTAACCATCTCAAAATGATCCCCAATTTTCTTAATTAATTCCCTTTTACTTAGTTTATGATTACTCTTCTGTAATTTAACAAATAACATTCTTGCATTGGTAGTTGTGTGCAATACAGGCTCCTCCACAGCCAGGGGAATAAACATTTTTATATAATTAAAGAAATAACCTTTGCTTTCAAAATTTTAATTCGAAAATGTCATTAAAAAAACTCCTGAAGAATCCAACATTTATTTCCTCCTACATTATGTATTATGTACATTTGCCAGGCTGTAAAATGCCAGTTTTTACTATGATTTGTTTCAAGAGAAAAGTAAGCATTTTTCCTGCAGTCCAAGATCCAGTTTCTGAAGAATTTGGGGCGAAGATGTGTAGAATTTAAATGCAAATTTTCCTAAGCTTGAAGTTTAGCAGAAAATGGGATGGAATGGAGGTGTGATTGAACACATGCAAAGCTGATACAGACCAAATATAGAATGATCTGTCCATCCTTACCCTGCGCAAAGGGTCTACGGTGCTCAGAATTCACAAGCTGTTAAGATCCTCCTGAGTTATCCCCCCCACAACCCCCCCCCCAAGTTTGCGGTGCCAATTCCTCTACTGTATGGAATTCAGAAGCAAATAAAACACAGGGGAGGGGCTTTCAGAGAAGACGATCTTTTATTTTTAACGTTGCTTTATGCATGGATTTTGACACCCCCCCCCCGCCCCAACCCATAACCCCAGTTTAGCTACTAATCCTGGGGGAAGGGAGTGGAGGAAAGGAAAGGATGCCCTTTTGCAATGGGTTGTCTCCCAACTGTACCGTCTTTTTTTCACCACCCGTTTTACCTTTCTCTTTCCCATCAAGGCACCACCTTAAAAGTCACCTTCTAGAGGAGGGAGATGAACAATTGGGGAGAACAGTGATGGAGATCTAAAGCTGCAGATGAAAGAGGGAAAAGGCAGGAACTGTATTCTTTGCCCACACAGAGTTCCCTTTCCAACACCTTACTTTCTGTTCCTGGTCCTGCAGACAAATCTGAATGCAGCTGTCGAGGGTAAAATCCACTTCTTCTTGTACACAGCTGGGATTTCCCGGTCTGCAGCAGCTGCTGTGGCTTCCTCTTCTCTCTCCAGCTGACAATGGCATCCGCACAGGGGGAAGAAGAGGTAAAAAAAAGAAAGAAAAAAGGAGGGGTTGTTTGGGAGAAGGAGGGGAGAGAGGAACGGAAGTCATCATTGGGCAGTTATGAGAAGTGGAGGGGGAATCCATTCCTTCTCCTCCTTCCCCTCCTCCTCATGTTTCCAGAGCTGATATAGAGAAGGAGAGATTCTCCTCTCAGAGCAGTGCTAGGAAAGCCTCCAGCAGGGGAACCCAAGAGCAGCTGAGAAGCTCCAGCAGGTAGCAGCAAACCAGACCTTCTTTTCTAGGCTACTCAGCAAAGCCTATGGATGGACTAGAAAGTCCAAAAACCTGGTTTCACTGGAGCTCCTTCCTCTGCAGCCCTGGCCCAAAAACATTTTGCTGTCTGAGGCAGAGCAGAAAATGGCACCTGCCTGCTAGGTCCAGGTGCACAGTCAAGTTTATTTTGACAGTTAAGGAAGACAAGAACATCCTATAAAAGTAGGGATGTACGAAAGTGACTTACCTTTTCGCGGATTCTGTTCATGGTGGAGGGGGAGGCGTTCCGTCTCTCCCCTGGAATCCTCGATGGGGGGGAGGCGATCTGGTCCTCCTCCCCGGAATCCTCGATGGCTGGCTCTGCTCCGCGGCAGCTCCGCGGAGCAGCTGGCCAGGCCAGGGCCGTCCACAGCCGGATTTCCGGCTGCAGTGGCTGCTGGGTAAAAAAAAATGGCGTACGCAAATGGCGGCTATGGCCGCTGCCATTTGCGTTCCTTATTTTTCGCCGTCTTAGTCTACATAAATATTTACATAGACTATTACTGCGAAAATAAAGGGGAACGTAAGTAGCATAGTGGGCGCTATCTGTGTCCCTTTTTGATTCACCGTAATAGTCTACGTAAATATTTACGTAGACTAAGATGGCGAAAAATAAGGAACGCAAATGGCGGTGGCCATAGCCGCCGCCATTTGCATACGCCGTTTTTTGTTTTTTGTTAAGTGGGATGTGATAGGCTACGTAAGTCTTTATGTAGCCTATCATGTCTCTGTAAAAAACAAAACAAAAAACCAAATGACCAGACTGCAAATGGCGGTAGCGGTGGCTGGTCGGAAGACCAACCGCTGAAGCCGCCACTGCCAGAGCTGCCGCCCGGAACATCCACCCCAGGTAAGTCTCGCCCCGGGGGGGATCCACGGGGTGGCGGGGGGGGGGTGGCAGGCCATTCCGCCACAGATTTCGGAACACCACTGGCATTTGGCCTCATCGAGTTCCGTGGTGGAATTCTCTGACATCCCTATATAGAAGCACTAAATAATACAGTCATTCTAAATTAAGTAACTGAGAATTGGTTGCATTGTGACACCCACAATGTTTACTCAGAATCAAAGCACACCTTATTTTAAAAAAATGAAGCAGGCAGTGGTGTCTTTTTTGTTGTTGTTAATCTTGGTAGGGATGTCAGAGAAATCCACAGTGGATTCAGATGGGTTTGGATCTCGGTGAATCTGACCTGCAGATTCTTCAGCGGGCTGGCTTCTTCTGAGTCGTGTAGTTTCCATGGAGTTGCAGACCAATTTTTCACTCGTATTTGCGTGTGTGTGTGTGTGTGTGTGTGTGTGATTAGTGCTGATTTGCATTAACTAATGCAGATTGGCACATTTGTGCAAGTGCGTACTTGTGCAAGTGAGCATTAGCGCTAATGTGAATTAGTGCTAGTAGAACAAAATTCTCATTAAAAAGAAATCCAATTCTGTTAATGAGCAGACGATGGAATGAAAGAGACATGACAATCCACAAAACACAGATGGAAGGGATTCAGCAAAAACTCCACATCCTCTAGCTCTAGGTGAAAAGCAAGGGCTGCAAGCTGTATTGGAACCTAGTAATGTGGGGGGTAGGGGGCCTTTAATGTTTTCTTTTCCCTCCATTGTTGTCCCAGTCTGGATCAGGGCAACCATGCCTGCAATTTATATTGTGAAATAATGATCCATTAACACATAGGTAGGCAACCAGAGACGGTACACTTGGATGGACCAAACAGAATGGTCAAAGTGTGCATCTCCAGGCAAGGTGACTGTCCCTGTAACAAGTCAAAGGTCTAAGGTGTTGAAGTGTCAGTCTCTGACTGCTCCTCAGGAAGCAGGTTGGTGGAGGACATTCAAGGAGGGATGTCTGCAAAATTTGTTTCAGTTTGTTTTTGATCAGTATTTACCCAGTCTGCACTGTCCAGACTGGACATGGATGCAATCTGCAGTCAATGGTCATACATTACTGAGCTTGCAATGAGATGTACGGGCAACCCTCCCCGCAACCCTGCCAAGTGCATTCAACAGCATGCATACATTTGAAAAATGTGCATGAAAAAATATGTACTTTTGAAAATATGCACAAATAGGCTTTAATCAATGGGAGAAGAATGCATATATTTCAACGTTGCTCATAACTGATGCATTCATTTGGGGGGCAAAATGCACAGAAATATGCATGGATTTTCATGTGAATAGAAAAGAAGTGAAGCTTGCAATCCAATATCGACTTGAGTTAGAAGGAGCATCGAGATGGAATTTGGAGAACTTCAGTGAGATCAGGTTTTGCGGGTTCACACATCCCCATGTTTGAGCTCAGTTTAAGTTGGGACCTCCTTGGGGTAAGTTGTTCCTTAGAGCTATGAAGGGTGCCAAAGGCTCATTCCCATCCATCATGGGTTAACTCCTCCCACTGCTCAGAACAGACAAGGAACATGTGACCAAGCTTTTTGCCTTGGTCCTGTCCTCTGTGGCTCCTCCTAGCCAGTTCGTTCCTTGCCTTTGCCTGGGACAGAGCTTGCTCTTCTCTCTCTTCAACCATCTCCTTTTCCAGGCCTTTCCCCCCCCCCCGTCAGTCCTTGTTCTACCTCTTCCTTAACAAACCTTTCTCTCTTTCTAATTTAGTCCTTTCTCTCTTTTAAAAATGAACGAATAGAGAAGAAGAGTTGTTTTGCTGACCTGTTTTCTGGCTCTTCTGCCTTTTCGCCATGAGATGGCACCACTTAGCAAGAAGAGCTCCAAATCTAGTAAGGAAAAAGAAAAGGTGTGGTCAGTAGCGCACCTCAGAGTCATCTGGAATCCAACCACGGATCACAAGGCACCACTCCCGCTCAAGCTTGAGGAGCTGGTGGCTCTGACAGTGAGGAGTTACAGGAGGGCTGGTAGCATCCAGGCACAGCCGACGCACGAACCCCACTGTTGCCGTAGCAACCACAGCACAGCAAACACAAGCAGATCGGAGTGGAGCCTTTGCTGTACTGCATGACGAGGGACTGGGTGTCCTCTGCATAGTTCCTGCCTCAGAAGAGGCCGACCCAGATACCAATCTGGATGAATCTGTGAGGGCGCATAAGCATTCTGTGGGGCCCAGGAAGTGGGAGTAAGCTGGGACGCACCCGGTATTTTGCCACCAACAATCTGTTTCATTTTCCCAGGATTGTGCAGCCTGCTTTTTGCAAACACAGCCTTTTCTGAGGGATAATAGGGAGCCACAGCATCCCCAAGGCGCTCCCTCCTCCCGCACAGGAGATTCAGCTGAACAACAGTCCCTCCTTCCCCAGGTTCAGGCCTGGTTTAAAACAATTCAACAGGCCATCAGAAGGGAATTGGCTCAGCTTCCTCTTCAATAAAAGGGATATAAAAAGTGCAGGGGAAGGACTCCTTCCTCCGTTTCTTCTTCTGGGGCTCCTTCACACGGAGCTTTTATCCTGCAATTGAGATTGCTCCTTCACAGATGTTTGCGGGCTCTTTACATGACGCCATGACCCTCCAGGGTGTCGCCTGCACTAAATGCCCTTTGTTCCATTTTTAAATAGATTGCAGATAATGAGCTATCAAATTACCCCGTTCTGTTCCACTTCAGTTTCCTCCGTGAAAAGAGTTAAAGCGGCAAAAAGAGGAGCGAGATCAATGAAAGATCATGGAAGACTCAGATATGGGGAGAAGGAGGGGGGAAGGGGAGGGGGGAAAGAAAGCATGTGTAAAGGGGGTCAGTTGTGATCCTGCATTTAAAATGGAAGCAGAAAGCCCCATTTTAAATGCAGGATTTTAGGCTAGTGTAGAGATGCCCCTACTCCTTCCCTACAGCTAGGGATGTATGAAAGTCACTTACCTTTTCGACGCGCCGCACCTCCACCTGAAATCCTAATCCAGTCGGCTCCGCTCCACGGAAATTCCACAGAGCCGTTGGCCGGGGCCGCCTGCAGCTGGACATCCGGCCGCTGGGCAGCCTTCCGGAAAAAACAACAACTGTGTACGCAAATGGCGGCAGCTACGGCGGCCACCATTTGCGTTCCCTTTCTTTTGCTGTTTTAGCCTACGTAAATATTTACGTAAGCTATTGCAGTGAAAAAAAAGGGGAACCCAAATAGCGTAGTGGGCACTATTTCTGTTCCCTTTTTTTCTGCCATTTTAGCCTATGTAAATATTTACATAAGCTATTACGGCGAAAAATAGGGGAACACAAATAGCGCCCACTACGCTATTTGCATTCCCCTTTTTTTTCACCGTAATAGCTTACGTAAATATTTACATAGGCTAAAACAGCAAAAGAAAGGGAACGCAAATGGTGGCCGCCGTAGCTGCTGCCATTTGCGTACGTGGTTAGGTTTTTTTTAGCTTGCAGTGATAGGCTACGTAAGTATTTATGTAGCCTATCATGGCAAAGGCAGCTACGCAAATGGCGTGGTGACCGCCATTTGCGTAGCTGCCTTTGCTGTGATAGGCTACGTAAATACTTACATAGCCTATCACGGCAGCCTGGTAAGCTTCGTCCCGGGGAGGATTCTACGGGGGGTGGGGGGCCGTTCCGCCACGGGTTTCGGGGGGCCGAATGCCAGTGCATTCGGCCTCACTGAAATCCATGGCGGAATTCTCCGCCATCCTTACCTACAGCCAAAGAAAACATGAAAGAGGGCACTTCAGTCCAAACACTCCAAGGTGCCTGCTAAAACTAAATTGCTCACACCTTCCACTGTTTTTCAGCCCCTAGTTCTTCTGACCCTTGCCTCACAGTCAAGAGAAAACATCATCACTCCAAAGGAATCTCACCTGAGCACCCTTTCTGACTCAGTTTCACTTGTTTTGCTAAATGAGTGGCCAGGTGGATGGTCAGATCCTGGGACAGTGGACAAACCTTCCAGTGTAGGATTATTTTACAATGATGATTTTCTTCCTATTCTATCTAAAGCTATGGCTACTCTGAACCGTAACGCTTCTCAGGAAACAACCAAGCAGCCTTACAGAAGTGAAGCATTATTCCCTGACCCTAAGTCAGTTAACTGTGAGATACCTTTTCCTTCTTCCTTTGAAAAATTGGTTAAAGGTGAATGCAAGGCCCTCTACCAAGGCAAAAAAGAGCTCAAAAATACTACTTACCACAGCTGATTATGGAAGAACTTAAGGTTCCTCTAGTTGATGCCCAGTGGCAGCCTTATTTATTTATTTATTTATTTATTGCATTTATACCCCACCTTTTTTCCTCTTGCAAGGAACCCAAGGCGGCTTACATTCTCCTCCTCCTCCTCTCCCTTTTATCCTCACAACAACAACCCTGTGAGGTGGGTTGGGCTGAGAGTCTGTGACTGGCCCAAAGTCGCCCAGTGAGCTTCCATGGCCGAGTGGGGACTAGAACCCGGATCTCCCAGCTCCTAGTCCAATACTCTTGCCACCACACCACACATCTTTGGTCCATTGCAATTTTCCCTACATATTGCATACTACATCTTTTTTTTTCTTTTTTTTACATTCAGTGAAGTAAAACACATTAGTGGAAGAGCGCACACACACAAACCCACACAAAATATGAAGTGATAATAGATGAAAGTGCGCTTGAAGAAGTATAGACTAAACGGTTGAGAAGCTACAGAGAATCTGCACAGCCCAGGGTTTGCCAGTGAGAACATCCAAACCAGGGGGTGCTGTTGGGTCGAGCACCAACATCTGTTAAAGGACTGAAGCCCCAGTCAGGTGCCCCACTGGGCAGCATATACGTCCTGTTCCCTGTTTCATTCTCAGTTAGGAAAACCTGGCTTACCGATGGATGGGTGAGAAATTCATTTGGAATACCTTTGGTTATAATTTGCTTGCTTTAGTTTACCGGTAAACTGTTGTGGTTAAAACCCCAGGTGTATGGAGTGTTAATCACCCCGCATATACAGCAAACTGGAAAGCAATCATCGTTCCAGGTTTGCACTTCTTTGCATTTTGTGATGCAATGATCTGATCAAAACTGGTGTACAAACAAGCATACATTAGGATAAATGCAGGCAGAATTGTATACACTTCACCCATTGTATTTCTGCATGCATTTCTGCCCTTAGAAACTGAGAGAATGTTGGAAGTTCGCCAGATCACGAGGTGTTGCCAGACAAGTTCCTAGACCCTGTGAGGTGGGTTGGGCTGAGAGTCTGTGACTGGCCCAAAGTCACCCAGTGAGCTTCCATGGCTGAGTGGGGACTAGAACCTGGATCTCCCGACTCCCAGTCCAGCACTCTCGCCACTACACCACGCTGGCTTTCATATTGAAGCCACACTGAAAAGAGCTCATGGAGCTGCAGCTTTTGCTCTCCACTCCTCCTCTCTGGCTCCCCCCCCCCAAGCCACTCTCCTGTGGGTTGAAGATATTTTCAACAATAAAGGGCTGGATAGTGTTTCCTTGCTTAGGAGCCTTTCTTAGTTATACAAAGATTCCATGATTTTTTGCATCCTGTTCCATTGCTTCAACCACAGTGGCAAGACGTTCACTGTGGCTGAAACATGGATGCTTATTCCAAAGGAAACCTAAGCAGAGCTCCTATCACAGGAACATGCCTCTTTGGAGAGGAAGCCTTCAAAAACTTTTTAGTGGAAATCAAGGGCTATGCCCTCTTTGTCAAAGAGGGATGACAGGAAGTTCTCCAACGAAGCTCCCCCAAATTAACACTCTCTTTCACAAAATGCAATAAATTGTTCTTCCCACATTGAATGTTAGAAGGGCCATCAAAATTGACCTTAAGAGGACCAAGGAAGTCAGATGTTCCAATTCCTTATTTGTTTCCTTTCATCCAACAGACTTTGGGCAGAAAGCTTCCCATGCTCCTTTGCCAGGTGGCTGGAGGCATGTATTTTTGCAGCCTATGAGGTTAAAAAAAACTCCCTAAACTCACTCATGTTACACCACATTCCACCAGGGACATGGCTGCTTCAACAGCTTTTTATACTAATGCCCCCTTAGCAGAGACCTGTAGGGCAGCCACGTGGTCCTCACACCACATATTTGAAAGGCATTATAGGATGGAGAAATATGCTTCTGCTGAAGCAGGCTTCAGATGTAGAGTGTTACAAAAGATACCTAGAGATGTACAGACTGTGTAGAATCTGCTCCATCTGTGTTTTGCAGATTGTCAGGTGCCTTCTGTTCCATCGTGTGTCCACAGATGGATGCAGATGATTTTTTTTTCATCATGCAGAAAAATCTGTAAATAATTATGTAAGTATTTATGTCAGTATTTACATAATTTACCTCAGTACGTAACATTTAGCGTATTGTCTCCCGTTCCATTCAATGTTTCTTCAGCAGAAACTTAAGGATTTTCCTACGAAGGTATATGCGTAAATTTCAGGCAAGTAAAAAAAAAATCATCCGGAAGTCCACAGACTCCATGCAGCTTGAGGGGTGCTGCTCTGCAGTGGATTCCATAGGTCGGATTCTTAGAAATCTGAACTCATTTTAGTCCATCTCAAATTTCTCCAGCATTCCTGGATATTACCTCAACCATAGGTAGGTCAGCCTGCTTTGGGTCCTGCCCTATGGGAATAGTAGCTCTTGTTAGGGATGTACGAATCCCACTAACCCGTCCATTCTGGGACATCGGTGGTAGGGGAGAGGCACCCTGTCCCTCCCTCCGGAATCCTCCCCAGCTGGCTCCACTAAAAGTATTTAAACAGCCTATCATGACAAAAGGCAGCCACGCAAATGGCGGCTGCTATGCCATTTGTGTGGCTGCCCTTTGCTGTGATAAGCTACGTAAATACTTACGTAGCCTATTATGGCAAAGAGCAGGGGTGCAAATGGCATTGTTCCACTGCTCTTTGCCATGATAGGCTACTTAAGTATTTACGTAGCCTATGCCTATCACGGCAAAAGGCAGCCAGGCAAATGGTGGCCACTACGACTGCTGCCATTTGCAGCCGCAGCAGCCCAGCAGTGGCTGGGAGACCAGCCGGAGCTGCTGACGCATCCACCGCTGCATCTGCTGCCACATCCACCGCCAGGTAAGCTCCGTCCCGGGGGGATTCCGCGGGGGGGGGGAGGCCATTCCGCCACGGATTCCGGGGGGCCGAATTCTAAAGAATCCAGCCTCACTGGAGTCCATGGCAGAATTCTCTGACATCCCTAGCTTTTGTACATCCCATGATGGATGTCTCCTTCACACCAGATGGGAATGGAAAGTTGGGTAGTTACCATGAAGTTCCATTCTGTTTTGGTACACAGGAGACATCCATAGTGCATCCTCTGTCAGCTGAACATCCCTGTTGATACTAGCATTTATTACAATTTTTCAAATGCAGCGTTCCAATACACAGAGAGGTTTTTTCCCCTCCTTTTCTTTCTACCTTTTTTTGTTTTTGAATTACTGCATTAACGGCTCCTCAAGAGCTACTCTCTCCAAATATTCGGCTAGGAAAGAACTGGCTGTGAGGAGCCACGGAGCCTTGGTCCAAGGAAAAAAGCTTGGCCACATGTTCCTTGCCTGTCCTGGGCAGTGGGAGGAGTTAACCCATGATGGATGCTTCCATCATGGTTTATATGTTGTATAAATTAATTATATTTTTAAATGACTCTGTTGTTAGTCTATCTAATATATAATATACAACATAATATATTGTATTAGCACAGCACTAATACACACACACACACAAAGACTATATATATATATATATATATATATATATATATACATATACATATATACATACACAGAGAGAGAGAGAGAGAGAGAGAGAGAGAGAGAGTATGTATTAGGGGTGTACGAAACCCCGCTTACCTGGCTCTGCCGGGTTCCGCTGGGCAGGGGAGGCACTCCGTCCCTCTCCCCGGAATCCTCGACAGAGGGGGAGGCTCTCTGTGCCTCCCCCCAGAATCCTGGCCATGACAGGTAGGGATGTACGAAAGTTCCGCCACGGATCTCGGGGAGGCCGAATGCCAGCGCATTCGGCCCCCCGAAATCGGTGGCGGGACGGCCCGCCACCCCCGGGACGGGACTTACGTGGGGTGGATCTTCCTGGCGGCGGCGGCGGCGGCTGTGGCGGCGGTTCGGTGGCGGTTTGGCTGCGGCGGCTGTGGCAGCCGGTCTTCTGACCGGCTGCCGCCGCCGCCATTTCCAAGCTTAAAGAAACCAAAAAAACAAATGTGATAGGCTACGTAAAGATTTACGTAGCCTATCATGGCTAAATGTTAAAAAACACCGTGATAGGTTACGTAAATCTTTACGTAGCTTATCATGGCTGATTAAAAACAACAACAACGCGCGTACGCAAATGGCGGCACCCATTGGCGCCACCATTTGCATTCCTTATTTTGGAACATCTTAGTCTACGTAAACATTTACGTAGACTACAGTGAAAATACAGTGAAAATAAGGGGAACGCAAATAGCGTAGCGTCTACACTATTTGCGTTCCCTTTATTTTCGCCGTAGTCTACGTAAATGTTTACATAGACTAAGACGTGCCAAAATAAGGAACGCAAATGGCGGCGCCCATGGGCGCCGCCATTTGCGTACGTGCATTTTTTTTCTTTTAATCAGCTGTGATAGGCTACGTAAACATTTACGTAGCCTATCACGGCTGACTGCAGGGACGTAAACGGTGGCGGCTATGGCCACTGCCATTTGCATCCCTGATAGCCAGCGGCCAGATGTCCAGCCACTAGCGGAGCCAGCTGGCGGCTCCGCAGAATCCCTGCGAAGTGGAGCCAGCCGGCTAGGATTCGGGGGGGGGGAGGGACGGAGCGCCTCCCCCCCAGTCAGAATTTCAGGGGGAGGGACGGAGCGCCTCCCCCCCAGCATCAGCATAATCTGCGAACAGGTAAGTGACTTTTGTACATCCCTAATGACAGGCCTTGTTTCTCTGAGGCCTACCCGGCAATTCCGCAGGCACCACTAAGTTTGCAGGGGGACCCAGGCGAGTCGCTTCCTCATCACCAGTCAGACTTTCCTTTCAGATTGTTCCCCCTTTACTGGGGTGTATGGCTCAGCAGTGGCAGCTCCTCTTCCTCTCTACCCGCCAGTAAAAGGAAGTACTGTGGTAGCTGGCTGGTCAAGGCTGCAGCCCCGTGACCAACCATTTGAAGGGATTTCCCAGCTTTCCGTAACCTTGAGTAGCAGTGAGATGAACCAGTCAGGTTCTGACTTTGGGGGCACAAAGCCGATGAGAGCACAAGAGCGGTCTTATCACTGATCCTGTGCCTTCATTAGCTGCCCCCCCTTCCCAAAGACGGTATGTGATTGGTCTACGTAAATATTTACATAGATTAAGATGGCCAAAAAGAAGGAACGCAAATGGCGGCGGCCGTTGCCGCTACCATTTGCATACACGGTTGTTTTTGTTTTGTTTTTTTACCCAGAGCCCTCTGCAGCCAGAAATCCAGCTGCGGACGGCTCTGGCCGGGCCGGGCCTGGCCAGCTGCTCCGCGGAGCTGCCGCGGAGCACAGCCGGCTGTTCAAGAATTCCGGGGGGAGGAACGGGGCACCTCCCCCCCCGGCCAGGATTCCGGGGGGAGGGCAGGAAGCCTCCCCCCCACCATCAACATAATCTGCGAAAGGTAAGTCACTTTCGTACATCCCTACTGCTACCAACTAGTGATTTTGAAGGAGGAGCTGCTAAAGGAGCCCAGCCGTTGCTTGGCAGCGGTCTGTCCCCTGAACATAGCGCTGTGCTGGCAGCACCACTGTGCACAGGCTTTTCCTTGTTGCGTTATCTGGCCAGAGTGAGGGATCAGTGCCAGCAAATCCAGTAATGGGCCAAAGACCACCCACATCTGGACTGAGCATGGCCAATGACAGCTTCTATCAAACTTTCCTCAGACCTTGACTGAAGATGCATCCTTCCTGTTTTCTCTCAGAAATGAGTGTTCCTGTTGGCATCAGGCTCAGGGATGTCTGTCCCATGTAGCTTATGTTGTAACAAAGTAAGCACCAGTCTAAATTCAACAATACATTGGTCCTGTTGACTTGTACCAAAAGTTCACATGTTCCAGTGGCAAGAATGTCTTTGAGAAATAGAAGGAAACAAGTGGGACCTGCAACAAATGCTGCTGTCTGGAGTGCTTCTGTTCAGAATTCCCGTCTAGGGATGTCGGAGAATTTCTCCACGAATCTCCGGGAGGCTGAATGCCAACGCATTCGGCACCCCGAAATTGGTGGGGAAATTCTCCGACACCCCCCCCCGGGATGGGACTTACCTTGCGCGAATGTCCCTTGCGGTGGCGGGTCCCGGTGGCGGTTTGGCGGCATTTCGGCTTCTGACTGGCTGCCGCCGCCGCCATTTCCAAGTAAAGTGTAAAAACAAAACAAAACGTGATAGGCTACGTAAAGATTTACGTAGCCTATCACGGCTAGATTTTCAAAGTCAGCCATGATAGGCTACGTAAATCTTTACGTAGCCTATCACGGCTGACTTTGAAAAAAAATAAAATAAGGGCAAATAGCATTGCCCTTATTTTCGCCGTAGTCTACGTAAATCTTTACGTAGACTAGCCGGGACCAAATAAGGAACGCAAATGGCGGCGCCCATGGGTATCTCGGGGAGGCTGATTTGTGGAGAAATTCACGGCCATCCCTAGTTTGATCTTCTTGCAGTCCAAGGCACTCTCAGAATTTTCCTCCAGCACCACAGTTCAAAAGCATCTATCTTCCTTCGCTCAGCCTTCCTTATGGTCCAGCTCTCACAGCCATAGGTTACTACGGGGAAGACCTTTGCTTTCACTATGCGGACCTTTGTTGTCCTTATAATTACACTCTGGCAAGGTGTTTGCAGACAAAAGCAATTCCTATTAAATCTATACATATTCATGCCTATGCTATATTTTAGTATAAACTAGGGGTGGACGAAACTCACCTGTCCTCGAAGCTTGTTCGCGGTGGGAGGGAGGCGCTTCGCTTCTCCCCCCGCGAAGTTCAGGCTGGGGGGGGAGGCTTCCCGCCTCGCCCGGCCGAAATTCAGGCCGGGGAGGAGGCTTCCCGCCTCGCCCGGCCACGAACTCAAAAGTAAAAAAAAAACAAAAAAACGCCCCTGTGATAGGCTACGTGACGATTAACGTAGCCTATCATGGCTATATCTGCGAAGTCAGCCGTGATAGGCTACGTTAATTGTCACGTAGCCTATCACGGGTGACTTTAAAAAAAAAAAGCATGTACGCAAATGGCGGCCCCCATAGGGAGCCGCCATACGCATTCCTTATTTGGTCGCTGTAGTCTACGTAAAGATTTTCGCTGTCTTTACATAGACTACAGCGACCAAATAAGGAACGGGAATGGCGGCTCCCTATGGGGGCCGCCATTATCCGTACGCGCTTTTTTTTTAACGTCACCCGTGATAGGCTACGTGACGATTTACGTAGCCTATCACGGCTGACTTTGCAGATCTAGCCATGATAGGCTACGTTAATCATCACGTAGCCTATCACGGGGGCGCTTTTTTTTCTTTTATTGGAATGGCAGGGGTGGCAGCCGGTCGAAAGACCGGCTGCCGCTCCCGCCCCGGACGAACACCCGCTGAACCGCCGGCCGGACCCGCCGCTGGGAGGGACATTCGGCAAAGGTAAGTCCTGTCCCGGGGGGGGGGGTGCGGGGGCCGGGTGGGTGCAGAGAATTTCTCCCCGAAACTTGTTCGGGGGGCTGAACACGTTGGCGCTCGGCCCCCTGAAGTTTCGGGGAGAAATTCTCTGCCATCCCTAGTGTAAACCTAGAAAAATATGCATTTTATACATCTCAGGGAAATTATAACATATATAAACCATTCATGTGGTTTTTAACATTGCCCCAAGAATATTGCTGTTGAAGAATATTGAACCTATATGAGAAACTGCATAGCAATTGACACATTTTTAAGAGTTTCAGCCTGCTTTTCTAAAATGGACGGTGATACTGGCTTTTCTACATTTACCCAATGTGGCAATAATTGTCCCAACAAATCCAATCCCTATGTAATTTTAGTATATAGCTTTCCAGTTACCTTACACACTTCATTTTCAATATAAACTAATTTATTAGCAATCATTTTAATGTCCACACTATATATTATTGCCTCCCCTCCCCGCAATGTACCAGTTCTTCCTAAGACATTTCTAACACTTCTTTTTCACCATAGAGCACACCAATTTGTAGCAGGTTTTAAATACCCAGTGCTGAAAAAAAGGGGCTAAGTCATCCACATTACTGTTAAAAGTATAGTGTTGGCTTCATATGCCATCGGAAAGGTATCTCTAATACAAATGCTTTTATATATTACACAAAAGATGCCAGATCCAGAGAAGCATTAAAACCTTTAGGGATCACAGGCTGTAATTTCAAAATCCACTCCGTCTCCTTACTTAGCAGTAAATTATTACAATCTGTCCAATTGTGTTTGTGAGAATAAATTCTATCTTCAACTAGGAACGTAAAGTCCTCATGCGTATGAGCCCGTTCTGCAAAATGTTGCACCAAGGGAGCATCCAAAACGCAGTTTCTTAATTTGGACCGATGTTCAATAATCCTAGTTCGAATGGCACGAGAGGTTTTTCCTACATAAAATAACCCACATGAGCAAATAATAAGATAAATAACTTCCTTGGTCACACAATTGGAAAAAATGATGTAATTCGATTATAGACAAGGATCGAGGAGGGGAAGATGGCGACGGAGTAACATCGACTAGATGTAGCTCCCACCTACAATGGGACAAGTGAAGCCGCAAACAAGAAAAATAATAAGGATTTATTTACAGTCAAAGGAAGGAGGAGATTAAGAAAGAGATGGCAAACTATAAATCCCGGAGAAGAAAAGTTGGAAAAGGAGAGGAAGAAGAAACAGCTGTCAGGAGCGCCCTAGCGGCCTCTTTCAGTACATTCCAATAGCCAACTCAAGACACAGACGAAAGGATTCTTTTCAAGGCTTTAATACTTTTACAACTTAATGACTCTTTCAGATGCTAATCACCAGCAACTAAGCAATGAACAGCAGAGTAGACTATGCTCCGGGTAGGCAGTTGGTCCCCATTTGAAGGAGAATCACTTGAAGACCCTGAACTTATGGGCTAGGGAGAGATCCTTCCTCTTTCCCTTGGGTCCATGGGATGCGGCCGTTGCTTGCGCGCCAAACAGGCGCTATGCCTCCTTTCCACACCATCCATCGCTCGTTGCTCCCTGTGTCTGCGTCGAGCATCTAGCAAGCCCCCCTCCCGCACTCTCTCACTGCCAGGGACACTATCTCAGGAATGCTGGCAGGAGGAATCTCTGCCAGCTGCTGTGCCTGTGAGGGATGAGCTGGCTCCTCTCCCACAGATTGCTGATCCTCCTCAGAATCAGAACTGCTCTGGGGTTCTATCGGCTCAGTTTCCACCCTGAATCGAAAGCTTCCTTCCCTCAAATGGGGCTACATATGCTGTGAGTATCAAAAACAGTACTAAGAATAGACTTGCGGCATTGGCCACAACCCCTATCAGCACCTCAGTCTGCCAAGAGATAGAAAGCAGCTTACTAATTAAAACCCCTGTGAAGGAGAATGCAGAAAAGCGTAATTGCTAGGACAGAAAGTAAACAGTCAGAAGGCAGAATATGCTTTCCCTTCACAGCCAAATTGCCTTCCTCAACAGCTGGGTGAAATCTGCTTTATATCTGCAGAAACCCTAATTTTAATTCTAGACCATATAAATAAAATTAAAAGGCAATTAGGAGCCTTAATCCAAACATATGTTCATCCAGTATCTAAATTAGAGCAAAGAGGTATAGGGATGTACAAATCCCACTCACCTCTCCATTCCGGGGCATCAGCGGTGGGGAGGAAGTGCTCTGTCCCTCCCCCCAGAATCCTCCCCAGCTGGCTCTGCTCTGTGACGACTTCACGGAGCCGCCACAGGAGGAATTCCAGCCGCAGCCAGGCTGCTGTGGCTGCAAATGGCGGCCGCTACGCCGGCCAGCATTTGTGTGGCTGCCAAGCCATGATAGGCTATGTAAGTATTTAAAATACTTAAATACTTACGTAGCCTATCACGGCAAAAGCAGGAGGGCAAATGGTGTAGTGGCCACCATTTGCGCCCCTGCTGTTTGCCATGATAGGCTATGTAAGTATTTACTTAGCCTATCACGGCAAAAGGAAGTCACGCAAATGGTGGCTGCTATGACAGCTGCCATTTGCAGCTGCAGCAACCCGGCAGCGGCCAGGAGACCAGCCCAAGCCACTGCCACATCCTCATCCTCCACCACTGGAGCTGCTGCCGCCGCCGCTGCTGCATCCACTGCCAGGTAAGCTCCATTCTGGGGGGATTCCGTGGGGTGGCAGGGGGGAGGCTGTTCCACCACAGATTCCGGGGGGCTGGATTCTAAAGAATCTGGCCTCACTGGAGTCCATGGCAGAATTTTCTGACATTCCTAAAGAGGTAAGAACGAGGAAGACACCATCGTTACTCGCCCCCCCTCTTTTAACCCTGAGCAAATGCAATATGCACAACACAATACAAAAGAGAGAGTACAAAGAATACTCCAAACAAATCAGGTCCTAATATGCTTCCCAAAGAAAGATGCACAGCTTTGGACAAATAAGAAAAGAATCCTTACCTCTCTGACAGAATTACTGATTTGTGTTATTCCCCTGTTGGATTTAAAACACTTCCACTTTCTGCCATCACAAATGGACTGCAAAAGATTATTCCTAGACTTTAAATCAACAACTGTGCCTTTACAACTTTTCCACTTGGCACAGCACCTGAGAGGATATGTTATAACCCTTCAGAGAGTTTTTAAAGAGCTCAGAGTTAGAGCCCTTGCCAGAGGGTTAACTATGGCACCACTTTATCATTGACAATTCAGACAGCAGTGGAGGAGTCTAGCCATGATAAGAAAGATAAACTGCTAAAGAATAATTACTGTGAGCTGGCTGCTAACCACCCAGTCGAGCAGGATGGACTCTTAAAATTAAGGAACAAACTGGATGAGCTACCAATGCCAGTGAGAATTAGATTACACAAAGAAGTTCTGGCCTTGGAGAGAGATAGCGATACTTTAGATCTTGAGTCTTCTATCCAGACAAGTCTAGCCCTTATGAGCTCCCTGGACCTAAATTTGGGCACGCACCCCTGATAGTCATTTAGACTCTGATATGAAACTAGCTGATAATGTTGGACTGGATAATAGGCTGCTCCACTCCTTATTGACCAAGGAAAAGCCTATGGTAACAATGACTCCAGAAATAATAGCAATTTCAAACCTACAATCGTATAGCAGAATGGCTAAACCTGACACTGGAAATTCATCTGAGCTATGTATGCCACTGAGCTATGTATGCCCTATGTATGAGTCCCCTGGACTGCAAGGAGGTCAAATCAGTCAATCCTAAAGGAAATCAATCCTGACTGCTCATTGGAAGGATAGATACTGAAGCTGAAGCTGAAATATTTTGGCCACCTAATGCGAAGAGAAAACTCTCTGGAAAAGACCCTGATGCTGGGAAAGACTGAAGGCAAAAGGAGAAGGGGACGGCAGAGGATGAGATGGTGAGATAGCATCACCTATGCAATGAATATGGACTTGAGCACACTCCAGGAGAGAGCGCAGGACAGGAAGGCCTGGTGTGCTATGGTCCATGGGGTCACGAAGAGTCGGACATGACTGAACGACTGAACAACAACAATGTATGCCACAGACTGCCATAATGGATGACGGGGAAGTGGAACTAGAGATGGAGGCACTAATGGGGACAAGGGAGTTGACCCCAATAAGCCCACTCCCTGCAATGGAAAGGAAGAACTACAACTCCTCTGTTATGTGTGAAATATCTTCAATAGACTGAGGAAGGATGCTGGATGAGATCCAGACCTGGAGGCCTCGGACTTCTACTGAGAAACTTATAGAAGAATTACAAAATTCAACAAGTATACAGCTTAGTAGAGAGCCAGATGGTGCTGCAGAAGCAGACTGCCAGGCCCCTCCGATACCCCAAGCCAGTGCCTCCAGCCTTCAAGGGATGATTGGACACCATTTAAAATCAGGTGTGATATATCCCCAAGTTGATTCCCCATTGGGAGAGAATTGGATGGACTCACCTGTCCCCTCAATTGGACTGGCCTCAGAGTTAACAACCAAGCTGAGTGAAGAAAAAAAGGGTGCCCAGGAGTTGGAAAGTACCACTCCTGAATCTCAATGACATGCAAACAACCGGCATATAAATAAAATTGGCCTTACAACATGGAACATAAACAGCTGGGCTGGAATCCTGCAGGACCCTGAATCAAAAGACTATCTTTCTTCCTAGGATACTGTACTGCTACAAGAAACGTGGGTCCAGGGGAATTTGCTGTTTAATGGTTTTCAATCATATTTTATTGGAGCAGTCCCTGGGGAGGGACACAGAAGATGTAAAGGAGGTTTAGGAATCTTAATCGCTACATCTTTGTGCGTAAGCACAAGGATGCTGCCATCCTATAAACAACATGCAATGGCTGTTCTTGCTCATTTTGCTCGATGGGATCTATTGATAATAAATGTTTATCTTCCCCCTCAAAAGAAGAAATTACAGACTGGGGAAATTTGGGCAGAATTTGAAACATACGTAGCAGATCTGCTCCAATCCTATCCCAATACATATGTGGTTTTGGGAGGGGACTTTAACGCCAGGATGCGCTCAAGTGATCACGCCCTATATTTCCAGCAAAAATCTTATCCCCCTACACCTAGTATAAATGGCCTTCCATTTGTTCAATAATCTAAAGATATAAAATCTAACTACTCTGGGCTCTTACTACATCAATTGACTACAAGGCTCAACCTGCACACTCCTAATGGTGCATTCGGGAAAGACCATCTGGTGGAATTTACCTATCTGGCGGGAACCAGAATGAGTCAAATAGACTGTCTTATTGTATCAACAAACTTGATTCCCTTTTTGAAGGACATGGAGGTTGTCCCAAAACTTCACAGTGATCATCTCCCAGTCTTATTGACTTGGAAAGCCCCGTACCCCTATCTATGAAGTGCCAATTGCTATATGCCTATGATACTCCCTGAGGGGGAAGCTTATTGTCATGTCAAATGGACCCCAAGGATGGACATGGAATTATGGGCTGTACTTGCATCAGACAACATGCAAAACATTAGGACATCTGTAATACTTAACACCCAAACCATGAGCCCGGTGGAATTATATCAGATGTTAGCCCGAGATTTGAAACAAGCCTTCACTCGGAGAGCAAGAGTGCCTCAACAACGGCACCACCCATACGGATGGCGGAGAATTTCTCCCCGAAACTTCGGGGGGCCGAGCGCCAACGTGTTCGGCCCCCCGAAGAAGTTTCGGGGAGAAATCCTCCGCCCCCCCCCCCCCGGGACGGGACTTACCTTCCCTGAATGTCCCTCCCGGCGGCGGGTCCGGCTGGCGGTTCATCCGGTGTTCGAGCGGGGCGGGAGCGGCAGCCGGTCTTTCGACCGGCTGCCGCCCCCGCCATTGCAATGAAAGAAAAAAAAAAACACGTCCCCTGATAGGCTACGTGACGATTCACGTAGCCTATCACGGCAAGATTTGCAAAGTCAGCCATGATAGGCTACGTGAATCGTCACGTAGCCTATCACGGGTGACTTAAAAAAAAAAAAAAAGCCCGTACGGATAATGGCGGCCCCCATAGGGAGCCGCCATTCCCGTTCCTTATTTGGTCGCTGTAGTCTACGTCAATGTTTACATAGACTACGGCGAAAATAAGGGCAACGCTATTTGCGTTGCCCTTATTTTCGCCATAGTCTACGTAAACATTGACGTAGACTACAGCAACTAAATAAGGAACGCGAATG
Organism: Heloderma suspectum; assembly: GCF_057233095.1. Taxonomy (NCBI): domain Eukaryota; kingdom Metazoa; phylum Chordata; class Lepidosauria; order Squamata; family Helodermatidae; genus Heloderma; species Heloderma suspectum. The sequence goes on from NC_139467.1 coordinate 14,016,717, forward strand.
GCGGCTCCCTATGGGGGCCGCCATTCGCGTACGCGCTTTTTTTTTTTTTAAAGTCACCCGTGATAGGCTACGTGACGATTCACGTAGCCTATCACGGCTGACTTTCCAGATCTAGCCATGATAGGCTACGTGAATCGTCACGTAGCCTATCAGGGGACGTTTTTTTGTTTTTGCTTTACTTTCGTGTTCGCGGCCGGGCGAGGCGGGAAGCCTCCTCCCTGGCCTGAATTTCGGCCGGGCTAGGCGGGAAGCCTCCCCCCCCGGCCTGAATTTCGGCCGGGCGAGGCGGGAAGCCTCCCCCCCCGGCCTGAACTTCGTGGGGGGAGCAGCGAAGCGCTCCCCCCCACCGCGAAAAAGCTGCGAGAAAAGGTAAGTGACTTTCGTTCACCCCTAACCACCCACCCTCGAAACCCTGGTTCAACAGAGAATGTTTTCAAGCAAAAAAAGCCTTATAGAAGGCCTATCAAAAGTATAAATTTAGTTCTGATCTGAAGGTGGTGCAACATCTTCTTGAACAGAAAAAATCTTATAAACAGCTACTGATACAAAAGAGAAAAAAAAGCTTGGAAGGACAACTCTGTGAAACTGATTTAAGCAACCAAATCTAAGGTTCTGACCATGTTCTGGAGGTTGATAAAGATCTCGCCAATTTGTGGATCAACATTGCCAGACTGTTATATTCACCTAAAGGCTTGGGAGAAGCATTTCCATCAATTATATAAGGATTTTGACGCTGCCCACATGGCCTGGAAAATTGCGCTTGAAGATACTCCGCCTTGTCTCCCGGTCTTGGCTTCAGAAATGTATGATCTAGCTGTCCAGATGAAAATGGGCAAAGCACTGGGCGAAGATCTGATCCCTTCTGAGGTGGTCAAAAACAACTTAGAATGGTGGGCCCTGGCTCTAGCCTCGCTATTCTCCTACATTGACATGACTGGGCAGATACCAGAACACTGGGGCTCTGCCATTATTGTTCCTACATTCAAGAAGGGAAAGAGAGACGACCCCGCAAATTACAGGCCCATCAGTTTATTAAGTATTATTGGTAAATTATACACCAGAGCCGCCTCCGCTGGAGCCGCCGCTGCCGCATCCGCTGCCAGGTAACCTCCGTCCCGGGGGGATTCTGCGGTGTGGCGGTGGGAGGAGGCCGTTCCGCCACGGATTCCGGACTCACTGGAGTCCATGGCAGAATTCTCTGACATCCCTAATGATCAATTATCAAAAAACAAAAATAATGACTTTTGCAAAAAGACCAAAAATCAGATCATGGATGATAAATCAGCACAAGATTGAGCAGGTCTCCCAATTTAAATATTTAGGGGTAGTCCTTCAAGCAAACGGTTCCAGGAAGGCTCACGGCAAATATGTGGCGTTAAATGCACAGAGAAATTCATCAGCAATAGCACAATTTATGAGAATGAAAGGTGACCACTATATCCCTTTAGCCCTCCAATTAGACCAAGCAAAAGTACTAGTGCAATTATTGTACAGCTCTCAATTGGGGCCTTTCCGGAATACCCAAATATTAGAACATCTACAATCAAAATTGATAGAGAAGGACAAATTGGAATACCCCAGAGAGACTGTAATCTTATTATTAGATCCCCTATCAGGTGAATTTAATAACATAGGTCTAGAGACTGTATCTGCTCATGTTTCAGCATCCCGTATTATATTCCTTGGGTAACCCCTATCCATCAATTGTTACCTACATAGTATTTTTTGATTCACATACTCATGATACTGTGAGGCGTTCCTCTTAAGACGTAAATATTGTCCATATGGTAAATTCCTTTACAGATGCACAGGGTGAAAATATTCAAAATGCAAAAGAGAATTCCTGTCAGTTGGTTTTCTGAATCCTCTAATGTATAGATGATTTTGTCTGCAGTATACCTCTGTATCTAAAAATGAAACACTCAGTGCATCAGAATGAGAAGAAAATTTTATAGTGGGATGTATGGTATTGATCCAGGTCAAAAATTGATGTAAAATGTCTTGTTTCAAAAATATTAGAAAGATATAATAAATAAAACGTTTATAAAAAAGAGAATATTTATAAAATGAATTGAAATTAATGTTACATATTGCGGTGTCCTCTAGGGATGCCATGAATAAATTTGCCACACTAGGAGCAACAGGACTTCCCATTGCTACTCCTCTAACTTGAAAATAAAATTGTTGAGAGAATCTGAAATAATTTTTCTCAAGAATGATGTCCACTAATCCCATAAGGAAATATGTGGGGGGTGGGGGGGAGAAAGATCATCCCTAATATCAAGGAAAGGGCTACAACTAACCATATACCTTTTCTATACATTTAAATGTGCAAGACGAGTGTCAAGCAATCTATAGCTGCTCATCCCATGCCCTAAGGTGGTTTACAAAACTGTACTACCTCTCTTTGGTACTAGTTTAAATACAGATGGAAGGTAATGATATTTTTTACAAGGCAGTTAAAGGCTACAACTAAGAGTATACTTTTTCCATACATATAAATGGGCTGCAAGTGGTCTATATATTTTTATTCATTTTTTATTTGTTTCCTCTGTACACAGCAAATTCAGAACTGCTATTTCAAGCATTTTTGGAAATTCCAGCTCTGACCACTATCTCCAAGAAGAGGTGACTGGATTAATATGAGTTTTACCAAAGTGCCAGCTTCTTACAGCTAGTTTATGGTGGGGATGTATGAAAGTCCCTTACCTGATCCCGAAGCTTGATTCGCAGTGGGGGGGGAGGCGCTCCATCCCTCCCCTCGAAATTCTGGCCGGAGGGGAGGCGCCCCATCCCTCCCCACTGAAATTTTGGCTGGGGGGGAGGTGCCCCATCCCTCCGGCTGCGAATCCTTCTGTCCTGCCAGGACGCAAATGGCGGCGGCCGTAGCCGCCGCCATTTGCGTCCCTGCAGTCAGCCATGATAGGCTACATAAATGTTCACATAGCCTATCACGGCTGAGTGAAAAGAAAAGAAAAACGCGCGTACGCAAAACCGCGCATACGCTATTTGCGTTCCCCTTATTTCCGCTGTAGCCTACGTAAATGTTTACGTAGACTACACGTGCCAAAATAAGGAATGCAAATGTACATTTGCGTACACGCTTTTTTTTTTTTTTTCCACTCAGCCGTGATAGGCTATGTAAACATTTACATAGCCTATCATGGTGTTTTTTTAAAATCTAGCCGTGATAGGCTATGTAAATCTTTACGTAGCCTATCATGTTTGTTGTTGTTTTTTTTAACTTGGAAATGGAGGCGGCGGCAGCTGGTCGGAAGACTGGCTGCTGCGGCCGCTGAACCGCCGCCGAACTGCCACCGGAGCCGCCAGGGACATTCGCACAAGGTAAGTCCCGTCCTGGGGGGGGGCAGAACCTTTCTCCACCTACTGCAGGGGGACGAATGTGCTGGCATTTGGCCTCCCCGAGATTCGTGGAGAAATTCTCTGACATCCCTAGTTTATGGAGAAAAACAGGCAAAGCACATTTACAATGAGAATCATTTTCTTTTCAACGTTAAGCATTGTTTAAGAAGCACATGGCTCACTTTCTGGGGTGTATCCAACACCAGTTTTACACATACCCTCATCCCGTGCTCTAAGATGGTTTACAAAAGTGTAATGGTTGCTTAAACTCCCTTTCCCTCTACCCTGGAACCTTTCTAAATTGCACCCCATGATCCAGCACCCAAAGGAGGACTTGTAAAATCCTAGCGCTGCTTGCCCCACCAAGTTTAAAACATGTCTGTTTTCAACAGAATTGTTGAAAAAGACTCTTTTTTGCTGCGTATCCTTGCACATTTCATTTTATCATTATAAGGACTACATTCCCTTTAATTTCCATACCTTAAAGGATAGCATTTTGTAATATTCAGCTCTACCATGTCTACACCCAGACACCTCTGATTAAGGAAGAGTTACTGGAGATGCCTTGGCTACTACTAGAGACATCTTGGCTAGCTGTATGTTCCATGCCCTTCTTCATTCTACATATTGAAAAGTCTGCAGCCCCAGACCCTTGCTTGCTAAACTGTGGTCTCTGCATCCAGTGGTTCTTTTGTTTGAATGTCTGTTGGTTGTAATCTCTGTTCGTGCAAAAGTAGTATTTTTTTTTGCATATCAGTCATGTTCAAGAGTGTATACAAAAGCTCAAACCAACCTTTTAAAATAGTTTTTCCTCCTTCTTCCCCCAACTCAAAATGGCATCTGACCCATGCTGCTTGGCTTACGGAAGCCCTTGTATTGTGGAGAAAATACACTGTATTGGCCCCAGGATCATAACCAGGTCATTTATAGTGTTAGAGGGGGCTAGAGATACATAATGCTTGCATAAGCTCATTATTGGTGCAATTCCCATGCTAGTAAGCCTCTGAGCATGTGCAGATGAGTCAAAAGGCTGATAACAGCCTTCTCAGGGAATTTCTTACTAATGAGTAGAAAGCCTTATCAAACACTCTGCCTGGGAAACGAAGTCTGTTTACAGGTGGCTGTGCTTGAGAACCAAACACTTCTATCCTATTCTGGGAATGAACACTAGAGGGCGATTGCTAGTGTCGTGCTGCCTCACTGCTGACATGTATTGCATAAAACCCATTTGACCCCATGGCTCGTGGTTCAGAGAAGCAGTCTGATCCAACCATTGGGTATGCCTGTGTGCTGTAGGTTACTCAATAGTCTCCTTGTAAGCAAACCTTTGAGTCTGATTTATCGCTATTTTGGCACTTTTAACCTAAGAGTTCAAAGCCCACGGCCGGGGCAATACATACACAAATGTGAAGGGTCTGCCCTAAGTGCTTACTGCTAAATTTGTAATATATTCAGAACTGTTTTAAAGATTACACTGGCTAGATTTATAAATACATACATGCATGCATGCATACATACAGTACATACATACACACATACATACATACATAAATGGTGTTCTCCAGAAAACACCAGCCTGGATGTTTGCTGGGTAGGTTAGTATAAAACCCTTCTATCAATGCACAAAGGTTGATAACACCATTCAAAAGTCCATTGCTTGCGCTGTGGCTGCATTCTACATCTAAAATTAGGATTAATGTTATTCTTTAATTTACAGGGTTTGTTGTAGATGATGTCACTAATGGAAAGCTTGCTGGGTTTAATTTAATTCAGGTCTTGCATTCTAGAAGCATGGTATCTGGAAAACCCTGTAGTATTTTTACTGTAACTATGGTGATGGGTCTTCTCACAGGTAAAGTTGCAGTATGTTTTAAAATACATTAAAACGCATTCTCAAAATAAAACAGATGTTCTGCAGGAGAAGAAAATCAGGTACTTAATGCAAATACCGTCTGTTTTCTCTCTCAGCGAGCTGGTTTCCAGGATAACAATGGCAGCTCACATTAAGGAGCGAGAGCTGTGGGGCATTCCTGGACTGCTTGCCGAGCCCTCCCTGGCTTGTGCAGTCCAGCTTGCAGGGGCAGAGGGCAGCAGGGATGCAGCGAGCACCTGTGATTGGCAGGTGCAAAGGAGTCCGTCCATCCCCACCCATTCAACTCCAATCTGGTACATACTGTGGATACGTAAATGCGGATATATACCCTGGAGTGGCAGTTCCTGCTGCTACCATTCCTGGCCAAGTTTGTGTAAAAGGTCAACCTTCTGCTGCTGGTCTAATGGAACGACCCCTCGTTCTAATACTTTGGATGTCTGTTTATTTATTGCTTTTACATCTGTGCCCAGCTTGTGGAACTGAGCCCACAAATCAGCATGGATATCTTCCTCTGGTTTTGAATATGTAATGACAGAAGCACCAACGTTCTGTGTTGGATTTGGTTCATAGTAAAACAGTATGTTTCAGACTAAACTTCCTTGCAAAATATGACTTGTCAATTTGTATAGATTTTGGCCCATGAAAGAGAAATCAGTTGAAGGTTTTGCAACTGGATGCTATGAAGGCATCCCAGCCAGGGAGGTGCATGTGGGAAGAGGCAATTCGCAGCTACTGAGTTTGCAAACAACACTTTACATTGGGTGTAGAAATGGACTGGGAGGCACTGGAGGTGACAAAGCACCTCTGCATGTAATATCCTTGCTTCACCCAGCCCTGGTTAGCACTTCTGTACCAGCTGAAGTTTCTGGGCTGTTTTTAAAAGCATTCCAATGTCCATTGCAGTAATGTAAAAGGAGAAGTCGTCTGGCAGGGATGGCCCTAACATTAGCCAGAGTGAGGGAACCATCTCAGCTGGCAGATGCTGGGGGACAGTGGCAGCCTCCTGAACTTCCTGTCTATTCCCCTACTTGAGGACTGAGCTGTGCAGGCCACACAACCTGTCCCCCACCTCTCACCAAAACTAACCTGTTGCCTCAGGTGTGGTGGGGGACATTACCTCACTGCCAATGTTGAAGTAAGATTCAACACCATCCCAGCTGACTTCTGTACATGGGGGCGGGGAGGGGTGCCATCTTGCCTTTTGCCTCAGGCATAGGCTGACCATATGTACCGTTTTAAATGGGACAGTACCATTTTTTTCATATTTCCCAACCATCCCGTCGTTTTAATATAAATGTCCCGTTTTTAATTTTTTGTAAAAAAACTGAACACGTTTATCATAAGGCTCTATACTAAACAATGCGTGCAGTAAAACTACTAGGGTGACGAAAGAGGAAGTTCCATTTCCTTTATCCAGTCACGGCCAGGCTTCTTGAGCCAGCGACGATCAGACACCGCCCCCTTGCTTGTCTGCAGTGGCGGGGAATTCAAGAGGCGGTCGCTAAGCCCCATTCAGCGTGTGGGAGCCAGGAGGGTGAGTCTTACTGTTATTTCTACCAGTTATTTCCGCCCATAGAGATTCTTTCTGCCCTACATTCAGTTTGATTCAGACTTTTCAGACTCATATTTCAGGCTGTTAGCTATTTTTTTATTACACCAGAACTCTCTGGTGGGACATTACATAACCCCGTCCTGTTTTTGTCATCCCAATATCCCGTTTTTGTCTCAAGGAAATATGGTCAGCCTACTCAGGCATCAAAATGTCTTGGGCCTAGGGATGGCGGAGAATTTCTGCCCGAAACTTTGGGGAGCCGAGCGCCAACGTGTTTGGCCCCCCGAAGAAGCTTCGGGGAGAAATTCTCCGCATCCCCCCCGCACCCCGCACCCCCCCCCCGGGACGGGACTTACCTTTCCCGAATGTCCCTCCGGGCAGCGGGTCCTGGCGGCAGTTCGTCGGGTCTTCGTCAGGGGCGGGAGTGGCAGCCGGTCTTTTGACCGGCTGCCGCCACCGCCATTCCAATAAAAGTAAAAAAAAACAAAATGCCCCCGTGATAGGCTACGTGACAATTAACGTAGCCTATCACGGCTAGATTTGCAAAGTCAGCCGTGATAGGCTATGTAAATCGTCACGTAGCCTATCACGGGTGACTTTAAAAAAAAAAAAGCGCGTACGGCTAATGGCGGCCCCCATAGGGAGCCGCCATTCACGTTCCTTATTTGGTCGCTGTAGTCTACGTAAAGATTACGTAGACTACGGCGAAAGTAAGGGCAACGCTATTTGCGTTGCCCTTATTTTCGCCGTAGTCTACGTAAAGATTTACATAGACTACAGTGACCAAATAAGGAACGCAAATGGCAGCTCCCTATGGGGGCCGCCATTTGCGTATGCGCTTTTTTTTTTTAAAGTCACCCGTGATAGGCTACGTGACGATTTACGTAGCCTATCATGGCTGACTTTGCAGATCTAGCCGTGAAAGGCTACATTAATCGTCACGTAGCCTATCACGGGGGCGTTTTTTTAAAAAAACTTATTATTTCGTGGCCGGGCGAGGCGAGGCGCCTCCTCCCCAGCCTGAATTTCAGCCGGGTGAGGCAGGGAGCCTCCCCCCCGGCCTGAACTTCGCGGGGAGAGCAGCGAAGCGCCTCCCCCCCCAACGTGAAAAGCTGAGAGACCAGGCAAGTGGCTTTCGTGCACTCCTACTTGGGCCAGCCCTGTTGCCTGGGCAGAGATCACTGAAGGCAGGACTTCTCTGTGCAGGTTGGGTTGTAGCTAACATACCAGTCTATGCTGCGGAAAAGGTGCTCCAAACTAGGGATGTCAGAGAATTCTGCCACGGATCTCAGTGAGGCTGAATGCCAGTGCATTCGGCCCCCCGAACTCCATGGCGGAACGGCCTGCCACCCCCATCCCCCCGCGGATCCCCCCCCAGGATGAGACTTACTTGGGGCAGATCTTCTGGGTGGTGGCGGCTCCGGCGGCAGCTCCAGCGGCAGCAGCTGCGGCGGCTGGTCTTCCGACCGGCTGCCACCGCCGCCATTTGCAGGCTTGTAAAAAAAAAACCAAAATGACGTGATAGGCTATGTAAAGATTTACGTAGCCTATCATAGCTGGGTTTAAAAACAACAACAACAACCGCGTACACAAATGGCATCGGCTACAGCCGCCGCCGTTTGCATTCCTTATTTTTGGCTGTCTTAGTCTACGTAAATATTTACGTAGGCTAAAAGGGTGAATCAAAAAGGGACGCAAATAGCACCCGCTACGCTATTTGCGTTCCCCTTGATTTTCGCCATCATAGTCTATGTAAATATTTACGTAGATTAAGATGGCCAAAAATAAGGAACACAAATGGTGGCAGCCATAGCCGTCGCCATTTGCGTACGCGGTTTTTTTTTGTTTGTTTTTTTCCCAGAGCCCTCCACAGCCGGAAATCCGGCTGCGGACACCTCTGGCCTGACTGGGCCTGGCCGGCTGCTCCGTGGAGCTGCTGCGGAGCACAGCCAGCCATTGGAGGATTCCGGGGGGGAGGAACGGAGCACCTCCCCCCCCATCGAGGATTCCGTGGGGAGGGACGGAATGCCTCCCCCCCACCATCAACATAATCCGCAGAAAGGTAAGTGACTTTCGAACATCCCTACTCCAAACCACAGAGGACACTATGGTGGATTGCTATGGAGGATTGCTTCTAGGCAAAGGAAATCAGCACGGGGTATTGTGCTCCATTATTGGGAAGTATGACTGGCCAGTTTGATCGTATTATGCCAGTGCTTTATGAGCTGCATGGCTATGGATGGCGCGAGCGTCCAGTTGGGGCTCAAGGCCTGGCAAGAAGTTGCGTGTTTGCACCTGCTCCCCAGCCCCCGGATGTCTGTTCATGGACCTGAGCTCTTGCCCGACTCATGGTGTGCTGAGTCAGGCAACAGGGCGGGCAACCGCTCCCTCAGCGAGCCAGCCGCCTGTTGCTGAGAGGGTAAGAAGGCAGCCCCTCTCCTCCTTCCCCCATCCTTGCTACGGCGGCAGTGGCATGGGACAGGCTGGTCGTTTTCCATAAGTCTCTTACACTTACATAAAATGACAAGCCTGTCCCTCGCCACGGCTGCTGCACGAGGAAGAAGGGCGATGGCGGCACCCCGGTGCTCTCACTGGAGGCCAGGGTGAGAGTTTGGGGGCTGGCTGCCAAAGTCCTTCTTCCCCACACCCAGCCCTTGACAGCTGGCACAAGGAAGAAGGGTGATGGCGGCACCCCGGTGCTGTCGCCCGGACCTCCTCTAGAGGAGGCCAGGGCGAGAGGCTGGGTGCTGGCTGTGCCAACGACTCAGCAATCACACCCATGTGGGCATAAAGCACAAGGGCTTGGCTGGAGTCCTTGGTGTGGAGAGGAGGGGTGGCTCACATAGCTTGCAGGTGAGCAGGGCAAGCTGGGAGGCTTGCCAAGCAGGTCTGGGCTGCATAAGCTGGGGTTGGGGAGCAGCTTGTTGAGCTCCCCATGACACAGATGGCGATGGGCTTGTCTATTCCTATGCATGACTGCCAGTCTGGTTCCAGGCCCAATTCAAAGTTCTATAATTAAACTACAAGTGGCTTGGGGACAGGTTACCTGAAGGGTTTCCTCCTTCCATATATGCCTGCCCAGACTCTAAGGATCATCCTCAGGGTCCCATCTCCAGGTTCCCCCATGGTATAAGGTGAGGTGGATGTCTACTAAGGACAGGGCCTTTTCAGTGGTGGCAGCCTGATTGTGGAATGATCTCCCCAGTGAGGCTGGCCTGGTGCCTATGTGGTGGTCTTTTCATTGTCAGGTGAAAACCACTTTATTTTCCCAGGCTTTTTAGTCCTGGGGAAAAATGTGAGAGTTCATTTTTAGATCTTTGCACTGCTGCTGGATTTTACCCAGGTTTTTACTTTGGTTTTATACCATTTTAAACCATTTTCATATTATAGTTCTTATTGTATTTTATGTTTTCCTTTTTGCTTTGTGAACCGCACAGAGATCTTTAGCAATTAGGTGGTATAGAAATGTAACGAATAAGTAAAAAAAAAAAAAAATTCAAAATGAGCTTCCGTAAGGTCTTTGGAGAAATCTAGCAGCAAAGTGGGAGACTCTTCTCCATTTTCTTTTATGACGTGCAAAGCATATGACATTAATCTCTAAAGTGACTTGTAAGGCAATATATAAAACTGAGTTTGCCTGGAAGGAGATTTCTATCGTTGCATGTCTACCCTGATTGGCTCTGGTTTACTCAGAGTCATTAAAAAAAAAAAAAAAAAAAGACAGTTCTAATATTATTCAAGGGATCAGGAAACATTTACTACATAAGGGAATATTTGTTTGCTCAAGAGGCCTGCTTTGAAAAGCTGCTTTGACATTCCCCCCACCCCCGCCGCTGCCATCATATTTACTTGTTCCAAATCCCTTTAACCTTGAGGGTAGGACAAAGAGTGGGGTGGGCATATTGTTTCAGATCCCCCACCCTTTCTGGGAAGTGTCTGTCTTTTCTTCTGGCTTTCTGGTTCAGTTCTGATCTAGCCCCCGGGCAACACTGGAATTATGGAGACCCCTCTGCACGTCTGCCTCCTTGTCATCTTCATAGGCAGAAGTGAGAAGTTCAGACCAAGAAGCTTCGTGGGTGAATGGGTTCCAAACCTGCCTGCCATTGCCTCAGGAAATTTGCTGCCTAATTAACTTAAACAGACGTCTGTCTGAGAATTCTCATGGCACCAATATGATCAGCCTATCACACTTCTGAAGGTGCAAACTGAGTAATCGCTGTGTGCCAGTACTGAAATAGGAAAAGCATACTGAAATGGGAATAACAGTATTATAGTGTCACATCTACAGTTGACTGTAGGGATGTCGGAGAATTTCTCCACGAATCTCCGGGAGCCCGAATGCCAACACATTTGGCCCCCCGAAATTGGTGGAGAAATGGTCCGCCACCCCTCCCGCCACCCCCCCGGGATGGGACTTACCTTGGCTGAATGTCCCTGGCCACCACCATTTCCAAGTGTAAAAAAACCCAAAAAAACATGATAGGCTACATAAAGATTTACGTAGCCTATCATGGCTAGATTTTCAAAAAACACCATGATAGGCTACGTAAATCCTTACGTAGCCTATTACTGCTGACTTTGGGGGAAAAAGAAAACGTATGAAAATGGCGGCGCCCATGCGTGCCACCATTTGTGTTCCTTATTTGGGCATGTGTAGTCTTCGTAAACATTTACGTAGACTATGGCGAAAATAAGGGCAACGCTATTTGCAAATAGCGTTGCCTTTATTTTTGCCGTAGTCTATGTAAATCTTTACGTAGACTACAGGGACCAAATAAGGAACGCAAATGGTGGCACGCATGGGCGCCGCCATTTTCGTACGTTTTCTTTTTCCCCCAAAGTCAGCAGTAATGTAAATGTAAATCTTTACGTATGTAAATCTTTACGGAGACTACAGGGACCAAATAAGGAACGCAAATGGCGGCGCCCTATGGGCGCCGCCATTTGCATATGCGCTTTTTTTTTTTTTTCAAAGTCACCCGTGATAGGCTATGTGACGATTTATGTAGCCTATCATGGCTGACTTTGGAAATCTAGCCATGATAGGCTACGTAAATCGTCACGTAGCCTATCATGGGGGTGGGTTTTTTGTTTTTTGTTTTACTTTTTTTTCGTGGCCGGGTAGACGGGGCGCTTCTACCCAGCCAGAATTTCAGCTGGGCGAGGCGGGGCGCCTCCCCCCCCTCGCCTGAACTTCGGGGGGAGAACTGAAGCGCCTCCCCCCCATGGCGAAGCAAGCTTCGAGGACAGGTAAGGGACTTTCATCCATCCCTACCGCCGCCCTTTGCGTACGCTGTGTGTTTTTGTTTTTGTTTTGGTTAGTTGTGATAGGCTACGTAAATTCTTACGTAGCCTATCACGCCTCTCTGGCTGGATGCAAATGGCGGCCACTACGGTGGCCACCATTTGCATCCGCACCAGCGAGTCCGCGGCCGGAAATCTGGCTGCGGACAGCCCTGCCTGCTTGGCCGGCTGCTCTGCAGAGCCACCGCGGAGCAGAGCCGGCCGTTAAGGATTCCGGGGGGGAGGACCGGATCGCTTCTCCCCCTGTCAAGGATTCCAGGGGGAGGGACGGAGCACCTCCCACCCCACCAAGAACAGAATCCGCAAAAAGGTAAGTGACTTTCGTACATCCCTACTGCCCGCCAGCCTCCAGCAAAGCCTCCTGGATCACTCCAGGCTTGTTTGGACTCTTCCTCCCAGCCATGGCTGGGATCCTGGTTATGATAGTTCTTCTGTAATTTTGTTCACGTATTTTGTTCAAGTACCAGAGATTCAAGTATCCTGGTTCATTGAGTCCTCCTTGCCCCCTTGCTTGTAGCTCTTAAATCTCATAAAGCCCACAGGCTTTCTAGAGATGGTGGAGCTTTTATTGCCCTCAGTCCATGTGTTCCTTTTCTGTCTGATTATGGCCTCCCGATAGTGAGAAGGGGGTCAATGCTTGACCACTGCTTTTAAGCTGTGGTCGAGAGAATTACCAGTAGTTTCCAGAAACTGGGATCCAAACCTGGGATATTTTTGCCTGCAGAGGATTTGCCAGAGCTCCTCCCCAAACTTTTTGTCCTGCCATCAAGAAGTGCCTGCTGTGAAAGGCCCAACTAAGCACCCAACACCAAAATTAGGAACTCCACCCATGCTGCTTCAATTCCTTCTTAGGGAGTGTCAGCTAGGGATGTACAAAAGTGACTAATCCTTTCGCGGATTATGTTGATGGTGGGGGGGAGGCATTCCGTCCCTCCCCCCGGAATTCTCGATGGCCGGCTGTGCTCTGCGGCAGCTCTGCAGAACAGCCGGCCAGGCCCAGCCTAGCCCAGAGCCATCCACAGCCAGATTTCCAGCTGCGGAGGGCTCTGGGAAAAAAAAACCCCGCGTACGCAAATGGCGGCGGATTTACGTAGGCTAAAACGGCGAATCAAAAAGGGACGCAAATAGTGCCCGCTACGCTATTTGCATTCCCCTTTATTTTCGCTTTCATAGTCTACATAAATATTTACGTAGACTAAGACGATGAAAAATAAGGAACGCAAATGGCGGCGGCCGTAGCCGCCATTTGCGTATGCGGTTGTTATTTTTTTTTAAACCCACCCAGCCATGATAGGCTACGTAAAGATTTACGTAAAGATTTACTATCACATCGTTGTTGTTTTTTTTTAAACCTAGCCATGATAGGCTACGTAAATCTTTATGTAGCCTATCACGTCTCTTTTTTTTTTTTTTTTAACAAGACTGGAAATGGCGGTGGCAGCAGCCGGTCAGAAGACCAGCCGCCACTGCCGCCGCCGAAACCGCTGCCGGAGCCGCTGCTGCCCGGAAGATCCGCCCCAGGTAAGTCTCATCCCGGGGGGGATCCGCGGGGGGGCGGAGGGGTGGCAGGCCGTTCTGCCACGGAGTTCTCAACAAGATCCGTGGCGGAATTCTCTGCCATCCTTGGTGTCAACCCATGAAGTACCTAGACATTTTGTGTCTTTTGAGACATATCCCCCCCCTTACTGTTTGTTCTGTTATTATTATTTTTCTTTTAAAACAGACTACAATATAAGTGAAAGAAATGCAGTTGGAAGGCTAGAAAGACAAAGCTGAAGGCCAAAGACTTTTATGCGCCCATCTAGTTTTCGGTATCAGTGTGCTGATATATCCTCCAATTTTCCAAAAGTGTTCTTCCCCTGTGAAAGGGCTTCCATGGTTCTGCCTTATTCTCATGGTACTTGGGAATTTCTATAAAATTTCTTTGGGTGTTGTGTTTGAGTGAAACTTATTATTGTGAGGTGGCCAAGGGTGCTGTGTGTGTTTTCTTTCTCTTACACATCTTCATCACTCTGGAGTCTCCCTGGCTGCCTGCACCTCCTGCTCTGAAAAAAAAGGCCTTCTGGGAGGATATGCTCATGACTTCTTCCCCTGTTCTTACTGAAGTGCAGGAAGCTGAGGATGCTGCAGCCCTCTGGAAAAATGATTGTCCAATGAAAGACAGGACCCTCTCAGACATCCTTGGCTACCTTATAACTAAAGTAAGTGCAAGAACCCCACATCCAATTCTGCAGCCAGAAATGGCGTCCAGCGTAGGAGACACCATTTGCGTCCCTGCATTTTGCCATGATAGGCTACATAAAGATTTACATAGCTTATCATGGCTGACTGCAGGGACGCAAATGGCGGGGGCTACGGCTGCCGCCATTTGCGTCCTGGCAGGAGACGAGGTTTCGTGGCTGGAGGGACGGGGCGCCTCCCCCCCGGCCAGAATTTCGGCGGGGAAGGACAGGGCGCCTCCCCCCCAGCCAGAATTTCGGTGGGGAGGGACGGGGTGCCTCCCCCCTACCCAGAATTTCGGAGGGAGGGACAGAGCGCCTCCCCCTCACCGCGAAGCAAGCTTCGGGATCAGGTAAGGGACTTTCGTCCATCCCAATCTAGGGATGGCGGAGAATTTCTCCCCGAAACTTCGGGGGGCCGAGCGCCAACATGTTCGGCCCCCCGAACAAGTTTCGGGGAGAAATTCTCCGCCCCCCCGCCCCCCGCCCCCCCCCCCGGGATGGGAGTTACCTTTGGCGAATGTCCCTCCCGGCGGCGGGTCCGGCCGGCGGTTCGGCGGGTGTTCGTCCTGGGCGGGGGCGGCAGCCGATCTTTCGACCGGCTGCCGCCGCCGCCATTGCAATAAAAGAAAAAAAAAACGCCCCCGTGATAGGCTACGTGACGATTAACATAGCCTATCATGGCTAGATTTGCAAAGTCAGCTGTGATAGGCTACGTCAATCGTCACGTAGCCTATCACGGGTGACTTAAAAAAAAAAAAAGCGCGTACGGATAATGGCGGCCCCCATAGGGAGCCGCCATTCCCATTCCTTATTTGGTTGCTGTAGTCTACGTAAAGATTTATGTAGACTACAGCAACCAAATAAGGAACGCGAATGGCGGCTCCCTATGGGGCGGGAAGCCTCCCCCCCCGGCCTGAATTTCACGGGGGGAGCAGCGAAGCGCCTCCCCCCCACTGCGAACAAGCTTCGAGGACAGATAAGTCACTTTCGTCCACCCCTAAAATGCACACAGATAAGAAAAGCCAAGAAAATCTTACAAACGCCTCTCAGCTAGGGATGTACGGATTCCCCACCATACGTTCTGGTGGGGAATCCGTGGTGGGGGAGGCAATCCGTTCCTCCCCTGGAATCCTCTGGAGTGGCTCCACTCCACGAAGATTCCTGGGGCGGGGGAGCCCGGCTTGGGGGCCTGTTACCTTGCTGCCTGCTGGCCAGAGTCATTCGCTTCCTCCCTGCCTATTGCCATTTCTTTTTTTCTGTTTTTTTAATGGCAATCGGCAGGATGTGCCCATAGACTTATACACAAATATAGCCATCAATCTTCCATTTAAGTCTATGTGTCCATAGGCTTATGCGCAAGATTCATGGCTCTATTTTGCATATAAGTCTATGGGCACATCCTGCCGATTGCCATTAAAAAAACAGAAAAAAAGAAATGGCAATAGGCAGGGAGGAAGCGAATGGCTCTGGCTGGCAAGAAGCAGCCGAGTGCCATTCTACCTCCAGTCCTCCTGGAGTGGGGGTAAGTGGTGCCAATCTGCTCAGATTACTGAGGCTTTGAATCCGCGGCAGACTTCTCCAACATCCCTACTCTCAACTCACAGTTGTAGCTGCCCTGGTTCCTATGAAGCAGCAGGTATTACCCTAGGGGCTGTCTATCCCATCAGGTGGTGCACCTTCCCCCTCTCAGATGAGAACCAAGAACAAGCCAGTGTGTTAGGATTTTATAGGTGTCTCTCCAAAGTTCCAGAAACTGTCAGCAAACACATGCACATTCCTCTCTTAATTTAGTAGAAAACAGAGGACCTTAACTTCCGGGCAAGAAAAGACGATTTCCCGCAACAGAGAAAAACAATCTTATCTTCAAAAAGCATGAAGTCTAATGAATGGTGTTATAAGAAAAGGAGTTCATGACAACTGAGTGTGGTTAGAAGACGAAACCACAAGTACATGCATAAGACAGAAGAATAAGGAGTGCAAAGGTAAAGGGGCCATGTGCATAAAAGAAAAAGGTTGTGTGCGCCAGGGCTAATTAATATGCAACATTGCACATGCTTGTTTTTACATAGACTATAAAAGCTTCTGTGCTGCAACACAGAGACACTTCTCCTTTTGATATAGAGGTGCATCCTCCGAGAAGTCTTGCTGCAGCAGAAAATGCCACACCCCGAGTCCAGCTTGCCTGGCTTTGTGGTGGGCCATTGCGGGGGGTGGGGTGAGGTGACATCCTCGGCTGCGATTGGTGGCCTGAGGTGGTGCCACCAGAGGTGGGAGTGGGCGGGGAGCTGTCTTAAGCTCTCCACACCACTCCCCAATGCCTCTCTGGAGCACGGCTGCCCCCCGCCCTCCCTTATGCAGTGTGGGATCAGTCTGGTTGTCCTTTCGGGGGCAAAGTAGGAATTTTTGGCTCACAGTCTTATTGGCCTGGGCTGTGCGTCTTTTCGCCTACTGCACACTAGGGATGGACGAAAGTCCCTTACCTGATCCCAACGCTTGCTTCGTGGTGGGGGGGAGGTGCTCCGTCCCTCCCCCCAAAATTCTGGCTGGGGGGGAAGCGCCCCGTCCCTCCACGCTGAAATTCGGGCCGGGGGGAGGCGCCCCATCCCTCCAGCCACGAAACCTCGTCTGCTGGGATGCAAATGGCGGCGGCCGTAGCTGCCGCAGTTTGCGTCCCTGCAGTCAGCCGTGATAGGCTATGTAAATGTTTACGTAGCCTATCACGGGTGACTTTAAAAAAAAAAAGAAAAAAGCGCGTACGCAAATGGCGGCGCTTATGTGCACCGCCATTTGCGTTCCTTATTTTGGCAGGTGTAGTCTACGTAAACATTTACGTAGACTACGGCGAAAATAAGGGCAACGCTATTTGCGTTGCCCTTATTTTCGCCATAGTCTACGTAAATATTAATGTAGACTACACGTGCCAAAATAAGGAACACAAATGGTGGCGCCCATGGGCGCTGCCATTTGCGTATGTGCTTTCCCCCCCCCCAAAGTCAGCCGTGATAGGCTACGTAAACATTTACGTAGCCTATCACAGTGTTTTTCTAAAATCTAGCCGTGATAGGCTACGTAAATCTTTACGTAGCCTATCACGTTTGTTTGGTGTTTTTTTTTTTACTTGGAAATGGCGGTGGCGGCAGCTGGTTGGAAGACCAGCCGCCGCCGCTGAACCGCCGCCGGAGCTGCCGCCGCCAGGGACATTCGAGCAAGGTAAGTCCCGTTCCGGGGGTGGCGGGGGGGGGTGGCAGACCGTTTCTCCACCAATTTTGGGGGGCCGAATGCGCTGGCATTCGGCCTCCCAGAGATTCGTGGAGAAATTCTATGACATCCCTACTGCACACTGTAAATGGGGTGGGTATGTCCTTAGGCTAATCTGTTGTTTTAGGGCTAATTTACAGTCACATTCTGGTGCTGGTGGATGGACATTCGGGAAGAGAATAGCAATGGTGAGCATTTAGAGGCACAGTTATTGTGACAGGTGACACATGAGGCCTCCTGCTCTGGGTTTCGTGGCCCATCGGGGGGATAAGGGTTACCTGGGAGGCCAACTCACCTCACTTACCTGGTGTTGTGCGTCATGGGCGGGAGTGACAGGGGAAGGCCTACCTCCCACAAAAGGGGTAGCCTTGTGGGGTGGTAAGATGACATGCCACCACACAGGGTTTGAATGCTTTTGCCCATTTCAGGGACAGCTAGGGGCTGCCCCAGTTGAGTTGCCCATAGGGATGTCAGAGAATTCCGCCATAGATCTCGGTGAGGCTGAATGTCAGTGCATGTGCCCCCCCAAAATCTGTGGCAGAATGAAGAACCCCCCCACCCCACGAAAGGTGCATGAAACATGACACTTACCTGGTGCCGTTCGCGTTGCTTTGTGAATGGTGGTCGCGGCTGCGGCCGCCATTCACTTCTTCATTATTGCCATGATAGGCTACGTAAATACTTACGTAGCCTATCATGGCTAATGCAGGGATGCCATTTGCGTCCCTGCAGAGGCCGTGATAGGCTACGTAAATATTTACGTAGCCTATCACGGCAAAAAAGGGGAACGCAAATGGCGGCCGCCATAGCCGCCGCCATTTGTGTTCCCTTTTTTTGCCATGATAGGCTACGTAAATATATACGTAGCCTATCATGGCAAAATACATGGACACAAATGGTGGTGGCTACGGCAGCCGCCATTTGCATCCCTGTGCAGCCCATTGGACAGAAGCCCGGCTGCGGGTGGCCCGTCCTGTTTTCCCCTTTGCAGATTTTGCCATAGCCGCCACCATTTGCGTTCCCTTTTTTTGCCATGATAGGCTACGTAAATATATACGTAGCCTATCATGGCAAAATACAGGCGGCTTGGTGGAGAAAGACCACACAGGTAGTACCAGTACAGAATAAACATGCAGAGTGGCTTCTGCCATGCCCTTTGTCCTAGTGCGCGTATGAGTGCAGGGAAAATAAATATTAACATCAGCACAGGCAGAACTAACAGGCAACAATATGAACCAAACCTGCAAGGTGAGGAGGAGGAGGAGGAGGTTAGCAAAATATATCAGCTAAGTTTAAATTGCACATCTAATTAGGAATGCAGCCTGCAAAGGACAAGCAAGCAAAGGTTTTGAATTGCAAATTGGGGGAGGGGGGTAGAAGACAGATAAAACTGACAGAATCATAATGCCCTAAGTGGTGGAGAAAGGGTAGCTCCTGTCAAAAGGCTGTGTCCTGCCCCTTTTCCCAGATGGAAGATGATTTATGGCCTTGAGCCACTGGAATCCAACCCTTTCTGGATAACCCACCTCAGGGGAGAGATCAGTGGATCAGGGTTATATTACCCCTGTCAGGCCACCATGAACCAATAGGGTTTTACCCTGGTGATACATGTAGTTTAGTATATGGAAGAAGTTTAACAGAATTTTAAAAAGAAAAGCATGAAGGAAATGTACAGCTAATGCCATGTTCAGCTATGTAGATGTGCGGCCACAATTCCTAAAAATGTCATAATTGCAGCTTTGACAGAACTATCAGCATTTAAGCTAGGGATGTTAACCACTAATGCTGAAAATCAGCTCTTGGAGACAAGACACAGGAAATTCTCTCTTGTTGATAGTTTGACATTAAGCTGCCTATTCGTTTCCTGCAGAATATCTTTTTATTTTTTTGAGAACGTATTCTAATGTATTTTAAAACATACTGCAAGTTTACCTGTAAGATGACACATCACCATAGTCACATTTAAAATGGGCTTCTAAAAAGCATGTTTTAGAATGCAAGATCTGAATTAAATTAAAGCCAGCAAGCTTCCCATTATTTTAATTATCTACAAGAAACCCTGTAAGGTAAAGAATAGCGTTGATCCTAATTCTAGATGTAGAATGCAGCCACAGCGCAAGCCATGGAGTTTTTTGCACAGTGCTGGTATCAACTCCCTGTGAGTCGATACAGGGGTTTTATATTAACCTACCTAGGAACATGTGAGCTGGTATTATTCTGGAGAACACAACTGGGGGGGGGGGATATTGAAGCCCATCCAGTGTACTTTTCAAAGCAGTTCTGAATATATTACAAATTTAGCTGTAAGCACTTAGGGCAGACCCTTCACATTTGTGTATTTCCTCCACAATGCGAAGGTCTCTGAAAGCCAAGCAGCATGGCTCAAATGCCAATCTGAGTTGTGGGGGGGGGGGAGGAGGAGGAGGAGGAGGAAGAAGAAGAAGAAGACGATGACTATGGAAAAAGTTGTTATGAGGTTTTGTGTACACTTCGTACATGACTGATATACAAAACATACTACATTGTAAAACCAGAGATTACAATGAACAGGCATTCCAACAAAAGAACCACTGGATTCAGAGACCCCAATTGAGCAAGCGAGGGTCTGGGGCTTCCAACTTTTCAATATGTAAAATGGAGAAAGGCGTGGAACATACAGCTAGCCAAGGTGTCTCCAGTAGCAGCCAAGGCATCTCCAGTAACTCTTCATTAATCCTATTAGCTGTATTTAGAGGTGTCTGGGTGTGGACATGGTAGAGCTGAATATTGTACAATATTAGCCTTTAAGGTACAAACATTAAAGGATACATAATCCTTAAAGTGATAAAATGAAATGCAAGGATAAACAGGAAAAAGGAGTATTTTTTTTTTCTACAATTCCGTAATGTAGACATATCTCAAGCTTGGTGGGGCAAGCACCAGTAGGATTTTAAAAGTCCTCCGTTACATGCTGGATCATGGGGTATAATTTAGAAAGGTCTAGAATCAAGGTTCCAGGGTAGAGGGAAAGGGAGTTTAAGCAACCATTACACTTTTGTAAACCACCTTAGAGCACGGGATGAGGGTATGTATAAAACTGGTGTTGGGTACATCCCAGAAAGTGAGCCATGTGCTTCTTAAACAATGCTTAACATTGAAAAGAAAATGATTCTCATTGTAAATGGGCCTGTTTTTCTTCATAAACTAAGTGTTTGAAGCTGGTACTTTGGTAAAACTCACGTTAATCCAGTCACCTGATCTTAAAGATAGTGTTACTCTGTCAGAGCTGGAATTTCCAAAAATGGTAGACGTTCTTTGTAATAGCAGTCCTGAATTTGCTGTACAGAGGAAACAAATAAAAAAGAATAAAAATATAGAGACCACCTGCAGCCCATTTATATGTATGGAAAAAGTATATGCTTAGTTGTAGCCTTTAACTGCCTTGTAAAAAATATCGTTAGTTTCCATCTGTATTTAAACTAGTACCAAAGGGAGGTAGTACAGTTTTGCTTTTGTTTGTTTTTTACGGTAGAAAGCAGCCATGTATGCCTTTAGAAAAAGATTAGACCAGTGATAGGCAAGATGGCCCCCTCCAACTCTTTTGAAGCACAACTCCCATCAGCCCCAGCAAACATGGCCAATGGTCAGGTATTGTGGAGGTTGTAGGGTTTTTTTTCCCATACCAGATAAGGGTGGACAGATCAGACTGGGTTGAATCCAAGGTCTGCCTTCTGTTGCCAGAAGGGGTCTACTAATAAAATGTGCCTCTGTCCGATTTTGGAGACCCCCCTCTCCCCTACACCACAACTCCTCCCCCTGACTATCCATGTCACATTTTCAGAGGGCTGGAGGGGCTGCCATGGGGAGGAGGGGATGGGGATGGGAAGTCCATTTCCGCCAGCCCAGTTGCACAGGACTAAATCTGGAATCAACTCCCCGTTTCCTGTCCCTTTCAGATTTGCCTGTCTTAAGTCAGAAGTTCATTTCATCCTGTTTCTGCATTAATTTGTTTTTTGAAAGAAAAAGGATCTGCATGAAAATTTGTATTCAAAGGTATTGTCTTATCATGCAGACTCTACTTTTTAACAATAATAATAATAATAATAGTAATAATAGTAATAATAACAATAATGGCTTCTTGTTAAGTTCAGATCTCCCCTTATTTTGTTACATCTTGAGCTATCTGTCCCAAAGTACTAGAAACTGTCAAAGACAATGAGAACATTCAGTTCTGAGGAAAATTGGACAGGCAAACACTGAGGAGAAATAAACAGAATGTACAAACCCAAGCCCAACCCATGTTTGGCTGCCAGCTTCTATTTGACATTTAGCCTTCATTCTTGCTAGTTGCTACAACATTCAATAAGGAGCTCCTCTGAAATTTTCAAAAATAGCTCTCAAAAAAAGCCAAAACTGTAACAAGTGAAGAAAGGAACTGAAGCTGGGATGGGGGGGACAGGAGGGGAGAGACAGCGAAAGAAACAAAAGCCAGCCAAAGTTTATCCCTTCTTAGCCTGACAGCTTAGCTTTCAAATGTGGGCCTCAGCTGAGCAATAGATGAAATAATAACAAAGCAAAGAATAATTGGGAAAATCCACAGAGCTAAACGTGAGCACAGCTTCTCCTTCTTCGTCTCCATCTTCTGCTTCTGCTCCTTCTGTTTCTTCTTCTACAAAACACAGACAAGGGGCTTTTTCACATGGAACTTTTATCCTGCTATTGAGATTGCTCAGTCATGGAGGTTTACTGGCCCTTTACTTGACGTCCCGAACCTCCAGGGCATCTCCTGCACTAAATGACCTGTATTCCATTTTTAAGTAGATTGGAGATAAAATGAAATATCAAATTCCCCACTTGTGTTCTGCTTGAGTTCCCTCTGTGAAAAAGGAAAAGCCTTAAGAAGAGGAGCTACATTAATTAAACATATGGATGACTCAGAGAAGATGGAGAAGGAGGGGGAAAGGGAAGGGGGGAAAGGAAGCACGTGTAAAGGGAGTCCGTTGTGATCCTGCACTTCAAACGGAAGCAGAAAGCCCCCCCCCCTTTAAATGTGGGATTTTAGGCTAGTGTAGAGATGCTCAAGGTAGGGACGCACAAGCCCAACTCCATCCGGGGCGGGGGGAGATCAACAAACTGCCCCCGCAGCTCACGCAGGCCAGGCCTGCTCGGTGAGCTTCTCTGCTCACCCCACCAGCCCACAAGCTGCGCGAGCTGCCCCTCTTCCTTGCACCAGCTGTCAAGGGCCAGCGTGGGGAAGGAGGGCCTTGGTGGCCAGCCCCCAGCCTCTTGTCCTGGCCTACCTAAAGGAGGCCTGGACGAGAGCACAGGGGTGCCGCCGTCACCCTTCTTCCTCACGCCAGCTGTCAAGGGCCGGTGCAGGGGAAAAGGGCCTTGGAGGCCAGCCCCCAGCCTCTTGCCCTGGCCTTCTCTAGAGGAGGCCAGGGCAAGAGCACTGGGGTGCCGCTGTCACCCTTCTTCCTTGCACCAGCTGTCAAGGGCTGGCACAGGGAAGGAGGGCCTCAGCAGCCAGGCCCTAACCTCTCACCCTGGCCTCCAGCATGTGGGGAGGGGGGAGAAGAGGATAGGTGCCTCCTTCTTCCCTCCACCCCCACCTGCTACTGTGGCGGCAGCAAGGGACATGCTCATTTTCCGCAAGGCCAGGACAACTTACGGAAAACAACCAGTCTCTCCCATGCCACTGCTGCTGTAGCAAGGCTGGGGGAAGGAAGAGAGGTGCTGCCTTCTTCCTCCCTCCTTGCTGAGGGAGCAGGTGCCCAAGTTCTTGCTCGACTCAGCACGTTGCGAGTCGGACAAGAGCTCAGGTCCACGAACTGGTGTCCAGCAGGAGGCCTGAACTGGCAACTTCTTGCCGGGCTTCGAGCCCCCCTAGCCAGATGCTCGCGCCATCCCTAGCTCAAGGTATGTGTGTTTCTGGTGGTGGCTGGGGGCAGGGTTTCTGCTTGTTCTAAATTCTAGACAGTCTAGTAGTAACAGGGTCCAAGGCCAGTCATGTCAATCTATGTGTTCACTCAGTCAGAGAATGGAGTAAGACATGTGGACCCTGTTACTAATAGACTGTCTAGAATTTAGAAAAAGCAGCCACATCCACCCCAACCACCACCACCACAGACACACACACACACACACACACACCACCTCCACAAACACACACACACAAACCACCACCACACACACAGCAAAAACACACACACCTTGAGCATCTCTTGTTGTTGTTGTTCAGTCGTTCAGTCGTGTCCGACTCTTCGTGACCCCATGGACCATAGCACGCCAGGCCTTCCTGTCCTGCGCTCTCTCCCGGAGCATGCTCAAGTTCATATTCATTGCATCGGAGATGCTATCTAGCCATCTCATCCTCTGCCGTCCCCTTCTCCTTTGGCCTTCAGTCTTTCCCAGCATCAGGGTCTTTTCCAGGGAGTTTTCTCTTCGCATTAGGTGGCCAAAATATTGGAGCTTCAGCTTCATTATCTGTCCTTCCAATGAGCACTCAGGGTTGATTTCCTTTAGGATGGACTGATTTGACCTCCTTGCAGTCCAGGGGACTCGTAAGAGTCTTCTCCAGCACCACAGTTCGAAAGCATCAATTCTTCGGCACTCAGCCTTCCTTATAGTCCAGCTCTCACAGCCATACATTACTACTGGGAAAACCATAGCTTTGATTAGACGGACCTTTGTCGGCAAGGTGATGTCTCTGCTTCTTACTATGCTGTCTAGGTTGGCCATAGCTTTCCTCCCCAGGAGCAAGCGTCTTTTAATTTCATGGCTACAGTCACCGTCTGCAGTGATCTTGGAGCCCAAGAAAGTAAAATCTGTCACTGCTTCCATTTCTTCCCCTTTTATATGCCAGGAAGTGATGGGGCCAGATGCCATGATCTTCGTTTTTTTAATGTTGAGTTTCAAACCAGCTTTTGCACTCTCCTCTTTCACCCTCAACAAGAGGCTCTTGAGATCCTCTTCGCTTTCTGCCATTAGGGTGGTATCGTCTGCATATCGGAGGTTGTTGATAATTCTCCCAGTAATCTTAATTCCGACCTGTGATTCATCCAACCCGGCATTTCTCATGATGTACTCTGCATATAAGTTAAATAAGCAGGGTGACAATATGCAGCCTTGTCGTACATATGCACGACAAGGGTGACAATAATAAGCAGGGTGACAATATGCAGCCTTTCCCAATTTTGAACCAATCGGTTGTTCCATGTCTGAGCATCTCTACACCAGCCTAAAATCTCACATTTAAAAGGGGGCTTCTGCTTTTCCAAACTTAAGATTGGAATAATGGGAAACTGAGGGAAAGCAAAATTGACAGATTTATCCATCCCTAAGATGACCCATCTTCCAAGCACATTCCTTGTACAAAAATATGGGGGCAGCTATCTTTCTGTCCAAGGAATGCACCTTCTATGAAGATGAAACATTACCACATAGAGCCCCATCTATTTGTTTATTTATTTAAAATATTATTTTGCTGCCTACCATTACAATGTATCCAAGTTGGGTACAAAGAGAATGCTACAATATAAATGTGCATAGGAGTTTTAGAAAGGTAAAGGTAAAAGTGTAAAGGTGTCCCCAGCCAGTTGTGTCCAACTCCAGGGTGTGGTGCTCATCTCCATTTCTAAGCTGAAGAGCCAGCGCTGCCCGAAGACACTTCCATGGTCATGTGGCCGGCATGACTGAACACCGAGGCGCACAGAACGCTCTTACCTTTCCCGCCGAAATGGCACCTATTTATCTACTTGCAATTTCTTGCTTTTGAAGTGCTAGGTTGGCAGGAGCTGGGACTGAAGACGGGAGCTCACTCCGTCACGCAGCACTTGGGTCTCGAACTGCTGTCCTGCCGACCTTCCAGTCTGCAGTTCAGCATCTTAACCACTAAGCCACTGTGGTCCCTGCTTTAGAAAGGTACAGGTATACAAATAACAATTAACAAATCAGTAGGCCATAAACTTAAAATTATATCAAGCATCATGTATCAGTAAATGCCAAGGCAAAAGCAAATGTTTTCAATATGTGCCTTAACCACAATAGAGTCTGTGCATGTTTTATTTTGAGGGGGGTATTGCAGGGAGTGGGCACCACCACAAAAAAGGCCCTGTTCCTGGTTGTCAAGAGGTGGGGAGCAGCAGGGTATAGCTAGGGATGGGTGAGAACAGGGCCAACATCAAGAGCAGGGATGGTTGGGCACATGCCAAGAGCACAGACCCCAGCAGGGCTGACTAAGAAGAGCCCCTTGGAATTGTTGCTCCTCCCCTTCACCCTCACAGCCTGTTTAGAATCATAGAATAGTAGGGTTGGAAGGGGCCTACAAGACCATCCAGTCCAACCCCCTGCTCAGTGCAGGAATCCAAGTCAGAGCATCCCTGACAGATGGCTGTCCAGCCTCGCCTTGAATGCCTCCAGTGTGGGAGAGCCCACCGGCACCCTAGGTAATTGGTTCCATGGTCGTATTGCTCTAACAGTTAGGAAGTTTTTCCTGATGTTCAGCCGGAATCTGGCTTCCTGTCACTTGAGCCCATTAGTCCATGTCCTGCACTCTGGGATGCAGAATGCATCACCTGCCCCTCACTCTGGCCCAGACAGCGGTGGTGGTGCGAAGGAGGAGCAGTAGATGCCATGGCCTCCTTGCTCCCTGGTTCTCTGCCTGTCAAACAAGCAAGTGGTGGCAATGGTGAGGAAGAGGAGGAGGAGCAAAAGCAGCTGGTGACAATGGCAGTGAGAAGGGAGACTCCCTGGAAGAGGGGGGGGCATCGGAGGTGTCTTGCCCAAGGCTCCCCCCAAACCGGATGCCAGCACCAGGTGAGAACATCATTTTGGTTCAGTCTTGATAAGGATTTCCCCAAACTCAGAAAGTTCTCTATATTGGGGGGGGGGGAGCTTGAGATTTTAAAAAATCTGATGTGAGAGAAACCAAAACTGGCAGATTCATCCAGGCCCAGGGTTTTGAATTATTTGTGCTTGAAAGCCTGTCTCTGAATCCCTGTTGTAGTCAAACATGTTTGTGGGGGAGAAGTAGGGTTGCCACCTCATTTTTTCCCCTAACAGGCTCTTCTTCTGCAACAGCTGTATGACAGGCAGGTACACCGTGGCCTTCTCCAGGCTGGGATTGGGAATAGCTGTGGCTATTGAATTTGGCCGATGCAGTTGGGTGGGAACTTCAGTTCATTTTTTATCAGAATTTACCATCCTTTGCAAAGTTCTTCACATTCAGGACAGAAAGAACTCAAGATTTAAGGAATGTGAATGTTGGAGAAAGTCACACTGACAGCTTTGCAAATCCCGAGGTCTAGCACCACCAATCAGAACATCTGCAGCGGCTGGCCACAATGCCGGATGCTCTGCCAAACCATGGCTGGCGATCAAAAGTGTAAAAGAAGGGGAGGGAAGAAAGAAACATGGTCTTGCCATCTCATCTAAGGTATTAGCAAACAGAGAAAGAAAGAAAGAAAGAAAGAAAATAAGAAAGAGAGAGAACACACTCTCACATGAAAATATTTCAACTTTTATGTCCACCCCCTGTGAAAGTTTTCTGAAGATCCACCCCATTCAACCCAGTCCTAATATTTCTTTAAACAAAAATGGAAAATCTCCCCTCTCCAAAACTAGGCAAAGTGTTGATCTAATTACAGCTCCCAATGCTGGATGCAAGTCTGTAGATTTGAATGAACAAGACACCCTCAGTGGGTGCAAGTAAAAAAATAAATTGGAACTGTCTATCAATTTATGTTTATGGCATATAGAAGGGGAAGAAATGGAAGCAGTGACAGATTTTACTTTCTTGGGCTCCAAGATCACCACAGACGGTGACTGTAGCCATGAAATTAAAAGACGCTTGCTCCTTGGGAGGAAAGCTATGGCAAACCTAGACAGCATAGTAAGAAGCAGAGAGATCACCTTGCTGACAAAGGTATAATCAAAGCTATGGTTTTCCCAGTAGCAATGTATGGCTGTGAGAGCTGGACTATAAGGAAGGTTGAGCGCCGAAGAATTGATGCTTTCGAACTGTGGTGCTGGAGAAGACTCTTACGAGTCCCCTGGACTGCAAGGAGGTCAAGTCAGTCAATCCTAAAGGAAATCAACCCTGACTGGTCATTGGAAGGACAGATACTGAAGCTGAAGCTCAAATATTTTGGCCACCTAATGCGAAGAGAAAACTCACTGGAAAAGACCCTGATGCTGGGAAAGATTGAAGGCAAAAGGAGAAGGGGACGGCAGAGGATAGATAGATAGATGGCTAGATAGCATCACCAATGCAATGAATATGAACTTGAGCACACTCCGGGAGAGAGTGGAGGACAGGAAGGCCTGGCGTGCTATGGTCCATGGGGTCACAAAGAGTTGGACACGACTTAATGACTGAGCAACATGCTGCCTCTATCGCATCTGCAGAGTGCTGAACAACAATCAATTTATGTGGCGATATACCTTTTAACTGCTGAACAGGTGTGAGCAGACCCACCAGAATGTTCCAGAACTATGATGTGAGTCCTACTGCCCTGAGGAACTGCATATCAGTTGACCAAAGATGACAACAGTTACTGCATCAATAACCAACCATTTGTTTGTGATCCCTGCAAATGTTGAGACAACCACAGAAGATGCCAGAACTGTATCTGAAAAAGATGTCATTTATTAAGTACTGTGCTATAAAAAGGACTACATTATATCTGTCACACTGGACTATCAAATTGTATCAGCTCAAATGAACGTGGATTTATCTGCCAGCAATGTATCCATACTTTCCTCAGTGCACTCCCTATCTAAAGATGGCAACTGAAGTTTGGTAACAATGGGATCAGTGAATTGTCTACGTGCAGGAAATGAATGGGTCAGGGTCACATCAAAGAATTCAGTGGTGAAAAAGAGATGTTAGAAATGTCTTGGGAAGAACTGGTGTGTGTGTGTGGGGGAAGGCAGTAATATATACTGTGGACATTAGAACTATTCCTAATGAATTAATTTATATTGAGAATGAAGTGTGTAAGGTAACTGGAAAGATATATACTAAAATTACACATAGATTGGATTTGTTGGGGCAGTTATTGCCACATTGGGTAAATGTAGAAAGCCACCATCACTGTCCATTTTAGAAAAGCAGGCATAAACTCTGAAAAATGTGCCAATTGCTATTCACTTTCTCATATAGAGTCAATATTCTTCAACATCAATACTCTTGGGATAAATGTTAAAAATCATATGAATGGTTTATATGTTATAACTTGCCAAAGATGTATAAAATGCATGGTTTTTCTAGGTGTACAGTAAAATGGGCACAAAACTGTATAGAGTTAAGCAGAATTGCTGTTGTCTGAAAACACTTTAAAGGTAAGAGAGAATATAAGGAGGAGGGTGGTAGGAGGAACAAGGAAAGCAAGATAACAATGTGTGTGGGGTGGGTGGGTTGAGCACTGTATGGAGCTGCTAACTGGTAGGGTTTCTGGCCAGTTGTTGTTTTTCAGCTCAGGTTTCAATGCAGTTGTGACTATTTCAAGTCCGTGGGATGTTTATTGCTGGGAAATCTGACTCTTTTGGGCTCAGTGGCTTTCTGCAGTGTCCCTGGCTTTGCTTGCATTTGCAAATTGAGTCACAGGTTTCTTCCTGAACAGAGCAAATTCCTTTGTTTTTTTGTTTTTTTAAATTTGCATAAATAAAAATTGTTGCAAACTGCAGATACAATTTGCATGACTTGCACAAATTTCAGCTATAATTTGCATGATTCACACAATTTATGGCCAAAATTTGCGCAAATTTCACAAAATGTGGTTGCAATTTGCACAAATTGCTATTTATGCAAATAATGGTATTCAAAAACAAAACATAAGCAGAAATCTGAGTACTGGCCCGACTCAATGCGGACTGAGTTGGACCATCTCACTGGGAAATGAGCCAAAGTCCGAGGGTCTGAGCTAATGAAAGTTCAGCGAGCAGATTCCTCCGACATCCCTAGTATGCTATGGTCATGGCTGGGAATCTTCCATGGTGCACTGAAAACTGGTGCCAGGCACTGCTGCCATCATTTTACTACTCCATTTGTGCTCTTGGCGGAGCGTGATTTCACCTTGGTTTAATCGAAAATGCACCCTTTTCAGCAGCACACACTGGCAGCCATTTGGATGTGATGGGAAGCACAAAAATGGATGCGGAGCATATGCCATGTCTTGGTAGGGCTGGAAAAATGAGTGATGTTCGAGCTTGTTGAGATTCTCCATTTCCCATCCATTTGCCTTATTCTCATTCCCAAATGTTTTGAACAGAAAAAAATGTGCATATTCAATCAGGAACTAAATGTGGGTTGCTTTGTTTTCTTTAAGTACACACTCCCCCACCCCCACCCTACATAGAACATGAAAATGTGTCCTGTCTGAAAAATGTACCTTTTAAAGTGTGCATTTTCAAAAAGAATGCATTTTGAAAACCCAATTGCAAGCTTTAAAATGTGTAAGCAAGTAAGACTGACTGTTGGGATAAATCAGGTAAGACACTGTTATTTCGGGAAGCCATCCTTGAGAGAGTCTTATCAGAACTTGTTTCTTTTTAATAGTTTTAATAGTTCTTTTTGGCATTTATTTGCTCAGTTGCTTCCGACTCTTTGTGACTTCATGGACCAGCCCACACCAGAGCTTCCTGTTGGCCGTCACCACCCCCAGCTCCCACAAGGTCGAGTCTCTCACCTCCAGAATATCATCCATCCATCTTGCCCTTGGTCGGCCCCTCTTCCTTTTTCCTTCCACTTTCCCTAGCATCAGCATCTTCTCCAGGGTATCCTTGTCTTCTCATGATGTGGCCAAAGTACTTCAGTTTTGCCTTTAATATAATTCCCTCAAGGGAGCAGTCTGGCTTTATTTCCTGGAGTATGGACTGGTTTGATCTTCTTGCAGTCCAAGGCACCCGCAGAATTTTCCTCCAACACCACAGTTCAAAAGCATTTATCTTCCTTCACTCAGCCTTCCTTATGGTCCAGCTCTCGCAGCCATAGGTTACTATGGGGAATACCATTGCTTTAACTATGCAGACCTTTGCTGTCAGCGTGATGTCTCTGCTCTTAACTATTTGATCAAGATTTGTCATTGCTCTCCTCCCCTAGAAGTAAACGTCTTCTGATTTCCTGGCTGCAGACAGTGTCTGCAGTAATCTTTGTGCCTAGAAAGATAAAGTCTGTCACTGCCTCCACATTTTCTCCCTTTATTTGCCAATTATCAATCAAGCTGGTTGCCATACTCTTGGGTTTTTTTAGGTTTAACTGCAACCCAGCTTTTGCACTTTCTTCTTTTACCTTCGTCATAAGGTTCCTCAGCCCCTCCTTGCTTTCAGCCATCAAAGTGGTATCATCTGCGTATCTGAGATTGTTAATGTTTCTTCCAGTGATTTTAACTCCAGCCTTGGCTTCATCAAGCCCAGCACGTTGCATGATGTGTTCTGCATACAGGTTGAATAGGTAGGGTGAAAGTATACAACCCTGCCGTACTCCTTTCCCAATCTTAAACCAGTCCGTTGTTCCATGATCTGTTGTTACCATTGCTACTTGGTCGTTATACAGATTCCTCAGGAGGCAGAGAAGATGATTTGGTATCCCCATACCACCAAGAACTTGCCACAATTTGTTATGATCCACACAGTCAAAGGCTT
This sequence comes from Heloderma suspectum, assembly GCF_057233095.1. NCBI lineage: Eukaryota > Metazoa > Chordata > Lepidosauria > Squamata > Helodermatidae > Heloderma > Heloderma suspectum. The sequence goes on from NC_139467.1 coordinate 14,047,912, forward strand.
TAGAATAGTCAAGAAAACAGAAATAGATGTTTTTCTGAAACTCCCTGGCTTTCTCCATTATCCAGCGGATATTGGCAATTTGGTCTCTAGTTCCTCTGCCTTTTCTAAACCCCGCTTGTACATCTGGCAATTTTCGTTCCATGAATTGCTGGAGTCTACCTTGAAAGATCTTGACCATTACCTTACTTGTATGTGAAATAGGTGCCACTGTTCAATAGTTTGAACATTCTTTAGTGTTTCCTTTTTTGGTATGGGGATATAAGTTGATTTTTTCCAATCTGTTGGCCATTCTTGTGTTTTCCAAATTTGCTGGCATATGGCATGCATCACCTTGACAGCATCATCTTGCAAGATTTTAAACAGTTCAGCTGGGATACCTGGTTGTCTCCTGCTGCCTTGTTATTAGCAATGCTTCTTAAGGCCCATTCAACCTCACTCTTCAGGATGTCTGGCTCTAACTCACTGACCACACCATCAAATCTATCCCCTATATTATTATCCTTCCTATACAGATCTTCCATATATTCTTGCCACCTTTTCTTGATCTCTTCTGCTTCTGTTAGGTCCTTGCCAACTTTGTTCTTGATCACACCCATTTTTGCCTGGAATTTACCTCCGATGTTTCTAATTTTCTGGAAGAGGTCTCTTGTCCTTCCTATTCTATTATCTTCTTCCACTTCTGTGCACTGCTTGTTTAAAAATAATTCCTAATCTCTTCTGGCTAACCTCTGGAATTTTGTATTTAATTGGGCATATCTCCCCCTATCACTGTTGCCTTTTGCTTTCCTTTCTTGGGCTACTTCCAGTGTCTCAGCAGACAGCCAACTTGCCTTCTTGGTCTTATTTTTCTTTGGGACGTTTTTTGTTGCCGGCTGCCTCCTGAACAATGTTGCGAACTTCTGTCCATAGTTCTTCCTTTAATTGTTCTACCATGGTGTTTTATTCTTTTATCTTTGCTGTTCACCACTCCAAAATCTTTTAACGTGGAGCAGTATATAAATATTCTAAATAAATAAAATACAGGAAGAAATAATGACATCAAAATGGAAAACTGAGGTGAGGGAGAGGACAGGCAGAGTGGAATAAAGTGACTGGACTTCTGAACAGAAGCAGTGCATACTGCAGGATGTTGTTACAGGTCCCACTAATTTCTTGCTTGTTCTCAAAGGCATTCTTGCCATTGAAGCATATGTACTTTTGATATATGTCAACACAGCCGAAGTATTGTTGAATCTGGACATGTGTTTACTTTGTTACAAGATAAGCTACTTTGGACAGAAGTCCTTGAGACTGGTGCCAACAGGAACATTCATTTCCAAGTGAAAACAGGAAGGGTCAAGCTCTGAGGAAAGTGTAATAGAAGCTGTAATTGGCCACGCTGAATTCATTTTTGGGTGGGCATGAGCTCATTACAGGATTTGCTGGCACTGGTCTCCCACTCCAGCAAAATGACACAACTGGCCCGCTAACAGCATGTGCACAGTGGCAGTGCCAGGGCCGGACCACAGGGCAGAGGTCTAGGGCTGTATGCTTGGGTTATGGCCCCCTGACAAGCAATAGTTTGGGCTCCTCTGGAAGCTCCTCCTTCTCCTCCTTTAGAAACCCTAGTAAAAAGAAGCAGTGGCAGGAGGCAAGTGAGGTCTGCAGGCTGATGGTGGATCATAGAATCATAGAACAGTAGGGTTGGAAGGGGCCTACAAGACCTGCTCAATGCAGGAATCCAAGTCAGAGCATCCCTGACAGATGGCTGTCCAGCCTCATCTTGAAGGCCTCCAGTGTGGGAGAGCCCACCACCTCCATTTTCAAGGAAAGGGAATTCTCCCCCTTAATTTTGAATAGCAGCAAGCTGAACCAATTGGACACTGCCTTCAAGAGGACACAGCTAATGAGAGCACAGGATCAGTGATAAGACTGGACAGGCATAGCTTGGGCAGAGTGGTACAGGCACTAGTAACCTCAAGGTTGGACTTCTACTGCAACGTGCTGTATGGGAGGCTGCCCTTAAGGCTGTTCTGCTGCTACTAAAAAAGAAACACTGTGGCAAGCAGCCAGTCAATGCTGGAGGCTGACAGTGCACCATTTTAAAAGAAAGGGGATTTCCTCCTTTAACTCTGAATCACAGTAGGGAAGTTGGAGGAATCCATTTGGGGAGTGGAGCTTGGAGAACTCAGACCCCCAGACTCCGGCTCAATCATCCATGAGTTGGCCCAACTCAATGCATGATGAGTTGGGCCAACTTGCAGATTTTTCAGGGGGCGCACAAAGCGTAACCCCCCACAACCAAGAGGTGACCCCAATTAATGCAAAGGTGACTGGAGTTAATCAGTCAGTAGGCATGGGGGGTTGGGGTGCTTAGCAAACAAACAAATCATACTGGTGGTAGGCAATATCTTGGATGAGGCATCTCCCCCCCCCACACACACACCCCTCGGAAGAAAGGAGGGATGTCTCTTCTGAGATGGTGCTTGCTGAAACAGGTTCATACCTTGTTGCCATAGCAATTGGCTGGAGTGGATCTCGATGATTTGTATTATTATTCTTGCATTGTTAATAAATTACCAGTTATGGGCCAAATTTAGGGATGTACGAAACCCCGCTTATCTGGCTCCGCTAGGTTCCGCTGGGGGGGGAGGCGCTCTGTCCCTCCCCCCTGAATCCTCCGCAGGGATTCCGTGGAGCCGCTGGCCGGCTCCGCCAGCAGCCGGACATCCGGCCGCTGGCTAGCAGGGACGCAAATGGCGGCTGCTGTCGCCGCCGCCATTTGCGTCTCTGAATTCAGCCATTATAGGCTATGTAAAGACTTATGTAGCCTATCACGTCTGGGTTAAAAAAAAAAAAAGCGTACGTAAATGGCGGTGGCTACCGCTGCCACCATTTGCATTCCTTATTTTTGGCCTTCTGAGTCTACATAAATATTTACATAGACTAAGACGAAGACAAGAAATGGGAATGCAAATAGTGTAGCGGACGCTATTTGCATTCCCCTTTATTGTCACCGTCTTAGTCTACGTAAATATTTACGTAGACTAAGGCAGTGAAAATAAGGGGGAATGTGAAGCAGCTGGGCCAAAGCCGAAAGGACACTCAGCTGTGGATGTGTCTGGTGGTGAAAAGAAAATCAGATGCTGTAAAGAACAGTATTGTTTAGGAACCTGTAATGTCAGATCAATGAATCAAGGTAAGCTGGAGGTGGTCAAACATGAGATGGCAAGATTGAACATCGACATCTTGGGAATCAGCCAACTAAAATGGACAAGCATGGGCGAATTTAATTCAGGTGACCATCATATCTACTACTGTGGGCAAGAATCCCTTAGAAGAAATGGGATAGCACTCATAGTCAACAAAAGGGTGGGAAAAGCAGTACTGGAGTCTTTTCCAACAGCATAAGAGGCGACTCTACACATGGACATCACCAGATGGTCAATATAGAAATCAGATTGATTATGTACTTTGCAGCCAAAGATGGAGAAGCTCTATACAGTCAGTAAAAACAAGACCTGGAGCTGACTGTGGCTCAAATCATGAGCTGCTTCTTGCAAAATTTTGGCTTAAATTGAAGAACGTAGGGAAAACCACTAAACCATTCTGATATGACCTAAATTATATCCCTTATGAATATACAGTGGAGGTGACAAATAGATTTAAGGGATTAGACTTGATAGACAGAGAGCCTGAGGAACTATGGACAGAGGTCCATAACACTGTTCAGGGGGCAGCAGCTCCATCCATCCCAAAGAAAAAGAAATGCAAGAAAGCAAAGTGGCTGTCTGATGAGGCTTTACAAGTAGCTGAGGAAAGAAAGGAAGTGAAAAACAAGGGAGAAAGGGGAAGATATATCCAACTGACTGCAGAGTTCCAGAGAATAGCAAGGAGAGACAAGAAGGCCTTCTTAAATGAACAATGCAAAGAAATCAAGGAAAACAACAGAATGGGAAAGACTAGAGATCTCTTCAAGAAAATCGGAGATATCAAGGGAACGTTTTGTGCAAAGACGGGCATGATAAAGGACAAAGAATGCAGATAGCATCACCAATGCAATGAATATGAATTTGAGCACACTCTGGGAAAGAGCGGAGGACAGGAAGGCCTGGCGTGCTATGGTCCATGGGGTCATGAAGAGTTGGACACGACTTAATGACTGAACAACATGCTGCCTCTATCGTGTCTGCAGAGTGCTGTCCCAGGAGGCTGTTCCAAGTGGTCCGGAGCCTGGTCGGTTCAGTTGCTCCGGAACTGCTGGAGCATTCTAAGGCCTCCTGTGAGGCCTGGGCAAGGCACTTTGCAGATAAAATTGATCAGATTAGGAGTGTTATTCCGTGCGCTGTGGATACAGTTAGTGAGCAGGAGGCGGTCTGTGGCACACCGGTTTTGTGGGATTGGTTCCAGCTTCTTCCTTCTGATGAAGTGGACAAGGTGCTTTCATCTGTAAGGCCTACCACCTGCTTACTTGATCCTTGCCCATCTTGGCTCATTATGAGCTGCAGAGAGAGGCTGGGTGAGGGGATCAAGGCGGTGGTGAACGCCTCCCTTGAGGAGGGAGTGATGCCATCAGCCCTCAAGGAGGCAGTGATTAGGCCACTTTTAAAAAAGCCCTCCTGGCCCCCAAGTTCTGAACAACTTTTGCCCAGTCTCAAATCTGCCTTTTTTGGGCAAGGTGATTGAGCAGGTGGTGGTGATGCAGAAGGCACACTTGGAAGAAGCCGATTATCTAGATCCTTTTCAGTCAGGCTTCAGGCCCGGGCATGGGACAGAAACAGCCTTGGTCACCTTGGTGGATGATATGAGGAGGGCTCTGGATAGTGCCGAATGCTCCTTCCTTGTTCTCTTTGACCTCTCAGCAGCTTTTGATACCACTGACCACGGTATCCTCCTGGACCGCCTGGAGTGGTTGGGCATTGGAGACACCGTATTACAGTGGTTCCGGTCCTTCCTCTCTGGCAGGTACCAGAGGGTAGCACTGGGAGAGGAGGTTTCGGACCCATGGCCGCTCACTTGTGGGGTGCCACAGGGTTCCATCCTCTCCCCAATGCTATTTAACATCTATGTGAAGCTGATGGGGGCTATCATCAGAAGGTTTGGGGTGCGGTGTCATCAGTATGTGGATGACATGCAGCTCTACCTCTTGTTCAAATCTTCACCAAGGTTGGCCGTAGAATCCCTGTCCAAATGTCTGGAGACGGTGAGTGGCTGGATGGGGAGGAATAAGCTGAAGCTGAACCCTGACAAGACCAAGGTACTTTTGGTGGGAGACAAGAGGAGGTTGGGGGATGTTGACCTGGTGTAGAATGGGGTACAGTTACCCTTGAAAGACCAGGTCTGCAGCTTGGGGGTCATCTTAGACTCCCAGCTGTCCATGGAGGCTCAGGCGTCAGCTGTGAGCCAGACAGTGCTGTACCAACTCCATCTGATACGGCGGCTGCACCCCTACCTTCTCGACCATCTGCTCCCATCGGTAGTACATGCCCTGGTCTCCTCTCTTTCAGTCAGCTTTAATGAACTCTACATGGGGTTACCCTTGAAGGCGGTTCGGAAGCTGCAGCTGGTAGAGGACGTGGCGGCTCACCTGATTAAAGGCAGCTGCCGGTGAGATCATATCACTCCAGTGCTGAAGGAGTTGCACTGGCTACCAGTTGTTTTCCAGGCCAAATTCAAGGTGTTGGTTTTGACCTTTAAAACCCTATATGGCTCCGGCCCAGCCTATATCAAGGAGTGCCTCTAGCTGTCCAGCAACACCAGATAGGCCGCTCAACAAGATCAGCCTCGGATGGCCTTCTCTCTGTCCCATCAGCCAGGACAGCTAGGCTGGTGAGGACGAGGGAGAGGGCCTTCTCTGTGGTGGCCCCCACTCTGTGGAACTCCCCCCTAGGGAACTCCGCCATGCCCCCTCTTTAATCAGCTTCCACCAGGCATTAAAAACATGGTTGTTCAGGCAGGCATTTGGGGTGGGCTAGGGTAATTTTAGAAATGTGATGTTTTTAATGTTGAATGTTATTGTGTAAACTGTTTTTATTGTTGTACATCACCCAGAGTGGCTGGGTGACTGGCCAGATGGGCGATTAATAAATTTAATAAATAAAAAAATAAATTAATAGAGATGGGCAACTCCTCCAACATCTGGTCTGGGGGGGGTCCACCACAGGGAAATCTGGGCCACTTTGAACTAAGCGGATTTCCCTGAGCCCTGGTGCATCCACCAGATTTTGTGGGGCATCTTTCCAGATTTTGTGTGGGCATTTTTTCAAAAGGCAAGATATGCTAACGGCAGCTGCCATTAGCCTATTTTGGGAAATCACCACCATAATTATGCCATTTGCAGCCACAAAGCACTTACCTCTAAGTAAATTGCAGCCATAAAGTGCGTACTTCTATGTAAATTTCCGCTGTAAGAGCTTCACGGCCACGATGTAGAAGGAAGAGCTTTACAGCTACAAATGGCATAGTTATTGCTGTATTTTTCCAAACTAGGCTAATGGCAGTTGCCATTAGTGTATCTTGCCTTTTCAAAAGCTGGAATGATGCCCCATGCAAAAGCCAGGGATGTGCAGGTGAGGAGGGCTAGTCCACTGTGGACTCCACAGGTTGGATTCTTGGGAATCTGGCTGCATTGGAGTCTGCAGTGGATTTCTCCAGCATCCCTACTTGCCAGCCCAAGATAGCAGAAATCCTTGGGACCAAGATGCTGCAGTCTGTTGAACCTGAGACCCCTGAACCTGGACCAGAGACTGCAGTCCCTGAGCCAGTGCATGAATTCGTTTTATTTTATTATTCATTTAAATTATTTTTAGACCACCCTTCATCCAAAGATATCAGTGGCTTTGCAGCATGGGGGCAGCAGACTCACCTCCAAAGGCCTCACACTCCACCACCAGTGCAGGCAGAGTCCCAGGCAGGAGCTTGTGGAGATGTGACGGCATGCTCAGCCCATGGCTAGAGACCTGCCCCTTTAAGGCCTTCCACTTTTCAAGAAGGGGTGGGGCCTGAGAGGGGGAGCTGGATACTATTTTTAGTCATTTTATTTATTTATTACATTTATATCCCGCCTTTTTTCCTCCTTAAGGAACTCAAGGTGGCCTACATAGCCCTCCTCTTCCTCCATTTTATCCTCACAACCACAACCCTGTGAGGTGGGTTGGGCTGAGAGTCTGTGACTGGCCCAAAGTCACCCAGTGAGCTTCCATGGCCCAGTGGGGACTAGAACCCTGATCTCCCAACTCCCAATCCAACACTCTAGCCACTACACCACACTGGATATCAAGGCATCATTCTGGTTCCTGGTGTTGTTACAGCAAGTTGCTGAGTAAGAGCTTTGCTTGGTACTGGGATGGTTCTCTCCCCCTCCCCCCCCCCGCATCATAACTTGAGGACCAGGGCATGGCAGCAAAATCAAGCCATCTTGGTTGTTGGAATAACCAACAACCAGTTATTGCTAATATGAGCAGAATTCAAGGAGAGTTGAGGAGACAATGGTATTTGGAGAAACTTGGTGGGCTCAGACATCACTCATTATCCCTCCCTGCCTACTTGCAAATGATCTAGGTCTGGGATTCCTGGATTGAGTGTGGGCCCCCAAACTAGTCATATAAGGCCCCCTCCAACTCCATGATTGCATTATCACAGGAGCTACTTCACTTGATCCCGGAGAACCCAAAATCTGGGGCATTGCTAATGACATCGCCTCACCTGTAGCTAAGAGAGCAGCAAGGAGACTGCAGGCCAGGAGAGACCACATGGCGAACAAGAAAAGATGGGGTTGCAGGTTGGACTCTGGCCGAGATAATTCAGTTTGCACCTTCCATCTGAATAATCTCTGTGTCCCAATATACTGAAATGGGAATAACAGTGCTATAGTGTCACATTTAGAGCTGACTGACTCCCTAGGCTCTGTTATAGCATGATGACTTAGATGAGTGGCAGCTACCTGCTATTCGACAGTTTCCACCAGCTTGGTTGGGGTTGGAGAGAAACTGCTCAGAAGCCCACAAAGGAGAAGCAAGTTGAAGGGTTGGTTGGCTGGCAGTTGGTTGGCAAGAAGGAGTCTTGGCTGGCAGTTTACATGGGCCTAAGTGAGGGACCTCCTCTTCTGATTTTGAGGAATTACTTCCATCTTGTTCAGACTGAGGATGTGGGCAAGTTGCTTGGTGGACTGAGGGCTGACCACCTTCTTGTTGGCCCATCTCTAGCTTTGAAACCACCCAGAGAGCTTCGGCTCTAGGGCGGTACAGAAATATCATAAATACGAAATGATAATGTGTGGTCATGATCATAAGTGCTTCCTTGTGCAGAAGTTGTGTTTCTGTTACATTAAAAGAAGCAATTATAAGGTCATTATGACAGAAATCATGATTGTTTCCCACTATCCTAGATAATTATCAGCCAATTTCTAATGTATCTTTTTTGAGTGAGCCTCTAAAATTGATGGTAGCAAATCATCTCCAAGCTTTCTTGGGTGAAGCTCTTGATTTGCATCCATTCCAGTGTCGGTTCAGCACCAGTGTGGGGACGGAAGTGGCCTTGGTTGCCTTGGGGTGCAATGCAATCCTATGCATGTCCCCAGTCCATGATGACTGGGGAATGCTGGGAATTGTAGGACCTTTTTATGTCTAAACATGCATAGGATTGCATGCCTAGTGTATGATTTACACTGGAAACTGGACAGAGGGAAGTGTGTCATTATTGGTTCTGCTGGACCTTTCAGTATCATTCAGTATCATACACCATGGTATCCTTCTGGGATCTTTAGCTGGTATGGAACTTTTACATAGGTTCTGGGCCTATTCTGCTGAAGATTCTCATAAAGTGATGGTGGGAAAATATTGTTTCACCCTTATGCTATGGACTACATAAGGGCTCTGTTTTATCCCATTTGCTCTTTAGTATATACGTGATGCTCCAGTGGGAGAGGTCGTCTGGGGGGTTGGGGTTGGGTCTCATCAATACTGTATGCATATGATACCAAGCTCTATCTCTCTGTTTCCACTGATGCCTTGGAGGCTGTGGTGGATGTTCTGAATAGGAATGGATGAATCTTTCCATTTCAGCTTCTCATGCACACAGAAATGCACACAAATTTTCATACTACTTAAAAACAACAACTCAGCATTTGAGAAGAGCTCAATTTAGGATTGGAAAATTTCTCAAATGTCAAGATGAACTGAAGTTTGGAAAAATGAGAAACTGAGAGAAACTGAAATGGACAGATTTGTCCACCTCTTGTTGTTGTTGTTCAGTCGTTCAGTCGTGTCCGACTCTTTGTGACCCCATGGACCATAGCACGCCAGGCCTTCCTGTCCTCCGCTCTCTCCCAGAGCGAGCTCAAGTCCATATTCATTGCATCGGTGATGCTATCTAGCCATCTCATCTTCTGCCGTCCCCTTCTCCTTTTGCCTTCAATATTCAAGACATAAGCTCAGACATTCTCAAGCCAGAATTGTAGTACAGACTGAAATTCTGAAGCAATAAAGGAACTGTGCTTCTCCCGCATTGGCAACTATCCTTGCCTAGTTTATTATGTACAGAGAATTGTTTACATGAGGGAGCGTTAAAAAAATGAAGCCGGCTGCTTTCTGAACAGAATTTGACTACCTTGGTATACCATGCATTATGCAGAATGAGGTAGGTGGGCTATGAGTTTATTTTGTTTTATTTATTTATTACATTTCTATACTGCCCAGTAGCCGAAGCTCTCTGGGCAGTTCACAAAAAAGGTTTTCTTTTACAGTCTGCTGCAACCATTTGACAAGATGGAAATGTAAAACAAAATACTGTGGATTCCAGATGTTCGGTCAAACTCTTTTTGTGTGGCTTTGTTATTATACATGGGAGTGGCGATGGGGGAGAGAGCTCTTGGGAGTCATTTCCAAGTAGTTGAAGTCATCATCTCCAGTGCATACAGGGCCAAAATAAGTCTGTATTAAAAAAGCATAAAATATATTATTTAAGAGGAAAATATAATAAAAAGAGTTCCCGCAATATCACCAGGGGCCTTTATGCATGATCAGCCAATATATGACCTTTTTTTTTTTTTACCTTTGCACAACACTCCTGTAAGTTTGTCCCAGTGTCAATAGCACATTTCCACATCTGTACATGAATGGGGAAGAATAGAGGGAAGAGAACTCTCAAGCACAGCTGGAAATGTGAGCAGCTAAACTGGAGTGGAATTAAGACATGAAGTTCATGCAACAGAAAGAGGAACAGTGCATTCACATAGAACAGCTCTTTTGACACTGCAGGCATGTTTCTTTGTGAATGTGCAGAATGTGCAAAAAGCATCTTGATTAAGGAAGGGTGAGAAATTTTCTTTGTTGAGATATTTTGCAGATTTACCCAGTTTGCAATTCCTGAGCCTTTCAGCAAGCCAAGATGGAGTCGTGTTCCAAAATGTGAATTTTTGTGAACTTTCCTATGCAGCTCATCTCAGGAAAAATGCACACAGAAATGCCCTTATTTTCGCCGTAGTCTACGTAAACATTTATGTAGACTACAGCAACTAAATAAGGAACGCGAATGGCGGCTCCCTTTGGGGGCCGCCATTCGCGTACGCGCTTTTTTTTTTTTTTTTAAAGTCACCTGTGATAGGCTACGTGACGATTCACGTAGCCTATCACGGCTGACTTTGCAGATCTAGCCGTGATAGGCTACGTGAATCGTCACGTAGCCTATCAGGGGGTGTTTTTTTTTTTTTTTTTAACTTTCGCGTTCGTGGCCGGGCGAGGCGGCAAGCCTCCTCCCCGGCCTGATTTTCGGCCGGGCGAGGCGGGAAGCCTCCCCCCCCGGCCTGAATTTTGGCCGGGCGAGGCGGGAAGCCTCCCCCCCGGCCTGAACTTCGCGGGGGGAGCAGCGAAGTGCTCCCCCCCACCGCGAACAAGCTGCGAGAAAAGGTAAGTGACTTTCGTCCACCCCTACACTTACCTTTCCGCGGATTATGTTCATGGGGGGGGGGAGGCATTCCGTCCCTCCCCCCGGAATCCTCGACGGGGGGGGGAGGCAATCCGTTCCTCCCCCCTGGAATCCTCCACGGCCAGCTGTGCTCCGCGGCAGCACCGCGGAGCAGCCGGCCAGGCCCAGCCAGGCCAGAGCCATTCACAGCCGGATTTCCGACCGCGGAGGGCTCTGGGGAAAAAAACAAACAAATCCGCGTATGCAAATGGCAGTGGCTACGGCTGCCGCCATTTGCATTCCTTATTTTTGCCCGTCTTAATCTACATAAATATTTACGTAGACTATGACGGCAAAAATAAAGGGGAACGCAAATAGCGTAGCGGGCGCTATTTGTGTCCCTTTTTGATTCACTGTTTTAGCCTACGTAAATATTTGCTACGCTATGCTATTTGCGTTCCCCTGTATTTTCGCCGTCATAATCTACGTAAATATTTACGTAGACGAAGACGGCCAAAAATAGGGAACGCAAATGGCGGCGGCCGTAGCCGCCGCCATTTGCGTACGCAGTTGTGTGTTTTTTTTTAAACCCAGCCATGATAGGCTACGTAAATCTTTACATAGCCTATCACGTCTTTTTTTTTTTTTTTTACAAGACTGCAAATGGCAGCGGTGGCAGCTGGTGGGAAGACCAGCCACTGCCGCCGCTGCCGCCCGGAAAATCCACCCCAGGTAAGTCTCTTCCCGGGGGGGATCTGCAGGGGGGCGGGGGGGCAGGTCGTTCCGCCACGGCGTTCGGGGGGCCGAATGCACTGGCATTCGGCCTCACCGAGATCCATGGTGGAATTCTGACATCCCTACATCCTAAACATATTTTTCCCTGAAAAAAATCATATCTTGATTAATTTAGGGCTCAGTCCTATTGCTTACACCTTTGATACTCATACAGCTCCAAACCCGGAGGCTTACAATTATCCAGTGCAGAGAAGGAGGCATTTTCATGCAGAGCAGGAGGCATTTCGTGCGTCCCACGTTGCATTTTAGCCAGATGGGTGTTTTTACCCATCTAGCAGAAGCATCGGGGAGGGATAAAGTCTGAGAACTGCTTGAGAGAGCTCATATCTGCGTGTCCATGGTCTCCTTCCCTCCCCTCCCATCAGCTCACCCCCATCAGCTTGCATTTGTGAGCTCATAGAGGCAGCCAATGTGGTTCTCTCCACACCAGCTGCGAGGGGGCAGGGAAGGAGGTTGGGAGCTTGGACTCCTGGGTCCGAGGTCAGAGCGCTGTCCCTGGCATTGGATCCCGGAGTCTGAATATTCCTAAGCCCTCCAGATGCTGTCTAGGGACCATAGGATTACTTTCCCTGGTAATTTTTTGTTTATTAACATACTATGTATTCACCACATTCAAATTACAGTAAGGGAAAGGGCTTTCAAACAAGATAGAGTCCCTATGTAACCATTTCCTTGACATACAATTAGAAAGCCAGAATACTTCCTTTAGAAAACAGTTACTTTTGAACCAGTGCAGGCAGAACCGGGAATGTAGATTCTCAGGGTATCTCTACACTAGGGGTGTCCGGATTGTACTCACCCTCATCCGCCTGTGGGTCTGCGGGGGGGGAGGCGATCTGGTCCTCCCCCCGGAATCCTCTGTGGCTGGCTCCACACTGCGGCGAGTCTGCAGACCTGCTGGCCAGCTCCCGCCGCCACCGGACTTCCAGCTGCAGCCGGAAATAGGGATGTACGAAAGTGACTTATCTTTTTGCGGATTCTGTTCATGGTGGGGGAGGAGACGTTCCGTCCCTCCCCCCGGAATCCTCGATGGGGGGGAGGCGATCCAGTCCTCCCCCCCCGGAATCCTCGATGGCCAGTTGCGCTTCGCGGTGGCTCCGCTAGGCAGCCGGCCAGGCCCAGGCCAGGGCTGTCCGCAGCCAGATTTCTGTCTGGGTTTAAAAAAAACAAACAAACGCGTACGCAAATGGCAGCAGCTATGGCCACTGCCATTTGTGTTCCTTATTCTTCGCTGTCTTAGTCTACATCAATATTGATGTAGACTAAGACGAAAAAAAGAAAAGGGAACGCAAATAGCGTAGTGGGCGCTATTTGCATTCCCCCTTATTTTCGCTGTAATAGTCTACGTAAATATTTATGTAGACTAAGACAGCAAAAAATAAGGAACGCAAATGGCGGCAGCCGTAGCCGCCACCATTTGCGTACGTATTTGTTTTTTTTTTTTAAACCCAGACTTGATAGGCTACGTAAGTCTTTACATAGCCTATCACGTCCATGGGGAAAAACAAGAAAAAAACACAGACTGCAAATGGCAGTGGCGGCAGCCAGTCAGAAGAACAGCTGCCACCGCCGCCACTGCCAAAGCCGCTGCTCGAGCCTCCGCCATCCGGAACATCTGCCCCAGGTAAGTCTCATCCCAGGGGGGATCTGTGGGGGGCAGGGGGGGCAGGCCATTCTGCAATGGATTTTGGGGGGGCCGAATGCACTGGCATTCGGCCTCACCGAGATCCGTCACGGAATTCTCTGACATCCCTAGCCGGAAATGGCATCCAGCGTAGCAGACGCCATTTGCATCCCTGCCTTTTGCTGTTATAGGCTACATAAATCTTTACGCAGCCTATCATGGCAAAGAGCAGGGACTAGGGATGTCAGAGAATTCCGCCATGGATCTCAGGGAAGCTGAATGCCAGTGCATTCGTCTCCCCGAAATCGTTGGCGGAACGGTCTGCCCCCCCGCCCCCCTGGGACGAGACTTACCTGGGGCGGATCTTCCTGGCGGTGGTGGCTCCAGCGGTGGCTCCAGCGGCGGTTCAGCGGCGGTTCAGCGGCAGCGGCTACGGCGGCCGGCCTTCCGACCGGCTGCCGCCACCGCCATTTCCAGTTTTAAAAAAAGAAGAAGTGATAGGCTATGTAAAGATTTATGTAGCCTATCATGGCTAAGTTTTAAAGAAAAACTGTGATAGGCTACATAAATGTTTACGTAGCCTATCACGGCTGACTTAAAAAAAACACAAACCAACGCGCGTACGCAAATAGCATCCGCTATGCTATTTGCGTTCCCCTTATTTTCGCCGTCTTAGTCTACGTAAATCTTGACGTAGACTAAGACGTGCCAAAATAAGGAAAGCAAATATGCGCGTTGTGGTTATTTTTTTTTTAAGTCAGCCGTGATAGGCTACGTAAACATTTACGTAGCCTATCACCGCTGACTGTAGGGACGCAAACGGCGGCAGCTATGGCCACTGCCATTTGCGTCTCTGCTAGCCAGGCTTTCTAGAGATGACAGAGCTTTTATTGCCCTCAGTCCATGTGTTCCTTTTCTGTCTGATTGTGGCCTCCCAATAGTGAGAAGGGGGTCAATGCTTGACCACTGCTTTTAAGCTGTCGTTGAGAGAATTACCAGTAGTTTCCAGAAACTGGGATCCAAACCTGGGATATTTTTGCCTGCAGAGGATTTGACAGAGCTCCTCCCCAGACTTTTTGTCCTGCCATCAAGAAGTGCCTGCTGTGAAAGGCCCAACTAAGCACACAACACCAAAATTAGGAACTCCACCCATGCTGCTTCAATTCCTTCTTAGGGAGTGTCAGCTAGGGATGTACGAAAGTGACTAATCCTTTCGCGGATTATGTTGATGGTGGGGGGGGAGGCATTCTGTCCCTCACCCCGGAATCCTCGATGGGGGGGCGGCGATCCGTTCCTCCCCCCCGGAATTCTTGATGGCTGGCTGTGCTCCGCGGCAGCTCTGCGGAGCAGCCGGCCAGGCCCAGCCTAGCCCAGAGCCATCCACAGCCAGATTTCCAGCCATGGAGGGCTCTGGGGGAAAAAAAACACCGTGTATGCAAATGGCGGCGGATTTACGTAGGCTAAAACGGCGAATCAAAAAGGGACGCAAATAGCGCCCGCTACTCTATTTGCATTCGCCTTTATTTTCGCCATCATAGTCTACATAAATATTTACGTAGACTAAGACGACGAAAAATAAGGAACGCAAATGGTGGCGGCCGTAGCCACCATTTGCGTACACAGTTGTTGTTTTTTTAAACCCACCCAGCCATGATAGGCTACATAGAGATTTATGTAAAGATTTACTATCACATCGTTTTTTGTTTTTTTTTTAAACCTAGCCATGATAGGCTACGTAAATCTTTATGTCGCCTATCATGTCTTTTTTTTTTTTTTTAAACAAGACTGGAAATGGTGCTGGCGGCAGCCGGTCAGAAGACCAGCCGCCACCGCCGCCGCCGAAACCGCCACTGGAGCCGCTGCCACCTGGAAGATCAACCCCAGGTATCATCCCGGGGGGGATCCGCGGGGGGGTGGGGGGGTGGCAGGCCGTTCTGCCACAGAGTTCTCACCAAGATCTGTGGTGGAATTCTCTGCCATCCCTAGTGTCAACCCATGAAGTACCTAGACATTTTGTGTCTTTTGAGATATATCCCCACCTTACTTTGTTCTGTTATTATTATTTTTCTTTTAAAACAGACTACAATATAAGTGAAAGAAATGCAGTTGGAAGGCTAGAAAGACAAAGCTGAAGGCCAAAGACTTTTATGCGCCCATCCAGTTTTCAGTATCAGTGTGCTGATATATCCTCCAATTTCCCAAAAGTGTTCTTCCCCTGTGAAAAGGCTTCCATGGTTCTGCCTTATTCTCATGGTACTTGTTGTTGTTGTTCAGTCGTTCAGTCGTGTCCGACTCTTCGTGACCCCATGGACCATAGCACGCCAGGCCTTTCTGTCCTGTGCTCTCTCCTGGAGTGTGCTCAAGTTCATATTCATTGCATCCGTGATGCTATCTAGCCATCTCATCCTCTGCCGTCCCCTTCTCCTTTTGCCTTCAGTCTTTCCCAGCATCAGGGTCTTTTCCAGGGAGTTTTCTCTTCGCATTAGGTGGCCAAAATATTGGAGCTTCAGCTTCATTATCTGTCCTTCCAATGAGCAGTCAGGTTTGATTTCCTTTAGGATGGACTGATTTGACCTCCTTGCAGTCCAGGGGACTCGTAAGAGTCTTCTCCAGCACCACAGTTCGAAAGCATCAGTTCTTCGGCGCTCAGCCTTCCTTATAGTCCAGCTCTCACAGCCATTCATTACTACTGGGAAAACCATAGCTTTGATTAGACGGACCTTTGTCGGCAAGGTGATGTCTCTGCTTCTTACTATGCTGTCTAGGTTGGCCATAGCTTTCCTCCCCAGGAGCAAGCGTCTTTTAATTTCATGGCTACAGTCACTGTCTGTGGTGATCTTGGAGCCCAAGAAAGTAAAATCTGTCACTGCTGCCATTTCTTCCCCTTCTATATGCCAGGAAGTGATAGGGCCAGATGCCATGATCTTCGTTTTTTTAATGTTGAGTTTCAAACCAGCTTTTGCACTCTCCTCTTTCACCCTCAACAAGAGGCTCTTGAGATCCTCTTCGCTTTTTGCCATTAGGGTGGTATCGTCTGCATATCGGAGGTTGTTGATAATTCTCCCAGCAATCTTAATTCCGACCTGTGATTCATCCAACCCGGCATTTCTCATGATGTACTCTGCATATAAGTTAAATAAGCAGGGTGACAATATGCAGCCTTGTCGTACTCCTTTCCCAATTTTGAACCAATCGGTTGTTCCATCTCTGGTTCTTACTGTTGCTTCTTGACCCTCGTACAGGTTTCTCAGGAGACAGGTAAGGTGGTCTGGTACTCCCATCACTTTAAGAATTTGCCACAGTTTGTTGTGATCCACACAATCAAAGGCTTTAGCGTTCCCATGGTACTTGGGAATTTCTTTAAAATTACTTTGGGTGTTGTGTTTGAGTTAACCTTATTGTTGTGAGGTGGCGAAGGGTGCTGTGTGTGTGTGTGTTTTCTTTCTCTTACATGTCTTCATCACTCTGGAGTCTCCCTGGCTGCCTGCACCTCCTGCTCTGAAAAAAAAAAGGCCTTCTGGGAGGATATGCTCATGACTTCTTCCCCTGTTCTTACTGAAGTGCAGGAAGCTGGGGATGCTGCAGCCCACTGGAAAAATGATTGTCCAATGAAAGACAGGACCCTCTCAGACATCCTTGGCTACCTTATAACTAAAGTAAGTGCAAGAACCCGACATCCTATGCACAAGATGTCACCAACATCATCATATCATCTTGTCCTTTGAAAATGCTTCTGAAAGCAATTCCTTTCCTATCAAAATTCAAATCAAATGAGAATGGTTGGAAAAAAACCAAAACAAAACATGGAAGACATTTTTGGCACAGCATTCATTCTTACCATTTCACTAGGTTTCACTCTTTTCCGAACCACTGGGATTTTATTTATTTTTACTAGCCCACTGACAAACCCTTCTGACAGTAATAGCCAGAACTGCTACTTGGTTGTTGTTTTTATTTTCTTGTTGCTGTTTGTAAACCTAGAGGTATGGTAAATAAGGCTAGCAGAATCATTCCCCAAAGTAAACTAGGAAATGGAAGGAGCCTGGGGAAGGAGGACCAGCCAGCAGCTGCACCAGGTGGATCCTGAGCCTGAGCCTGCTTCTGCCCCCGCCCACAGGTACTTAAGGCGGGGCTGCCAGAGGCAGCACCTCGGCATCGTGCTAAGTGTGACGCTAAGTGCACACTTAGTATCGCACTTGGAGAAACATGGAACAGCATATGAAGACCCACCCACTGCCTCTCCAGAGACACCAGCAGCCACAGTACCAGCAGCAAATAGCAGCAGCAGCAGAGGGCAGCAGCTTTAAAGACCAGGGGAAGGGGCAAACGTGGACTATCTGCTCCTTCTTAGCTGCTGTTCTCTTTTATCTCTTTTATATTCTTTTAAACTGTTGTATATTTTATATCTTAATATTTTAATATGTGCCTGGGAGGACTATTGGACAACTCAGGGGGTGGGGGAGGTGCCACCATAACTGTGGTCACGGGCAGGGGGAGGTATGGCGTTGGGGGATTAACAGGCCAGCTGAGGAGAAGAGGGGCTAGACACCTTACAGCTGTCCCCTCTTCTGGTTCTTCCCCCAACCTGATGGTTCCTGGCAGCCTTACCAGTCTGCCCTCGGGTCTGGTGGTGCTGCTGCTGAATGCCAGGTCGGCCCAAAATAAGACCTCCCTCATCCATGATTTGATTGTGGATGAGGGGGCTGACCTGGCATGTATTACTGAGACCTGGGTGGGGGAACTGGGAGGGGTCACTCTCTCCCAGCTGTGCCCTCCTGGGTACTCGGTGCAGCACCAACACCGACTTGAGGGTCGGGGAGGGGGGGTTGCCGTGGTCTATAGGAATTCAATCTCCCTCTCCAGGCTTCCTGCTCATTCGAGTGCAGATCTTGAGTGTCTGTACCTTGTGTTGGGTACCCGGGACAGATTGGGGATTCTGTTGGTGTACCGCCCACCCCGCTGCCCATCAGACTCCCTGCCTGAGCTGACGGAGGTGGTCTCGGACTTGGTGTTGAGGACCCCCAGGATGATGGTCCTGGGGGATCTCAACTTCCATGCTGAGGCCGCTGTATCCGGGGCGGCTCAGGACTTCATGGCCGCCATGACAACCATGGGGCTGTCCCAACATGTCATTGGCCCAACGCATATAAAAGGACACACGCTTGATCTGGTTTTCTTGACTGGGCAGGAGGATGGTGATCTGAAAGTAGAGGAATTAACATCTGTCCCTTTGTCATGGTCAGATCACTTCCTGCTGAGGTTTAGACTTCTGGCGGCCTTTCCCCTCTGCAAGGGTGGGGGACCTATTAAAATGGTCCGCCCCTGGAGATGAATGGATTCCGATGGATTCCAGAGGGCTCTGGGGGATTTTCCTGCTGGTATGGCTGGTGCTCCTGTCGAAGCCCAGGTCGCTCTGTGGAATGCAGAGATGACTCGGGCGGTTGACACGATCGCACCCAAGCGCCCTCTGCCTCTGAGCAGAGCCCGGCCAGCTCCTTGGTATACACCTGAGCTGAGGGCAATGAAGCAAGAGGGGAGACGGCTAGAACGCAGGTGGAGGAAAACTTGTGCTGAGTCTGACCGAACACAGGTAAGAGCCCACTATCGAGCCTACTCTGTGGCGGTGAGGGTGGCAAAGAGGCAGTTCTTTTCCACCAGCATTGCATCTTCTCAGTGTCGTCCGGCGGAGCTTTTCCGAGTGGTTCGCGGCCTGTTACATTCTGGGCCAGGGAGAGAGACGGTGGAACCCTCGGTAGCACGCTGTGACAGGTTTGCGCAGCACTTTGAGGATAAAGTCGCTCAGATTCGTCATGAATTGGACACCACCATTAATGCAGTTCCATTGGTAGAGGCGTTCAGAGCACCGTCTGGTCCAGTTTTATTGGATGAGTTTCAGTTACTGAGGACTGAGGATGCGGACAAGGTGCTTGGCCAAGTCCGATCGACCACTTGTGTGCTTGACCCTTGCCCTTCATGGCTTATTAAATCAAACAAGGAGGGGTTGTCCGGCTGGGTCCAGGAGGTTGTAAATTCCTCCTTGAGAGAGGGAGTGGTGCCTGCCGCTTTAAAAGAGGCAGTAATTAGACCACTCCTGAAAAAGCCTAACCTGGACCCAGAGGATGTTAACAATTATAGGCCAGTGGCCAACATCCCCTTCCTGGGCAAGGTGCTTGAGCGGGTGGTTGTAGGACAGCTCCAGGCACTCTTGAATGAAACGGATTATCTAGATCCATTTCAATCGGGCTTCAGGCCTGGTTTTGGAACGGAAACTGCCTTGGTCGCCCTGTGGGATGACCTTTGTCGGGAGAGGGACAGGGGGAGTGCGACCCTGTTGATTCTCCTGGACCTCTCAGCGGCTTTCGATACCATCGACCATGGTATCCTTCTGGATAGGTTGTCTGGGTTGGGAGTTGGAGGCACTGCACTACAGTGGTTCCGCTCCTACTTGGATGGCCGATTCCAGAAGGTGGTGCTGGGGGATTATTGCTCTGTGACATGGCAATTGTGCCATGGGGTTCCGCAGGGCTCTATTCTATCCCCCATGCTGTTTAACATCTACATGAAACCGCTGGGGGAGGTTATCCGGAGGTGTGGGCTGAGGTGCCATCAATATGCGGATGACACCCAGCTCTATCTCTCTTTCTCATCAAAACCAGGTGAGGCAGTGGCTGTTCTGAACCACTGCCTGGGCATGGTAATGGACTGGATGAGGGCCAATAAACTGAAACTCAATCCAGACAAGACGGAGGTACTGTTAGTGGGTGGTTCGTCTGCCCGGCTAGGTGATAATCAACCTGTTCTGGAGGGGGTTGCACTCCCCCTAAAGGATCAGGTTCGTAGTTTGGGGGTGCTCTTGGATCCAGAACTGTCACTTGAGGCACAGGTGAACTCAGTGGCACGGAGCACTTTTTATCAGCTTAGGCTGGTATACCAACTACACCCTTATCTGGACAGAGATAGCCTAGCTACAGTTATCCATGCTCTGATAACTTCTCGTCTGGATTACTGCAATGCGTTATACGTGGGGCTGCCTTTGAAAACGGTCCGGAAACTTCAGCTGGTCCAAAATAGGGCAGCAAGATTGTTAACAGGGACTGGCCTGCGAGCTCATATTACGCCAGTACTTTTCCAGCTGCACTGGCTGCCGGTCCATTTCCGGGCCCGATTCAAAGTGCTGGTGTTAACATTCAAAGCCCTTAATGGCTTGGGGCCAGGTTACCTGAAAGATCGCCTCCTCCCATATTTGCCTGCCCGGACCTTAAGATCATCAGCAGCGGCCCTTCTCCGTGAGCCCCTGCCAAAGGAAGTGAGGCGGGTGGCTACTAGGAGGAGGGCTTTTTCTGTTGTGGCACCCCGGCTCTGGAATGAGCTCCCTAGTGAGGTTCGCCTGGCGCCTACATTGTACTCCTTTCGGCGCCAGGTGAAGACCTTTTTATTTTCCCAGGCATTTTAGCTTTCTAAATTTTTATCTTTGCTGTTTTAAATCTGTATTTTAAACTCCTGTACTGCTGCTAGGTTTTATTGTGGTTGTATTGTTATATTGTGGTTTTAATGTTCTATTTATTTTAAATTGTTTTAATGTGTGTTGTTTGGTTTTAGTTTTTGTGAACCGCCCAGAGAGCTTCGGCTA
The DNA here is from genome assembly GCF_057233095.1 of Heloderma suspectum. Lineage (NCBI taxonomy): Eukaryota > Metazoa > Chordata > Lepidosauria > Squamata > Helodermatidae > Heloderma > Heloderma suspectum. Next base: position 14,068,842 of record NC_139467.1, read on the forward strand.
TTGGGCGGTATAGAAATAAATAAATAAATAAATAAATGCCCCCCTTTTATTAAGAGCAATATTAGAAAGTTGCCAAATTAAATCCTGAGCATGCTGAGAAATGTAATCTGTGGAATAATAGCTGCCATTTAAAGCAAATTTAAACTGAGTCACAGGAAGAGAAGGTGTGCACTGCAGATTAGGGGTGGGCCAAAATGGCAGGTGGCAAATTGGTGGCAGCTGTGATCACAACGTGATTCTTGAAATGACCATTTTGGGGGAGCAGGGTGCTTTAGCAAGACTTACATTTCATACCATGCCTATTATGAATGAAATCTATCCAAATAATAAATAAATAAAACCAGCTCCTGCCGTCAGACTAATAGCGTAAATTGGAGGCAAGACATACAAGAAAGCAAGGGAGGGAGAGTCAGATGAGCAACACAGAGGAAATGCATTTTAAGGAGCTGCTTGAACATGACCCCAGGAAGAGAGTCAGATATTATGAGGAAAGGGCAATCAAGCGTCAGAGACAGGCTGGATCAAGATTCACACTGGATCAACTGCAGTGACAGAAGTGGACTTCTCCACCTCCTCCTTCCCACAGTGGCCCTATCAGACCCATGAAAATGCTACACGGAAAGCTAGGAGACCCCACGAATGGGGTGAGCTGAGTTGCTAGTGAGGAAAATTCCAAAAATTGAGTAAAGGAACCATCCACAAGTAGAGCTCTTCTTGCAAAAGGCAGATCCTGGATCCAACCTATTGGCAAGGGAAAATACTAAGTGATTATATACTAGTGGGTACATTTTTAAACCAGTGAAACAGAGGTAGAGAAATACTCAAAAATTTCGCAGAAAATGTGGTTCTTAGGCAGATAATTTAGGGTGCAATCCAATGCATGTTTAGACAGAGGTCCTACGATTCCCTGCATGCCACAGCCAGGACTTTTTTTTTTCTGTCTAAACATGCATAGAATAATTAGACCCTTACTGTCATACTGATTTGTGTATGACTTGTGTAAATACTTACGTAGCCTATCACGGCAAAAAGCAGAGCTGCAAATGGCGGCCGCTACACCATTTGTGCCCCTGCTTTTTGCCATAATAGGCTACATAAGTATTTACATAGCCTAGCATGGAGAAAGGCAGCCACGCAAATGGCATAGTGGCCACCATTTACGTGGCTGCCTTTTGTCGTGATAGGCTACATAAATACTTACATAGCCTATCACGGCTTGGCAGCCACACAAATGGCCACCATAGTGGCCGCCATTTGTGGCCGCAGCAGCCTGGCAGTGGCCAGAATTCCAGCTGTGGCCGGCCCTGGCTGGCAGCTCTGCGGACTCACCATGGAGCGGAGCCGGCCGGGGATAGGGATGGACGAAAGTCCCTTACTTGTCCTCGAAGCTTGCTTCGCAGTGGGGGAGAGGCGCCCCGCCCGGCCGAAATTCAGGCTGGGGGGGAGGCGCCCCATCCCTTGCCGGCGAAATTCAGGCCGGGTAGAAGCGTCCCGTCTACCCGGCCGCGAAAAAAAAAAAAAAAAAGGAACACCCCTGTGATAGGCTACGTGACGATTTACGTAGCCTATCATGGCTAGATTTCCAAAGTCAGCCATGATAGGCTACGTTAATCGTCACGTAGCCTATCATGGGTGACTTTGAAAAAAAAAAAAGCACGTACGCAAATGGCGGCCCCCATGGGGCGCCGCCATTTGCGTTCCTTATTTGGTCCCTGTAGTCTACGTAAAGATTTACGTAGACTATGGCAAAAATAATAATAATTAAAAAAGCGCGTACGCAAATGGCGGCCCCCATGGGGCGCCGCCATTTGCGTTCCTTATTTGGTCTCTGTAGTCTACGTAAAGATTTACGTAGACTACGGCAAAAATAAGGGCAACGCAAATAGCGTTGCCCTTATTTTCACCGTAGTCTACGTAAATCTTTACGTAGACTACAGGGACCAAATAAGGAACTCAAATGGTGGTGCCCTATGGGGGCCGCCATTTGCGTACACACTTTTTTTTTTTTTCAAAGTCACCCGTGATAGGCTACGTGATGATTAACGTAGCCTATCACGGCTGACTTTGGAGATCTAGCCGTGATAGGCTACGTTATTTATTTATTTATTTTATTTATTTATTTATTTCATTTCTATACTGCCCAATAGCCGAAGCTCTCTGGGCGGTTCACAAAAACTAAAACCAAACAACACACAACAAAACAATTTAAAATATATAGAACATTAAAACCACAATATAACAATACAACCACAATAAAACGTAGCAGCAGTACAGGAGTTTAAAATACAGATTTAAAACAGCAAAGATAAAAATTTAGAAAGCTAAAATGCCTGGGAAAATAAAAAGGTCTTCACCTGGTGCCAAAAGGAGTACAATGTAGGCGCCAGGTGAACCTCACTAGGGAGCTCATTCCAGAGCCGGGGTGCCACAACAGAAAAAGCCCTCCTCCTAGTAGCCACCCGCCTCACTTCCTTTGGCAGGGGCTCACGGAGAAGGGCCTCTGATGATGACCTTAAGGTCCGGGCAGGCACATATGGGAGGAGGCAATCCTTCATTTAACCTGGCCTCAAGCCGTTAAGGGCTTTGAATGTTAACACCAGCACTTTGAATCGGGCCCGGAAATGGACTGGCAGCCAGTGCAGCTGGAAAAGTACTGGCGTAATATGAGCTCGCAGGCCAGTCCCTGTTAACAATCTTGCTGCCCTATTTTGGACCAGCTGAAGTTTCCGGACCGTTTTCAAAGGCAGCCCCATGTATAACGCATTGCAGTAATCCAGACGAGAAGTTATCAGAGCATGGATAACTGTAGCTAGGCTATCTCTGTCCAGATAAGGGTGTAGTTGGTATACCAGCCTAAGCTGATAAAAAGAGCTCCGTGCCACTGAGTTCACCTGTGCCTCAAGTGACAGTTCTGGATCCAAGAGCACCCCCAAACTACGAACCTGATCCTTTAGGGGGAGTGCAACCCCCTCCAGAACAGGTTGAATATCACCTAGCTGGGCAGACGAACCACCCACTAACAGTTCCTCCGTCTTGTCTGGATTGAGTTTCAGTTTATTAGCCCTCATCCAGTCCATTACCGTGCCCAGGCAGTGGTTCAGAACAGCCACTGCCTCACCTGGTTTTGATGAAAAAGAGAGGTAGAGCTGGGTGTCATCCGCATATTGATGGCACCTCAGCCCACACCTCCAGATAACCTCCCCCAGCGGTTTCATGTAGATGTTAAACAGCATGGGGGATAAAATAGAGCCCTGCGGAACCCCATGGCACAATTGCCATGGCGCAGAGCAATAATCCCCCAGCACCACCTCCTGGAATCGGCCATCCAAGTAGGAGCGGAACCACTGTAGTGCAGTGCCTCCAACTCCCAACCCAGACAACCTATCCAGAAGGATACTATGGTTGATGGTATCGAAAGCCGCTGAGAGGTCCAGGAGAATCAACAGGGTCGCACTCCCCCTGTCCCTCTCCCGGCAGAGGTCATCCCACAGGGCGACCAAGGCAGTTTCCGTTCCAAAACCAGGCCTGAAGCCCGATTGAAATGGATCTAGATAATCTGTTTCATTCAAGAGTGCCTGGAGCTGTCCTACAACCACCCGCTCAGGCACCTTGCCCAGGAAGGGGATGTTGGCCACTGGCCTATAATTGTTAACATCCTCTGGGTCCAGGTTAGGCTTTTTCAGGAGTGGTCTAATTACTGCCTCTTTTAAAGCGGCAGGCACCACTCCCTCTCTCAAGGAGGAATTTACAACCTCCTGGACCCAGCCGGACAACCCCTCCTTGTTTGATTTAATAAGCCATGAAGGGCAAGGGTCAAGCACACAAGTGGTCGATCGGACTTGGCCAAGCACCTTGTCTGCATCCTCAGGCCTCAGTAACTGAAACTCATCCAATAAAACTGGACCAGATGGTGCTCTGAACGCCTCTACCAATGGAACTGCATTAATGGTGGTGTCCAATTCATGACGAATCTGAGCGACTTTATCCTCAAAGTGCCACGCAAACTCGTCACAGCATGCTACCGAGGGTTCCACCATCTCTCTCCCTGGCCCAGAATGTAACAGGCCGCGAATCACTCGGAAAAGCTCCGCCGGACGACACTGAGAAGATGCAATGCTGGTGGAAAAGAACTGCCTCTTTGCCACTCTCACCGCCACAGAGTAGGCTCGATAGTGGGCTCTTACCTGTGTTCGGTCAGACTCAGCACGAGTTTTCCTCCACCTGCGTTCTAGCCGTCTCCCCTCTTGCTTCATTGCCCTCAGCTCAGGTGTATACCAAGGAGCTGGCCGGGCTCTGCGCAGAGGGAGAGGGCGCTTGGGCGCGATCGTGTCAACCGCCCGAGTCATCTCTGCATTCCACAGAGCGACCTGGGCTTCGACAGGAGCACCAGCCATACCAGCAGGAAAATCCCCCAGAGCCCTCTGGAATCCATCGGAATCCATTAATCTCCAGGGGCGGACTATTTTAATAGGTCCCCCACCCTTGCAGAGGGGAAAGGCCGCCAGAAGTCTAAACCTCAGCAGGAAGTGATCTGACCATGACAAAGGGACAGATGTTAATTCCTCCACTTTCAGATTGTTACGTAGCCTATCACGGGGGTGTTTTTTTTTTTTTTTACTTTCTTTGTAATGGCGGCAGCTGGTCAAAAGACCGTCTGCCACCCCCACCCCTGACGAAGACCCGCCGAACCGCCGCCGGGACCCGCCGCCAGCAGGGACATTCATCAAAGGTAAGTCCCATCCCGGGGGGGGGGGCGGGGGGTGGAGAATTTCACCGCCGATTTCGGGGGGCCGAATGCATTGGCACTCGGCCCCCCAAAGTTTCGGGGAGAAATTCTCCCCCATCCCTAGCCGGGGAGGATTCCTTGGGGAGGGATGGAGTGCCTTCCCCCCCCCCCACGGATGCCCTGGAACAGAGCAAGGTAAGCATTTTGTACATCCCTACTCGTAACAGGATTTGAGATTCCAGGTCCCTAAGAAGGAAAGATGTGCTTACCAAGATTTTCAAGTGGCAACAAAGACAATATTTTCCTAAGGTTACCGGGTGGGCAGAATGGATGTGCTTGTCTCTTTATCCCTTTCTCTCCACTTTTTGGGGGCATTCACGTCTTCCGTTTTATATTAGGGTTGTGGTGTCATTTCAGCTGCTCCTCCCACCTATCCATCAGGTATCTGTCAGCCAACTGGGATATCTGTGTTCCTCCAACCTAAGGAGAAAACAAACACACCATTTCTGGGTGGAAACCTACTGTCCTTTTTAAGGCAAGCATGACCCAATGGGTCAGGAGAGGGACAAGGGGAAGAAAAACTCCTTGATGTATTCTTGGTTCTGGAACAATTTGCTCAATATCAAGCCTCACCTTGCCTGATTCAGAAAATTGCAGCTGGATTAAGGCTGTAGAGATGTACAAAGCCCATCTCGGAAATCGCCCCTCATAATCTCTGAGATGTTTCTGCTGAGGAGAAATCTCCATCTTCATGTTCACCTTAATTTTCATTCCAAGCAAAGGTTGGGTGACAACCCAGGGATATTATCAGGGCCAGTCCTACCATTAGGCAGTGTGAAGTGATCACTGCAGGCAGCAGATGCTGGGGAGTGGGCAGAAGTGGCAGTCCTCTGGCTGTTCCTCCTGGCTATTTGCCTCAGTTGGAGGACAGAATGGTGCTTACCACACATCCTGAACAGTTCCCCTAAACTGGCTTTCTGCCCTCAAGTGTAGTTGAGGATGTAATTCTATTGCTGCCATTGAACCTTGAAAAGGTTCAGCTGGTAGTCCCGTCAGCTTCCTTCAGCTCAGGCATCAAAGGCACCAAAATGTCTTGGGACAGGCCTGACTGTTATCTTCCAAGAAACTGTTGTGTTATGGAACATCATGTCTCCTTTATTCTCCCTCCAAATTCTGGTTGTCTTAGCCAAAATCTCTTGAGTTCTTTCAAGATCCTCAGTTGCCCACTTGAGAAGGTATCTCCGAATTCACTTTAGGCTAAATCTCAGCAGCAAGGACTACAGACTTTGGGAAAAGAAATGCAACCAGGCTATAAGGGATGCAAACAAATATGTGAGGAGAATATTGTTAAAAATATTAAGGCCAACAGTAATAATGAAATATACTCAATTACATCAGAAACAGGAAAATGGCTAGAGAGGAGACTGGACTGTTGGAAGACAAGGAACTTCCACAGCTATGATAAAAGAGGATAGGGAGATGGAAGAAAAACTGAATCAATTATTTGCATCTGTCTCCACTGCAGAAGATGGAGGGCAGATATTTGTGCCTGCACTGACTTTTTCAGGAACAGAGTCTGAAGAACTGAAGCAAACAGGGGTAACAAGAGAAGATGTATGTTTATTTCTTTGTGTGTCATTCTGCCTCTGTATGTGTCTGTGTGTGCGTTCGCACAAGCAAGAATTCAAGCATAGGAATTAATCATGACTAATTTGTTTTCTAGGGAATCTTCATGGCTGCCCTTTAGGGGCATGGGCAGGAGGACCAAAACCAAAAAAAGACAGCTGCACCAATTATAGGTTCCCGACATGCTTTGAAAATCCTGTTTATCGAGGGAATCAGAAACTCTTAAAGACTGCTCAAGAGGATTCTTTCACCTCTTCCTCATCCATGGCAGTGGCAGCGGGACAATTATGAGAGGGAAATAGCTTGTAAAGAGTTAAGCACCCCTCCCTCCCTGCTGCTACTCCACTCAAAGTTGCAACCTCTGGGGCTGCTTTTTATTTCTACTTTAGAAGTCCTGCTGGGCAATGTTAGTTCCATCCATTTCCTTCCACTGTGCCATTTGCAGCTGAATTTATTTACCAATTTACTTACTTGTTCGAAGGATTTTAAATCCTGTCTTTCCATTGTACAGTTCTTCAAGACAGCTTACAAACATAATGTCAAACAATATAAAATAGAATTCATAGAAATATAAATTAAGTAACTGTGTGTGTGTGTAATGTTAGACAGCAGCAAACACATCAGTCGTAATTGCTGGTACATTACATTCTCCTTCTTGTCCGCTTTGTCTTATACAAATATACCTTACACAACTTTTGAATTACACAAGTCTTTTTTTTTTTTTTAACAGTTCAGGGTTCTGCTGTTGCACAATTTAGTTGTTGATCTGTGATAGCAATATAAATATTTTTAAGCATTTTAGGGAGATTTATGGCATAATATGACTGAAGGACTGAAGTGACTTCATTCATGTTAGCCATTCTCTGGGCCTTTCAAGCCATTTTCAGGGGCCTTTCTATGGATGCTTCTGATTTCAGATGTCAAGTTGAAGCCAGGATGGGCCTGACTGTTAGACAAAGTGAGGTAGACACCACGGGCGGTGGTGGATGCTCAGGATGGAATAGGGAATGGTGGTGAGGTGTTGGAGGACAGAGCTATGTGCCACACAGCCTGTCCTTCACTCCCTCAGCTTATCTGCTGCCCTCAAGCGTTTTGGAGGATGTTGTTCCATTGACACTACTGAAGTAAGATTCCAGTGCCAGTTTGGTCAGCTTCTGTTCACTGACGGGTGGTGGTAGAGTACCATTTTGTCCTTCTCCTCAGGCAGCCAAATGGTGCCTCTTCAAGTGAAGCATCTGAAGATCTTGATGGAATTTTGGAAGCCAAGGGAGTTTCACTAAGGCAGGGGTGGGCAACTTTTGTCCCTCCAAAGCTTGTTGGACTTAAATTCCCATCAGCCCTTGCCAGCATAGCCAATGGTGGGGGATGATGGGAGTTGCAGTCCAGCAACATCTGCTGAGCCACATGTTGCCCATGCCTGTAGCAAGACAACCAAAATACTGAGGGAGGTCAAACACCAGTTCTCTAGGGCAGGGGTGGGAGGACCACTTCACCCTGAGGCCCACATTTCCTCAAAGTTCACCTTCCAGGCACTGTATACCAGCAGTGGGGGGGACCAAAGCAAAATGTAGGTGGGGCCACCTTACACTTGCTCTCATACACCCCCACACCCATTCAGACATGCATGCCTTCTAGGGCTGTGCACCTCCTCATTACAAAGCCCGAATAATGAGGCAAAGCGGGCTGATTCGGAGGACCCTCCTCATGATATGAAGTATCATAGTACCGAGGCTTCACGAGGTGAGGCGCCTTCCCCACGAAGCACCTCCTCCGCCTCGTATATTCGGAGCTCTTCTGAATGTCTGAGCAATCCAGACAGGCTGTCTCCAACATGTATCAACTTCAGAATGCTCATGCGGAGGAGGAGGAGGAGGAGGGAAGGGGAAGATGACGGGATGCGGGAGGCGGGGGGGGTGAGAGGGAAGGCACGCAATGGAGGAGAAGGGAGTGTGGTTTGGCAAATGGGAATTCTCAGGCCGAAACTACTCCAGCAGTCTCCAGAGAGAATGGTGGAGGAGGGGGTATATATATTTGGGCGAACAGCTACATTTGTTTATTGCCCAAGCTGCGTGCGTCTTTGGGAGAGGGCTGGCGTATGGTTAGCTGATCTGGTGTGTGTGCATGTGTGCAGTCCTTACAGTTCCTCCTCCTTCTATTCCTTCGTTCTCGATTGCTATCAGCCAGGCTTTCCTCGATTTCTAAAACCAAAACAGCTATGTTTGTGCTGGGATCGGTCCTTAGGTCCGTGAATGAGCTGCCCCTTTGGGAGTGTTTGTTTTCTGCCTGGGCACCTGTTGCAGCTGCCTTCTATTTCTGTCATCCTCTGACTGTTTCGTTGTGTGTATTCATCTCTCTTTTCAATATCTTTTTCATATAAACATAGCGTTTCTTCACTCATCGCTACACTCCCCCCCACCTTTCCATCATTGTATGAGGTGTTCGCCTGGAGACCTCGCAAAGTTTCCTGCTAATTAGACCCTCACAGCTTCTGGTTCCATTCCATTCCATGTCCTTTTCATCTTTCAACTCTGTGTTTTCTAGCTCTTTAATAACCCAGTCTTATTTTGATTTTTAAAAACAAACATTGACTTCTGGGCATGTTCCTCCCCACCCCCTCACGCCCCGAAGTAATATTCAACCATTTAGTTTTTTCTTGCTTTCTAAATTCTTAAATAAAGGCACACGAGAGAGCAGCCCATGTTCTGAAGTGAACTTTCTGTTTCTTTTCTGTTTTGTTCCTCCCAAAACAGAAATTAAAGAAGGGTTTTCTTGTTTGCTTGGTCTTGGCCCTTACCTTATCTGATCACCTCCACCATCCTCCTGTATTTCTTGAACTTTGCCTGCCTTCCCTAAACAAAAATGAAATATAAAACAATATTGTTTTTATTTTATTTTTTTAAAAAACAACCTTTATTTGCTTAGGTAGTTCTGCTTTTCTTTTGCTCTCCGTGTCTGTGTGTGTGCTTGTGTGGTGTTCCTCCAACACAATACGTCCAAAATGCACTACATGCATACTATTTATACTAATTAAGTTCTTATTCCAATAACACTCCACTGTGTGTCAAAACAATCCAGTGCAATATGAGGCATCATCTGGGTGTTGGCAGGGGCAAAGGTGGGGAGAAATTACAGTTCTTCACTCTGGGAGTTTTCCTGGAAAAACTCAAACTTCACCTGCGCCTAGCACACAAGCCAGCGGGCCAAACTGCCTGGGCTTTGGGTTATGTTATGTCCTTGAGGGGGCTTGGAGGGGCCAGGGTGTCACATGTGTGCATGAACATAGGGAGAAATTATAATGCTTTGCTTTGAGAGTTTCTGTGGAAAACATCCGATTTTAGCTCCACCTAGCACAAAGACCACTGTCTGAAGTTTGGCAGGTGGCGTCCTCTCCAGGGGGGTGGAGAGGCCCCTAATTCCATGTCTGTATCATAAAAACTATAAAAACATATGGCTGTTTGTGGTTTCCCACGCAAGTCAAAGGGAAAACGCCTCAAATGGGTGATCTAGGTATCCGAATCTTGCTTCAGATTTGGATCTGCGTTGAAGTGGAGGGGGTCCAAATCAGCCTGAAGTTGATAGGGGTCACTCTGGAGGATCCGAAGTGGTATCCAAAGTGGATCGGTGGGTCCATGCACAGCCCTAATGCCTTCTCAATTTCTCATGCTGACATTCATACACACACTCTCATAAATACATGCAGAGAGAAATACACATATTCATTCTGACATATACAGAAATATGCCATCCCCCTCTGTGTCTCAGTTAGCATTACAATGAGTCTAGGATTTCAACAACTGTCACCCAAATTTTGCCTGGAATGAAAGTTAAAACGCGTTAGGAAAATCTTCCTCAGGAAAAAAAAAAGAGTTCTGACTAGGGATGTTGACGAAAGCAAAAACTGAACTGTACTGCGAGTTTCTTGGGTTGTTTTTGCACATTGTTAAGGCTTGTGATGCCACTGTAGTTTTGTAAATGAGGCAAATCAAAATTGGCCATTTGACAAATTTCCCCAGAACCAACAGCATGCCATGGAGTTTTCCCTCCCAGTGTTCCTGTTCTGACCCATTGCTTCACGCTGTCCTTGAAAATTTCCATCCAGAAAGGGGTTGTCTGTTTGTTCTTTAGTTCAGGCAACGAGACCTTTCCCACTTGGCTGATGGATTTTTTGAGAAGAAGCCAAAATATGACAACACAGCTCGACTACAAAAAGTAGGAACGAAGCCCCCAAAGTGCTAGGCAAGGGAGAAAGCTGTGCAGATCCATTCACCGTGTCTGGTAACCTTTGGCAAAGGTAACTGCTACTGCTTCTTGAAGCTCTTGGTAAGCACACCCTTTCTTCTTAGGGGCTTGGAACTCTTCCACAAAGAAAATCCAGTTTCTCCTACTGAAGGACATGAGGAGCTACATTTGTATTTTGGTTTTCCTCAGTGAATCTCTGAGTGGCAAACAGAGTTTCCATTCATTTTTTCCTTGCAGAACTCACAACCTTTTATTATGCAGGTTAGGCCAACAGATCACTGCCTGAAGGACACCAGGAAGCTCTGTATGCTGAGGGGAGATTTTAAACCAGATCTCCTGCAAAAGGGTTGAAACTCTAGGCACAATGCTACAGTTGCTCCAACATTTGAAAATGTTGGAATTAAATAACTTCCTGTAAGCTTAGCTTACCAAATCCCACGTTATGGGGGGGGGGGATTTCCCACGAGGACTGCTGATTCTGTTCATATTCTGAAGGATACATGCATTATTCCTTCATTCGCTTGCACAATCTTGCAGACTCCACACTTCATTCCAAGAAACTCTTGAAACCATGATGTAGTACAACTCTGTGTGCTGCCTGCCTGCATGGAGACACATGGAGCCTGTACTGCAGGCAAGCAAATGCTCATGTTAAAGAAATGCTGGACTAGATGGACCTTTGGTCTGATGCAGCATGGCTTATGAATAACACCAGTGGATTTCTGATGTCTCTTTTAGGCACCTCCAGCCAGAGTCCAAACTGCAACCCCAGCGTTGTGCATCTTTTCTTGTTCACCATGTGGTCTCTCCTGGCCTGCAGTCTCCTTGCTGCTCTCCTAGCTACAGGTGAGGCGATGTCATTAGCAATGCCCCAGATTTTGGGTGCTCCGGGATCAAGTAAAGTAGCTCCTGTAATAATGCAATCATGGCGTTGGAGGGGGCCTTATAGGACTAGTTTGGGGGCCCACATTTAATCCAGGAATCCCAGACCGAGATCATTTGCAAGTAGGCAGGGATAATGAGTGATCTCTGAGCCCACCAAGATTCTCTAAACACCATTGTCTCCTCAACTCTCCTTGAATTCTGCTCATATTAGCAATAACTGGTTGTTTTGCGAGAAGAGGAAAATTGTGCAAAACCAACAGCATTGAATGTGAAAAAAAATGTCCAAGAAATGTGTGTAAGAAGCTCACTGCTGTTTTGTATGTTTTAAATGTTGTGGCCAGGTGGGGGGAGTTTGGGATGAACTGCATGGTGTGAATGAAAAATTGTATCGGACAGAGGGACGGCAGATCTAGAAGCTCCAGATCCTTGACCTCTTTCGATTAAGACATCCTGAGTAAAATAAAGTTTATTACAGACTAGAAATACCTGATTCCATGAGTGGAAAGGGAGAACAGGTAAAATTGTGTCCCACACTCCTTTTTGCCCTTCCTGTGACCTTTTCTACCTCCACCAAGAAGAAATCTCCCCCACCCCTGGATACCTCTACCAAACTAGGCTTAAAACTCTCTCTTCTCCACCTCTCTTCTCTTGCCCTTTTCTGACTGACTTCTTTCTGTCTGCCATACACTTTCATATCTTTGAATTAATTGAATCTTCTTGCCACATCCGAGCGATCAAGAGGGTAGTTCCTTGTTCAGATTGGAAACCTGCCTTTGGATCTCCAAAGTTCTTCTTCTCGTATTCTGTTGAACCTCCTGAAAACCTCATCATCATCTCCTTTTCCTTTGACCCATAGGCTGAAAGTGATGAGACACCAGCAAAAAACTTTTAATGTCATAATATGACATTAAGAACCAGTGTGGTATACTAGTGACAGTGTTAAGACCGGGAGGTGGGAGATCCAGGTTCTAGTCCCCACTCAGCCATGGAACCTCACTGGGTGACTTTGGGCCACTCACAGACTCTCAGCCCAACCTACCTCATGGGCTTGTTGTTGTGAGGATAAAATGGAGAAAAGGAGGAGGATTATGGATGTTGCCTTGGGTTCCTTGGAGGAAAAAAGGGCTGGGTATTAATGCAGCAAACGAACAAACAAACAAACCAATAATATCCCCCAAGCCAACTAACTACATGAATAGAAGACAATTCTGTTACTTCACAAATGTAAGATGGCTTGATTTTGTTGCCATGCCCTGGTCCTCAAGTTATGATGGGGGGGAGGGGGGAAGAGAACCATCCCAGTACTAAGGAAAGCTCTTACTCAGCAACTTGCTGTAACAACACCAGGAACCAGAATGATGCCTTGATATCCAGTGTGGTGTAGTGGCTAGAGTGTTGGATTGGGAGTTGGGAAATTGGGGTTCTAGTCCCCACTGGGCTGTGGAAGCTCACTGGGTGACTTTGGGCCAGTCACAGACTCTCAGCCCAACCCACCTCACAGGGTTGTGGTTGTGAGGATAAAATGGAGGAAGAGGAGGAGGAGGGCTATGTAGGCCACCTTGAGTTCCTTAAGGAGGAAAAAAGGTGGGATACAAATGTAATAAATAAATAAAATGACTAAAAATAGTATCCAGCTCCCCCTCTCAGGCCCCACCCCTTCTTGAAAAGTGGAAGGCCTTAAAGGGGCAGGTCTCTAGCCATGGGCTGAGCATGCCGTCACATCTCCACAAGCTCCTGCCTGGGACTCTGCCTGCACTGGTGGTGGCGTGTGAGGCCTTTGGAGGTGAGTATGCTGTAGGTATGTCGGAGAATTTCTCCATGAATCTCTGGAAGGCCAAATGCATTGGCATTCGTCCCCCCGAAATTGGTGGAGAAATTCTCCAACACCCCCCACCTCCGCCGGGATGGGACTTACCTTGTGCGAATGTCCCTCGCGGCGGCAGGTCCTAGCGGCGGTTCGGCGGCGGTTCAGCAGCAGTTCGGTGGCAGTTTGGCAGCGGCGGTTTGGCGGCGGCGGTGCTTTGGCGGTGGCGGCGGACGGTCTTCCGACCGTCCATTTCAGCTGCCGCCATTTCCAAGTAAGGTAAAAAAAAAAACACCTTTGGCTAGATTTTCCAAAAACAACGTGATAGGCTATGTAAATCTTTACATATCCTATCACGGCTGACTTTGAAAAAAAAAAAAGCCCGTACGCAAATGGTGGCGTCCATGGGTGCTGCCATTTGCATTCCTTATTTTGGCATGGGTAGTCTACATAAAGATTTACGTAGACTACGGCGAAAATAAGGGCAATGCAAATAGCGTTGCCCTTATTTTCACCGTAGTGTATGTAAATCTTTATGTAGACTACCCGTGCCAAAATAAGGAACGCAAATGGCGGCGCCCATGGGCGCCGCCATTTGCGTACGCGCTTTTTTCCCCCCAAAGTCAGCTGTGATAGGCTACGTAAATCTTTACGTAGCCTATCATTTTTTTTTTTTTTTACTTTACTTTTTTCTTTCGTGGCCGGAGAGGCAGGGTGCTCCCCCCCCCGGCCAGAATTTTGGCGGGGAGGGATGGGGCACCTCCCCCCCGGCCAGAATTTCGGCGGGGAGGGATGGGTGCCTCCCCACCCACCAAGAATTTTGGGGGGAGAAACGGAGCGCCTCCCCACCTGAAAAAAGCTGCAGGACCAGGTAAGGGACTTTCGTCCATCCGTATCGGCACCCATGCTGCAAAGCCACTGATATCTTTGGATGAAGGGTGTAGGGATGTATGAAAGTCACTTACCTTTTCGAAGGGTGACATTCATGGTGGGAGGGAGGTGCTCCATCCCTCCCCCAAAATTCTGGTGGGGGGGAGGCGCTCCGTCCTCCCCCCCGAAATTCTGGCCGTCCGGCTCTGCTCCGCAGGGATTCTGCGGAGCCGCCGGCCGGCTCCGCCAGCGGCTGGACATCCGGCCGCTGCCTAGCAGGGATATGTGATAGGCTATGTAAATGTTTAACGGCTGATTTAAAAGAAAAAAACCCCACGCATACGCAAATGGCGGCGCCCATGGGTGCCGCCATTTGCGTTCCTTATTTTCACAGTCTTAGTCAATGTTTGTATGTTTGTTTTTTTTACTGGAAATGGCGGCAACGGCGACTGGAAATGAATGCGCTGGCATTCAGCCTCCCCGAGATCCGTGGCGGAATTCTCTGACATCCCTACATACTTTAGCATTCCAATCCCCTATGATGAAGAGGACATCTTTTTTTGGTGTTAGTTCTAGAAGGTGTTGTAGGTCTTCACAGAACCCATCAATCTCAGCTTCTTCGGCCTCAGTGGTTGGGGCATAGACTTTAATTACTGTGATGTTGAATGGTTTGCCTTCGATTCGTACTGAGATCATTCTCTTGTTTTTGAGATTGTACCCCAGTACTGCTTTTTCCACCCTTTTGTTGACTATGAGTGCTACTTAGGGATGGACGGAAGTCCCTTACCTGATCCCAAAGCTTGCTTCGCGGTGGGGGGGAGGCGCTCTGTCCCTCCCCCCGAAATTCTGGCCGGGGGGGAGGCGCCCCGTCCCTCCGGCCGCGAAACCTCCTCTCCTGCTGGGATGCGAATGGCGGCAGCCATAGCCACCGCCGTTTGCGTCCCTGCAGTCAGCCGTGATAGGCTACGTAAACATTTACGTAGCCTATCACGGTGTTCTTTAAATATCTAGCCATGATAGGCTACGTAAATCTTTATGTAGCCTATCATGTTTGTTTGTTTGTTTGTTTTACTTGGAAATGGCGGTGGTGGCAGCCGGTCGGAAGACCGGCTGCTGCAGCTGCCACCGCCGAACCACCGCTGAACCGCCACCAGAACCGCTGCCGCCAGGGACATTCAAACAAGGTAAGTCCCATCCCGGGGGGGCGGGGGGTGGCAGACCGTTTCTCCACCAATTATGGGGGGCCGAATGCGCTAGTGCTACTCCATTTCTTCTAAGGGATTCTTATACACAGTAGTAGATATGATGGTCACCTGAATTAAATTCACCCATGCTTGTCCATTTTAGTTTGCTGATTCCCAAGATGTCGTTGTTCAGTCTCACCATCTCATGTTTGACCACCTCCAGCTTACCTTGATTCACTGATCTTACATTCCAGGTTCCTAAACAATATTGTTATCTACAGCATCAGATTTTCTTTTCACCACCAGACACATCCACAGCTGAGTGTCCTTTCAGCTTTGGCCCAGCCGTTTCACTCTTTCTGGCGCTACTTGGAAATTCCCTCTGTTCTTCCCCAGTAGTATATTGGACAGCTTCCGACCTGAGGGGCTCATCTTCCGGCATCATATCTTTTAGCCTTGTGATACATTTCATGGGGTTTTCTTGGCAAGAATACTGGAGTGGGTTGCCATTTCCTTCTCCAGTGGACCACATTTTTTCAGAACTCTCTGTCATGACCTGTCCGTCTTGGGTGGCCCTGCACGGCATACCTAATGGTTTCACTGAGTTATGCAAGCTCCTTCGCCACAACAAGGCAGTGATCCATTAAGAGAAGAGGCAGCATAATATTCCTTTTTTGTAGGGATGTACGAATCCCTTGCCTGGCTCCACGCAGGGGCATCCGTGGTGGTGGGGAGGTGCTCGATCCCTCCCCCCGGAATCCTGCCTGGCTGGCTCCGCTCCATGGCCAAGCTGCGGAGCCGCCGGCCAGCTCCAGCCACCCGTAGCCGGACATCCGGCCGCTGGGCAGCCCTGCGGGGACGCAAATGGTGGCTCTCGTAGCTGCCGCCATTTGCGTCCCTGTATTGAGCCATGATAGGCTACATAAATATTTATGTAGCCTATCACGGCCTCCTCAGGGACGCAAATGGTGTCCCTGCATTAGCCGTGATAGGCTACGTAAGTATTTACATAGCCTTTCACGTCTAGGAAGAGGAGGAAGCTAATGGCGGCCAGGCGGCCGCCATTCGCAAAGCAGCACGAACGGGAGCAGGTAAGTGCTCTGTTTTGCACGCTTTTCATGGGGTGGGGGCAGCAGGGACTTCATCCTGCATGCCTTTCGTGGGGGGGGGCTGGGGCTTCATTTCACGATGGATTTCGGGGGGGCCAAATGCACTAGCATTAGGCCTCACCGAGATCCATCGCGGAATTCTCTGACATCCCTAATTTTTTGCTGCCTTCACCACCACGTGAAGGCAGCAAAAGTGAAGCTCTAGCCCATGTCTGATCACCTTTGGAGCGAGACTTCCTCCATTGGTGCACTAGCCATCTCACCTCCTGTTTCAGAGCTCGTAACTGCTGATTGAACCATGGTGTAGTCTGAGCCCTGTTGAGGGGGAGAGGGCATTTCAGTGATCCAATCTAATCTCCCAGTGATCGCGGCATTCCAGCCACCCACCAGGGTCTCGACCGAGTGGCTGTTGGCGTGCCCCAGAGAACCCCCAAGTGCGTTCCGGAAGCCATTTGGATCCATAAGACACCTGGGGTGGACCATTTTAATGGGTCCTCCACTCCTGCAGAGGGGTTGTGGAACCGAGAAGTCCAACATCACCAGATAGTGATCTGACCATGACAAGGGGGTGGTGGATATACCCCCGACTTCCAGATCACTCCCCTCTTCTCCAGAAGCAAACACAAGGTCTAGTGCATGACCGGCTACATGGGTGGGCCCAGTTGGAATGTGGTGCAGCTCTCAGGAAGCCATGGTCTCCATAAAGTCCCAAGGTGCCCCTGTGAAGACGGCCCCCGAATGTACGTTGAAGTCCCCCAACACCAACAAGTTAGGGGACTGCACAGGCACATCAGAGACCACCTCAAGCACCTCGGCCAGGGAGTCAGTCGTGCAGCGGGGTGGACGGTACACGAGCAGAATCCTCAGACTGCCCTTCGGGCCCAACCTTCAGTACATGTACTCAGCAACCTTGGTCTCCCGGAGAGGGGGTCTGGTGAAGACCAAGGACTCTACCCATGAGGCTTTGTTTAAGTGGTTGCATTAATGCCTGGTGCTTCCCCCATCAGCACCACTGGTCACACAGCCTCTGGGTCTGTGTCTGAGTCACTGCTGGAACCCAGGTTCATGACATTAGCTTACATTCCTCCCTTATAACCCTTGTTCCTACTAATTCCATCTCTCTGCTTGTTTGCAACCCCTGGCTTCCTTGGTTCTCTCCACAACCACTAACACCCACAAATCTACATTCAGACTCTATGCTTCCTGCAGGGAGAGGATCTTCCTTTTATCACAGATAAAAGATGAAAGACCCCCCCCCAAAACACACACACACACAAGGCTGTGATGAAGACACGCGGATTGCATAGTAATGACAAAAGTATTCCCTATTTGAATGCAAGGATGTCATTCCATGAAGAAACTGCTAACAACTGTTTCATGTCTTCCTTCTCCAGGCATCTGTCTTGAGTGTGAGAATTGCAATGAAATTGGCAGCACCTGTACTGGCGAAATGAAGTCTTGTGATGCTGATGAAGACACATGCTTTATCAGTGTGTGGGAGTGTTTAAGCAGTACGTGGTCTTGAGAACCCTGGGCTAATATATAGCACATAAGAAGCGCATGGCCTAGCCACCCTAGATTAGAAGCTAGAGTGTTACAAGTTGGATGGGGTAGACTTGAGTTCAAGTCCCACATTTAGCACTGAAAAGGTGAATGAACCTTCAGTGTTTAGTAGTGATGTATGAAAGTCACTTATCTGGTCCCGCAGCTTGCTTCGTGGTGGGGGGGAGGTGCTTCAGTTCTCCCCCCAAAGTTCAGGCCAGGGGGGGAGGCGCCCCGTCTCCCCGGCCGTGAAATAAAAAGTGAATGGAAAAAAAAAACACCCGTGATAGGCTACGTAACGATTAACGTAGCCTATCACGGCTAGATTTCCAAAGTCAGCTGTGATAGGCTACGTTAATCATTACGTAGCCTATCACAGGTGACTTTGAAAAAAAAAAGCGCATACGCAAATGTACAGCCCATGGGCGCCACCATTTGCGTTCCTTATTTGGGCCCGGCTAGTCTACATAAAGATTTACATAGACTACGGCGAAAATAAGGGCAATGCAAATAGCATGTACGTAGACTACCCGGGCCCAAATAAGGAACGCAAATGGCGGCGCCCATGGGCGCCACCATTTGCGTACGCGCTTTTCTTTTTCTTTTTTTTAAAGTCACCCGTGATAGGCTATGTAACGATTAACGTAGCCTATCATGGCTGACTTTGGAAATCTAGCCGTGATAGGCTACGTAAATCATTACGTAGCCTATCACGGGTGTTTGGTTTTTTTTACTTTATTTTGTAATGGCGGCGGTGGCGGCAGCCGGTTGGAAGACCGTCCGCCGCCCCTGCCCCCACCGAAACACCGCCAAAACGCCACCGGGACCCGCCGCCGAGAGGGACATTCGAGGGAGGTAAGTCCCATCCCAGGGGTGGCGGGGAGGGGTGGTGGAGAATTTCACCAACAATTTCGGGGGGCTGAATGCGTTGGCATTCGGCCTCCCCAAGATTCGTGGAGAAATTCATGGCCATCCCTAGTGTTTAGAAGTATCACTTTGGGTCCCCAGATGGTAGAGTCATCCTCTTCGTGCCAGGCTTCTGAGTTCCAGAGACCCTCAAATTGGTGGCAGTTACAGAGGGAATTTCAACCAGGTGACTTGGTTAGGTGTATTTATGTTATTTGGCTTCTTGGGAAACTCAGTGTTCATTTACAACCCCCATCCCCCCTGCCCACCATAAGGATTCTAGTCCTTATGGATGAAAGCATGGCCTTGTATGTATGGGCACTGAAATCTCAGAAGCCTGAATCTGTTTGGGGAGGGGAGGGCAGTGCTTCAGTGACTTGCCCCTCACCATGATAGCAAAGCAAGGGAGAATTGCACAATGAATTGTGAAAATAAGCAGATCTACATTAATACTCTGGATTTGCATGATGCATACAGGCCACAAAGTCCTGCTTTTCTTAGCGTAGGCTATTTATTTATTTAATGCAGAGTATATGTGGTCCTGGACTTGGTGTGTCCCAGAAATGGATATCATATGTGCCTCTTATTTGATTTATTTTTAATTGATTGCTAACATTTATACACTGCCCTATTTACTAAAAAGTGGTATTGATCCATATGGGTATGTGTCCTTGAGCTAACTCATAATTGATAAGAAGCCTAAGGAACCTCGATCCCGGAGACTCCTGTTGGCCTCCAGTTTTAATAAGATACTCCCTCCACCCCCACTCTTTCTCACCCATGCAGCTCCTGTGACAATAACATTTGTCAGCAAGGGTTGTGCCAAATCCGGCACCTGCAAAAGTCATCTATCTGAGATCAATTTCGGAAACAAACTGCAACTGAGAGCAAACATGGTCTGCTGCACTGGGGATGACTGTAAAACAGTCACGTATCCTGGTATGTATGTTCAGAAGGTGTAGGAACTTGTCTGGCAACACCCTGGATCTGGTGATCTTCCAACATCCTCTCAGCTTCTAAGGGCAGAAATGCATACAGAAATACAATGGGAGAAATTTATACATTTTTGTATGCATTTCTCCTAATGCATGCTTGTTTGTACACAATTTTTGACCAGAGTAATGCAAAGCAGTGTGAACTCATGAAGATGGTTCTGTGTTCCAGCTTCATATCCATTTGGGAAGTGCATATGGTCAGTTTGTATTAAAATGTGAAACAAATGAATTTCTCACCCATCCCTAGATAAGCCACATTTTCCTCACCTGAGAATTAAGTAGGGGACAGGAAGTATACTGCCGAGTGGGGCATCCCACTGGGTCTTCATTCCTTAAGAGATGTTGGTGCTCAACCCAACAGTATCCTCTGATTTGGATGTTCTCCCCCACCCCCAAACCCTGAGGTGTGAACATTCTCTGTAGCTTCTCAGAGATGTTGTCTATACTTCCTCAAGAGCACCTTCATCTATCGTCACTGCCTATTTAGCGTGTGTTAGTGTGTACACTTCCACTAATGTGATTTATTTAATTGAATGTAAGAACATAAGAAGAGCCCTGCTGGATCAGAACAAGAATCATCTAGTCCAGCATTCTGTTAACACAGTGGCCAACCTGCTGTCAGCCGGGAACCCACAAGCAGGGCATGAGTGCATCAGCACCCTCCTGCCATGTTCCCCAGCAGTGGGTGTACATAGGCATACTGCCTCTGATACTGCAGGTAGCACATAGCCATCAGGACTAATAGGCATTGATAGCTTTCTCCTGTAGGAATTTGTCCAACCCCCTTTTCTAGGAGTGCACGAAAGCCACTTAACTGGTCTCGCAGCTTTTCGCGGTGGGGGGGAGGCGCTTCGCTGCTCTCCCCACAAAGTTCAGGCCGGGGGGGAGGCTTCCCGCCTCGCCCGGCCGAAATTCAGGCTGGGGAGGAGGCACCTCGCCTCACCCGGCCGCGAAATAAAAAGTTTCTTTTTTTAAAAAAAAACACGCCCCCGTGATAGGCTACGTGACGATTAACGTAGCCTATCACGGCTAGATCTGCAAAGTCAGCTGTGATAGGCTACGTAAATCGTCATGTAGCCTATCACGGGTGACTTTAAAAAAAAAAGTGCGTACGCAAATAGCATTGAAATTCTCAATGCAAATAGCATTGAAATAGAAATTCTCCACCAACCCTACCCTTTTCAAGCCATCCAAACTGGTGGCCATCACTACATCTTATGGTAGTGGATCCCATAATTTAACTGTGTGCTGCGTGGAGAAGTCCTTCCTTTGATCTGTCCTGAATCTCCCACCAACCAGCCCCATGGGAGGACTCCATTGGGTTCAAGTATTTTGAGAGAGGGATAAAAATGTCTCCCTGTGCACCATGCAGGATTTTGTACACTTCTGTCATGTCTCCCCTTACCCTCCTTCTTTCCAAGCTACACAATCCCAGCTGCAATAACCTTCCCTCATAGGAGAGCTGCTCCAGCCCCTTGATGGTATGCAACATATAGGGGGAAATACAATGGACATAAGAGCAAGGTTCTGTAAGCACAAATCTGTGATTCTCACCAAAAAATCTAGAGTAGCCTGTTGCAAGACGCTTTAACCCACCTGCACGTAGTATCTCCGATTTACAATTCCTTCTAATCAAACAATCGAAGGACACTGACATGCTTGACAAAAGGAAACAAACAAACAAAACAGTTCTTGATCTACAGCTTTAGAACCTGTAGTTCAAATGGCCTTAATCTGGAGAATT
The DNA here is from genome assembly GCF_057233095.1 of Heloderma suspectum. Lineage (NCBI taxonomy): Eukaryota > Metazoa > Chordata > Lepidosauria > Squamata > Helodermatidae > Heloderma > Heloderma suspectum. The sequence goes on from NC_139467.1 coordinate 14,090,472, forward strand.
CAGTCATACCTCTGTTTTGTTCTGTTTTTCTCCCTAGTAATGTTAACCTCCCAGCATTCCAAACTGCCACTCCTGACATCTACTGAACAGTACAACTATTGATGAGGGGGGAAGCTGAAATTTTTAGCTCTAAATATATTTTTAAATAACTCTGTTGTTAGTGTACCTATCATGTCTGTCTGTCTGTCTGTCTGTCTGTCTGTCTATCTATCTATCTATCTATCTATCTATCTATCTATCTATGTATCTATCTATCTATGATCTATCTATCTATCTAATCTATCTATCTCCCTGCCCTTCCTCAAAAGGTTCTTTCCGCCCCTATCCTCACCCCATTTATTCCCGGATTGAAACTTAACATTGATCAGAGACACCGAGGCTGAGAACTGATGGGCCCTGGCACCAGTGAAGACCTGCTGACCTTCTACTTTAATTTGCAGTGCTGCCACCGCCAGAAACCAAACCCAATGGACACCAGTGTCCTGGATGCATTGGAATTTTTTCGCATACATGTAATGGAGAGCCTGTTGCCTGTGTTGGATCTCAGATCAAATGCATTGATATCTCAGCGAATACAACAGGTACTAATTTGAAGTTTCCAACACCGTGTTTCTACCCTGGCCTTCTTCCCATGAAGGCAGAGTGGTGCACATAAAGCAAGGGGGCAGAACCTCAGGTCCAGGGTCTAAATTTAGCTCTCCAGAATTCCCAATCTGGCCCAGCAGGGATGCTCTTCTCCTGGCCTGCTGCTTCTCCCCTGCCTGCCAGTTGTTTGGTGGGTTTCCCAGCTTTTGTGCATTTTCCCCATAGGCTAAAGTTTGAAAATGCCCATCTGGGTGAATGTGTGCATTTTCACACAAACAAAATTTCACAAATGCGTATTTGTGCAAATGCAAATTTGCGCAAATTCAGAAACCTCAGGTCTAGGGGCTAAATTTAGCTCTCTGGAATTCCCAATCCAGCCTAGCAGGGACCCTCTTCCCCCGGCCTCATGCCTCTTCCCCTGTCTTCATGCCTCTCTCCTGCCTGCCAGTCGTTTGGTGGCTTTTCCAACTTTTGCACACATTCCCCCCATTCTAAGAAACTTGAAATGCCTCTGTTGAGGCTGAGTTCCTGGCAGTCAGAATTCTAATCTGAAATGTGCTAGTGTTTATGGCATTTGGGCCCTGTCCCTGGCATAGCCCCCTTTTGCTTTCGGCCTGGCCAACCAGTGGAATGAAGCCCCAGGGCTGAAGAGATTCAACAACCCTGACACAGAGCAGCCGTCATTTTGTCTACACAGCAGCCTTGTGAGGTAGGCTGAGAGTGTGATGGCCCTCTAGTTTTCATGACTCAGTAGTAGGGGTGCATGAAAGTCACTTACCTGGTCTCGCAGCTTGGTTCGAGGTGGGGGGGGAGGCGCTTCGCTGCTCCCCCCGAAGTTCAAGCCGGGGGGGGAGGCTTCCATCCTCGCCCGGCTGAAATTCAGGCCGGGGGGGAGGCTTCCCGCCTCGCCCGGCCGAAATTCAGGCCGGAGAGGAGGCGCCTCGCCTCACCCAGCCGCGAAATAAAAAGTTAAAAAAAAAACGCCCCCGTGGTAGGCTACGTGACGATTTACGTAGCCTATCATGGCTGACTTTGCAAATCTAGCTGTGATAGGCTACGTTAATCGTCACGTAGCCTATCATGGGGGTGTTTGTTTGTTTTTTACTTTTCTTGGAATGGCGGCGGCGGCAGCCGGTCGAAAGACCGGCTGCCGCCCCTGCCCCTGTCAAAGCCCTGCCGAACCGCCGCTGCGACCCGCCACCGGGAGCGACATTCGGGAAAGGTAAGTCCCATCCTGGGGGGGGCGGGGGGCGGGGGTGGTGCGGAGAATTTCTCCCCGAAACTACTTGGGGGGCCGAATACGTTGGCACTCGCCCCCCCCCGAAGTTTCGGGGAGAAATTCTCCCCCATCCTTACTCAGTGGGGATTTGACCCTATGTCTCTCTAGTCCAGGGTGATATCCAACACTATACATCACTGTGGCACTTCTCCTTGCACATTAGTAATCTCAAAGTACATGGGGGGGGGAGAGATTTAGAGGCATTACACACAGTACATGGCAATAAACCTAGGCTTACCATCATGCTTACTTCATGAGGGAATTGGAGGGCTTACTCACACATTACACCTTACAGATGTACACCTAAGATGCTCTATAAACATAATAATGTAATTTCTGAATGCAGCAACCATATATACCACACAAGTTCCCTGAGAAGTTCACCGGACTGGCAATAGCTTTCTCTTGGCTTTGCCATTAGGGGCAAAGCCAGGGGTGCATTTGCAAAACTAAACTTGGATCCCGGGTGAATGTGTAGGAGTACAATGTAGGTGCTTCATCCTTCCACACAGGGGCTGCATGTTGCCCTCCCCTGCTTTCAGCCAATCGCAATCAGAGTTGTGCAGGGAACAGCGCCTGGGGATTTTGCTAGGGTTGTCGACTCTTTTGGCCTCCCTCAAAATTCCTTGGATGTTTTGCCCCATCCAGAGTCTCCAGTTTCACCTGAGGAGAACTGTGGGGGCAGCTCTATTGGGCTGAGAAGTATCCATTGCAAGCTCAATGTTGACCACCATCTCAGTTATTCCTACAGGTCCACCATCCTTGGAATTTGCTGCCAAGGCCTGTGCTTCTGAGGCTTTCTGCTCCTTGGTTAAAATGGATGCCAAGGGCTTAATCGGATACAATGAGGGTGTGGATGTCGGCCTGACTAAGATTGAATGCACTGCAGCCCCCAGCATTTCCACCGAAGCTGCATAACCAGTTGGCTCCTCCAATCCAGAATGTCATCATCACACCTCAACCTTCTCATCTAAACAGCCTGTCTTATCTGATAACCTCTCAGTTGAAGGCTTGTTGTTGTGCACTTCTTAGCTCCCACGCTGATGGATGGATGGATGGATGGATGGATAAGCTTCTCCTGAATCCATTAAAAAGCTACTTTAATAAAAGAACACCCCATTTATTTGAATCGAAGACTTCTATCATGGAGAAAAGCTCTGGGGTGCAATGCATATTGCTGCATATTGTCCAGAACGTGGGAGTGCCCCCATCTGCCTGCCAGCCTCCCTGCCTTTTCTCTCTGATCGGTGGTCAGAAATAAGGCAGTTTCACAACTCCCCTGCCACACTGTATTAAGATGTTTTAAAAGCCTCCATCAGAGTGAATGGAGTCTTATAGTTGCAGCAAGGGGTCATTTTCGGGGGGTGGCTGCTGGGGAGGGGAGGCTGAGTCCTTTTCTACTGAATGCTACAGGTTTCTCTCAAAAAATGTCCCCTCCCTGCCCCCCTGTGCAATTAGGCTCTTGAAAAGCCTCCCTTTGTGCCAGTGGAGCAGGGATAGAGATCATGTGGCCCTCTAGATGTTGTCAGACTGCAATTCCCATCAGCCCTTGGCACAGGCTGTGTTGGCTAAGGTTTATGGGAGTTGCAGTTCTGCCACACCTTGAGGACCAGAAGTCCCCCATTCCTGCAACACAGCCAGTGTCTGCACATACCTGTGAGTGTGAGAGAGTTAGGGATGGCAGAGAATTCCGCCACAGAACTCAGTGAGGCCAAATGCAAGTGCATTCGTCCCCCCAAAATCTGTGGTGGAACAGCCTGCCCTCCCGCCCCCCCATGGATCCCCCCCGGGACGAGACTTACCTGGGGCGGATCTACCGGGCGTCGTCGTCTCCGGTGGTGGCTTTGGCAGCGGCGGCTGCGGCGGCTGGTCTTCCGACCGGCTGCCGCTGCCACCATTTGCAGCGGGGGTTGTTTTTTTTACAGAGACGTGATAGGCTACGTAAGTTTTTACATAGCCTAAAACGTCGGGGGGGGGGGGGAAAGGCATACACAAATGGCGGTGGCTGCGGAGGGCTCTGGGGGGGGGAACCGCATATGCAAATGGCGGCGGCTACGGCCGTCGCCACTTGCATTCCTTATTTTGGGCTGTCTTAGTCTACGTAAATATTTACATAGATTAAGAGGGCAAAAATAAGGAACACAAATGTCGGCGGCCGTAGCCGCTGCCATTTGCGTACGCAGTTTTTTGTTGTTGTTTTCCCAGAGCCCTCCGTGGCCGGAAATCCGGCTGCGGACGGCTCTGGCCTGGCTGGGCCTGGCCGGCTGCTCCGCAGAGCTGCCGCAGAGCACAGCCAGCCGCGGAGGATTCCGGGGGGAGGGATGGAACGCCTCCCCCCCCACCAACATAATCCGCGAAAGGTAAGTGACTTTCATAGATCCCTGGAGAGAGTAGGTGCAGGCAATCACATTGAGGGGCCACATGTGTTTTCATGTCCTCCATGGCAGTCTGACAGCAGTCCTCCAGGGTGAATATTGTGCAGGACCACTTCTTTTAATCCAGACACTTCTGCCATACTAGCTGGTGGATTACTCTGAATTAGGGATGGTAGAGAATTCCGCCACAGACTCTAGTGAGGGATGTCCGTGGCGGAACAGAGCAATCCCCCCGCCACCCCGTGAAACTTCCCTGGGATGGATCTTTCCTGGTGTCGGCCATCTGGTCCATCCGCTGCCCCTGATCTGCGGCCGTGAATGGCTGCCCTGGTCTGCTACGCCATTTGCATCCCTGCTTTTCTCGTGATAGGCTACGTAAATATATATGTAGCCTATCATGGCTAACACAGGGACGCAAATGGCGGCCACTAGGGCAGCCACCATTTGCAGCCTGGCAGTGGACTGAGATCCAGCTGCTGGCAGCCCCAGCCGGCAGCTCCATGGACCCGCTGCAGAGCGGAGCTGGCCGGGGAGGATTCCAGGGGGAGGAAAAATTCGCCTCCCCCCCACCGAGAACAGCCACACCTGGAACAAGGTAAGGGATTTGTACATCCCTACTCTGAATATTCAGAATTCTAGGAAGCCAATCCTCAATGTCTAGTTTAGGGATGGATGAATGGGACGATTTCCAGCCCACATCAGTTTTGCATACAGTAGTCAGTCAGAAGTCTGTTCCATACAATTTGTACAGCTGTCTGCAATTTTGTTGAAGAACAAACAAACATATGAAAATTAGCTAATAAAAGTTGAAGATTCAGGGAGGGGACCTGGAATATCTTTCATGGGGTATAGTCCTGCCCTCCACCCTCAGCACCTTCCACAGTTATCCTTTGGATGGCCCATTTTGCCTAATTTTGTGATGCAAAACTTTGCATATAAAAAGTGCATATTTTAGGGGAAATGCACATGGAAATTCACATTTTCAGAGGAAAGGCATAAACAATATACATTTTAGAGAGAGAGAAAATGTACCAAAATACATTTTAGGGGAAGATGTGTAGAATTTGAATGCAAATTTTCATAAGGTTTAAGTTCAGCAGAAAATGGGATGGAATGGATGTGTGACTGAACACATACAGAGCTGACACAGAGCAGATATAGAATGATCTGGACATCCTTACCCTGAGCAATGGATCTACTGGGCTCAGGGTTCACAAGCTGTTAAGATCCCCCTGAGCTACCCCCTCCCAAATGCCCCACTTTGCAATGCCAGTTGTCTACTGTATGGAATGCAGAAGCAAATAAAGCATAGTGGAGGAGCTATCAGAGAAGATGATCTTGTATATTTAATGTTACTTTATGCACGGATTTCTACTACCAACCCAACCAGCAACCCCAGTTTAACTACTAATCCTGGGTTAGGGGAGGTCAATCCAGAGCTAGGCAATGAATTGTCTCCCAACTGCACCCCTTTTTCCACCACCCCCTTTACCGTCTTCTTTCCCACTCAGGCACCATCTTAAAAGTCACCTTTTAGAGGAGGGAGATGAACAATCAGGGAGAATAGTGATGGAAATCTAAAGCTCCAGGTGAGAAAGGAAGAACTCAGAAGCAGCATCATTTGTCCACACGTAGTTCCCTTTCCAACACCTTACTTTTTGTTCCTTGTCCTGTAAACAAATCTGAATGCAGCTGTCGAGGGTAAAATCCGCAATCCCAGCTTCTTTGTGTACACAGTCTGCAGCAGCTTTTGCGACTTCCTCTTCTCTCTCCAGCTGACAATGGCATCCGCACAGGAGGAAGAAGAGGTAAAAGAAAGAAAGAAAGAAAGAAAGAAAGAAAGAAAGAAAGGAGGGGTTGTCTGGGAGAATGAGGGGAGAGAGAGGAATGGAAGTCATCATTGGACAGTTATGAAAAAGGAGAGGGGAATCCATTCTCCCTCCTCCTCCTCATGTTTCCAAAGCTGATGTAGGGAAGGAGAAATTCTCCTCTCAGAGCAATGTGAGGAAATCCTCCAGCAGGGAACCTGAGAGCAGCAGAGCGAAGGCTCCTTTAGCAAACCAGACCTTCATTTCTAGGCTACTCTTCAAAGCCTATGGATGGACTAGAAAGTCCCAAAACCTGATTTCCCTGGAACTCCTTCCTCTGCAATGTCATTCTGTCACAAAGCCAGTCCTGGCCCAAAATCATTTTGCTGCCTGAGGCCCGGCAGAAAGTGGAACCTCACGGTGCCTAGATAAGTTATTTAGGCAGCTCAGGCAGAAAATCCCATAAATGCCTGGCACTAATAATATAGTCCTTCTAAATGAAGTGACTGACAATTTGTTCCTCTTTCATGGCACCCACAATGTTCACTCAGGACCAAAGCACATCTCATTTTAAAAATTAAGTTGGCAGTAGGGGTGCACGAAAGTCACTTACCTGGTCTCGCAGCTTGCTTCGCGGTGGGGGGGAGGCGCTTCGCTGCTCCCCCCGAAGTTCAGGCCGGGGGGGGAGGCTTCCCTCCTCGCCAGGATGAAATTCAGGCCGGGGAGGAGGCGCCTCGCCTCGCCCGGCTGCGAAATAAAAAGTAAAAAAAACCCCACGCCCCCGTGATAGGCTACGTGATGATTTACGTAGCCTATCATGGCTAGATCTGCAAAGTCAGCCACGATAGGCTACGTTAATCATCATGTAGCCTATCACGGGTGACTTAAAAAAAAAACAACGCGTACGCAAATGGCGGCCCCCATAGGGAGCCGCCATTCGCGTTCCTTATTTGGTCGCTGTAGTCTACGTAAATCTTTACGTAGACTACGGCGAAAATAAGGGCAACGCAAATAGCGTTGCCCTTATTTTCGCCGTAGTCTACGTAAAGATTTACGTAGCCCCGCCCCTGACGAAGACCTGCCGAACCGCCACCGGGAGCCGCCACCGGGAGGGACATTCGGGAAAGGTAAGTCCCATCCCGGGGGGGGGGGTGCGGGGGGCGGGGGGGTGTGGAGAATTTCTCCCCGAAACTACTTCGGGGGGCCGAATACGTTGGCACTCGGCCCCCCGAAGTTTCGGGGAGAAATTCTCCCCCATCCCTAGTTGGCAGTATGTCTGTTTCGTTACCCTTGGGATGCTGGAGAAATCCACAGTGGATTCAAACGTTTGGATTGTATGAACCTGACCTGCAGATTCTGCAGCAGACTGGGCTTTTATGAGTCATGCAGATTTCATGGACTGGCAGACCAGTTTTTCACTTGGGGAGGGAGAGAATTAGTGCTGATTTACATTGACTAATGTGGATTAGCACATTTATGCGATGCACATTTGCGCTAAGGTGAATTAGGGCAAGGAGAACAGAATTCTGGTAAAAGAAATCAAGTTCAGCCAATGAGCAGACAATGGAATGAAAGAGACATGACAATCCACAAAACACAGATGGAAGGGATTTAACAAAATCAGTACATCCCAAACTCTAGGTGAAAAGCAAGGGCTGCAACCTATATTGGAACCTAGTAATGTGGGGGGTAGGGGGCCTTTAATGCTTTCTTTTCCCTCCATTGTTGTCCCTGTCTGGATCAGGGCCACCATGCCTGCAGTTTATATTGTGAAATAATGATCCATTAACACATAGGTAGGCAACCTGGTGCCTTCTAGACCTTTTGGACTACAGTTTACATACGCCCCAACCAGTCAAGGACTGTCTGTGGGAGTTGTTGTCCAAAACAATATATTTTACCCCCAGCACTGAAAGTGGTATGCCTCTGAATACCAGTTGCTGGGGAACATGAGTGGGAGGGTGGTTTGCACCCATGTCCTACTTGTGGGCTTCTCACTGAGGCAGCTGGTTGGCTACAGCGAGAACAGAATGCTGGACTGGGTAGGCTGTTGTTCAGATCCAGCATGGCTCTTCTGATCTTAAGATCTGGCCCCAGCCATCAGCTAAAGAAAGCGCAGCTGCAAGGGGTTTGCTTCCCACTCCTTCCCAGAAAGAACACTGAGCTCCAACTCCCACCTGCCCAGGGACCTCAAAAGTAGTTATTCTGGGTGGTAGGGAAGCCCTTCAGAGTCTTTCCTTGAAGACAGTTGTGCTGAACAAGCTACAAGGGTTGATAATTCTTCTAACCGGGGTCCTAACTGGTAATTTGGCCCATAACTGGTAATTTATTAACAATGCAAGAATAATAATACAAATCATCGAGATCCACTCCAGCCAATTGCTATGGCAACAAGGTATGAACCTGTTTCAGCAAGCACCATCTCAGAAGAGACATCCCTCCTTTCTTCTGAGGGGTGTGTGTGTGTGTGTGTGTGGGGGGGGAGATGCCTCATCCAAGATGTTGCCTACCACCAGTATGATTTGTTTGTTTGCTAAGCACCCCTTAGTGTTACAATTAGGGGTTACAATTTGTGCGCCCCCTGAAAAATCTGCAAGTTGGCCCAACTCATCATGCATTGAGTTAGGCCAACTCACGGATGATCAAGCCGGAGTCTGGGGGTCTGAGTTCTCCAAGCTCCACTCCCCAAATGGATTCCTCCAACTTCCCTACTGTGATTCAGAGTTAAAGGAGGAAATCCCCTTTCTTTTAAAATGGTGCACTGTCAGCCTCCAGCATTGACTGGCTGCTTGCCACAGTGTATCTTTTTTAGTAGCAGCAGAACAGCCTTAAGGGCAGCCTCCCATACAGCACATTGCAGTAGTAGTCCAACCTTGAGGTTACTAGTGCCTGTACCACTCTGCCCAAGCTATGCCTGTCCAGTCTTATCACTGATCCTGTGCTCTCATTAGCTGTGTCCTCTTGAAGGCAGTGTCCAATTGGTTCAGCTTGCTGCTATTCAAAATTAAGGGGGAGAATTCCAATTCCTTGAAAATGGAAACGGGGGATACGTGGCTCAACAGCACTACAAGTGAGAAGGATTTTGGAATCATTGTAGACCACAAGCTGAATATGAGCCAACAATGTGATGTGGCTGCAAAAAAGGCAAATGCTCTTTTGGGCTTCATCAATAGAAGCATCGCTTCCAAATCCCGGGAAGTCCTAGTTCCCCTCTACTCAGCACTGGTTAGGCCTCATCTGGAGTACTGTGTCCAGTTCTGGACACCGCACTCTAAGATGGATGCGGACAAGCTGGAGAGGGTTCAGAGGAGAGCAACAAAGTTGATCAGGGGACTGGAAACAAACCCCTATGAGGAGAGACTGAAAGAACTGGGCATGTTTAGCCTTGAGAAGAGAAGACTGAGGGGAGATAGGATAGCGCTCTTCAAGTCCTTGAAAGGTTGTCGCAGAGAAGAAGGCCAGGATCTCTTCTCAATCATCCCAGAATGCAGGCCATGGAATAATGGGCTCAAGTGACAGGAAGTCATATTCTGGCTGAACATCAGGAAAAACCTCCTGACTGGTAGAGCAATAGGACAATGGAACCAATGACCTAGGGAGGTGGTGGGCTCTCCCACACTGGTGGCGTTCAAGATGAGGCTGGACAGCCATCTGTCAGGGATGCTCTGACTTGGATTCCTGCATTGAGCAGGTCTTGTAGGCCCCTTCCAACCCTACTGTTCTATGATTCTATGATCCACCATCAGCCTGCAGACCTCACTTGCCTCCTGCCACTGCTTCTTTTTACTAGGGTTTCTAAAGGAGGAGAAGGAGGAGCTTCCAGAGGAGCCCAAACTATTGCTTGTCAGGGGGCCATAACCCAAGCATACAGCCCTAGACCTCTGCCCTGTGGTCCGGCCCTGGCACTGCCACTATGCACATGCTGTTAGCGGGCCAGTTGTGTCATTTTGCTGGAGTGGGAGACCAGTGCCAGCAAATCCTGTAATGAGCTCATGCCCACCCAAAAATGAATTCAGCGTGGCCAATTACAGCTTCTATTACACTTTCCTCAGAGCTTGACCCTTCCTGTTTTCACTTGGAAATGAATGTTCCTGTTGGCACCAGTCTCAAGGACTTCTGTCCAAAGTAGCTTATCTTGTAACAAAGTAAACACATGTCCAGATTCAACAATACTTCGGCTGTGTTGACATATATCAAAAGTACATATGCTTCAATGGCAAGAATGCCTTTGAGAACAAGCAAGAAATTAGTGGGACCTGTAACAACATCCTGCAGTATGCACTGCTTCTGTTCAGAAGTCCAGTCACTTTATTCCACTCTGCCTGTCCTCTCCATCACCTCAGTTTTCCATTTTGATGTCATTATTTCTTCCTGTATTTTATTTATTTAGAATATTTATATACTGCTCCACGTTAAAAGATTTTGGAGTGGTGAACAGCAAAGATAAAAGAATAAAACACCATGGTAGAACAATTAAAGGAAGAACTATGGACAGAAGTTCGCAACATTGTTCAGGAGGCGGCCGGCAACAAAAAACGTCCCAAAGAAAAAGAAAACCAAGAAGGCAAGTTGGCTGTCTGCTGAGACACTGGAAGTAGCCCAAGAAAGGAAAGCAAAAGGCAACAGTGATAGGGGGAGATATGCCCAATTAAATACAAAATTAAAGAGGTTAGCCAGAAGAGATAAGGAATTATTTTTAAACAAGCAATGCACAGAAGTGGAAGAAGATAATAGAATAGGAAGGACAAGAGACCTCTTCCAGAAAATTAGAAACATTGGAGGTAAATTCCAGGCAAAAATGGGTGCGATCAAGAACAAAGATGGCAAGGACCTAACAGAAGCAGAAGAGATCAAGAAAAGGTGGCAAGAATATATGGAAGATCTGTATAGGAAGGATAATAATATTGGGGATAGATTTGATGGTGTGGTCAGTGAGTTAGAGCCAGACATCCTGAAGAGTGAGGTTGAATGGGCCTTAAGAAGCATTGCTAATAACAAGGCAGCAGGAGACAACGGTATCCCAGCTGAACTGTTTAAAATCTTGCAAGATGATGCTATCAAGGTGATGCATGCCATATGCCAGCAAATTTGGAAAACACAAGAATGGCCAACAGATTGGAAAAAATCAACTTATATCCCCATACCAAAGAAGGGAAACACTAAAGAATGTTCAAACTATTGAACAGTGGCACCTATTTCACATGCCAGTCAGGTAATGGTCAAGATCTTGCAGGGTAGACTCCAGCAATTCATGGAACGAAAATTGCCAGATGTACAAGCTGGGTTTAGAAAAGGCAGAGGAACTAGAGACCAAATTGCCAATATCCGCTGGATAATGGAGAAAGCCAGGGAGTTTCAGAAAAACATCTATTTCTGTTTTATTGACTATTCTAAAGCCTTTGACTGTGTGGATCATAACAAATTGTGGCAAGTTCTTGGTGGTATGGGGATACCAAATCATCTTGTCTGCCTCCTGAGGAATCTGTATAATGACCAAGTAGCAACGGTAACAACAGACCATGGAACAACGGACTGGTTTAAGATTGGGAAAGGAGTATGGCAGGGTTGTATACTCTCACCCTACCTATTCAACCTGTATGCAGAACACATCATGAGACGTGCTGGGCTTGATGAATCCAAGGCTGGAGCTAAAATTGCTGGAAGAAACATTAACAATCTCAGATATGCAGATGATACCACTTTGATGGCTGAAAGCAAGTAGGGGCTGAGGAACCTTATGACGAAGGTGAAAGAAGAAAGTGCAAAAGCTGGGTTGCAGTTAAACCTAAAAAACCCCGAGATGATGGCAATCAGCTTCATTGATAATTGGCAAATAGAGGGAGAAAATGTGGAGGCAGTGACAGACTTTATCTTTCTGTCTGCAGACAGATGGCTGCAGACAGCGTCTTCTGACAGGAAATCAGAAGACTTTTACTTGTAGGGGAGGAGAGCAATGACAAATCTTGATCAAATAGTTAAGAGCAGAGACCTAAGTGCCTTCAGCTAAATTCGACGGTCGGCTGTGCTCCGCAGCGGGTCTGCGGAGCAGCCGGCCAGGCCCTGGCCAGAGCCGTCCGCAGCCGGATTTCCGGCCGCGGAGGGCTCTGGGTTAAAACAAAAACAAAAACGCGTATGCAAATTATTTTTAAATATTTACGTAGACTATTATGGCAAAAATAAAGGGGAATGCAAATAGCGTAGTGGGCACCATTTGTGTCCCTTTTTGATTTGCCGTTTTAGCCTACATAAATATTTACGTAGGCTAAAACGGCGAATCAAAAAGGGACGCAAATAGCGTCCGCTACGCTATTTGCGTTCCCCTTTATTTTTGCCGTAATAGTCTACGTAAATATTTACGTAGACTAAGACGGCAAAAAATAAGGAATGGAAATGGCGGCGGCCATAGCCGCCGCCATTTGCGTACACGTTTTTGTTTTTGTTTTTGTTTTAACCCAGAGCCCTCCGAGGCCGGAAATCCGGCTGCGGACGGCTCTGGCCTGGGCCTGGCCGGCTGCTCCACAGACCCGCCGCGGAGCACAGCCAGTCGTCGAGGATTCCAGGGGGGAGGAATGAATCGCCTCCCCCCCATCAAGGATTCCAGGGGGAGGGACGGAACGCCTCCATGAACATAATCAGTAGAAAGGTAAGTGACTTTCGTACATCCCTAATCTCATTCCCTCAAGTGAGCAGTCTGGCTTTATTTTCTGGAGGATGGACTAGTTTGATCTTCTTGCAGTCCAAGGCACTCTCAGAATTTTCCTCTAGTAGCACCAAAGTTCAAAAGCATCTATCTTCCTTCACTCAGTCTTCCTTATGGTCCAGCTCTCGCAGCCATAGGTTACTACAGGGAATACCATTACTTTAACTATGAGGACCTTTGCTGCCCGCATGATGTCTCTGCTCTTCACTATTTGATCAAGATTTGTCATTGCTCTCCTCCCAAGAAGTAAACATCTTCTGATTTCCTGGCTGTAGTCAGTATCTGCAGTAATCTTTGCGCCTAGAAAGACAAAGTCTGTCACTGCCTGCACGTTTTCTCCCTCTATTTGCCAGTTATCAATCAAGCTGGTTGCCATAATCTTGGTTTTTTTGAGGTTTAACTGCAACCCAGCTTTTGCACTTTCTTCTTTCGCCTTCATCATGAGGTTCCTCTGCTCCTCCTCACTTTCAGCCATTGAAGTGGTATCATCTGCATATCTGAGACTGTGAATGTTTCTTCCAGCGATTTTAACTCCAGCCTTGGCTTCATCAAGCCCAGCACGTCGCATGATGTGTTCTGTGTACAGGTTGAATAGGTAGGGTGAGAGTATACAACCCTGCTGTGCTCACTTGTAGCTCTGTGGATTTTCCAAATTATTCTTTGCTTTGCTATTATTTCATCTATTGCTCAGCTGAGGCCCACATTTGAAAGCTAAGCTGTCAGGCTAAGAAGGGATAAACTTTGACTGGCTTTTGTCTCTTTCTCTATCTCTCCCCTCCTGTCCGCCCCATCCCAGCTTCAGTTATTCCCCTTACTTTCTTCACTTATTACAGTTTTGGCTTTTTTTTTTTTTTTTTAGGGCTATTTTTGAAAAGTTCAGAGGAGCTCTTTATTGAATGTTGTAGCAAGAATGAAGGCTAAATGTCAAATAGAAGCTGGCAGCCAAACATGGGTTGGGCTTGGGTTCGTACATTCTGTTTATTTCTCCTCAGTGTTTGCCTGTCCAATTTTCCTCAGAACTGAATGTTCTCATTGACAGTTTCTAGTACTTTTGGACAGATAGCTCAAGATGTAACAAAATAAGGGGAGATCTGAACTTAACAAGAAGCCATTATTGTTATTATTACTATTATTGTTATTATTATTATTAAAAAGTAGAGTCTGCATGATAAGAGAATACCTTTGAATACAAATTCTCATGCAGATTCTTTTTCTTTCAAAAAACAAATTAATACAGAAACAGGATGAAATGAACTTCTGAATTAACACAGGCAAATCTGAAAGGGACTGGAAACGGGGAGTTGATTCCAGATATAGTCCTGTGCAACTGGGCTGGCAGAAGTGAACTTCCCATCCCCATCCCCTCCTCCCCATGGCAGCCCCTCCAGCCCTCTGAAAATGTGACATGGGGGGAGGAGTTGTGGTATAGGGGAGAGGGGGGTCCCCAAAATCAGATGGAGGCATACTTTATTAGTGGACCCCTTCTGGCAACAGAAGGCAGACCTTGGATTCAACCCAGTCTGATCTGTCCACCCTTATCCGGTATGGAAAAAAAAAACCCTACAACCTCCACAATACCTGACCATTGGCCATGTTTGCTGGGGCTGATGGGAATTGTGCTCCAAAAGAGTTGGAGGGGGCCATCTTGCCTATCACTGTTCTATTCCTTTTCTAAAGGCATACATGGCTGCTTTCTACCGTAAAAAACAAACAAAAGCAAAACTGTACTACCTCCCTTTGGTACTAGTTTAAATACAGATGGAAACTAACGATATTTTTTACAAGGCAGTTAGAGGCTACAACTAAGAGTATACTTTTTCCATACATATAAATGGGCTGCAGGTGGTCTCTATATTTTTATTCTTTTTTATTCGTTTCCTCTGTACAGCAAATTCAGGACTGCTATTACAAAGAACGTCTACCATTTTTGGAAATTCCAGCTCTGACAAAGTAACACTATCTTCAAGATCAGGTGACTGGATTAATGTGAGTTTTACCAAAGTACCAGCTTCATACACCTAGTTTATGAAGAAAAACAGGCCCATTTACAATGAGAATCATTTTCTTTTCAATGTTAAGCATTGTTTAAGAAGCACATGGCTCGCTTTCTGGGATGCACCCAGCACCAGTTTTACACATACCCTCATCCCGTGCTCTAAGGTGGTTTACAAAAGTGTAATGGTTGCTTAAACTCCCTTTCCCTCTACCCTGGAACCTTGATTCTAGACCTTTCTAAATTGTACCCCATGATCCAGCATGCAACGGAGGACTCTTAAAATCCTAGAGGTGCTTGCCCCACCAAGCTTGAGTTATGTCTACATTACAGTATTGTAGAAAAAATACTAGGGATGTCAGAGAATTCCGCCACGAATCTTGGGGAGGCCGAATGCCAGCGCATTCGGCCCCCTGAAATCGGTGGCGGAATGGTCTGCCCCCCGCCCCCCCGGGACGGGACTTACCTTGGGCAGATCTTCCTGGTGGCGGCAGCTCCGGCAGTGGTTCGGCGGCAGTTCGGTGGTGGCGGTGGCGGCTGCGGCGGCCGGTCTTCCGACTGGCTGCCGCTGCCGCCATTTCCAGTAAAAAAAACATAAACAAAAAAAGTGATAGGCTAGGTAAAGATTTACGTAGCCTATCATGGCTAGATTTTTAAAAAACACCGTGATAGGCTACGTAAATGTTTACGTAGCCTATCATGGCTGATTTAAAAGAAAAAAAAGGCGCATACGCAAATGGCAGCGCCCATGGGCGCCGCCATTTGCATACACACCTTTTTTTCCTTTTAAATCAGCTGTGATAGGCTACGTAAACTTTTACGTAGCCTATCATGGCTGACTGCAGGGACACAAACGGCGGCGGCTACGGCTGCCGCCAATTGCAGAGCCGGCCGGCTAGGATTAGTGGGGGAGGGACGGAGCGCCTCCCCCCCAGCCAGAATTTTGGGGGGGAGTGATGGAGCACCTCCCCCCCCCACAAATGTCACCCTTCGAAAAGGTAAGTGACTTTCATACATCCCTAAAAAATACTCTTTTTTCCTGTTTATGCTTGCATTACATTTTATCACTCTAAGGATTATGTATCCTTTAATGTTTGTACCTTAAAGGCTAATATTGTGCAATATTCAGCTCTACCATGTCCACACCCAGACACCTCTAAATACAGCTAATAGGATTAATGAAGAGTTACTGGAGATGCCTTGGCTGCTACTGGAGACACCTTGGCTAGCTGTATGTTCCACGCCTTTCTCCATTTTACATATTGAAAAGTCGGCAGCCCCAGACCCTCGCTTGCTCAATTGGGGTCTCTGAATCCAGTGGTTCTTTTGTTGGAATGCCTGTTCATTGTAATCTCTGGTTTTACAATGTAGTATGTTTTGTATATCAGTCATGTACGAAGTGTACACAAAACCTCATAACAACTTTTTCCATAGTCGTTGTCGTCTTCTTCTTCTTCTTCCGCCTCCTCCTCCTCCTCCTCCCCCCCCACAACTCAGATTGGCATTTGAGCCATGCTGCTTGGCTTACAGAGACCTTCACATTGTGGAGAAAATACACAAATGTGAAGGGTCTGCCCTAAGTGCCTTCAGCTAAATTTGTAATATATTCAGAACTGCTTTGAAAAGTACACTGGATGGGCTTCAATATCCCCCCCCAGTTGTGTTCTCCAGAATAATACCAGCTCACATGTTCCTAGGTAGGTTAATATAAAACCCCTGTATCGACTCACAGGGAGTTGATACCAGCACTGTGCAAAAAACCCCATGGCTTGTGCTGTGGCTGCATTCTACATCTAGAATTAGGATCAATGCTATTCTTTACCTTACAGGGTTTCTTGTAGATAATTAAAATAATGGGAAGCTTGCTGGCTTTAATTTAATTCAGGTCTTCCATTCTAAAACATGCTTTTTAGAAGCCCGTTAAAGGGCATGGCAGAAGCCACTCTGCGTATTTATTCTATACTGGTACTACCGGTGTGGTCTTCTACTCACTCAGCCGTAGGGATGTGCAAGTCGGGAAAACTCTAGCTAGCCAAAGTTCTCCAAATTCCATCTCAAAGCTTGTTCCAATGTGAGTCTTTGTTTTTTCTTCTTCTCCTTTTGCATGAAAATTTGTGCATATTGTTGTTTGAATTTTTCTAAGCCTATGTGTCAGTTCTGCACATCTTTGAAATGCATGCATTCTTCTCCCATGGATTAAAGTGTATTTGTGCACATTGTTCAGAAGTATGCATTTTTTCATGCACATTTTTTCAAATGTACGCATAATGTCAAATTCATTGCAAGCTTGGAAATGTAAGGATTTCAACTGCAGATTGTGTCTGAGATCATGTTCGGTCCAGAAGTTATAAGTTGGGTAAAATCCAGGTAAAAACATGAGCTGAAATGAATTTCTCATACATCCCTACTCAGCAGCCATCCTTCCTGGGGGATGAGGGGCGCAAACCATTTTTCAGCAGGATACCAAAGCTGTGGGACAAACTCTCCCAAAACGATAAACCCGCGAACCATGTTTATGAATACTCCTGGTTGGTGAATAAGTATGATACAAAAGGTCTTCAGCAGGAATGGAACAGGGAACTGGATTCTCCCATTTTGTCTGATCAATGATTCGCCACTTTCGCATTTGTACCTGAAGCATCTATGGATCTCAGATTACATCCTATTCAGAAAAAAACAAGTAACGCCCCCCAAAACCCTCTTGTTCCATGTCTATTGGATGCCACAACTTCTCCTTAATACGCATTTCTCTAAGTCAGCTAATTGTTGGAGGAGTAACACAGCTAATACTTCCTTTAACCATATATTTTGGCATATTATTTGCATAATAGTTGCATCTTTTTGAGAGAAATGTATTATATGGATGAACCTTGTATTGGAACACCCATTAATATTCACTGATGTTAGGGGTGTACGGATTCCCCACCATCTGTTTTGGTGGGGAATCCATGGGGGGGAGGTGATCCATTCCTCTCCCCCCCAGAATCCTCATGGAGTGGCTTTGCTCCACAAGGATGCCACAAAGCTGAGGGCTGCCCCGTTCCACCATCTGCCTGCCCCAGATTTCCCCCCCCCATTTTTTTTTCTGGCTCCATAACTTACGTAAATACTTCTGTAATTCCTGCTGAAAAATCCTTTCTGCACGCCCTCGGTCTCCGTAAGAGTAAAGCCCTTCTTGGGGATTCCCTGAGTAACTTCCGGTCACCTGACCTCACCTGACCTGACCTCACCGGACCTGACCTGTCGTCACCTGACGTGACCTGACCGGACCTCACCTGACCTCCACAGACAATAAACAGAAAAGATGGAGGATTTCCGTGGACGACTCAGCCCCAGCGAACGAAAGCCTCCGGAAAATGCCTCGTAAAAAGGATAAAGCCGCTCATGGTCTTTCTTCCCCCATTTCCGATTTACATTTTTATTTTTGTAATTATTTTAAAAAAATCCGCCCTTTGGCAGAGAAAAAAAAAAAGGTCCACGTGAGCTCTGGTCCGGGTCGACCTGGCCACCCTGTTCCAAGAAGGATTCCACAGACCGGATTTGCCAGAATTCGAGCCCATTTAAAATCCAGGTGGAATTCTCTGACATCCCTAACTGATGTAAATGTCCTCTTAAATTATGTACCTGCTTCCTGGAAGTTAACACACAATCAGCACAAATGGTTTCTCTCTTCCCTTTTGACAGCTAAAAAACTGATATTACAACAGTGGAAGGATAATCACTCATCTCCTATAGTGCAATGGACTGAGAACTAGGGATGGCGGAGAATTTCTCCCCGAAACTTCGGGGGGCCGAGCGCCAACGTGTTTGGCCCCCTGAACATGTTTCGGGGAGAAATCCTCCGCACCCCCCCTGCCCCCCGCACCCCCCCGGGACGGGACTTACCTTCACCGAATGTCCCTCCCGGTGGCTGGTCCGGCCGGCGGTTCGGCGGGTGTTCGAGCGAGGCGGGAGCGGCAGCCGGTCTTTCGACCGGCTGCCGCCGCCGCCATTGCAATGAAAGAAAAAAAAAAAACTGCCCCCTGATAGGCTACATGACGATTCACGTAGCCTATCACGGCTAGATTTGCAAAGTCAGCTGTGATAGGCTACGTGAATTGTCACGTAGCCTATCACGGGTGACTTAAAAAAAAAAAAAAGAGTGTACGGATAATGGCAGCCCCCATAGGGAGCCGCCATTCCCCTTCCTTATTTAGTTGCTGTAGTCTACATAAATGTTTACGTAGACTACAGCGACTAAATAAGGAACGCGAATGGCGGCTCCCTATGGGGGCCGCCATTCGCGTGCGCGCTTTTTTTTTTCAAGTCACCCGTGATAGGCTACGTGACGATTCATGTAGCCTATCACGGCTGACTTTGCAGATCTAGCCATGATAGGCTACGTGAATCGTCACGTAGCCTATCAGGGGGCGTTTTTTTTTTTTTTACTTTCGCGTTCGCGGCCGGGCGAGGCGAGACGCCTCCTCCCCGGCCTGAATTTCGGCCAGGCGAGGCGGGAAGCCTCCCCCCCGGCCTGAACTTCGCGGGGGGAGCAGCGAAGCGCCTCCCCCCCACTGCGAACGGCCTTCGACGACAGGTAAGTGACTTTCGTCCACCCCTACTGAGAACTTAGCAACATTTTCAACATTGCGAATTGGAGGGGCCAGAGCTCAGTGTGATGCTGCCCTTGCTTTGCATGCAGAGGGTCCCAGGTTCAATCCCCGGCTTCTCCAGGTAGGGCAGAGAAAGAATCCTGCCTGAAACCATGGAGAGCTGCTGCCAGTCAGTGCTGACAATACTGGGCTAGATGGACCAATAAGGCAGCTTTCTGTGTTCCTAACATTTGAGCAGGTGATATATAGGTATGTCAGGAAATCCATTTTGGGGGTGGAGCTCAATGACCTTCCCTTGGTTTGCCCCCCTCGACTTTGTCCATTTTCTGCTCACTGACCCAACTCAATCTGCATCGAGTCGTGCCAGTCTGCAGATTGTCCTTTTTTAATTTACATAAATAGCGTTTTGCACAAATTGTGGCTGCAACTTTCACAAATTTCCAAATTGCGGCTGCAATTTATTAAATTACCAAATTGCAGCCACACTTTGCACAAATCTTGATTTGCACAAATAAAAAAAAATACAGAAAAAAGTTCCTGGATTTGAGGGAAAACCTGTGGCTTTGCCCACAAATGCAAGTAGAGCCAGGCACGCTGGGAAACTCTATCAAGCCAATATATATATAAATATATTTCCCGGTGACAGATCTCCCTAGTGTACATAGATGCCACTTGTGAATGGATATTGTAGTGGATTTTCCTGGAAGAGAATGACAAGGAGTCAGGTGTGAACTTTTTACAGAGCCAAAGACTGTTTAGTAGCATATACATATCTATGAAGTAGGGTAGTTGGCAACTATTATATAGTTAGCTTTTGTTCACACAGATACAGTGAAGGTCAGTGCTTTGTGCTATTAATACTAAGCAGATAGCCATTGCTGTGAATTTCTTTTACTCACATTGTCATTCATTTTCAGGTAGGGGTGTACAAAACCCCAGTTACCTCCGTCCACTGGGGTCCGCAGTGGGGGGAGGCAATCTGTCCCTCCCCCCCAGAATCCTTCCTGGCCAGCTCCGCTCTGCGGCAAGGCTATGGAGCTGCAGGCCGGGGCCAGCTGCAGTCGGACTTCCGGCCGCAGCCGGGCTGTGGCCCCAAATGGCGGCTGCTACACCAGCAGCCATTTGCGTCCCTGCCAAGCCATGATAGGCTACATAAGTATCTACGTAGCCTATCACGGCCAAAAGCAGGGACGAAAATGGCGGCCACTACGCTACCGTTTGCTGCTGCAGCAGCCCAGAAGCAGCTGGAAAATGACCCAGAGCCGCCACCAGAGCCATCGGAGCCTCCGCCACCGGAGCTGCCACCACCGGAGCCACCCCAGCCACCGCTGAAGCTGCTGTCGAAGCTGACACTGCCACCAGGTAGGTCTGGTCCACGGTGACTTCGAGGGGTGGCAGGGGGAGCAGTCCGTTCCACCATGGAATCTGGGGGGGGCGGATTCTAAAGAATCTGGCCACACTGGAGTCCATGGCGGAATTCTCCAACATCCCTATTTTCAGATGGAGATTCTGTTGGAGAGGAATCAATAACTCAGACACAGGAAATCCAGTAGGTGGCCTTATAAGTAAGTTTATTTGCAAGCGGAGATGGGGAAATAAAGAGGCTGACACAGGTTCTTGGGTTCAAATCGGGCCACATTTATTGATAAAATCTGCAAAGGGGAAAACAGGACGGGCAACTAGAGATGTACGAAAGTCACTTACCTTTTCGAAGGGTGACATTCGCGGTGGGGGGGAGGTGCTCCATCCCTCCCCCTGAAATTCTCGTTGGCTGGCTCTGCTCCGCAGCGACTCCACCGAGCCGCCGCCTGGGGCTGCCTGTAGCCAGGCATCCAGCCACTGGGCTGCACAGGGATGCAAATGGCGGCTGCCGTAGCCACTGCCATTTGCATCCCTGTATTTTGCCATGATAGGCTATGTAAGTATTTAAGTAGTCTATCACAGCAATAATGAAGAAGCGATAGGCGGCCGCAGATGCGGCCACCATTCACAAAGCTGTGCGAATGGCACCAGGTAAGTGTCCCATGTCGTGCACCTTTCGCAGGGTGGGGGGTGGGGGGCTTCATTCTGCCAAGGATTTGGGGGGGCCAAATGCACTGGCATTCAGCCTCACCAAGATCCATGGCAGAATTCTCTGACATCCCTATGGGCAACTCAACTGGAGCAGCCCCTAGCTGTCCCTGAAATGGGCGAAAGCATTCAAACCCTGTGTGGTGGCATGTCATCTTACCACCCCACAGGGCTACCCCTTTTGGGGGAGGTAGGCCTTCCCCTGTCACTCCCGCCCGTGCCGCACAACACCAGGTAAGTGAGGTGAGTTGGCCTCCCAGGTAACCCTTATCCCCCTGATGGGCCACAAAACCCAGAGCAGGAGGCCTCATGTGCCACCTGTCACAATAACCGTGCCTCTGAATGCTCTCCGTTGCTATTCTCATCCCGAATGCCCATCCTAACAGCAACAGCATGTGACCGTAAATTAGCCCTAAAACAACAGATTAGCCTAAGGACATACCCACCCCATTTACAGTGTGCAGTAGGCGAAAAGACGCACAGCCCAGGCCAATAAGACTGTGAGCCAAAAATTCCTCCTTTGCCCCCGAAAGGACAACCAGACTGATCCCACACTGCATAAGGGAGGGCGGGGGTTAGCCGAGCTCCAGAGAGGCATTGGGGAGTGGCGTGGAGAGCTTAAGACAGCTCCCCGCCCACTCCCACCTCTGGTGGCACCACCTCAGGCCACCAATCTCAGCCGAGGATGTCACCTCACCCCACCCCCTGCAATGGCCCACCACAAAGCCAAGCAAGCTGGACTCGGGGTGTGGCATTTTCTGCTGCAGCAGGACTTCTCGGAGGATGCACCTCTATATCAAAAGGAGAAGTGTCTCTGTGTCGCAGCACAGAAGCTTTTATAGTCTATGTAAAAACAAGCATGTGCAATGTTGCATATTAATTAGCCCTGGCGCACACAACCTTTTTCTTTTATGCACATGGCCCCTTTACCTTTGCACTCCTTATTCTTCTGTCTTATGCATGTACTTGTGGTTTCGTATTCTAACCACACTCAGTTGTCATGAACTCCTTTTCTTATAACACCATTCATTAGACTTCATGCTTTTTGAAGATAAGATTGTTTTTCTCTGTTGCGGGAAATTGTCTTTTCTTGCCCGGAAGTTAAGGCCCTCTGTTTTCTTCTAAATTAAGAGAGGAATGTGCATGTGTTTGCTGACAGTTTCTGGAACTTTGGAGAGACTCCTATAAAATCCTAACACACTGGCTTGTTCTTGGTTCTCACCTGAGAGGGGGAAGGTGCACCACCTGATGGGATAGACAGCCCCTAGGGTAATACCTGCTGCTTCATAGGAACCAGGGCAGCTACAACTGTGAGTTGAGAGTAGGGATGTTGGAGAAGTCCGCTGTGGATTCAAAGGAGGCCAGATTCTTTTGAATCTGGCCTCAGGAATCTGAGCAGATCGGCACCACTTACCTCCACTCCAGGAGGACTGGAGGCAGAATGGCACTCGGTTGCTTCTTGCCAGCCAGAGCCGTTTGCGTCCTCCCTGCCGATCGCAATTTCTTAAAAAAAAAAAAGGCGATCAGCAGGATGTGCCCATAGACTTATATGCAAAATATAGCCGTGAATCTTGCGTATAAGCCTATGGACACATAGACTTAAATGGAAGATTGATGGCTGTATTTGTGTATAAGTCTATGGGCACATCCTGCCAACTACCATTAAAAAAAGAGAAAAAAAGAAATGGCGATAGGCAGGGAGGAAGCGAATGGCTCTGGCCAGCAGGCAGCAAGGTAACAGGCCCCCAAGCTGGGCTCCCCCCCCCCAGAATCCTCATGGAGTGGAGCCACTCCAGAGGATTCCGGGGGTGGGGGAGGAACGGATTGCCTCCCCCACTACAGATTCCCCACCGGAATGTACGGTGGGGAATCTGTACATCCCTAGCTGAGAGGCGTTTGTAAGATTTTCTTTGCTTTTCTTATCTGTGTGCATTTCCCATTAATAAACTGTATCACTTTTTCACATAAGTAGACTTGAGTCATATTGGTACCTCAAATCTTGAGTGTGGCTCTGTGTGGATTAGGCCAGATACTCAGTTTTAAGACAGATACTTATATGGATATTTGGTCTGCTTTAGTTGAAGTTTATGCCTAATTCTTAGAAAGCTATATTTTCATATATATTTAGGGATGGCAGAGAATTCTGCCATGGATCTTGGGGAGGCCGAATGCCAGTGCATTCAGCCCCCCGAAATCTGTTGCAGAACGGCCTGCCACCACCCCCCGCCCCCCAGTGGATCCCCCCGGGACGAGACTTACCTGGGGCGGATCTTCCAGGCAGCGGCAGCTCCAGCGGCAGCTGTGGCGGCGGTGGCGGCGGTGGCTGTGGTGGCTGGTCTTCCGACCGGCTGCCACCACCACCATTTGCAGTTTTGTTTTGTTTTTTACACACACATGATAGGCTACGTAAGTTTTTACGTAGCCTAAAACGTCTGGGTAAAAAAAAAAAAAAAGGCGTACGTAAATGGCAGCGGCTACGGCCATGCGTTCCTTATTTTGGGCTGTCTTAGTCTACATAAATAATTACGTAGATTAAGATGTCAAAAATAAGGAACGCAAATGGCGGCGGCCATAGCCACCGCCATTTGCGTACACGTTTTTGTTTTTGTTTTCCCCCAGAGCCCTCCGTGGCCAGAAATCCGGCTGCAAATGGCTCTGGCCTGGCTGGGCCTGCCTGGCTGCTCCGCAGAGCTGCCGCAAAGCACAGCCGGCCGTGGAGGATTCCGGGGGGGAGGAACGGAGCGCCTCCCCCCCCATAAACATAATCCGTGAACAAGTAAGTGATTTTCGTACATCCCTATATGCATGTACTGAAATTTAGATTTATTATTTTGAATGTATTATTTTAAATGTATCATTTATCATTAAAATTAAATGTATCATTAAATAAAGCTGGTTATCATTTATCATTTTATTAAAGCTATCATTCATCATTAAATTTATTAGTTATCATTAAATTGTTAAATTTATCGGGTACCATTTATCATTTTAAATGTAACATTTCATATGCATGTATTGAAACTGATATATTCACATCTATGTAGCTACAATGTTTTCCTCTTTCTTGTTTTGCTGAAATGTTATAATAATAATAATAATTATTATTATTACTACTACTACCTATCAATGCTTACTTCTAGCCAAAGAAAGTTAGCATGGGCTGCCCTGTCCCGCCACTGCAACATCACTTCAAAACAGTTGCTTCTACGTTATCCGCACGTAGCAGCAAATTCCTTCCAAGTTTTCTCATGAATTGCACAGCAAACAAACCAAACCAAACCCATTAACTGCTGGACTGACATTGTAATAAAACAGGAACATTGTCATGGAAAGAATGTACTTAATAAGTCTTCAGCTTTGGGGGCAAAAGCAAGAATATGGGAGGGGTGTGTGTGTGTGTGTGTCCTCCCCTTTGCTAGCAGAAGTTTATTTGATGTTATGAAACAAATGCAGCTGAATCAGAGACAGGCAGAGGCTTTGCTTGATTCAGGGTTTCCCATCCAGCTGCCAGTCCAGTCCCAGGCAATATTTTTACAATAATGGAGATACCACTGACCATCTGCTTCTTTGGCATTTTCATAGCCACAGGTGAGTAGATGAAGCTGAGATGCATTTGAGACTAAGGGGAGTTCAAACGTTTCATTGTCCCAGAAAATTCAGTGTAGTATCAGTTTATTATGTATGCATGAGTTTATTAACACAAACACAGAGGTTTCCTCATCAGACTCAGCTCAACAATACGCAGGATATTTGATTTCTGAAAACTGAAATTGATTCATATCTGGCAGGGCCAGTACATTGAAAAGCGAATAATTCTGGTGTTGTGTCAGGGGAAGAGTTGACTATCACTCAAGGCTTTAAGCACAACTTGATGACCGGTAGCTGCTTCTAGATTTTTTGAAGTTAGCTTGGGTTGAATTTAGGGATGTATGAGCATTTCATGTTTATTAGAAAAACAGCTGAAAATGCCTCACTTGCAACTCTGAACACATTTTTCAGAAAAAGCTGGCAAATTCTTGAGGTTGTGATTGTGTTTGCAAAATGAATCTTTGGGGGGAAAATGCACATGTTAAAGTATGCTTTTTTTGTCAAAAGGGATGTATTTTGCAAACATGATAGCAAGCTTGTGTTTGGGGGCAGGAGGGGGAATAGGGGAGGTGTGTGTGTGTGTGTGTGTGTGAGATAGAGAGAGAGAGAGAGTCCTTCCCTTTGCTAGTAAGGAACTGTTTTATATTATAACTGCACATTCGTATGCATGCTTGGAAAAATGTGCATTTTTTCCCATTTGAAAATGTGCACTTTTCTGGTTCAGGAAAAGAAAAAGAAGCCACTTGCGTACAGGAATTACAGTGAGGCGAAATAAGCATTGAGGTAGAAAATTGATTACCTTGATGAGGTTGAACGGTGCTCATTCTCCCATCCCGAATTGAACTGGAGACAAATGGTTTGGAAAGCTACAAAAAAGGAAACAATTCAGAGGTTTTGTACTTGGTGAGCAATGTTTGGCTAACTTCCAAGTGTTGTTGTTACTTTGGAAGGGAATGGGAAACGATGGTTCTTTACAGAGTAGGATAGTAATTTGTCTGTCTGCATGTTTATTGGCATCACCCTACCAGCCCTGGCTGAATGCTGTATATTTGCAAGCAAAGGGCTGTGACAAAACAAAAGATTCCAGCGTACTCTCCTCATGAAGAAATGACCATGCAAAAGGCTGGGCCTGGACTAGGGGTGTACGAAACCCCACTTACCTGGCTCCGCTGGGTTCCGCAGGTGGGGGGAGGCGTTCCGTCCCTCCCCCCGGAATCATTGATGGGGGGAGAGACGCCCCCGGAATCCTGCCTGGCTGGCTCCGCCCTGCAGCCAAGCCGCGGAGCCGCCAGCTGACTCCAGCCGCCCACAGCTGGACATCTGGCCGCTGGGCAGCCCTGCAGAGATGCAAATGGCAGCTGTTGTAGCTGCCACCATTTGCGTCCCTGTGGTGAGCCGTGATAGGCTACGTAAGTATTTACATAGCCTATCACGGCAGGGGAAAAACCCCATTTGCGTACGCTGGGGTTCCCCCCCCTGCTGTGATAGGCTTCGTAAATACTTACATAGCCTATCACGGCCTCCGCAGGAACGCAAATGGCATCCCTGCATTAGCCGTGATAGGCTACGTAAATACTTACTACGGCTGAAGAGGATGAAGCGAATGGCGGTCACAGGACCGCCACCATTTGCAAAGCAGCGCGGACGGGAGCAGGTAAGTGGTCCGTTTCGCGTGCCTTTCATGGGGTGGGGGGTGGGGGCTTCATTCCTCAATGGTTTTCGGGGGGCTGAATGCACTGGCATTTGGCTTCACCGAGATCCGTCGCGGAATTCTCTGACATCCCTAGCCTTGACCTTCCTTCCTTGCAGTGAATTGGAGAGTGCGACACAGTGTGCAAGTTTGGAAACATTCACTTCCTGGAATGAGTGCTTCGCTTGCGGGTTAGGAGAAGAGCGAGATGTCAAATATATAAGCCTAGGAAGTAGGTAGCGGGGTGGTGGGGGGGGCGGGTGCTGTGGCAGGGAGGCGGGGGCGGCGGTGGGTGCGGCGGTGGCGGCTGGTCTCCTGGCTGGCCGCAGCTGGGCGCAGCTTACGTAAATGGCAGCGGCTATGGCGGCCGCCATTTGCGTTCACTATTTTTCGCCGTTCTAGCCTACGTAAATATTTATGTAGGTTAGAACGGCGAAAAATAGTGAACGCAAATGGTGGCCGCTGTAGCTGCTGCCATTTGTGTACGCGTTTTTTTTTACTTTGCCGTGATAGGCTATGTAAATACTTATGTAGCCTATCGCAGTTAAGTACAGGGACACAAACGGTGGTGGCTACGGCCGCTGCCATTTGTGTCCCTGCTGCCCAGTGGCTGGATGGCCAGCTGTGGGTGGAGCCGGCCAGCAGCTCCATGGAATCCCCGCAGAGTGGAGCCAGCCAGGCAGGACTCCAGGGGGAGGGATGGATCACCTCCCCCCTGTCAAGGATTCCAGGGGGAGGGACAGAGGACCTCCCCCCCCACCGAGAAGCAGATCCGCAAAACTGTAAGTGACTTTCGTACATCCCTAGAATTTTATTGTTTTAACTGTTTTGTTGTACATCGCCCAGAGTGGCTGGGTGACCAGCCAGATGGGCGATTAATAAATTTAATCAATCAATCAATCAATCAATAGTAAACATTTACACTCCAGTAGAAAATGAGCAAGGTCTTCCTCCACCACTACTGTGTTACATGGGCAGATTCAAAACGTCCTTGGGATTTTCACCAGACATCCAGTATAATCTGTTACTGGGGGCCCATCTACACCCGGCTTTTACTCCGGGGTGGCTGCAAGTTGAGGCCTCTCGTGATAGATGACGCATTGCCACTTTGCAGCCATCCGTGGTTTTCACCCAGAAAATGAGGAGTTCAAAGGAGTCGTTTTGCTCAGATGTTTTTCGTTTGCTACAGATTTCCCTGTGCTTGTGAGCTGTCTGTCTCTTCCCCAAACTGACTTGACATTTCGTGGTGGGCATGTTGTAGGAGTGCGTAGTGCTTGCGTCACTCTGTGATGCCCCTTTACTCCCCCCATCCTTTTGCAGCCTATCATGGCCTCCACAGAGAAGCAAATAGCATCCCTGCGTTAGCTGTGATAGGTTATGTAAGTATTTACATAGCCTATCATGGCTATGAAGAGGAGGAAGCGAATGGTGGCCGCAGGACGGCCGCCATTCGCAAAGTAGCGCGGAAGGGAGCAGGTAAGTGCTCCGTTTCACATGCCTTTCGTGGGGTGGGGGGGCGAGGGCTTCATTCCTCGATGGATTTCAGGGGCCGAATGCACTGGCAAGATCGGTCAAGGATTGGGGGAGATATGAGTGCCCCCTCAAAAAACCCAATTGGAAATCAGTTGGAGGCTTCAGAATGCACTGGCATTCGGCCTCACCAAGATCCATCGCGGAATTCTCTGACATCCCTAATCACAGGGCATGGTGATTCAAAGCCTCATTGCTGCACAGTTGTGACAGGGTGGGGGGGTCAAAGCAGTGCCATATAGATGGGGCCCAGGAGGACATTTAGCCAGGCCTGTGTGAAAGCAACATGAAATTCCCTCTTCACTAGATATTGTGGGCAGCCCACAATGTGATTGTGAACACCATTTTGTGTGTTTTCCCCATAGGTGCAAAAAGTGAGTTTGGGGGGCATACCTAGGCTCCCCCTTGTCCAATCTGCCCCAAATTTAACACATAGGTAGCTATGTAATTTGCTAGCAGATTAGGTTTGGTACATAACAAAGCTTATTTTGGCATGTTATGGGGGGAAAGGATTAGCCACCCATGTAGGGCCTCATGGATGGAAGTTAGCATTGTGTATTGCCCCTGCAGTTGGTTTCGAACTCTTAATTTAGAGGTGGCAGGACAGTGATAAATCAGATCCAAGTTTACTTACAAGGAGATACTTTATTGAGTATAATCAGCACACAAGCGTACCCAGTGGTTGGATCAGACAGCTTCTCTGAACCCAGAGCCATGGGGTACAATGGGTTTTATACCATACATGTTAGCAGTGAGGCAGCATGACAGTAGCAAGCACCCCCTAGTGTTCATTCCCAGCATAGACTAGCAGTGCTTGGTCTCAGCACAGCCACCTGCAGCTTTAAGACAAACAAACTTCACTTCCCAGGCCCATCTTGATAAGATCCTCTAGCTTGTTAGTATGGAATGTGCTTGAGGCCGCTATCGGCCTTTCACTCATCTCACATGCTCAGAGGCCTACTAGCAAGGAAATTGCACCCATAATGAACTTATGCAAGGCATTATGGATCTCTAGGCCCCTCTTGGTGACTTGGTTATGCTCCTGGGGCCAATACACATTGCCCTTCAGATATAGGTCTTCTAGTGCATAGGCTATGGTTGGATTTTTTTACTGAGTGTGAAAATTTGAGAAAAAAGAGTGAAAAGGTATGGCCAAACACCTCTCATGCAAAATACAGATGGAAAGTTGCCAAATTTGCCAGGCTGGGAGAGAATGCACTAACTAGCAGTGAGGTCAAAATCCAGCAAGATCGGTCAAGGATTGGGGGAGATATGAGTGCTCCCTCAAAAAACCCAATTGTTTGTGTTGAGGGAAATCAGTTGGAGGCTTCAGAATGTTCATGCTGAGGGAAATCAGTTGGAGGCTTCAGAATGTTCATGCTGAGCTGTGGTGTGCAGCCAGAGGGGGGAGATTTAAAGGGGCCCTTTGGAGCCCCATGGCAAATCAGCTTGGTTCATGTCAATTGCTGAAAGTTTAAGGCATGGAGAGGAAATTAAAGAGGCTGTGCCCCGCCCCTGCAGATGGGGTGTTGATTCACCTTTTCTTTTTTGTTTACTGAAGTCAATGTGTTTTTAAAAAGGCTGCAATAGAAAGAGCAGGAGGTGTGGAAGTCAGGGGGCTCATGCTGTGTGTGTGTGTGTGTGTGTGTGTGTACGCGTGTGTGTGTGAGATGGGGTGGGGGATGGAGGGGTGGCTCCAGGCTGGGAGGGGGTATGGGGGGTTCATACCTGGGTCTGCAGGATGGGGTCCCAGGTGGTGATGCCAGTGGAGGGGGCTCAAGGGTGGGGGAGTCTTGAATGTGATGGTGGAGGTTCGTATCAGGTGTGGGTGTCTGGAAGTCAGTGTCTGGGGGGGATTGGAGGTGAAAACTCATGCTGGAGTTGAGTGTCTAAGAATGGGGGCTCAGGTGGGGGTGGGGGCTCTAGGTTGCAGGTTTGGCATTCACAATATGCATAATATCTCACAGGTCTGAACACTCGGGCTGCTGACTGATAGGTCCCAGAGCCCTGTGGTTCAACCTGAAATCGGTGGCGGAACAGCCTGCTCCCCGCCCCCCTGGGACGAGACTTACCTTGGGTGGATCTTCCTGGCGGCGGTGGCTCTGGCGGCGGCTCCGGCGGTGGTGCGGCGGCGGCAGCGGCCGGTCTTCCGACCGGCTGCCACCACCGCCATTTCCAGTTTAAAAACAAAACAAAACAATGTGATAGGCTACGTAAAGATTTATGTAGGCTATCATGGCTAGTTTTTTTAAAAAAAAAAACGTGATAGGCTATGTAAATGTTGACGTAGCCTAACATGTCTGACTTTTTTAAAAACAACAACGCGCGTATGCAAATGCCAGCGGCCATGGCCGCCGCCATTTGCTTTCCTTATTTTAGCACATCTTAATCTATGTAAAAATTTACATAGACTAAGACGCCGAAAATAAGGGGAACGCAAATAGCGTAGCATCTACGCTATTTGCGTTCCCCTTAATTTTGCTATCTTAGTCTACGTAAATCTTGACGTAGACTAAGACGTGCCAAAATAAGCAAATAGCGTTGCCCTTATTTTTGCCGTAGTCTACGTAAACCTTTACATAGACTACAGCGACCAAATAAGGAAAGTGAATGGCGGCTCCCTATGGGGGCCGCCATTTGCGTACGTGCTTTTTTTTTTTTTTTCAAAGTCACACGTGATAGGCTACGTGATGATTAACATAGCCTATCATGGCTGACTTTGCAGATCTGGCCGTGATAGGCTACATTAATCGTTAGGTAGCCTATCACAGGGGCGTTTTGTTTTTTCTTTTGAAGTTCGCGGCCGGGGAGACAGGGCTCTTCTCCCCGGCCTGAATTTCGGCCGGGCAAGGAGGGAAGCCTCCCCCCCTGGCCTGAACTTTGGGGGGAGCAGCGAAGCGCCTCTCCCCCACTGCAAAGCAAGCTGCGAGACCAGGTAAGTGACTTTCGTGCACCCCTACCCACCAGTCAATAAAGAGAGTAAAAAGTTCAGGTGGAAGATAATTCTTCATCTTTTTGATGGGATAAAAGTATTTTTATCTGTTAAACAGTGACTGGTGGCCAATCTGAACTTTGTGCTTGTGTAAAAGTTTCTAAGTTTCTAGCAGTCAACTGTGGCTGTTTATTGAACAGATCACCAAAACAGATTTTTCACCTTTACGCTGATATGTAGCAGTCTGAAACAGACAGCAGCCTGCCCTCCATTTTTACCACCATTTCCTGATTCTTGCATGTGTGTGTCTTTTTGAGTTAGGGGACAAGTTAATTCATTCCACTGGTGTTTAAAATATTGTTCATTTTTATTTATTTTATTTTATTTTGAGCTATCAGTTCTTTATAAGATCAACATATGTTGTAGGATTCCCATGGTATCTGGGGAACATCATATTTTCTATATACTGTAATCATCTTCTGCAGTCCTCTCTTCAATGACTGCCAATCTTTATTATACCAGCCACCAATTAGTTGAGGGTGGAACTTTTGCGGTTGAATTGGTTCATTACAGAGGAGTGGTTTAACTTCCTTTTTTATCTGGCAGTACAGGTCTACTGCAAGGTCAGGATCATGACAGCAATTTCTCCCTTAAATTTAAAATTTCCTCAGGATACAATTTCTTATTCAAATCAGCAAAAACTTAGTATGTTACCCTTTGTGTTGTAACTAACAGTTGATTAGCCTTTACACAGAATCTGGATGTATCTTTCTTCCACCTGGTGGTCACTTAAATTTAAAATCTTAAATGTAAGAGGGGTGGGTGTCACTTGATACCATATTGTATAATTGACAATGCAGGATTTGTGAGGAGTCTGCACAAAGACAAAATCATAATCCATCACACTTTCCCTGGAAAAGCCAATATAGGTAAATTCTCCAAAAGGATAATTGAAACCAGATCCATTTAAAATGGGGAGATTTAACTTAAAAAATAAGTTATAGTAGTAAAGGAGGGGGGTTTGCATCAAACTCTAAACCATGCCCCATTTGCAAAGGTCACAGTCACGCCGCCCCCCATTGAGACAGGAAGCCTTGCACTAGCTGGAAGCCCCACGTATGCAATCAGCTGACCCGGCCATATGACCTTCAGGGTCACATGATGGGGGTCATGTGACCCCTCTATGAACTCACCATGCCACCATGGACCCATAGGAATTGGTTTTAGAGCCCTAGGGGGCACAGGCGCGGAAATGGCCCGTGGTGCCATTTGCAAGCTGTGCCCGGATTGGCCCTGCGGGGTCATGTGACCCCTCTACAAGCTCATCACACTGCCATGGACCCATAGGAATTGGTTTTAGAGCCCTAGCTGGTACGGGTGCGGAGATGGCCCACGGGGCCTTTTCCAAGCTGCGCCCGGATTGGTCCTGGGGAGTCATGTGACCCCTCTACGAGCTCGTCACACTGCCATGGACCAATAGGAATTGTTTTTAGAGCCCTAGCAGGTATGGGTGCAAAGATGACCCACGGGGCCTTTTCCAAGCCCCACCTGGATTGGTCCTGCGGGGTTATGTGACCCCTCTATGAACTCGCCAAGCCCCCATGGCCCAATAGGAAGAGGTCTTAGAGCCTAGTGCTGTAAGGTCACACCCCACAACCCCGTTGACCAATAGGGACAGCCTTGCCCACAGAAAAACAGCCTTTTATCATGCCCAGACACATTTTCTGCACAGAGAATGTGGCGTGGCCAAGAGCAACTGAGGAACCTTTGGGTTTTACTCATCCCCCAGTACCCTTGTGCATTCAGCCCAGAAAGATGGAAACTGCACCTATGACACCTGGAGTCATAAAAAGTAAACCAGGGAAGGCAGCTGTTGTCACAGCGACTGTAACAGAGAGCTTACCTTTAGCTGTATTTCCCATGGGGCAAAGAACTTTTCCTGAAACCGAGTTACATGCCACTTGGAGTATGGATAGCAATGAGGTGAAGCCTATTGAAGACATGGATGGCAGGGTGCTTATGAAAATAGCCACCTCGCCTTTAGAGTAAATGGAGCTGGGGGATCCTGACACAACCTGGTCTACCTTCCGCACATCCCTTGAGGATCTGGAAGAGGAGATGGAAGTTGTGGCAGAGAAAGGCTGCACACCAGTAAGTGTTTATTTCTGAGATTTGTTCTTAATAGTATTTAGAGAGCAATTCTGGGGGTGGGGGTACATGCTGCTGACTCTAAGCTTTCCATTGTGTTACACAGGAACATGGAATGTGTGGTGATATCGACAACCTGAACATCGAGAGTTCACCAACAGTCAACATTTCCTGCCTGTCACGTATTTCCCCAGACACGGTCACAGAAAGATAATGCTTTCTGTGGTGGTGGTTTCTTTTGCACCAATAAAAATGCTTTGTAGTAACCCTAAGCGTCCATTCTTGTGTTAACCTACAAAATGTCAGAGCATGAAGAAATCCTAAAAAAGATTTATTATACCCCCGGTAATGTTGGGAGTTTGGGTGGAGTGAACCCCTTATTTCAGGAGGCAAAGAAACAGAGCAAAACGCTGGTCAGAAGAGAGGTTACCAAGTGGCTCTCAGATCAGGAGGCTTACACACTGCATAAACCAGCCAGGATCCATTTTAAACAAAATTGGGCCATAGTGTCTGAAATGGATGCACAATGGCAAGCCGATTTAGTCAACATGAAGCAATTTTCTCAATACAACAACGGTTACAAGTATATTTTAACAGTGATAGATATTCTGTCTAAATATGCCTGGGCTTGCTCTCTAAAAGGCAAAATGGGCAGGGAGGTGTCTGGACTCGCTTTTAAAGTGGTTTTCACACAAGACGGAAGGCAGCCTAACAAAATACAGACAGACAAAGGAACGGAGTTCCTAAACAAGGATGCGGGTCATATATTCAAAAAACATGGTTGTTTTTGTTTCCAATACTGAGGTCAAAGCTGGGGTTGTTGAGAGATTCAACTTTAAAAACAAAAATGTGGAGGTATTTCACAGCCAACAATACCTTCACTTATATAGACGTGCTACCGCAATTCCTAAAAAGTTATAACCATAGCTTTCACAGAGCCATCAAAGCTAGGCCTGTGGATGTTAATCAGTCTAACTCCCTGGACATTTGGAAAGTAGTCTATGGGAGCTCTGCATAAAGGAAATATGAGGCACCCCTGCTCAGAAAAGGGGACCATGTGCTGGTTTCTAAAAGCAAGGGTGTCTTTGCAAAGGGTTACGAACAGAATTTCACCACAGAGTTATTTATAGTGGATCAAGTCATCCAAAGAGCAGAGAGACGTGTCTACCACTTAAAAGATTATGAAGGAGACACAGTAGTGGGTAGGGATGGCGGAGAATTTCTCCACAAATCTCGGGGAGGCCGAATGCCAACGTATTCGACCCCCCGAAATTGGTGGTGAAATTCTCCACCCCCCCCGCCCCCCCCGAGATGGGACTTACCTCCCTCGAATGTCCCTCTCAGCGGCGGGTCCTGGCGGCATTTCGGTGGGGTTTCGGCGGGGGCAGCGGCTGGTCTTCTGACCGGCTGCCGCCGCCGCCATTACAAAGTGAATGTTAAACACACACACACACACACACACGTGATAGGCTACATAATGCTTTACGTAGCCTATCATGGCTAGATTTCCAAAGTCAGCCATGATAGGCTATGTAAATCGTTACGTAGCCTATCATGGGTGACTTTGGAAATCTAGCCATAATAGGCTACGTAAATCGTTACGTAGCCTATCACATGTGTGGTTTTTTTTTTAACATTCATTTTTGTATTTCGCGGCCGGGGAGATGGGGCGCTTCTCCCCGGCCTGAATTTCGGCCAGGCGAGGCAGGGCGCCCCCCCCGGCCTGAAGTTTGGGGGGGAACCGAAGCGCCTCCCCCCCACCGCGAAGCAAGCTGCGGGACCAGGTAAGTGACTTTCGTACATCCCTAGTAGTGGGGACCTTCTATCCTGAAGAATTACAGAAGGTTAATGCCATGGAGGATAGGGTGTACAGGATCGAAGAAGTCCTGGTTACAAAATGTAGGGGTAGGAGAAAGTAACACCTAGTGAAATGGTTAGGCTGTCCTAGCAAGTTCAACAGTTGGGTGCTTGCTTCTGATCTTTGTGAACCTGTATAGAAGGGCAGAACAGGATGAGTGACAGTGGGTTTTACATTACCCTGCCTAGTAACGCCTGTGCAGAGGTTTTCCCACAGAACACCATCTCTGCATTTACTATACGCTAGGGGTGGACGAAAGTCCCTTACCTTTCGCCGAAGCTTTTTCGCGGTGGGGGGGAGTGCTTCGCTGCTCCCCCCGCGAAGTTCAGGCCGGGGGGGGGAGGCTTCCCGCCTCGCCCGGCCGAAATTCAGGCCGGGGAGGAGGCTTCCCGCCCCGCCCGGCCGCGAACTCGAAAGTAAAAAAAAAAAAAAACCACGTCCCCTGATAGGCTACGTGACGATTCACGTAGCCTATCACGGCTAGATCTGGAAAGTCAGCCGTGATAGGCTACGTGAATCGTCACGTAGCCTATCACGGGTGACTTTAAAAAAAAAAAAAAAAGCGCGTACGCGAGTGGCGGCCCCCATAGGGAGCCGCCATTCGCGTTCCTTATTTAGTTGCTGTAGTCTACGTCAATGTTTACGTAGACTACGGCGAAAATAAGGGCAACGCAAATAGCATCAGGGGACGTGTTTTTTTTTTTTTCTTTCATTGCAATGGCGGGGGCGGCAGCCGGTCGAAAGACCGGCTGCCACTCCCGCCCCGCTCGAACACCGGACGAACCGCCAGCCGGACCCGCCGCCGGGAGGGACATTCAGGGAAGGTAAGTCCCGTCCCGGGGGGGGGGGGGCGGGGGGGCGGAGGATTTCTCCCCGAAACTTGTTCGGGGGGCCGAACACGTTGGCACTCGGCCCCCCGAAGTTTCGGGGAGAAATTCTCTGCCATCCCTACTATACGCCTAGCAAAATCTCTGGACCTTCCAGGGTCATGGGAAGTGGGTCTGGTTGAGAGACAATATCCTCACAGCTGGTACACTCTAACTAGCGATGCACATATTGAAATTCATCAAGGGAAAAGCAAGTGGACCTTTTTTCTGTGTAGTGGCTATTATGCGAGCAGTCCTGATCTGGTCGAAAATATGAACAAGCTTATACTAGATAAACCAGGTGGCCCGGAAGTGGTTATGCACTACAATGCGGTGTCTGGAAAAGTTGTTGTTAAAGCCACAACACCGTATAGCATAGTAGCCAGTACAGAGCTGATCCGCATATAACCTTCCATAAAAAATAGGGCATGATAAAGCTACTATTTTCTATTTATTGCAGGAAAAAGGATTTGTAAGGACATTTGAAGATAGAAACGCGTGGATTCCTACATATTCCCACAATGTGAAGACAAAAAACAAAGCTGCTTGCATGCACTATTTCCCCTAAAATGGCTGTTGTGCTATGCATAGAGATTGCAGCAACAGCTCTGAATGAAAATATAAATGTTGAAAGTACAAAAAATAATAATTAAAAAATAAAAAATGGTTAACATGTCAGACCTGTTTGTGATCCTGCATCACCACCTACTGGTGCCCCCTGGTCATGCAGATTCATTTTTACCAATAGCAGCAGGTGGATAGCAGCAGGTGGTTCCCCCCCCCCACAAAACCCCTTAAAACATACAAATTAACTAGAAAATACATGCCTTCTTGATAGACCTGTGACATCAAGACTGCTTTTGGGGATTGCTCTATGGATAAGAAGAAGGGGAAAAAAAGATAGACGAGCTTTAGAGAAAGAACCTTTTTTTTTACATTAGAATAACCACAGAAAGGGAAATTTTATTATATATATATATATATATATATATATATGAAATGAACTTGCTTGCAGGCATACTGCACCTCTTTTAGAATATTGAAGGGTGTTTTAGTTTTTCTGCAGGGGTAAATTGGGAAAAGAAGCATAAACTGTATTGCATTTTCTGCACCCATCTACATTAGTTGGCAGAAGGAAAAAGAGTTAAGGTATACTTACATGTAAGGTAGGCTTTCAGGTGCTTCCCTTCAGGTTTGGGGGGTGTAAAGACACAGAGAGGTGCGGGATCTTTTTACCAGTGCTAGTCCTATTGTGTGAACTCTGGTACTGTGATTGGATAAAGT
The DNA here is from genome assembly GCF_057233095.1 of Heloderma suspectum. Classification (NCBI taxonomy): domain Eukaryota; kingdom Metazoa; phylum Chordata; class Lepidosauria; order Squamata; family Helodermatidae; genus Heloderma; species Heloderma suspectum. The sequence goes on from NC_139467.1 coordinate 14,127,770, forward strand.
TAAGGATCCTCCCACCCCTAAGGTTGGCCTCCAACCCATCACTAAAAGTTAGTACCACCTACTCAAAAACACAAAATGGGGTTTCAGGTCCCCTGTAATCTACCCCCCCCCATCTGGAGACATGCGGCATGAGACATTTCGGGGCCCATCCCCTCTACCCTGTAATGGAAACTAGTGATAGAAGTTGATTCTTTCAAAAACAATTCTGACAATAATAATAATAATAATAATAATAATAATATAATTGTTTTCCCTACATATAAATGCACAAAGTTGGAGGTGTCCCCTACCACCCTATCATGTTTATTTTTAAAAAATGGATACCTATGTATCCATCATTTTAAAGACAGTTATTGAGATTTTTTTTTCTCTCCAATATCAGATGTTTACATTAATACTTTTTTTTACTAAGCTACTAACAGCAAATGTGAGAGGACTAGACCATTGCCCCCACCCTTCTAAAGAGCAGGCCATGTAGGATTTTTAAAAAATCTAAGTGGCACTTAAGGAATGTTTTTTTTTTTTTTTTTTAAGACTCTCTTACTTGGAGCCCTTGTGTTCTCCATGTTCAATGATTCTTTCAAAAACAATTCTGACAAAAATAAAATAATAATAATTTAAAAAGAAAAGAAAAAGAGGGAATAGTTTTCCCCTACATATAAATGTGTAAAGATTAGATTAGAACACTGGCTGTTTTCCCAACACTGAAATTTAGGAACGCCCTACTCAAAAAAACACGTAAGGCGGTTTCAGGACCCATGTAATCTACCCCCCATCTGGAGACATGTGGCATGAGCCTTTCGGAACCAGCCCTCTGCCCTGTATTGGAAGCTAGTGATAAAAAGCTGAGTCCTAAAATTTAGTTTAGCAACACCCTGCCCAAAGCACGTAATGAGGTTTCAAGACCCATCTCAAAAATGGAAATTAATGCTACAAAGTCATTTACAGGGGTGAGCATAGTTTTTGGGAAACCTAGCAGCATTTTTAAATGTGTCTAGGGTGATGGGTCAATTGCAGGTAGGGGTGCACGAAAGCCACTTACCTGGTCTTGCAGCTTGCTTTGCGGTGGGGGGGAGGCGCTTTGCTGCTCCCCCCGAAGTTCAGGCTGGGGGGGGAGGCTTCCCTCCTTGCCTGGCCGAAATTCAGGCTGGGGGGGGAGGCTTCCCGCCTCGCCCAGCCGAAATTCAGGCTGGGGAGGAGGCGCCTTGCCTCGCCCGGCCGCGAAATAAAAAGTTTTTTTTAAAAAACGCCCCTGTGATAGGCTACGTGACGATTTACGTAGCCTATCACAGCTAGATCTGCAAAGTCAGCCGTGATAGGCTACGTTAATCGTCACGTAGCCTATCACAGGTGACTTTAAAAAAAAAAAGCGCGTACGCAAATGGCGGCCCCCATAGGGAGCCGCCATTCGCGTTCCTTATTTGGTCACTGTAGTCTACGTAAATCTTTACATAGACTACGGCGAAAATAAGGGCAACGCAAATAGCGTTGCCCTTATTTTCGCCGTAGTCTACGTAATCTTTACGTAGTTTCTCTAGTGAAATGGCCTCCAACATATTCTGTGTTTAGGCAGTGGAAAAGCAGAGTCATCAGAACTGGTACTAACATACCATTTTCGGGGGTCACGTTCTGCAGCCAGTGAGGAAAAGCAGATGGCCCCAGAGGGTTGCTTGCCCGCGCCATGTTCTCTGTGCAGAAAATGTGTCTTGGCATGATAAAAGGCTGTTTTTCTGGGAGCAGGGCTGTCCCTATTGGTCAATGGGGTTGTGGAGCATGACTTTACAGGGCTAGGCTCTAAGACTTCTTCCTATTGGGCCACGGTGGCTTGGCGAGTTCGTAGAGGGGTCACATGGCCCTGCAGGACCAATCCAGGCATGGCTTGGAAAAGGCCCCATGGGCCATCTCTGCACCCATACCTGCTAGGGCTCTAAAACCAATTCCTATTGGTCCACGGCAGCGTGACGAGTTCGTAGAGGGGTCAAATGACCCCTCAGGGCCAATCCGGGGGCAGCTTGGAAATGGAACCATGGGCCTTTTCTGCGCCTGTGCCCCCTAGAGCTCTAAAACCAATTCCTATGGGTCCATGGTGGCATGGCAAGTTTGTAGAGGGGTCACATGACCCCCATCAGGTGACCCTGAAGGTCATATGGCCGGGTCAGCTGATCGCATATGTGGGGCTTCCGGCTAGTGCGGGACTTCCCGTCTCAATGGGGTGCGGTGCGATTGTCACCTTTGCAAGCGGGACGTGGTTTAGAGTTTGATGTGAATCCCCCTCCTTTACTACTAGTTATTTATCATCAGTCCTCCCTTATTAGTTTTATTATTTTATGAATTTCACTGAGTCATATCCCAAGGCCACAGAGCATCATATATTGCGCTAAGCTCTGGGCATTCCATACCAACCCTGTTCGAGCATTGAATTCCCTTGTTTTCACCCTAGCAATAGCACAGTAAGAATCCTCTAGCTCAAGCAAAAATTGTTCCAAATTTGCCCAAACGAATCACAAAAGAGTGGCTATGACTCAGGGAGGATGTAAACATATATAGTTTTTGTGAACCGCCCAGAGAGCTTCGGCTATTGGGCGGTATAGAAATAAATAAATAAATAAATAAATAAATAAATAAAATATATATGTATTGCAAGCTTTCTTATATGGGTGTACGAAACCCCGCTTACCTGGCTCTGCCTGGTTCCGCTGGGGGGGGAGGCACTCCGTCCCTCCCCCCAGAATCCTCACCAGGGGGAGGCGCTCCGTGCCTCCCCCTGGAATCCTGGCCAGCCAGGTCCGCTCCATGGCCAAGCCATCGAGCCGCCAGCCGCCTCTGGCCGCCCACAGCCCAACATCTGGCTGCTGGGCAGCCCTACAGGGATGCAAATGGCAGCTGTCATAGCCGCCATCATTTGCATCCCTTTCTTTTGCCGTGATAGGCTACATAAAAATTTATGTAGCCTAACACGGCAGGGGAAAAACCCCAGCATACGCAAATGGCAGTAGCTGCCACCATTTATGTATGCTGGGTTTTTTTCCCCCTGCCGTGATAGGCTATGTAAATACTTACATAGCCTATCACGGCCTCTGCAGGGATGCAAATGGCGTCCCTGCGTTAGCCGTGATAGGCTACGTAACGTAAGTATTTCCGTAGACTATCATGGCAGAAGAAGGAAGTGAATGGCGGCCGCAGGACGGCCGCCATTCGCACAGCAGCGCGGACGGGAGTAGGTAACTGCTCCGTTTCACACGCCTTTCATGGGGTGGGGGTGGCAGGCACTTCGTCCCACACACCTTTTGTGGGTTGAGGGGGCGGGGCCTTCATTCCGTGATGGTTTTCGGGGGGCTGAATGCACTGGCATTCGGCCCCACCGAGATCCATTGCAGAATTCTCTGACATCCCTACTTTCTTACCATAACTGCCAAGGCCCAAGGCTCAGAGGTTTTAACTAATACCGTTGTCCCTTCCAAAGAAGTGCAGACAAGAATGGAAATCCCTCCACTGGGTTTTCTTCCTGCACTAAATGGAGCAGCCAGAGGTTGAAAGTTTTGTATCCCTTCAGATTAGGGATGGCGGAGAATTTCTCCCCGAAACTTCGGGGGGCCGAGCGCCAACGTGTTCGGCCCTCCGAACAAGTTTCGGGGAGAAATCCTCTGAACCCCCCCGCACCCCGCACCCCCCCGGGACGGGACTTACCTTCACCGAATGTCCCTCCTGGTGGTGGGTCCGGCCGGCGGTTCGGCGGGTGTTCGAGCGGGGCGGGAGCGGCAGCCGGTCTTTCGACCAGCTGCCGCCGCCGCCATTGCAATCAAAGAAAAAAAAAAGACCCCTGATAGGCTACGTGACGATTCACGTAGCCTATCACGGCTAGATTTGCAAAGTCAGCCATGATAGGCTACATCAATCGTCACGTAGCCTATCACGGGTGACTTAAAAAAAAAAACGCATACGGATAATGGCGGCCCCCATAGGGAGCCGCCATTCGCGTTCCTTATTTAGTCGCTGTAGTCTATGTAAATGTTTACGTAGACTACGGCGAAAATAAGGGCAACGCTATTTGCGTTGCCCTTATTTTCGCCGTAGTCTACGTAAACATTTACGTAGACTACAGCGACTATATAAGGAACGCGAATGGCGGCTCCCTATGGGGGCCGCCATTAGCGTACGCGCTTTTTTTTTTTAAGTCACCCATGATAGGCTACGTGACGATTGACGTAGCCTATCACGGCTGACTTTGCAGATCTAGCCGTGATAGGCTACGTGAATCGTCACGTAGCCTATCAGGGGGCGTTTAAAAAAAAAAAAAACTTTTGCGTTCGCGGCCGGGCGAGGCGGGAAGCCTCCTCCCCGGCCTGAATTTCGGCCGGGGCGAGGCGGGAAGCCTCCTCACCGGCCTGAATTTCGGCCGGGGTGAGGCGGGAAGCCTCCCCCCCCGGCTGGAACTTCGCAGGGGGAGCAGCGAAGCGCCTCCCCCCCACCGCGAACGTCCTTCGACGACAGGTAAGCGACTTTCGTCCACCCCTACTTCAGATCTAATTTCTCACAGGGCCATGATTCTTGAATGCATACAATATAAAAGCCTTTGAGGAAGTTGCCAATTTTGATAAAGTTGTGCACTGTGAGACAGTTTTTAAGTACACATTTTGCAGACATAAAGGCAAGCTCAGAAATTTCTGAATGTTTTCATAGAAAATGTGCTCCCATTCTCATTCGCGTTCAGGCTTTCGAGTATTTTGCGAACTGAAACGAAATTCCCATGCATCCCTACCTTAAATACCAGCTGCTGGGGAACACAAGAGGAAGGGTGTTGATGCACTCAAGTTCTGTCGTGGGCTTCCAAGTGTCATCTGGTTGGCCACTATGGGAACAGACTGCTGGACTAGATAGGCATTTAGTCCGATCCAGCACAAATCTTTTTATACTTACCCCTGAAGGGATTGTTGTGTTCAGCCTTAATAGCTGTTAAATTTTCACAGTTCCCCTGCCTAGCAATACAAGAATGTTCTCTTCCAGCAGAATGCTGGGCATTTTGTGTGTGCTCATGGATCCACCCATCAGCCTGCCAGGGCCACACTTGCAGTTTCAGCAGCACTGAAATGGTTCCTAGATAATCAATTTCCTCTGTGGGAGGTTGAAATGGCCCTGCCACCATATGCTCAGTAACCACATCCAGAAGTAGGCTGGGAATTGCTGGGAATTAAGCCAATTCCCATCTTAATGGAGAATTAAGAATTAAATGGAGGTTTCCTCCATGCTGGAGGAGCAAAATGACCGTGCTACAAGTTTGTTTATCCCCCTTCCCTGAGAGGGCAGGGCTTTGGGAAAACTTCAGGGCCTTAATTTCAGCATGTCCTGCTAGAATAAGAGGCATATTGTGCTCTCTCTTTTTCATGATAGCCTATCATGATGCATACTGATCAAACAACTGTTTGAAACGAATGGTAATCATTAGCCACAGCCTAAGTTCTTATTTTCTGTCAGTTGGGTGTCTGACCAACTGTACTGTTCAAAGAAGAAAAGCTGCAAACAGGATGTAGTTACTGCACTTGAGACTTCTTTGGTTTAGATAAAAAGACGGTGTGAGAATTTCATAGAAAACTTTGAAGATAAAATTGTTTGTTTCATTCTGACTTGGGCTCCACATTAAGGGCAGTATACATGGGCATAACTGAGGCGACTGCTTTTCAGATTTTGAGGCTTGACTCTCATCTTGTTCAGCCTGGGTTTAAAAGCCATTTACATAAAAGCACCCAGACAATATTCACAAACAACATATAACTAAAAACTAGGGCTGTGCACCACTTTGGTCCGAAGCCCAAAGAACAAGGCGAAGTGGGCTGATTCTAAGGGGCTTCGCTGTGATCAGAAGCAGATCAGAATAGCAACGGGATGCCCCGAAGTGAAGCAGCTCATCGATGAAGTGCCTCATCCACCTCGGAGATTCATTGCTCTTCTGATGCCTTCTGAGCAGCCCATACAAGCTGTCTCCAAACTGCATCAACTTGTGAAAGTTCATGTGGAGGGGGAGGCAGAAGGGGGGAAGGGGAGAGGAGGCGGAGGTGCCAAATGTATCAGTTCAAGAGAGATCTGGCCATCGAGAGGGGCAGAAGATGAGGAGGGAGGGGGAAGGGGAGAGGAGGAGGGGGAAGGGGAGGGAGGGACCATTGCTGTGAGTCAGCCTCTGTTTGCTCATTGTGAGAGAGGTGGTGTTTCTGGAGAGAAGAGAGCTGTCCAAACGTTATTTGGCTAGAGCAGTGGTCTCCAAAGTGGGGTGCACGCACCCCAGGGTGGCGCGCAAGATGATCTATTGGGGTGTGTGAGCCGCCTGATAATTGAGCAGCCTCCCACTGCCCTGACGAGCTGCCATTGTGTGCAATGATGGTGGCAGTGGTGATGGTGGCAGCAGGATGGGACGGGAGCTCCATGGCATTTCTGTCTTGGCTCCAGTCCAATCCTCCCTCTGCTGCAGCCACTGGCAGCCACTGGGAGCAACTGTGCCAGTCTCTGACAGGCATGGCAGAGGAAGCCTTAACCCTTCCCACTCTCCTTTGGCAGAACAAAGCTGAGAAGGAAGCATGTGCTATGGTAGCTATGTTAGTGTCTCCCCACCCCACCCCACCCTTCTGTAATAGGTTACCATTCACTCTTGTTTTTTGTTGATTTAAAAATCCAGAAAATTACACTGTAGTTGCTTCTTCTCCCCCCCACACACCTTTTCAATTATCTACCAACCATTAGTTTGTTCTTACTTTGATTCTATCTATCTATCTATCTATCTATCTATCTATCTATCTATCTATCTATCTTTTCCTTTCCTTGTTCTTGGCTCCCCTCCACTTCCCCTGCTCAATTCCTGTATTCCTTTCCTTCCCATTTTTGTGCGTGTGCTTGTGTTGTGTGGACAAGCAAACAGTATGAATCAATGGAGTACACACAGTCCACATTTCCAAAAACAGTGGGCAAAGGACTACACACATTAACAGCTATTATTTAAATAATTTAATATGACACTGAGTGTTGCAAGGCAAGGAAGCCCGATATGAGGCATCTTCGGGGTCTCGGCAGGGGCAGAGGTGGGCGAGGTGCTGCTGTGCCCTCCTGCCAGGGTTGCTGTGTTGCTTCCTGCCTCTTGTCAGTCCAGCAGACAACAGTTGTTGCTGTTCATTCAAGTCAGTGTGCCCACCTGGCAGGGTGGCTGTCTTTGTTTACTTCTTGCCTACCAGCCACTGTATTCCCAGGCAATTCAGCCAAAGAGAGGCAGAGGTTATTGACTGTGAATAGGAAAGTAGTACTATTTGCACTTCAAAGAAACCCATAACAGAGTTTAGGGATAGTGACCTCCTCACTGCTTCCACACCTAACTTAATTATCCCGTTATGAACTTTGGTTTGAGTTTCTGAGAACAGCACATTTTACCTGCAACTTGCACAAAAACTAGTGGGTCAAACCACCTGAGATTTGGCAGGTGGAATGCCCTCCAGGGGCTTGTGGAGGGGCCCAGATTTCAAGCACTTCTGTGGAAACAGTGTAAAGTTATAGCTCTTTGCTTTGAGAGTTTTTGTGGAAGAAATCAAATTTCACCTGCTCCCAGCACAAAAACCACTGGGCCAAACTGTCTGAAATAAGGTAGGTGTACATCTGTCTAGGGGGATGAGATCTTCCCAAATGTCATGTATGTATCATGAAAAGTGAAAATGTTATGGACATTTGTGTTTTCCCATGCAAGTCAATGGGAAAATGCCAAAAATGAGAGATTCGAATGTTCAAATCTCGCTTCGGATTCAGATCCGAGTTAAAGTGGATGGAGTCTGAATCGTTCCGAAGTGAAGTGGAGCCACTTTGATAGGTCTGAAGCATCATCTGAAGCAAAGTGGAGGGTCTATGCATAGCCTAAAACAACTTTCAATTGACAGTTATAACTCAAGACACATCCAGGACTGATTCAACTTATCATGTACTGCCAAATGCCTGGGAAAGAGAGAGGTCTTCACCTGGTACCAGAAAGATAACAATTTTGGCACAAATGACATTAAACGCTAAACTGTCCTGTAAGGCAATATATTAAACTGAGTTAGGCTGGAAGAAGATTTCTGTTGATGCATGTCTACCCTGAATGACTTTAGTTTACTTGGAGTCACACACACACACACACACACACACACACACACACAAAATGGTTCTTGTAATATTATTCAAGGGATCAGAAACACATTGTACTACATAAAGGAATATTTGTTTGGTTCTCTCAGGAGGCCTACTTTCAAAAGCTGCTTTGACTCCACCCACCTCTACTTACTTGTTCCAAATCCTCTGAACCTTGAAAGCAGGACAAAGAGAGCAGGCATATTGTTTCAGTTCCCCCACCCTTTCTGGGGAGTGTCTCGTTTCTTCTGTAACTCACACTAGCTGCATCTGATGCAACCTTTGCTTCATTCTGGCTTTCCGGTTCAGTTCTGATCTAGGCCCCAGGCAACACTGGAATTATGGAGACCCTACTGCACGTCTGCCTCCTTGTCATCTTCATAGGCAGAGGTGAGTAGATGAAGGTACTGAGTAGATGAGACTGAGAAGCTTCGGGGGTGAATGGGTTCCAAGCCTGCCTGCCATTGTCTCAGGAAATTTGTTGCATGTGTTAATTAACTTAAACAGACGTTTGCTGGAGAATTCTCATGGCACAAATATGATCAGGCTATCGCACTTCTGAAGGTGCAAACTGAGTAATCTCTGTGTGCCAATATACTGAAATGGGAATAACAGTGCTATAGTGCCACATCTGGAGCTGACTGACTCCCTAGGCTCTGGTATAGCATGATGACTTAGATGACTGGAAGCTACTTGCTATTCGACAGTTTCCACCGGCTTGGTTGGGGTTGGAGAGAAACTGCTCAGAAGCCCACAAAGGAGAAGCAAGTTGAAGGGTTGGTTGGCTGGCAGTTGGTTGGCAAGAAGGAGCCTTGGCTGGCAGTTTACATGGGCCTAAGGGAGGGACCTTCTGTTCTCATTCTGAGGCATGACTTTCATCTTGTTCAGCCTAAGGATGTGGGCAAGTTGCTTGGAGGACTGAGGGCCGACCACCTGCTTGTTAGACTCACTTTGTTTCTATTTGGATAGATGTGTGTTCATGATCAAAAATGCTTCTTTGCAGGAGGCTTGTGTCTCTGTTACATTAAAAAAAGCAGTGGTATGATCATTATTAAAGGAATTGTGATTGTTTTGTACCATACTGGATAATTATCTGCCAGTTTCTAATCTATCTAATTTGAGTAACATCCTAGGATGGATGATGGGAACTCGTCTCCAAGCTTTCTTGGATAGCAAGTTCGGAAATGTATGGATTTATTAACACAAATTGTGTTTGTGTCTGCATTTATTTTTATTCATTATTTTTATATCCCATTTTGTTTCTTCTTGCAAGGAACCCAAGGCAGCTTACTTGGTTGTCCTCCTCTCCATTTTATCCTCACAACAACGCTGTGAGGTAGGTTAGGCTGAGAGTCAGCGACTGGCTCAAAATCGCCCAGAGACCTCTATGTCCAAGTGGGACTAGAACCTGGGCCTCGCCAGTCCCAGTCCAATACTCAGACCACTACACCACACTGGCTTTCATTTAGGTCTCAAAGGTGTGAACGGGGTAAATGGGGTAAATCTAGGGATGCTGGAGAAATTTGAGATGGACTCAAATAAGCTCGGATTTCTGAGAATCTGACCTGTGGAATCCAGTGCAGACCAACTTCCTCAGGCCACACAAAGTTTGTGGACTTTCTAGGGATGGCGGAGAATTTCTCCCTGAAACTTCGGGGGGCCGAGCGCCAACGTGTTCGGCCCCCCGAACAGGTTTTGGGGAGAAATTCTCCGCACCCCCCCACATCCCGCACCCCCCCCCCCGGGACGGGACTTACCTTTGCCGAATGTCCCTCCCGGCGGCGGGTCCGGCCGGCGGTTCGGCGGGTCTTCGTCCTGGGCGGGGGCGGCAGCCGATCTTTCGACCGGCTGCCGCCGCCGCCATTGCAATAAAAGAAAAAAAAAACACCCCCGTGATAGGCTACGTGACGATTCACATAGCCTATCATGGCTAGATTTGCAAAGTCAGCCGTGATAGGCTACGTCAATCGTCACGTAGCCTATCACGGGTGACTTAAAAAAAAAAAGCGCGTACGGATAATGGCGGCCCCCATAGGGAGCCGCCATTCCTGTTCCTTATTTGGTCGCTGTAGTCTACATAAAGATTTACGTAGACTATGGCGAAAATAAGGGCAACACTATTTGCGTTGCCCTTATTTTCACCGTAGTCTACGTAAAGATTTACGTAGACTACAGCAACCAAATAAGGAATGCGAATGGCGGCTCCCTATGGGGGCCGCCATTAGCGTACGCGCTTTTTTTTTTTTTTTAAGTCACCCGTGATAGGCTATGTGACGATTGACGTAGCCTATTACGGCTGACTTTGCAGATCTAGCCGTGATAGGCTACGTTAATGGTCACGTAGCCTATCACGGGGGTGTTTTGTTTTGTTTTTTTAACTTTCGAGTTCATGGCCGGGCGAGGCGGGAAGCCTCCTCCTCGGCCTGAATTTCATCCGGACGAGGCGGGAAGCCTCCCCCCCGGCCTGAACTTCACGGGGGGAGCAGCGAAGCGCCTCCCCCCCACCACGAACAAGCTTCGAGGACAGGTAAGTCACTTTCGTCCACCCCTAGGACTTTCTAATCTTTTTTTAACTTTCCCCAAATTTACTCATAAAACTCTTACAAAATTTATTCATAAGAAAATATGCAAGTTCCTGCCGAGTGGTAAATATAGATGGGGAAAAGCTGAATGGAGTGGCGGGCAATATGCTAAATGTTACATACTAAGGTAAATTATGTAAATTGTTGTGAACCTTCTTATGGAATTATTTCCATATTTTTCTGCATTACGGAAAAAAAATTGACTCCTTCTGTGAGCGGGCGACAGAAAAAAAGGCACCCCACAATCTGCAAAACTTGACAGAGCACATTTCTCACACATCCCTAAATGATTTTGACCTCAGAAACATCTCTGTAAGACTGAGATTGCCATGTGTCCATCCCTAATCTTGATGCACTCATGTGCAATCAAAGCAAGGCTGCTTGTTATTTTTGTAGGTTGTCATGGTTGTTTGCAGTCTGTCTGTCTGTCTGTCTGTCTCTCTTTTGTGGACAAAGTGCTTGGAGAGGTTCATCTTTTTTTTCATATTTGCTCAACCCCTGCCAATCATGCCTACTTCCATATAGCAGAAAGGGACTGCTAAAGGGATGTATGGACCCAGGAAGTAAAGAATGCCTCATTAAGAGAGGTGGTGGTTGTGGCCATTTTGAAGGAGGCGGTGATGTGGCCACCCCTTAAGAAGGCCTCCTTGTGCAAGAAATTGGGAATATCCCCTTCTTGGGCAATACGATGAAGCAGGTGGTCACTGTTCAAAGTCAATGAAGAGTCTTGTGGCACCTTAAAGGCTAATGGATTTATTGTGAAATAAGCTTTCATGGACTACCCTATCTCTGATGGATGTATGGAGTGTTAACTTAATTTGAAGTTACCACTTCATGCACCTCATCAAGTGGACAGCGTCCATGAAACCTTACAACAGAATAAATTTGTGTTGGTCTTAAGGCTCTAGAAAACTCTTTGTCCTTTTTGCTGCAACAGATTCATGTGGCTACACCTGAACTGTTGAGATGCAGGCTCTCTTAAATGAGGAGGATTATGTGGTCTCATTTCTATCCAGTGTCAGCTTAGTTATGTCAGAGAAACAGCTCCTGATGGATGGACCTCTGTCAGGAGAAAGCAAGGGAGTGCAGCCTTATTAATTCTCCTTGGCCTACCAGTGGCTTTTGATCATGGCATCCTTCTTGACCCCTCTTTTTGGTCAGGGAGTGCTTTTTCTCAGTTATGTCTGGTTTGCCAGCTGGAACAGCCTCTCCTGCACAGAAATAGTCTGGCCACGGTTATTCATACCCTAGTAACCTCCCAATTCTTTTACTGTATAGTGCCACATGTGTGCTTGCCTTTGAAGGTGGTTTGGAAGCCTGGTTGGTACAGAACAGAGCTGCCAGCATTTTGCCTGGCAAAGCCTGCTCAGATCCTCTCTTGCCATCGTCAAGAGAGCTCCAGCAGCGGCAGCAGCATGTTTGTGGGATGCCGTCCCCAAGGAAGCTCATCTGGCATTAGCATTGCTTCCTTTAGGTGTGAACTGAAGATGTTTCTATTCTCCCAAGACTGTTACATATTTCAAATCTTGCTGATGGCTTCCCATTGTTATCTGCTGTTTATTTTCATTACGTGCTTTATTGTAGCTTAAAATCTATCTTCAGTAACCACCCTGAAATTGAACTTGGTGAAGCATGGGGTATAAATGTTTCAGTTAAATGAAACCAAGGCAAAATGAAACAGAAGTAAATTAATCTGGTTCATCCCTCTTTTCTTTCATGATTTTAGGGGCCTCTTTAAAGTGTCAGATTTGTGAGGGCCTAGGGCACAGCTGTGATGGACCTATGGAGACTTGCCCCCCTGGTTCAGACAGGTGTGGCATTGTTCTGTCGGAGACCATAGGAGGTAAGTGCACAATGCCATCTGCCAGGCCCTCTCAGGCAGCAGACTGAGACAAAGGCCTCAGGTGGTAGATTGGGAGGGGTGGCAGATAGTTGTCAGGGCTCCCTCCCAGCTGCTGCCCTCCTGCCCTCCCCAGGTGCTTGGCTTGACTTACCTCTGGGCAGCGGTGATGCTGAGATGCTGATTGCTGTTTCATTCATTCATTGGTAAATTTTAATAGTGGGCCATAGGCCATTCAGATATACAAAGCAACTAGAACAAATTAGGGCAAATACAGCATGAAATCAAAATCTAGCATTTGGAACAGCTTATCTGGAACCTTGACTCATCTGGAGTTTCAGTATTCCAATATAAGATTGCTGTTACATGGGGATTTTAATGCTAGAACAGGTGTTGGCCTGTCTAAACAAGTGGATGGCATCAACCATGGAGGATGTTCCCAACATTTACTTATAGAGTTTCCCAGGATAAAACTGTAAATAAGCCAGGCTTGAGGTTCCTAGATGTTTTATTTCTGCATAACCTACAACGTCTGCATGGAACCTGTTATGACAAGACTATAGGAACCTATACCTATATTACTAACAGGGGTGCCAGCGCAATAGATTATATAGCTGTTTCTGTCAACCTATTGCCTGACATATACAGTTTTGAGGTTGACAATAGGGTCGAAAGTGATCACTTCCCCTTGTCACTAACAACTGATCTCCTAAATCCCTGACCCCCTTGTTCCTTCTAAAATTTGGATGGAGTTCATTTTGGGGAATGGAGAATATGCTGTTCAATCAACCTGATGCTGTAAAGAACAATATTGTTTAGGAACTTGGAATGTCAGATCAATGAATCAAGGTAAGCTGGAGGTGGTCAAACATGAGATGGCAAGACTGGATATCGACATCTTGGGAATCAGTGAACTAAAATGGACAGGCATGGGCGAATTTAATTCGGGTGACCATTATATCTACTACTGTGGGCAAGAAACCCTTAGAAGAAATGGAGTAGCACTCATAGTCAACAAAAGGGTGGGAAAAGCAGTACTGGGGTACAATCTCAAAACTGATAGAATGATCTCAGTATGAATCCAAGGCAAACCACTCGACATCACAGTAATTCAGGTCTATGCCCCAACCACTGAGGCTGAAGAAGTTGAGATTGATCAGTTCTATGAAGATTTACAACACCTTCTAGAACTAACACCAAAAAAAGATGTCCTCTTAATCATAGGGGATTGGAATGCTAAAGTAGGAAGTCAAGAAATCACTGGGATAACAGGCAAGCATGGCCTTGGTGTACAAAAGGAAGCAGGACAAAGGCTAATAGAGCTTTGCCAAGAGAACACGCTGATCATAGCAAACACTCTTTTCCAACAGCATAAGAGGCGGCTCTACACATGGACATCACCAGATGGTCAATATCGAAATCAGATTGATTATGGCCTTTGCAGCCAAAGATGGAGATGCTCTATACAGTCAGTAATAGCTCCATACAGAAGCACAGATCATGAGCTTCTTGTTGCAAAATTTTGGCTTAAATTGAAGAACATAGGAAAAACCACTAAACCATTCAGGGATGACCTAAATTATATCCCTTATGAATATACAGTGGAGGTGAGGAATAGATTTAAGGGATTAAACCTGACAGACAGAATGCCTGAGGAACTATGGACGGAGGTCCGTAACATTGTTCAGGAGGCAGCAACTAGGGATGTCTGAAAGGGACTTACCTTGTCCCGCAGCATTTTTCGCGGTGGGGGGGAGGCACTTCGCTTCTCCCCCTGAAGTTCATGCGAGCAGGGGGTGTCTTCCTGCCTCACCCGGCTGAAATTCAGGCCGGGGGGGAGACTTCCCGCCTCGCCCCTGGCCGAAATTCAGGCCGGGGAGAAGCGCCCCATCTCCCCAGCTGCGAACTTCAACAGAAAAGTAAAAAAAAAAAAAAACACGCCCCGTGATAGGCTACGTAACGATTTACATAGCCTATCACGGCTAGATCTGCAAAGTCAGCTGTGATAGGCTACGTTAATCGTCACGTAGCCTATCACGGGGGCGTTTGTTTGTTTTTTACTTTTCTTGGAATGGCGGCGGCGGCAGCCGGTCGAAAGACCGGCTGCCGCCCCCGCCCCTGTCAAAGCCCTGCCGAACTGCCGCTGAGACCCGCCACCGGGAGCGACATTCGGGAAAGGTAGGTCCCATCCCGGGGGGGGGAGCAGGGGGCGGGGGGAGAATTTCTCCCTGAAACTACTTCCGGGGGCCGAATACGTTGGCACTCGGCCCCCCGAAGTTTCGGCGAGAAATTCTCTGACACCCCTAGCAGCAACTCAATCCATGCCAAAGAAAAAGAAATGCAAGAAAGCAAAGTGGCTGTCTGATGAGGCTTTACAAGTAAAGAAGGGAAGCGAAAAGCAAGGGAGAAAGGGGAAGATATATCCAACTGAATGCAGAGTTCCAGAGAATAGCAAGGAGAGACAAGAAGGCCTTCTTAAATGAACAATGCAAAGAAATTGAGGAAAACAATAGAATGGGAAAGACTAGAGATCTTTTCAAGAAAATTGGAGATCTCAAGGGAACGTTTTGTGCAAAGATGGGCATGATAAAGGACAAAGAAGGCAGGGACCTAACAGAAGCAGATGAGATTAAGAAGAGGTGGCAAGAATACACAGAAGAACTATACAGGAAAGATCTGAATGTCCCTGATAGTCTTGATAATATGGTCACTGAACTTGAGCTGGACATCCTAGAGAGTGAAGTCAAGTGGGCCTTAGGAAGCATTACTAACAAAAAAGCTAGCGGAGATGACAGTATTCCAGCTGAGCTATTTAAAATCCTAAAAGATGATGCTGTTAAAGTGCTGCACTCAATATGCCAACACATTTGGAACAAGCTAGGCTTCAGCAGCATGTGAACCAAGAACTACCGGAAGTACAAGTGGGGTTTCGAAGAGGCAGAGGAACTAGAGATCAAATCGCCAACATTCGCTGGATCATGGAGAAAGCAAGAGAATTCCAGAACAACGTTTATTTCTGCTTCATTGACTACGCTAAAGCCTTTGATTGTGTGGATCACAACAAACTGTGGCAAATTCTGAAAGAGATGGGAGTACAAGACCACCTTACCTGTCTCCTGAGAAACCTGTATGAGGGTCAAGAAGCAACAGTAAGGACTGGACAGGGAACAACAGATTGGTTCAAAATTGGGAAAGGAGTACGACAAGGCTGTATATTGTCGCCTTGCTTATTTAATTTATATGCAGAGTACATCATGAGAAATGCCAGGTTGGATGAATCACAGGTTGGAATTAAGATTGCTGGGAGAATTATCAACAACCTCAGATATGCAGACGATACCACCCTAATGGCAGAAAGCGAAAAGGATCTAAAGAGCCTCTTGTTGAGGGTGAAAGAGGAGAGTGCAAAAGCTGGTTTGAAACTCAACATTAAAAAAACGAAGATCATGGCATCTGGCCCCATCACTTCCTGGCGTATAGAAGGGGAAGAAATGGAAGCAGAGACAGATTTTACTTTCTTAGGCTCCAAGATCACCGCAGACAGTGACTGTAGCCATGAAATTAAAAGATGTTTGCTCCTTGGGAGGAAAGCTATGGCAAACCTAGACAGCACAGTAAGAAGCAGAGACATCGCCTTGCCGACAAAGGTTCGTATAGTCAAAGCTATGGTTTTCCCAGTAATATTGTATGGCTGTGAGATCTGGACTATAAGGAAGGCTGAGCGCTGAAGAATGGATGCTTTCGAACTGTGGTGCTGGAGAAGACTCTTACGAGTGCCCTGGACTGCAAGGAGGTCCAATCAGTCAATCCTAAAGGAAATCAACCCTGACTGCTCATTGGAAGGACAGATACTGAAGCTGAAGCTCAAATATTTTGGCCACCTAATGCGAAGAGAAAAGTCACTGGAAAAGACTCTGATGATGGGAAAGACTGAAGGCAAAGGAGAAGGGGACAGCAGAGGATCAGATGGCTAGATAGCATCACCGATGCGTTGAATATGAACTTGAGCACACTCCAGGAGAGAGCGGAGGACAGGAAGGCCTGGCGTGCTATGGCCCATGAGGTCACAAAGAGTCGGACATGACTTAAAGACTGAACAACAACAACAACCTGGTGACCACTGTCTTTCAGACACTGGAAAGCATTACTTTTAAATCGCCTTGCCGAGGAATCCTGGACTCTAATTCACATACTTTACATGCTTATCAAACCATTATTCAAAATCTTAGACCTAAGTTGGTCTGCAATGAACAGTTCAATCCTAATGCCTAGTCATTCATAGATGGCTCTACAAAGATTGCAGAGCTGCCAGGAAAATTTGGATGAATCTCTCTTGCCAGGCATTTTGGAACAAAGCCATTATCTCCCCAGACTACTTAACATCTCTGAGGTCATCTTATAAGGCACTTTTAAAACAATAAAATAATATGTTAAATTGCAATAGCAACAGCTAGGCCTGGCTGGCTGTAATGGAAACGAAGGAGTCCCAGTTTTGGGATATTGTTTCCTTTGGTATGGGGGCAGTTAGGTCTTTAACAGCTGGGCGAATATCAGCAAGTGAATGGCATACTCACTTCAGTATGCTTTATGGACCCACTCTTGTGGGAACTAACTCTCCCACTGCTCTTGAAGCCATTCATTTTCCTCATTGGCCCCCTGTTACTGTAACTGAGATAAAGAACCTTATAGTATCCCGAACTCTGGGCAAGGCTCCAGGAGAAAACATGATGCCCCCAGAAATATACACACATTTTCCCAACTGGTGGGCTCCAATCTTAGTCAATGTGTTCACTCAAACTAACAGTACAGGCATATTCCCAGTCAGTTGAAAAGAGAATATTGTTGTCCCAATATACAAGAAGGGTGATAAGCGGGATCCTAACAGTTATCAAGCAATAAGTCTTTTGAACATCGACTCTAAGCTATATTGTAAAATTTTATTAAATATACTGGAGGACTGGGAGTCTTATAACCATATTATCTATTCTGAACAGGCTGGTTTCAGGAAAGGCCAAAGTACTACTGATCATTGCTAGACTCTTTTTTTTTTTTTAGCCCAACAAGGCTTTGCAGGACCTACTAAACATCTTCACATTGCCTTTGTTGAGTTAGCTGCAGCCTTTGACTCAACTGACAGAGAGCAGTTGTGGCATAAAATGGCCAACAGTAATTTTGATGAACATCTCTGGCTTTTGATTAAGGAACTCTATTCCAACACCATTGCCAGATTGAGAGTCAGGAACTCTGGTTCATTAAGTGAACCATCCACACTAACAGAGGAATAAAACAAGGGTGTCTTTTGGTTCCACTACTTTTAAATTTATATTTCACTGTTTTGTCACCCCTCTCCCCGGAGCTGCCCTTTGCTCTCTGCCCACCACATCCACTCAGGTTGCCTCAACAGTGGTGCTGCCATGTTTAATGTCCCCTTTCTGGTCAGATTGGCTTACACCTCCCACCATCGTGGCAGCACCCCCTCCCACCACTACCTGCTTGGCTTTACAACAGCGATGGTACATGGCCAGGCAGCACTTTCCTCCCAGCCAAACTGAGATGTGCTCTTGTTGCTGCCTGCCCAAGAGAGGAGACAAAGCCAGTGCCACCACCATTCACCCACCTACCCACTGATGCTTCCACATGCTACCTAGCCACAGAGTCTACTTGGTTGTTAATCATCTCTGATATCAGGCCAACATCCACATTAGAGGAAGCTGGCTGCCTTCAGACCTTGTGTGGAGCAGCCGGTGTGGCTGGCTTCAGTTGAAAGTTGCAGCTGTGGTGAGAGGAGAGAACAGAAATGGATGATGATTGGACTTCAATAAAATTGAGAGTTACTTCGATGCTGGATTAAAGTTCAAGGCTCACCCCAGCTAAGTTGGCTGCAGCAGCAGCTATTCTCTTCCATTTCCCTTGCTCTTCTCTTGTCTCTCTACAGCAGCAGCTATTCTCTTCCATTTCCTTTGCTTTTCTCTTGTCTCGCTGCAGCAGTGGCTATTCTCTTCCATTTCTCTTCCTCTTCCCTCATCTCGCAGCAGCAGCTATTCTCTTCCATCTCCATTGCTCTTCTCTTGTCTCACTGTGCCTGCACATGGGAGAAAGGAGGAATAGTGAGTGGCAGAGTCCTGGCCTGTGTTATGCTACCATTCACAGAGGGGGAGGGGAGGAAGAT
This sequence comes from Heloderma suspectum, assembly GCF_057233095.1. Lineage (NCBI taxonomy): Eukaryota > Metazoa > Chordata > Lepidosauria > Squamata > Helodermatidae > Heloderma > Heloderma suspectum. The sequence goes on from NC_139467.1 coordinate 14,146,494, forward strand.
TGAAGGGATGAGAGAAAAGATAGGAAGGAAAGAAAATATGGGAATGAAAGGGAAACACGCACACTCACACAAGAAAATGAAGGAATTAAAGAAAAAAAAAGCAAAGTTGGGCAGTATGGACTGCAGGAGCTCTCTCAGTGTAGCATGCCCCTGGGCCAATTGATTCAGACAAGGCAAATGAGAAACCCCCAGCCAGTCATGTATTCTTTTTTTTCCTTTTCTTTCTTGAGGCTCCCATATCCCTCCACACTTTTTGTTGGTTGTCACCTCACTACATATAGTTAGCTCTCTTTCTGTCAGGATTGATTCTGAGCATATGGAAATAGTTAGCAGTTCAGACTCAGAATGGGAACAGCCAGAACTGGGGGAGACATCTTCCCAAGCGAGTTCAGATATGGATAGGCATGCATCTCAGGAGGCTAACACACAGATGGCTGGGCCTGAAGCCACCCCCTCCCCACTCCTCTGTGAGAACCCAGGAGGAGGAGGAGGAGGAGGACGGAGGGGGGAGGAGGAGAGTGCCGTGTGTGACCTGAGACTGTGGCACAGAGCAAAGTGGGAAAAAATAGAAGTAGAGCTTAGATGGTCGAGCTGGTTGGTGATGCATGAGGATCGACGTAGGAGAGTGTCACTGGAAGGGAGGGGCATCCTTCCCTAAGTTATTCTAGTCAGCAAGTTCCTGTTTCAAAGTCCTGGCAATGTGGGAGCTCCCATTTGCATCCCCTGCTGTAACCATTCCTAGTGTATGAAGCAGCTGTATTCCTTTGTAGCCTGAGAGTCTTTGAGGATTTGCATCTGTAATGAACCTGCTTGATAACGAATTAAAGGCATGAGACTAAAGCCTCTCTTCTTGTGTGTGTGCATGAGGAAGGAGGGAGCCAAGGGAAAGTGGAACTTTCTCTCTTCTCCCCACCATCTGCTCTCTCTGTTTCTTTCTTCCTCTGTGCTACCACTCCCCTCTACCTTCCCCCATCTCCCCCCACATCTCGAGAGATGGCTTTCTTTCCGAGGGCTACTCTTCTGGCACCAGATGGACAAAGGTTAAGAACGCCTCCTCCCTTCACAAACAACTACCTCAGCAAATATTCTGGACTATGCAAACAAGAACTCAAGTGCCCTTTAAAGCTGAGATTTGATTTGATCAGCTTTTTCCTCCTACATACTTTTACAGGAAATGCTAATTTCCCCTCTGTTATCAGTAATCAACCAACTCCCAACCATTACCTGTCTCACTGACACTCCAGCCGACATCGTTCTCTGCCTTGTAAACCCAGTTATCACACAAGGGATGGATGAATCTGTCAGTTTTGGTTTCTCAGTTTTCCAGTGTTAACTTCAGTTCATCTTGAATTTTGAATTAAAAAAAAAATGCATGAGAATTTGTACACATTTTGTTGTGCATTTCTCTTAATACATGCACCTTCTAGCAATTTTGCCCTAGAAACATATTCTTTCCCCAAGCAATTTTCCTAAAATACTGTATTTTAAAATCTCATTTCCCCTAATGTACACATTTTGTGTGCACTTTCCCCTGATATATGCAGTTTTGTACACATAGATAGTTTGGGACTTAGCCTTTAAAGAAACAGCTATAAAGGAATGTTATGTATTAAAGAAAATCCCTTTAAATGCATACACTAAGTTGGATCTAGATTTATTCTACTTAGAGTAGTCCCTTTAATATCAGTGGGACTTAATAAGGTCATGAGTAACTGCCATCCCATTGATTTCAATAGATCTACTCTAAGTATGACTCAATCTGAATCCAACCCACAGGCAGGAGGCAGCACTTTGCTCTCAGCACTGAGAAACTACAGTCATTCTGCACACACTTAGAATTGACTAGATGGGTGTAATAAAGTCTGTGTATTACCTGGAGTTGCTGCATGGTGTGTGTGAGTGTTCTGTCTTCCAGCGTTCAGTCATCTCTCTGTCTGTAGCCTTCCCAGGTGCAGACCAGGCGTTATGCATGGAGCATGGTGTGGAGAAAGTGGATAAGGAGAAGTTTTTCTCCCTCCCTCAAAATACTAGCACCTTGCGTCATCCCATGAACTGGAATGATGAAAGATGCAGGACAGACAAAAGGATATACTCCTTCACACGGCACATAGTTAAACTGTGGAATTTGCTACCCCAAGATGTAGTTAGTGATGACCAGCAATGTGAATGGCTTTAAAAGGGGATTAAAGTCATGGAGGATGAGGTGATCAATGGCAATGGCCTCTGCATACCAGTTGCTGGGGGACATGAGTGGGAGGGTGCTATTGCATTGATGTCCTGATTCTGGGCTTCCCACAGGCATCTTGTTGACCACTGTGTGAACAGAATGATGGACTAGATAGGCCTTTGTTTGATCCAGCATGGAACTTCTTATGGTCTTATGTGCTTGTGGTTCAATTAAAGCCCAGGTGGAGATGGCATAAGATAACTTGTCTCGTGAGGCTTGCCATGCTCAAAGTCCCAGGTTCAAAATCCAGGTAAATAGTCTCAGGTACAAGGCTGGAAAACAATCTCTGCCTGAAACTCTAAGGAGGCACAGGCAGTCAGATTGGACAATATGTGGCTAGGTAGACCAATGCAGTGACTTGGTAAAAGACAGCACCTTCATATGAATGGGGTAATAGCTCAAGGGTAGGCAAAATACTCCATTGGAAAGGATAGCACTCAGGTAATCTGGGACAGACCCCTATCTGAGACCCTAGATAGCTACTGCCACTAAATGGACTTAATGGGTTTGATGGACCAATTATCTGATATGGTAATATGATACTTGCACAAGAAGTTGAGAAGTATGACCAGAACTATCTCCTCTCCCAGTATGACTTGTCTATCTTTTTTATGTTTACAGGAATACGAATGAAGGCCATTGTGAAGATGTGCACCCCATCTCATTCCTGCAGGGAAGGCCCCAGTGTTATCACTACGGGCCAGACAGGAACAATATTGTCTCAGATGTTTTGCTGCATGGGAGAGGAATGCAGGAGGATGACTCCCGCCAGTACGTCACTGCTGTGCTCCCTTTTTTTTTCCCCATTCTATCATACCAACATCATTTTTTTTTAAAAAGGCCCTAGCTTACAACTCTGTTCCCGCAACCCACCCACACCACTTTCCACTTTATTTTGTTGAGTGCATATTGGTGCACTTAACCATCCATTACATAAGAGTAACAAACCCAGTACACAAGCAACCATCCTGATTATTCTAGATGATCACTGGGTTGGGTGAATGAGGGAGATCCCCCTAATACACCTTTAAGGTGTAACTGAGGGGAATGGGAAGGGTGTCTGGATCTCTCTCATACACACAAGGCAGGGTTGGCTCACCTGAAAGCTGGCTAGTAGCCTTCAGAGCCTATTTAAAGGTTCATTCTTTTACTTAGACATGCAGATCCTGGGTGGGTTTCATGATTATTAACTAAAGAGGCCCTAGTTCACCCAAGCTCTTGTGTCCATCTTTTTATTTCCTTCTCTGGGCACAATAGCCACAACTATGGACTTCGAAGGCGGGCTGATGGAGCAAGCAACGGGTATATGTGGTTTTCTCTCTCTCTTCCTAGTCATCTCTTTCTTCTTCCATCCCAAATTCATGCAGTTTCAGCCATAAACACAAAACCAAATGGGAAGGTATGTCCAGGCTGTTATTCGATCAATCAACTTAAGTGTGAGCAGGAGGAGGAAGTCCAATGTATTGGGGACCAAAATAATTGCCTTCATATATCTGGGACTGCACACACAGGTAAGTAACACATAAGCATATGCCAAAGCAAATCTATATACACTTCTATACTGGCCATTGTTTTACCATTCCAGCCAGTATAGCTGCTCTCGGGGAGATATACTGTATGATATGTATAGTGTAATAGGGTTTGAAACACCATGGGATGTCTGAAATCTGGGGAACATTTTTTCTCTTTCAACTGGCACCTTCCCTGAAGGCCTTTCTGGCTTTGTTCATGAACTGTGTGATATCCAGGCTCTGCCCATGACTTGAGAGGTGCTGCCTCATCTCCTCCCTCCTTCCCTCCACCCCACTGGATCAGGCTAGTAAGTTTGAACTCAGAGCCTGACTATACAATGCAAAAAATGGAAGTGGAAATTATTAGTGCCCTAACCACCTCAGAGCTATCCCCTACACCAGCCCTTTCTGTCAACATGCTCAATCTCAGGGGTGTTGAATTTCTTTTAGCCTGAAGGCCAAATTCCATTTTAGATCAGCACTTGAGTGCCAGTGGTGGTCTGGGCCTAAGAACATAAGAAGAGCCCTGCTGGATCAGACCAAGGGTCCATCTAGCCCAGCAATTTGTTCTCACAGTGGCCAAGCAGCTGTTGACCAGGAACCCACAAGTAGGACATGTGTGCAACAGCACCCTCCCCTACCCATGTTCCCCAGCTCACTGCCTCTGGTACTGGAGGTAGCACATGGCCATCAGGACTAGTAGCCATTGATAGCCGTTTCCTCCGGGTATTTATCTAACCCCCTTTTAAAGCCATCCAAATTGGTGGCCATCACTGCACCTTGTGGAAGCAAGTTCCATAGTTTAACTACGTGCTATGTGACAAAGTCCTTCCTTTTCTCTGGCGTGAATCTTCCAGCCATTATCCTCATGGGATGACCCCATTGTGGTCTAGTATTTTGAGAGAGGGAAAAAAAAAATGTCTCCCTATCCACATTCTTCACATCATGCATGATTTTGTACACCTCTATCATGTCTCCCCTCGCTCACCTTTTTTCCATGCTAAACAATCCCACAATTCAGTTGCTCCTTTCTGCCTTTTTTTTCCAGCTCTTTTTTTTAGGTGTGGTGACCAGAACTGCACATGGTATTCCAAGTGTGGTCACACCAAAGGCAAAGGGGGACAGAGCAAAAATACCAGGGAACCTCTGACCGTTGACTGAGAACTCAGCCTTAGGAGAGGCATTTTAGCCTTTGGGATTGGTGGTGATGTTGTGGGATCTGCAAAAAAAGAGCTGGGAAACCACCAACTGAACAGAGGTCAGGGGAAAGGGGTGGGCCAGGGCAATGGGACGTAGCCATCTGGGGAACCCTGTAGGGCCAGACTGGGATCCCAGATTGTCCAGATTGGGGCCACAGGCCTGAGTTTTGACATCCCTGCTCTATACGTACTGTGACCCCTTCCCTCATTTGCAAGATCTGGAAGCCATGAAGTCTCTTGTGTGTCCTCAATTCAAATTGTCCTCCTGGTTGAGTCTGTTTCTTGGGCAGCTGTTCAGTCACTGGTTCTCCCACAGAGAACCAGAAGACAGAGAATTGGTAGGCCCAGGGCATCATAGTTCTCCTAAAGCTGACTACCATATCCTACATTTCTCTCTGCAGGACAAATAGCTGTGAAGACGGTCATGAAGGGCTGTTCCAATGATGTTGCCTGCAACGAAGTGAAGGAACACTCTAGTTCTTTTTCCGGGATTAAGATCCTTACATCAATCAGTTGCATGCCAGCCTCCAGCAAAGCCTCTAGGGCCCCCAGGATCATTCCAGGCTTGTTTGGACTCTTCCTTCCAGCCCTTGCTGGGCTCCTGGTTATGATAGTCTTTCTGTAGTTTTGCCCCCATGTCTGAGATGTCCCCCATGCCTGAGATTCAGGTATCCTGCTTCAGTCAGTCCTTCTCACCCCCTTGCCTGTAGGTCTTAGATCACATACAGGTCCCAGGCTTTGCCCTCAGCACATATATTCATTTTATGACTGATTACCTCCAGATAGTGTGAAGAGAGTCAGTGTTTGAGCACCGCTTTTAAGCTGTGATTGAGAGAATTGCCAGTAGTTGCCAGAAACTGGGTACCAAAGTTGGAATATTTTTGCACGCAAAGTATGTGCTGCTCTGCCATTGACCGGTGGCTCCTTCCCAGGACTTTTGTGCTGCAGCCCGGAACCGCCTGCTAGGGAATGCACAAACTAAGCACACAAAACCAAAATTATGAGCTCAACCCATGCTACTTCAATTCCTTCCTGGGAAATTTCTACTCATAAAGTACCTAGACATTTTGTGTCCTTTGAGAACTTAGGAGTAAGCTTGTAAATTAATTTTGGTGTCATAATCCTCCCCCCTTGACTGATGGTTCTCCGTTTTGATATTACTGGTGATATGCAAACTGCCCCATGTCCTCCTAGCAAGCTGCTTGCCACTTGTCCAACCATGGCGGGCGTGTAGGGGGAGACACCAGCCAGTCTGCGGGCTCCCAGTGCGAGCTTGTGGTTTTCCCTCCCTAGTAATTTGGTGGAAATTACAATCAGTTGTGCACATCGCTGAAATAGACACTTTCTTCTCCCACTGATTAAAGTATATATATTTTTGCACATTTTTCAAAAGCACACCTTTTTTCATGTGCATTTTTCAACTGTCAAACACATTTTTTTTTTTGTCCTCAAATCAGACTGCCAGCTTGTAAATGTCTGAACTTGGACCACAGATTGTGCCTGCACCTGTGTTTGGTCCGGAAGGTGCAAAGTGGTTAAATCCTGATCAAAACCAAGCTGAAACGAATTCCTCATACATCCCTAGTGGCAACTGTGGTCACAACGTGATTCCTGAAATGACCCCCCCCCCTCAAATGGTTTCGTGTGGTGAGGGTGCTTCAGCAACACTTAGGTTTCATACCATTTCTCCAGAGGTAGAATGGAAAGAACTTGAGATTTTAACAAAACCTGAATGTGAGAGAAAGCAAAACTGACAGGCAGAAGGCTGGAGAGTCTGCATACTGGAAAAGGTCAGTTTACATTCCAATTCCAAAGAAGGGCAATGCCAAAGAGCATTCAAACTACCGCACAATTGCACTCATTTCACATGCCAGCAAGGTGATGCTCAAAATCTTACAAGCTAGACTTCAGCAGTATGCGAACCGAGAACTACCAGAAGTACAAGCTGGGTTTCGAAGAGGCAGAGGAACTAGAGATCAAATCGCCAACGTTCGCTGGATCATGGAGAAAGCAAGAGAATTCCAGAAAAATGTCTATTTCTGCTTCATTGACTACGCTAAAGCCTTTGATTGTGTGGATCACAACAAACTGTGGCAAATTCTTAAAGTGATGGGAGTACCAGACCACCTTACCTGTCTCCTAAGAAACCTGTACGAGGGTCAAGAAGCAACAGTAAGAACCAGACATGGAACAACCAAGTGGTTCAAAATTGGGAAAGGAGTACAACAAGGCTGCATATTGTCACCCTGCTTATTTAACTTATATGCAGAGTACATCATGAGAAACGCCGGGTTGGATGAATCAGAGGTCGGAATTAAGATTGCCAGGAGAATTATCAACAACCTCCGATATGCAGATGATACCACCCTAATGGCAGAAAGCAAAGAGGATCTCAAGAGCCTCTTGTTGAGGGTGAAAGAGGAGAGTGCAAAAGCTGGTTTGAAACTCAACATTAAAAAAACGAAGATCATGGCATCTGGCCCCATCACTTCCTGGCATATAGAAGGGGAAGAAATGGAAGCTGTGACAGATTTTATTTTCTTGGGCTCCAAGATCACCGCAGACGGTGACTGTAGCCATGAAATTAAAAGACGCTTGCTCCTGGGGAGGAAAGCTATGGCAAACCTAGACAGCATAGTAAGAAGCAGAGACATCACCTTGCCGACAAAGGTCCATCTAATCAAAGCTATGGTTTTCCCGGTAGTAATGTATGGCTGTGAGAGCTGGACTATAAGGAAGGCTGAGTGCCGAAGAATTGATGCTTTCGAACTGTGGTGCTGGAGAAGACTCTTACGAGTCCCCTGGACTGCAAGGAGGTCCAATCAGTCAATCCTAAAGGAAATCAACCCTGACTGCTCATTGGAAGGACAGATACTGAAGCTGAAGCTCAAATATTTTGGCCACCTAAAGTGAAGAGAAAACTCCCTGGAAAAGACCCTGATGCTGGGAAAGACTGAAGGCAAAAGGAGAAGGGGATGGCAGAGGATGAGATGGCTAGATAGCATCACCAATGCAATGAAGGTGAACTTGAGCATGCTCCAGGAGAGAGTGCAGGACAGGAAGGCCTGGCGTGCTATGGTCCATGGGGTCACGAAGAGTCGGACATGACTGAACGACTGAACAACAACATTCAGCCATGGCTGTGGTGCTGAATTCAGGTTTCCACCTCTTTTTTCTGATAGGCTGTTCATCCTCAATAGCTGTATGGGAGGCAGATACAACATGGTGCTCTCCATGCTGGAGGAGCTGTGCCTATTTCATTTGGCAGATGCAAAGGGGTGAGAATTTTGTTTGGTCCAGTTTACAGTTTGGACTAGAAGTGGCTAGAAAAGAGATTGCCAACCACTGGAAAACAACAGCTAGATACACCATAGACTACGAGTATGGAAAACAGCATTGTCAGAAACGCTGGGAAACCAAAGTAGACTGAACAGAGGGGTAATACCAAATGATTCCTTTATATACACTTCATTTCCTTTTATTTCTTATGTGAACAGGGAGTCTTCAAATCTATGTCCACTAGTAATCTATGCTTCCTTCAGGAGGAACGTTAGAGGAAAACAACATAGAACAGCACTAGTTCTATGTTGTTTACAAATAAAATATATTTGCCGACAGTTTGCTAGAAAGATACGCTGATGTCTTTTTATCTCTTTTCCAAGTACCTGCCTGATGAGATAGTTGTTTTGTAAACAATCAAAACAGTAAAACACTTTAAAAAAAATCCACAAATTTCTTAAAAAGCGATACAGAAAGAACATGAGAATACCTCCCTTCCGCCCAAAGGAATGTCGGAGAAAGCAAACTGACAGACTTGCCTCTCCCTAGTCAATTTCCCAATATCTGGACTGAGTGATCAGGATACACAAGGTTGGTCCCTTCTCTTATCTACTTCTCCCACGTCCTTTGAAAGGGCCTATCATCACAGACATTTAGTCCTTTCAAAATAGTGTGAATCATTGATTATTCCCAACAAGAGGAGGCAGAGCCAGATATATTTTTGACCCATCACATTGTTTCACCAGTTGCCTCTCAGCCTATCATCTGCAGTTGCATATCTTGTATCAACATGTACTTCCCCACAAGGACATAATCAAAATGTGAGTAGATGTGAAGTTTAGAGTTCTTTGTGTAGTTTTAAAATATTATAATCCCAATGGTGGAAGTGGACAGTTGAGTCAGAGTAGAGATGTTAGGTTTGCATTAAATCCGGTCTGTGACTCTGTGTGAAGTCTGGAGGGTGGGTTAAATTTTCTGGTCAACTGTTCACAAAACCATGGACTCGGAGTGTTTTTTTCCTGCCCAGAAAAAAATACGCAAGTAAATTTGAAGAAGAAGCAACTTTTTTTTTTATAGATTTAGTGTGTGTGTGGGGGGGCAGTATTGCACTTACTGGGTAACAAAATGAGAAGTGTGTGTATTTGTTGTTGGCTTTTTTAGAATGAAGTATCCTGTGTCAATGCACTTCCTGGAATATTCATAAAAGGGCTTGTGGTCCTTTCATGGGCATTCCCCGAGTTGTGCTGGCTGGGAGATTGCCTGAGTGTCTTTCAAGGGCCTCTTTCCTTGAGCAAATAAATGTAGGAGAACATCCATGAAAGGACCCCAAGCCCTTTTATGGATATAGGAAGTGCACCAGAACAGGAGACTTCATTCTAAAACACACACACATGCACACGCACACACACACACACTCACACACACACACTCTTTGAGAAATCATGGAGGACGGGGGAAGTGCCAGATGACTGGAGGAGGGCTAACGTTGTCCCTATCTTCAAAAAAAGTAAAAAGGAGGAACCTGGGAACTACAGACCAGTCAGTCTGACATCAGTCCCTGGGAAAATTCTGGAGCAGATGGTAAGGGAATCCATCTGGAAGCACCTTGAAAACAATGCAGTGATGTCTCGAAGCCAACATGGATTTGTCAAAAACAAGTCCTGCCAGACAAATCTGATCTCATTTTTTGATCAAGTAACCTCCCTTGTAGACCGTGGGAATGCTGTAGACTTCATATACCTCGACTTCAGCAAAGCTTTCAACAAAGTGCCCCATGATCTCCTGATGAGCAAACTAGCTCAAAGTGGGCTAGATGAAACAACGATCTGGTGGATCCACAGTTGGCTACAGAATCGGACTCAAAGAGTGCTTATCAATGGGACCTTCTCAAACTGGGGAGAGGTAATGAGTGGGGTACCACAGGGCTCAGTCCTGGGCCCAGTGCTCTTCCACATTTTTATGAATGACTTGGAGGAGGAGGTGCAGGGAATGCTGATCAAATTTGCAGATGACACAAAATTGGGTGGGATAGCGAATACTTTGTAAGACAGAAACAAAATTCAAAGTGATCTGGATAGACTGGAGTGCTGGGCAGAAAACAACAGAATGACATTTAATAGGGATAAATGCCAAGTTCTGCACCTAGGAAAAAGAAACCAAATGCACCGTTACAAGATGGGGGATACGTGACTCAACCACACTACAAGCGAGAAGGATCTTGGAATTGTTGTCGATCACAAGCTGAATATGAGCCAACAATGTGATGTGGCTGCAAAAAACGCAAATGCTCTTTTGGGCTGCATTCATAGAAGCATTGCTTCCAAATCCCGGGAAGTGCACTGGTTAGGCCTCATCTGGAGTACTATGTCAAGTTCTGGGCACCACACTTTAAGAAGGATGCAGACAAACTGGAGAGGGTTCAGAGGAGGGCAACAAAGATGATGAGGGGACTGGAAACAAAGCCCTATGAAGAGAGACTGAAAGAACTGGGCATGTTTAGCCTTGAGAAGAGAAGACTGAGGGGAGATATGATAGCACTCTTCAAGTACTTGAAAGGTTGTCACAGAGAAGAAGGCCAGGATCTCTTCTTGATCATCCCAGAGTGCAGGACACGGAATAATGGGCTCAAGTTACAGGAAGCCAGATTCCGGCTGAACATCAGGAAAAACTTCCTGACTGTAAGAGCAATACGACAATGGAACCAATTACCTGGGGAGGTGGTGGGCTCTCCCACACTGGAGGCCTTCAAGATGAGGCTGGACAGCCATCTGTCAGGGATGCTCTGACTTGGATTCCTGCATTGAGCAGGGGGTTGGACCCGATGGCCTTGTAGGCCCCTTCCAACCTTACTATTCTATGATTCTATGACCAATCTCTGCGTTACTGCTGGTAAACAGAATACTGCCCCCCAAACTAAATTTTGGAAATGGGAAATGGGGGGGGGGGAGTCACATGTCTGCGGAATCCGCTTGCCCCACGGATGCCAGTCCGGCATGGAATTCGCAGACAGGACTGCAGGAAATTCAGACTCATTTGACTCCCTTGCAGATTTCTCGGGCATCCCTAAATCAGAGTCACAAGCATTTTGGTAGAATAAGGGTGCAATCCTATACTCATTTACCCAGGAATAAGTCCCATTGAACTCAATAAGGGTTACTTCTGAGTGTATATATATATATATGTGTGTGTATATATATATACATATACATACATACACACACACACACACACAGGCATATACATTGCAGGCTTTTAAGAAGGCCTTGAAAACATATTATTTTACCATGGCGTTCTCTTGATATGATTGCTGTTATTGCTGTTGTTGTTGCTGGTTTGATTGTCAGCATTTATTATTGCTTTTATTGCTATTTTATTTAGTTTATGTGTTTATCACTTTAAATATTTTAACTTTATATATTTTAATATTTATATAAATATTTTATATATTTTATTGCTGTGAGATGCCTTGGGAGGGCTTCTGCCCTGAAAGGTGGCCAATATTTTTTTAAAAATAAAATAAAATAAATAGTATATATTTGATTCGTACCCTGCCTTTATACCAAGAAAAATGGCACTCAAGGGGGCCGTATAGGACATCAGTAGTATTCACCATAAATGTTTTTAAAAGAAACAGTAGTTCTAGTTTATTTTATTTGTTTGTTTTTTTCTCACCCTCCAGCAGCAAATAAATAAGACAGTACAAAGGCATGATACTGAATACAAATACAGAAACTGCAGCCTCCAGCTTCCACTTACAGACTCTGTAGTCAAATAAACAAATTAGAGTTAGGTGGCTGAGCTACTGTGAGCTGCCATTTTAATTTCCCATGATGCCTCAGTGCAATGCTACATCTGGGGCATTGTGGGAAATTGAAATAGAGGCTTGCAGATGCCTAGCACTCATCAGAGCATTCCTGTACCTGCAGCCACTCCCATTTGCCACCCATCACTGTTGCCAGGGAAACCTACTGACATCAAATTGTGTGTGTGTGGGATACAGATGTTGGAGGGACACTTTGCCCAGGATCCTCTCATACCTGGAACCAACTTCCTTATTCCTGGTTCAGCAAGGGACAGGAAATTGCGAGACAACTCCAGAAGAAGCGAGCTAATCAGTACTAGTAATGAGGTGTTGTGTGAATCGTTGCGCTTTTATCATGCCATTGAAAGCAGCAAGCTGTGTGATGTTAAGTCCATGTGTCTACAGTCCTATTGTAGGAACTGGAAACTGGTACTGCTTGTGAAGGACACAAAAGCCCAGTGCAGGTGTTACAAAACTGGAAGTGTGGAATGCCCACAGGGACTCAAGAACTGCCCCCATCTCCATCCCAGACCCCCCTGTGTTGATTGGGAAGGTCTGAAGAGAGGCTGTAATCAAACTCATCTGAATGCAGCTACGGTCCTCCATGCAAATAGGAGCCCTGCACAATCAGGGTTCTATGTGTAAATCAAGTTAAGAGTAATTTGCTAAACATCACATATTCTAAAACCAAATTCAGTTTTCCATGTATACATCCTTATGCAGTCAAAACGGCACCATCCACACACAAGAAGGAGGTATCAGCAGGCTTTGGGGAATCCCAAGGTTGTGGAAGTATGAAGAGTTTTTAGAGGAAAAAAACCCTAAGGGGTGTGTGTGGGGGGGATACCCAGACCAATGAGGGCTGAGAATGCTCAGTGGCTATGGAATGTGGAAGGCTGGCTAGGGATGCGTGAGAATTTCACTGACACTCAAAAAATGGACAAAAAAGTTCCACTTGCAATCCCAAATGGGAGCATCATCACAATTTTTGGAAAAATTCTCTAGATTGTGATCATGTTCGCTTAATGTGTCCTTAAAAAAAAAAAAAGCATACTGTAAAATGCGTAGTTTCTGAAAGGAATGCATTTTTATGGTTTAATCAATGGGGAGGAAGCACACATTTCATTCCATGCTTGGAAAAAATGGCCTTTTCCTGCTTGGGGATGAGCATGAATGTGGTGAAATGAGCATCAGGGCAGGAAAATGTGAGTCTCAATGAACTCAACATTTGCTCATTCACTCATGCTGGCTCACTGCTGGATCAGGCCCTCTCAGACACTGAGAGAGGCCTGGGCCACTTGCTATATTTAAAAAGAAATAAATAAGTCAAGAAATGCCAAAACGGGGTTACAAACATTGTGGTATTTTTGTAATGCTATTTAACAAATTAATGCTATTAACACACATACAAAAATACAATGCAATAATTTGTCACAAATGTTCCTTTTTTATTTAACAAGTGCTTGCCTAACTTTTTTCTGTGCAAGTTCAGCGATTATTCTGGAAAAAGATAGTTTTCTTGCAATGTCACAGTTTATGTTAAACATAGCAAGGCCGTTCAAACCGTTCAAACCTTCTCTCATAGGTGAATGGTAGTAATTCTTGACCTGCTTCCGGACACTCACCTGAACCTAGGGATGTACGAAAGACACTTACCTGGTCTCGCAGCTTGCTTCGCGGTGGGGGGGAGGCGCTTCGCTTCTCCCCCCGAAGTTCAGGTGAGGGGCGGGAGCTGTCCCGCCTCGCCCGACCGAAATTCAGGCTGGGGGGGAGGCTTCCTGCCTCGCCCGGCCGAAATTCAGGCCAGGGAGAAGCACCCTGTCTCCCCAGCCGCGAACTACGAAAGTAAAAAAAAAAAAAGACCCCGTGATAGGCTACGTAACCATTTACGCAGCCTATCATGGCTAGATTTGCAAAGTCAACCGTGATAGGCTACGTTAATCGTTACGTAGCCTATCACGGGTGACTTTGGAAAAAAAAAAAAAGTGCGTACGCAAATAGTGGCAAATAGTGTTTCCTTATTTTCGCCGTAGTCTACGTAAATCTTTACGTAGGCTAGATGTGACAAACTAAGGAACGCAAATGGCGGCGCCCCATGGGCGCCGCCATTTGTGTATGCGCTTTTTTTTTTCAAAGTCACCTGTGATAGGCTACGTGACGATTTACATAGCCTATCACGGCTGACTTTGGAAATCTAGCCGTGATAGGCTACGTAAATCGTTACTTAGCCTATTACGGGTGTGTGTGTCTTTTTTTTTACTTTACCTTTTTTTTTCGCGGCCGGGGAGACGGGGCGCTCCTCCCCAGCCTGAATTTCGGCGGCAAGGGATGGGGCGCCTCCCCCCTGGCCTGAATTTCGGCCAGGCGAGGCGGTGTTGCAGAACCCAGAGTCAGAGAGACCACGGAGTGAAGGAAAAAGAGATTCTTTATTTAACGCGCGGGCTTAAGGCTGGAATCATTTCCAAAGAGCCAGAAGCCCCGAAATACATCAGCACATTGGTTTTATAGACATTGTGACACATATGAAACGGCTCCTCCTCCCCCTCCCATGTGGGGTTGCAGTCCTCAACATTTCTTCTCCCAGCACCATTGTTTATAATACAAGAACTGGGTTATAGGGTAGCCATGATAAGGAGAGAACAGAAGAGAACAGCAGAGAACAAGATATACAATTGTATGACCTTTGACAAGATAAGGAATTCCTGTGTCTTGTCAGCTTACAACAATATATTCAAGGGAGAAAGAGCTCAGCAAGAACATGAAGCATGAGACTGCATGAGGCTACTTAATCTGACCCCCGATATGGCTGCTACATTCCCCCTTTAAATGCATAATTTTATTACAATTATAGCATTTCTGATAACCATACAAAGCTCTTTGTGACATACATATTACTTAGCCTCTTGTTGGGTTATTAGAGCGTAGAGGGCAGCAGTTTTACTAGCTGAGACATAAAACAGATTGGTTAAACAGCGCATAAGACAAGGAACGCAGAGACATAACAGAACTTTTATGAACAACACTGGTAGAATTAGGATGAACAATGCTTTAAGCCAGCTAAGATCTGGAAGCTAAGGGGTTAACTAATTGAGCTAATTGTTTTGTCTTATTGTTTTGTTAGCTACTATATTGTGCAGCTTGTTGATCTGTTCATCTACAGCATTGCCATTATTAGTTAAGTTAAAACAACAGAGCTTTTGGTGTGTCTCACAACTTAAATGATGAAGAAGGAAGAGGTAATCTATACCAGCTCTATTTTCTAGAACTGCACCTCTTAGATCACGCAAATCTTTATTTAACAATGACAATGCTCGTGAGGTGGCATTCATGCTTTTGGCTAAGCTGCAAGGTAACCAGTTGATCTCTAGACCATCAGCCAAGGCTAAACGTGGAACCCCAACTAGTGACATTCCTAAGGCCAATTTTTCTGAGTCAGAATATAACTGCACATGACTATTAATATTTTTAGTTAGTTGGAGTGCTCGAGGCTGCCGTCGACAGATTTTCTCGGGCTACAGGGGAAGAATTGGCACCAGGCGGCTGAGGCCACATGGGTGGTTATTAGACAAGTTGGCAGGAATTAGGGGTGAACGAAAGTCACTTACCTTTTCTCGCAGCTTTTTTGCGGTGGGGGGGAGCGCTTCGCTGCTCCCCCCGCGAAGTTCAGGCCGGGGGGGGAGGCTTCCCGCCTCGCCCGGCCGAAATTCAGGCCGGGGGGGGAGGCTTCCCGCCTCGCCCGGCCGAAATTCAGGCCGGGGAGGAGGCTTCCCGCCTCGCCCGGCCGCGAACACGAAAGTAAAAAAAAACAAAAACAAAAACGTCCCCTGATAGGCTACGTGACGATTCACATAGCCTATCACGGCTAGATCTGGAAAGTCAGCCGTGATAGGCTACGTGAATCGTCACGTAGCCTATCACGGGTGACTTTAAAAAAAAAAAAAAAAGCGCGTACGGATAATGGCGGCCCCCATAGGGAGCCGCCATTCGCGTTCCTTATTTAGTTGCTGTAGTCTACGTCAATGTTTACGTAGACTACGGCGAAAATAAGGGCAACGCAAATAGCGTTGCCCTTATTTTCGCCGTAGTCTATGTAAACATTGACGTAGACTACAGCGACCAAATAAGGAACGGGAATGGCGGCTCCCTATGGGGGCCGCCATTATCCGTACACACTTTTTTTTTTTTTTAAGTCACCCGTGATAGGCTACGTGACGATTCATGTAGCCTATCACGGCTGACTTTGCAAATCTTGCCGTGATAGGCTACGTGAATCGTCACGTAGCCTATCAGGGGACGTTTTTTTTTTTTCTTTCATTGCAATGGCGGGGGCGGCAGCCGGTCGAAAGACCGGCTGCCGCTCCCGCCCCGCTCGAACACCGGACGAACCGCCAGCCGGACCCGCCGCCGGGAGGGACATTCAGGGAAGGTAAGTCCCGTCCCGGGGGGGGCGGGGGGCGGGGGGGCGGAGGATTTCTCCCCGAAACTTGTTTGGGGGGCCGAACACGTTGGCGCTCGGCCCCCCGAAGTTTTGGGGAGAAATTCTCCGCCATCCCTAGCAGGAATGAATGACCAAGTGTGGGAACTACATGTCTAAAACCATCTATGAGGCAAAAGTATGTGGGCATCATTAAAAGATATGTTTTGAATTTTATTACAGTGGAAGGGGGCCAGGGATAGCTTTATATTTTCTGGAAAATTTTTGACAATTAAGCATTCGTGCACACGTAGCATTTGTTTCAGCAACGATGGGGGTGCGTAGAGTGAACTCTGTAGGGGGTAGGATCTTTGCAACCCTGCCCTAATTAGCATTTTGGGAATAAGTTAAACTTACACCATAAACTCTTAACATGGTATCTTTTTGAATTTTCCTAGGATGTCTACAGACAGGTATTAGGCAAGAGCTAATAAGCCTGTTTGCAGGTATACCTCTTGGCAAACAAAAATGTTTTACTCTCATGATGTTAGCCAGGTGAAGCCAGTAATTATCAGCAAATCGCTGGGACAAACTTCTCTTTCTAGGGGCAGACCCCCCTTTTTGCACCTTATTAAGGAAACACAATGCAACACTACTAACACTACAACACGCATGTTTGATCTTCTTTGGGATCTGACCGTACGCCGGGCAGCTATTCACCTGGCAAGCTGCAGTAGGGTCTAGTCCCCTTCTTCAATTTTCCAGTTGCAGGTCTGACCGTATGCAGGGGGACAGTTTCCAGTGTGTCCACAGTAAGGTCTAGCCTGAGTCTTCTTACTGCTTTTTCAGAATGATTTTTAAAGGATATACTGATGTACGTTAGGGATGTACGAATCCCTTACCTTGTTCCTGGTGGAGATGTCCATGGTGGGGGGGAGGCGATCCGTCCCTCCCCCCGGAATCCTCCCTGGCTGACTCCGCTCTGCGGCAAGTCCACGGAGCCGCCGGCTGGGGCCACCCACAGCCGGACCTCTGTCTGCTGCCAGGCTGCGGCCGCAAACGGAAGCTGCCGTAGCGGCAGCCATTTGCATCCATGTGTTAGCTGTGATAGGCTACATATATATTTACGTAGCCTATCATGAAAAGAGCAGGGACGCAAATGGCATAGCAGATGCTATTTGTATTGCGTCCCTGCTCTTTTCCATGATAGGCTACGTAAATACTTATGTAGCCTATCACGGCTAACGTAACAAGGGAAGTGGTGGCCACAGACCAGGGTAGCCATTTGCGGCCGCAGACCAGGGCAGCGGATAGACCGGATGGCCGACACCAGGTAAGATCCATCCCAGGGAAGTTTTGCAGGGTGGCAGGATGGGATTGGTCTGTTCCTCCACGGACTCCAGGGGACTCACTGGAGTCCATGGTGGAATTCTCTAACATCCCTAATGAATGTAGATCTTCACTACTCATGTTATTAAATTGCCAGAGAAACCCAAAGAAGTTACATTGATTCAAACCCCCTTCTAATAACCAATATAATGGAGTCAACGATAACAAAGAAGACATTTATTCTCTAACCTTGTTCAACATCACAGATCTTGTGATTTCAAACTCAGATGAAGCGCGAATATTCTGACTCTGAGCTACTAATTTGGCCTCACTCAAGATCACATCCCATTATTCATGAACCTGCTGAATGTCAACAATGAGACTTTCTGTGTTACCCCCTCTCAACATCAACTGTAGTGCCACATGCTTCAATGAACAGATTAGCCTGGTGAATCATTGGAAGTAACTTAAGCCACAAAGATGACATTAGAACAAATTCAAGTGTGGACATGTATTTCTGGATAGAATTAAGTTCCGTCCAAGCCTGTGCAGTCAGATTTGAGTTCACTTAAGGCCTTCCTTACTTGATCCAAATGATGTGCAGCTGGTGGTACACTATCAGTCCATGCAGACCACCTAGTTTTGGACATCCCATGCAGTGAAATGGGAAGATGTAGTTTCAACATTTCCCACCTTTGTGGACCGCCATTGGGGAAGTCGTGCATTTGCTGCATTGTTCCAAATCAGTGATTGCCTCTTTGCACGATTCGGCACAGTCAACACCTACTAGGTTAAGGTTAGCAGCCAATACATCAGTATTAATTGCTGGCGAATTCCCCTTGTTGTTTGCTTTGTTTTATGCAAATATAAATGACGCAACACATCAGTTACACAAGTCATTTTTTCCAAAACAATACTTCAGGGTTCTGAAGGATCCCATTGTCCTTG
Organism: Heloderma suspectum; assembly: GCF_057233095.1. Taxonomy (NCBI): domain Eukaryota; kingdom Metazoa; phylum Chordata; class Lepidosauria; order Squamata; family Helodermatidae; genus Heloderma; species Heloderma suspectum. The sequence continues at coordinate 14,165,203 of NC_139467.1, forward strand.
TCCTGACCCACTGCCACATGCTCTCCTTGAAAATTTCCACCTAGAAAGCATTTGTCTGTTTGTTCCTTAGTCCAGATAACAGGACGTCTCCCAGTTGGCTTATGGTTAGCTGGAAGAAGAAGCAAAAATATGACATCACATTCACAGCCCTGCTATATAAAGTAGGACACGGAGGCCCCCAAACAGGAGAAAGCTGTGCAGATCCATTCACTGTGCCTGGTAACCTTTGGCAAAGTTCGATTGCTGCAGGCTGCTTGAAGTTCTTGGTAAGCACACCTTTTCTTCTCAGGAGCCTGGAACTCTTCCAAAAAAGGAAACCCAGCTTCTGCTACTGGATGACATGACTTGCTACATTTGTGTTTTGTTCTTGCTCTGTGAAACTCAGAATGGCAAACAGTGTTTCCCCCTTCATTTTATGCTTGCAAAACTCACAACCTTTTATTATGCAGGTTAGGCCTGAAGGACACCAGGTGCCTGAAGGACACCAGGAAGCTCTGTATGCTGACAGGAGATTTTAAACCAGGTCTCCTGCAAACAGGTTGAAACTCTAGGCCCAATGCTACAGTTGCTCTAACATTTGAAAATGTTGGCATTAAATAACTTCCTGTAAGCTTATCAAATCCCACTTTCTTTTTTCCCAATGAAGACTGCTGCTTCTGCTTATTCAGTTTATATTCTGTTCATATTCAGTTCATATTTTGCAGGATATGTACATTATTTCTTTAGTCTCTTGCCCAATCTTGTAGAATTCACACTTTGTGCCAAGAGACTCTAGGAACCATGATGTAGTGCAACTCTACGTGATGCCTGCCTGCATGGAAACATGTGGAGACTGTACTGTAAGCAAGCACATGCTCATGTTGAAGGAATAACACCAATGGATTTCTGATGTCTCTTTTAGGCACCTCTGGCCAGAGTCCAACCTGCAACCCCAGCCTTGTGCATCTTTTCTTGTTCGCCATGTGGTCTCTCCTGGCCTGCAGTCTCCTTGCTGCTCTCCTAGCTACAGGTGAGGGGATGCCATCAGCAATTGGGGGAGCAGCCCCAGATTCTGGGTTCTTCAGGATCAAGTGAAGTAGCTCCTGTGATAATGCAATCAGGGAGTTGGAGGGGCCCCTTATAGGACTAGTTTGAGGCCTCCACACTCAATCCAGGAATCCCAGACCTAGATCATTTGCAAGTTGGGGTGGGCAAATAAGCAATGTGCCAGCTTGCCAAGATTCTCTAACCATCAGCCATCTGCTTGTCTCTCCTCAATTTGCTCTCATGTTGTGATCGCTGTTCATTTTGCATGAATGAGAAAATGCAAAACCAACAGGCATGGAACGTGAATCTTGCACAAAAATTCCTAAATGTGCACAGCTCTCCAAAATTGCACAATTTCCCCCCATAGACTAAAGCATGGGTGATTTAAAAGGTGCACATCCTGAAAAGGTTGTGCATTTTAAAGAAGTTGGCCATTCTGAAAAATGTCTGTGTTTTGAGAAACTAGCATCTTTGGGGAAAGTTGTCAATTTGGCAAAGTTACGCAATGTTCAAGTTCACATTTTATGAACGTGAAGCTGGGTTCAAGAATTTGCTCACGTTCCCATTTGGGATTATGAAAGGGGCATTTTGGAGCGATTTGAGAACTGGAACAAAATTCTCATACATCCCAATCTGCAGCAGATGGCTATCTAGCATTTCTGATAGACCTGCAATGAGGGAACTCCCACCACTATCCTAGGAAATTGCTTCCATTGTCAAACTGCCCCCCTCCCACTGCTTCCACCAAACCAACCTTAAAATTCTCTTTTATTTCCCCTCACCATCTTCCTTTGCCCTTTTCTGCCTGATTTCTAGGGATGTATGAAAGTCACTCACCTTTTCGAAGCGTGACACTTGTGGTGGGGGGGAGGCGCTCCGTCCCTCCCCCCGAAATTCTCCCCAGCTGGTTCCACTCCTTGGCGAGTCTGCAGATCTGCCGGCCGGGGCCACCTGAAGCCGGACATCCGGCTGCTGGGCAGCCTGCACAGGGACGCAAATGGTGGCCACTGTAGCCACCGCCATTTGCATCCCTGTATTTTGCCATGATAGGCTATGTAGCCACCGCCATTTGCGTACACGCTTTTTTTTTTCTTCCCAAAGATAGCCGTGGTAGGCTATATAAACATTTACCTAGCCTATCACGGCTGACTACAGGGACGCAAATGGTGGCGGCTACGGCCACCGCCATTTGCGACCCAGCAGGAGCAGAGGATTCGCGGCCGGAGGGATGGGGCACCTCCCCCCCAGCCAGAATTTCGGCCAGAGGGACAGGATGCCTCCCTCCCACCAAGAATTTTGGGGGGAGGAACAGAGCACCTCTCCCCCACCACAAAGCAAGCTGCGGGACCAGGTAAGGGACTTTCATCCATCCCTATACCTCCTGCAAACCTCATCATCTCCTCTTCTTCTGACCCCTTGGCTGAACCTGACCAGCACATATACAAAATATTTTAACCTCTTAATATCCCCAAACCCAACTAAGTAGAAAAATGGCAGACAGTTCTGTTCTTTCACAAAGTCTAAGACCACATTTTGCTGCCCTGCCTTGTTTTGCAATTAGGCATGTCAGAGAAATCTGCAATGGAACCAAATGAGTTTGGATTTTGATGTATCTGGCTGGTAGATTCTGCAGCGGACCAGCTTTACCCCATTTGGTGGATTCTATCGACTTGCAGACCAGTTTTCTAACTTTTCCGATTTTGCGAAAATTTCATCATCGAAGAATACACATTTTAAAAAAACCCAGCCAAAATGTGCATTTTCCCCTAGGCTAAAATGTGAAAATACACATTTGGGGGGATTTTGCGCATTTTTGCAAGGGCAAATTGTCACAGGTTCACCTTTGTGCAAATTCAGAAACTAAACAAATTCCAATTCCATTGATGGGCAGACTGGAACGAAAGGTACCTCACAATCTGCGAAACACAGATGGAATGGGTTTTATACAATCCATACATCCCTAGCCCAACCTGACTTCCCAGAGGCGAGCCCCAATTCACCATAAAACCTTATATTGCAGCAATTCTAGAAAATAGGTTTATGCTGTTACAGCCCCAGTAAAGATCCACAGATAACAATTCACAATGTAAGGCTATAGCTCCCCCCAAAATTGGGCAAGCCCTCACATCATTCCCCTCCCCACAACAGCCTCTGCCTCCCTGGAAGTCCTTCAAGCTGGGTTTAGTAGGATACAGCCTGTAGAAGCGATGGACCAGCTGGGGTGCATGCAGATTTGCTGCTTGTTCCCAGGAATGCTCTTCCGGCCCATAGCCTTTCCAGTTCACCAACTATTGCAAGAGTCCAGGGTGGAGGCAAGTACCCAAAATCTGGTCTACTTAAAACTCCTCCTCCCCATCATTCATGACTGCTGCTAGAGAGTGATCTGTATAGGGATGGCGGAGAATTCCACCAGATTTCAGTAAGGCCAAATGCACTGGCATTCAGCCCCCCAAAATCCGTGGCGGAACGGCCTGCCCCCCGCCCCCCCACGGATTCCCCCCAGGACGAGGCTTACCTGGGGCAGATGTTCCGGATGGCAGCAGGTCCGGCGGTGGGTCCAGCGGCGGCGGCGGCGGCGGCGGCTGGTCTTTCGACCGGCTGCCACGGCCTCCATTGTTGTCCTGGTCATTGCCGTGATAGGCTATGTAAGTATTTACTAGGGGTGGACGAAAGTCACTTACCTGTCCTCGAAGCTTTTCGCGGTGGGGGGGAGGTGCTTCGTTGCTCCCCCCGCGAAGTTCAGGCCGGGGGGGGAGGCTTCCCGCCTCGCCCGGCCGAAATTCAGGCCAGGGGGGAGGCTTCCCGCCTCGCCCGGCCGAAATTCAGGCCGGGGAGGAGGCGCCTCGCCTCGCCCGGCTGCGAACTAAACAGTTAAAAAAAAACAAAAACGCCCCCGTGATAGGCTACATGACGATTAACGTAGCCTATCACGGCTAGATCTGCAAAGTCAGCCGTGATAGGCTACGTAAATCGCCACGTAGCCTATCACGGGTGACTTAAAAAAAAAAAAAGCGCGTACGCAAATGGTGGCCCCCATAGGGAGCCGCCATTTGCGTTCCTTATTTGGTCACTGTAGTCTACGTAAATCTTTACGTAGACTACAGCGACCAAATAAGGAACGGGAATGGCGGCTCCCTATGGGGGCCACCATTTGCGTACGCGCTTTTTTTTTTTTTAAGTCATCCGTGATAGGCTACGTGATGATTTACGTAGCCTATCACGGCTGACTTTGCAAATCTAGCCATGATAGGCTACGTTAATCATCATGTAGCCTATCACGGGGGCGCTTTTTTTTTCTTTTATTGGAATGGCAGCAGCGGCAGCCAGTCGAAAGATCGGCTGCCGCCCCCGCCCCTGACGAAAACCCGACGAACCGCCGGCCGGACCCGCCGCTGGGAGGGACATTCGGCAAAGGTAAGTCCCGTCCCAGGAGGGGTGCGGGGGGCAGGGGGTGTGTGGAGAATTTCTCCCCGAAACTTGTTTGGGGGGCCGAACACGTTGGCGCTCGGCCCCCCAAAGTTTCAGGGAGAAATTCTCCGCCATCCCTAGTATTTACATGTAAGTATTTACATAGCCTATCATGGCAAGCCAAGAAAAAAAACCAAACCCGCGTATGCAAATGGCGGCGGCTACGGTCGCCGCCATTTGCATTCCCTGTTTTTCTCAGTTTTAGCCTATGTAAATATTTATGTAGGCTAAAACTGCGAAAAAAAGGGAACGCAAATGGCGGCCGCCATAGCCGCCACCATTTGCGTATGTGGGTTGTTGTTTTTTCTTCCAGAAGGAAGGCTACCCAGCAGCCAGATTTCTGGCTGCGGGCGGCCCCGGCTGGCAGCTCTGCGGAATGTCTGTGGAGCGGAGCCGGCCGGAGAAGGATTTCGGGGGGAGGTGCGGAGCGCGTCCCCCCCACCGCGAATCACCTCATCGAAAAGGTAAGTGACTTCCATACATACCTAGATCTGTAACCCTACTGGGGTCTCCAGAAACCACTAGTGACAGAGGGGATGGGTGCTGTTCAGTGTGTGAACCTGAACAGTGGGGGGCAAGCACAAATGAAAAGAAACTGGGTTGGTCTGGGCTTCGATTTGGAAGGGCCCCTTGCGGCATCTTGCTTGTGGCTAGGTGCTCTGGAGGGGAGATATTGTGTAGACAGCCAAATCCAACTCTCCTCTTTTAATTCTGCCCCTTCCTGACGATGCAGGTGAGCACTATCCTTATAAGCCAATCTAGTGGTCCCTGCAAGAGCTGCTGCATAACCTGCAAATCCTGATAGGGTGCGAACCCACACCCGTCCAGGTTTTCCGGGCTCCCACACAGCCCTTGCCCACGCTTGCTGGTCCCCAGAAAATGCTCAAGCCCCTCCCACACTCGGCGAGCAACCTGCATTTACCCTGGCAGCCTCGTTGAGCTCAGCAGTGAAAATGCACATTTTTAGATGAGCATTTGCACAAAATGCTCACCTTTGGAAAATGTACTTTTTTGCATATATGCAAAAATGCGCATTCACAAAATGCTCATTCTCGCACATGTAATATGTGCATTTGCAAGAATGCACATTTTCGCACATGGGCAAATATTAGGGATGGACGAAAGTCCCTTACCTGTTTTCGAAGCTTGCTTCGCGGTGGGGGGGAGGCGCTTCAGTTCTCCCCCCGAAGTTCAGGCGAGGGCGGGGAGGTGCCCCACCTCGCCCGGCCGAAATTCAGGCCGGGGGGAGGCGCCCCATCCCTCGCTGGCGAAATTCAGGCCGGGTAGAAGTGCCCCGTCTACCCGGCCGCGAAAAAAAAAGTAAAACACACACACACACCTGTGATAGGCTACGTAACGATTAACGTAGCCTATCACGGCTAGATTTCCAAAGTCAGCTGTGATAGGCTATGTAAATCGTCATGTAGCCTATCACGGGTGACTTTGAAAAAAAAAAAAGCGCGTACGCAAATGGCGGTGGCCCATGGGTGCCGCCATTTGCGTTCCTCATTTTGACACGTCTAGTCTACATAAAGATTTACGTAGACTATCATGGCTGACTTTGGAAATCTAGCTGTGATAGGCTACGTTAATCATTACGTAGCCTATCACGGGGGTGTTTTTTTTTTTTACTTTACTTTTTTTTTTTTGCAATGGCGGAGGCAGCAGCCAGTCAGGAGACCGGCAGCCGCCCCCGCCCCCCACGAACCGCTGCCGGACCCGCTGCCAAGAGGGACATTAGGCTACGGTATGTCCCATCCTGGGGGGGGGGGCCGGCGGAGAATTTCCCCACCAATTTCGGGGGGCCGAATGCGTTGGCACTTGGCCCCCCAAAGTTTCGGGGAGAAATTCTCCCCCATCCCTAGCAAACATGCACATTTTTGTGATCGCCATTTTATTGTTCAAAAAATGACAACTGCAGAGCTCGCTGAGGATGCTGGGGTGAGTGCAGGCCACTAGCTGAGTGTGGGCAGGGGATGAGCATGGGCAGGGGCTTGGTGAGCGGGGTTTGGGGATGGGGGCAGGGGCAGGGGCAGGGGCAGGGGAGTTCCACCAGATTTCCTGGATGGAAGCGGGTGCCTGAACCATCCCTAGTTTCTTGATGAAGTCTCCCATGGCTGGCACTAGGGCTGTACAGTTTCCCCACTGTCTGTTCTGGTGGGGAATCCATGGGAGGGGAGGCAATCCATTCCTCCCCCCTGGAATCCTCCAGAGCAGCTTCCCTCGGATTCCAGGTGGTGGTGGAAACTGGCTTCAGGGCCACTTACCTTCCCTCTTGCCAGCCAGAGCCGTTTGCCTCCTCCCTGTCCCTGCCAATTGCCATTTTTTTTTAAAGGCAATCGGGAGGATGTGCCCATAGACCTAGACACAAATAGAGTCATGAATCTTGCGTCTAAGTCTATGTGTCCATAGGCTTATACACAAGATTCACGGCTCTATTTTGCATATAAGTCTATGGGCACATCCTGCCGATCGCCATTTTTTTGGCAATCGGCAGGGACACGGAGGAGGCGAACAGCTCTGGCTGGCAAGAAGCAGCCAAGTGCCGTTCCGCCTCCAGTCCTCCTGGAGCAGAGGTAAGTGGTCCCGATCTGCTGTGGATTCCTGAGGACGGATTCCAAAGAATCCAGCCTCATTTGAATCCGCAGTGGATTTCTCTGACATCCCTAGCTGGCATGGTGGAAGGAGCTAGGGTGGAAGGGAAGGAGCGGGGATCGCAAGCGTCATTGGTGAAATATGGAGTCCATTAGGTGGCAAGCAATGTTGTATATGAATTCAATGTTGTATATGAATTCAGCCAGAGGAAGCAGCAACAGCCAATTATCCGGCTGATAATTCATATAGCAATGGAGATACTGCTCAGGTGTGGTGTTGGTTCTTTCTGTTTGACCTTCGGTCTGAGGATCGTGAGCTAATGAAATTCTGAGCTCTACCTGCAGAGGTTGGAGCAGTTCTCACCAAAACTGAGCTGTGAACTGGGGCCGTCTATCAGAGACGATGCAACCATGCAACCTGAAGAGGTGGTGATCAAAAGCCGGGCTGTTTCCTTGGCAGCGGGCAGACCAGAACAAGGCACAACTTAAGCTATTTGGTAAACAGATCTGCCACTACCAGAATAGTAGTTTGGCACCATGGGGGAGGTAACTCTGGTTTAAACAGAGGGATGACACTAAAGATCAATATCGAACATTCAGTCCTGGCAGGGAAACCTGCCTCTTAGGTGATTGCTACATCTCACAGGATGCCTCTGCTCTGCCCACTTTAACTGTAAAGGAGACACCCCTGGAACACACTCTTCTGCAGAGATTGATTGATTGATTGATTGATTGATTGATTTCATTTTTAGACTACCCAATAGCCGAAGCTCTCTGGGCAGTTAACAGAAATTAAAGATCTCCTTCTGCTGCCCTATTCCCATAGAAGGCTCCCCTGGTCAAAAAGCAGGGGCCTCCATCAAGGTCAGGTCTCCCAGCTGTGGAAGCTGGGCTGTACCAGCATCCTGAGTCTCACCCCCTGGCAAGGCATTGGGAGACCTGGTGGAACGGAGTTCTCAGGTTCATGGCTTCTCATGCTGGGCCTGAATTGCCTGATTTTACAGCATCCCTTTCTGACTTGGAAACAGTGTGGGAGGCTGTAGCACCCGCAGAACTGGGGGAAGGAGGCAATAAGCACAGTACCAAAGAAAGCTCTTAGTGAGCAACCTGGGACCAGACTGATGCCTTGAAGTCCAGATCCCCCTCTCAGACTGCAATCCCTTCTTGATAGAGGAAGCCCTTAAAGGAGCAGGTCTCTAACCTAGGGCTGAGCACTCCATCAAACCTCTACAAGCTCCTGCCTAGGACTCTGCCTACACTGATGCACTGGCTGTATGGAGTGTGAGGCCTGTGGAGGTGAGTTGGCTGCCCCCGTGCTGAAACTGCACTGTGATCTTTGGATGAAGACGGGTCTAAAAATAGTTTAAATGAATGAATAAATAAAATTAATTAATGGACTGGCTCAGGGACCAGAGCCTCCTATCTAGGTTCAGGGGTCTCAGGCTGAACATACTGCAGAATCTTGGTCCCAAGGGTCTCTGGTATCTTGGGCTCAAGAGGCTCTGACTCAGTGGTGGTGTTTGGGCCTGGTGCTTCCTCCATCAACACCACAGGTTGCTCATCCTCTGAATCTGCATCTGGGTCACTGCTGGACTCCAGGCTCATGACATTTGCTCACACAATCCATCCTTATCTCCCTTGTTTCTACCAATGCCTTCTGTCTCTCTCTGCTGGTTTGCGACCTCTGCTTTCCTTGGTTCTCTTCACCACCACTAACACCCACAAATCTACATTTAGGGTGTATGTTCTTTGGTGGTGAGGATGTGCCTTTTATCACAGATAAAAGATAAAAGACCCACCCCCACAGGTAAGGATGTTGGAGAGAGAAATCCATAACAGAACCAAATGAGTTAGGATTTTCTAGGGATGTACGAAAGTCACTTACCTTTTGCGGATTCTGTTTATGGTTGGGGGGGAGGCATTCCGTCCCTCCCCCCAGAATCCTCACTGGGGGGGAAGCACTCTGTTCCTCCCCCCCCCCCCCAGAATCCTGGCCGGCCGGCTGTGCTCCGCAGGAATTCTGCGGAGCCGCCAGCCGGCTCCGCCAGCAGCCAGACATCTGGCCACTGGCTAGCAGGGACGCAAATGGCGGCGGCCGTAGCCGCTGCCGTTTGCGTCCCTGCAGTCAGCTGTGATAGACTACGTAAATGTTTACGTAGCCTATCACGGCTGACTTAAAAAACAAACAAACCTGCGCGTACGCAAATGGCGGCGGCCATGGCCGCCGCCATTTGCGTTCCTTATTTTGGCACGTCTTAGTCTACGTAAACATTTACGTAGACTAAGATGGCAAAAATAAGGGGAACACAAATAACGTAGCGGACGCTACGCTATTTGTGTTCCCCTTATTTTTGCCATCTTAGTCTACGTAAATGTTTACGTAGACTAAGACGTGCTAAAATAAGGAACGCAAATGGCGGCGGCCATGGCCGCTGCCATTTGCGTATGCGCGTTTTTGTTTTTTTAAAAAAGAAGTCAGACATGATAGGCTATGTAAAGATTTACATAGCCTATCACGTGTTTTTTTTTTAAACCTAGCCGTGATAGGCTACGTAAATCTTTACATAGCCTATCACATCTTCTTTAAAAAAAAAAAACTGGAAATGGTGGCGGTGGCAGCTGGTCGGAAGACCAGCCACTGCCGCCGCCACCAGAAAGATCCGCCCCAGGTAAGTCTTGTCCCGGGGCGGGCGGGGGGGGCAGGCCATTCTGCCACCGATTTCGGGGGGCCGAATGCGATGGCATTTGGCCTCCCTGAGATCCATGGAGGAATTTTCGTATATCCCTAGGATTTTCATGAATCTGACCCACAGATTTCACAGTAGACTGGCTTTTCCTCTGTTGGGAGGATTCCATGGACTTGTGGATCATTTTTCCAATTTTCCCAAATTTTGCTCACATTTTGTCATAGAAAAATACTCAAAATAATAATTTTTAAAAAAACCAGCCACGAATGTGCATTTCCCCCAAAGGCTAAAGTGTGGACATGTGCAGTTTGGAGAATTTTGCACATTTTTGTAAGTGCAAAATTGTGCAAATGTGCATTTGTGCAAATTTAGAAACAAAAAAAAAGGAAACAAAAAAATACAATTCCAGCAGAATGAATGGTGCCTGACAATCCATGAAACACAGGTGAAATGGATTTTACACAATCCATACATCCCTACCCACAGGTCTGTGATGAAAACACACAGATTGCATAATATCGACAAAACTAATCACTATTTGAACCCAAGGATGTAATTCCATTAGGAAACTTCTAACAACTGTTCTGTGTCTTCCTTCTCCAGGGACCTGTCTTGAATGTGAGAATTGCAATAGTCTTGGCAGCACCTGTACAGGCTATATGGAGACTTGTGATGCTGATGAAGACACATGCATGATCCATCTGAGGGAGTTTTCACAACGTATGTGGCCTTGAGTGCTACTGTATTACACACAAGAAGAGTGTGGCCCAGCCACCCTAGATTAGATGTGAGAGTGTTGCCATTTGGATGGAGTAGGCCTGAGTTCAAGTCCCACATTTAACCCTGAAAAGCTGAATGCATCTTGGATGTTTAGATGAAGTATAAGTTTGGGTGGCCAGATGTTGGGATCACCATCTTTGTGCCAAGCTTGTGACTTTCAAATACCCTCAGTCTGGGAGCAGTTACCAAGGGAATTCTCAATTTGATGTCTTGGTTAGGTCTATTTGTACTGTTCAGCATTCAGCCGCTTAGGAATCTCAACATTCATTTACAGTTTACAACTCCCTCCCCCTCCCCCAGTCTTTATGGTTGAAATCATGGCCTTAAATGTTTTGGCAATTAAATTGCAGAAACCTGGATCTACTTTGTGGAGGTCAGGGGCAGTACACAATAAATTTTGCAAATAAGCAAATCTGCATTAATTCTCTGGATTTGCATGATGCATACAGGCCACAGAGTCCTACTTTTCTTGGATAGGATATTTATTTATTTATTTAAGACAGAGTACACGTGGCTCTGAGCTCAGTGTGTTCCTGCAATTGATAGTGTAAAAAAGGTAAAGGTGTCCCCAACCAGTCATCCCCGACTCTAGGGTGTGGTGCTCATCTCCATTTCTAAGCCGAAGAGCCGGCGCTGTCCGAAGACGCTTCCATGGCCATGTGGCCGGCATGACTGAACACCCAGGTGCACAGATCGCTGTTACCTTTCCCGCCGAAGCAGTACCTATTTATCTACTTACAAGTTCTTGCTTTCTAACTGCTAGGTTGGCAGGAGCTGGGACTGAAGACGGGAGCTCACTCGGTCACGCGGCACTCGGGTCTCGAACTGCTGTCCTGCCGACCTTCCAGTCTGTAGTTCAGCGTCTTAACCACTAAGCCACCGTGGCTTCTTATTTGATTTTTTTAAAAAAATTATTATTAATGTTTATATATACTGCCTTATTTAGTAAACAGTGGTACGGATCCACATGGGAATGTGTCCTTTTGTTAACTAATAATTGTTAGTTTAGAAGCCTAAGAAACTTCAATCCCAGAGACTTCTGTTGACCTCCAGTTTTAATAAAAAATACTCCCCCCCCTTTCTCATCCATGAAGTTTCTGTAACAATGACGTTCATCGGCAAGGAGTGTGGCAAATCCAGCACCTGCAAAGCTGGCATAGCTGAGGCAAATGTTGGGAAAGGAGTCCTGCTCAGATCAAACACACTGTGCTGCACCGGGGATGAATGTTCAACAGCCGCAGTTCCTGGTATGTGTGTTGAGATGGCCTAGAAACCTGCCTGCTAACACCCTGAATCTGATGACCTTCCAACATCTTCTTGGCTTCTAAGGGCAGAAATGCATATTGGAATGGAATAGGAGAAATGTGTCTATCTACTCAGATGTATGCTTTTTTGTACACCTTTTTTGACTGGACCACTGCTTTGCACAGTGGAAAGAACTGCAAATACTGAGGGATGGTTGGGAACCAGTTTGTGTCTCCATTTGGGAAGTGCAAATAAGGTCAGTTCGTATTAAAATGCAAACAAAGTGAATTTCTCACCCATCCCTAGTCAAGCCACATTTTACTAACCTGAGAATTAAGCAAGGGAGAGGAATTATACTGCCCAGTGGGGCACCCCACTGGGTCTTCAGTCCTTTAAGAGATGTTGGCGCTCAATCCAACAGAACCCTCTGGTTTGGGTATTCTTCCCTCTAAACCCTGAAGTGTGCAGATTCTCTGTAGCTCCTTGGTGGTTAGGTAAATGTAATCTATACTTCCTCAAGGGCATCTTCATCTATTGCCACTTCATTTTTAGTGTGTGTGCATCTATCTATCTATCTATCTATCTATCTATCTATCTATCTATCTATCATCTATCATCTATCATCTATCATCTATTATCTATCTATCCATCCCACCCCCCTCTGTGTGTGTGTATCCTGTCCTTCCTTGGAAGGCTCTTTCCCCCTTATCCTCTCCCCATTTGTTCCCAGATTGAAACTTAACATTGATCAGAGACACTGAGGCTGACTAATGATGGGCCCTGGCACCAGTGAAGACCTGCTGACCTTCTACTTAAATTTGCAGTGCTGCCACCACCAGACACCAAACCCAATGGGTTCCATTGTCCTGGATGTGCTGGATTGTTTTCACCTACATGTAATGGAGAGACTGTTGCCTGTGTGGGATCTCAGAACAAGTGCATTGATATCTCAATGAATACAACAGGTACTAATTTGATGTTTCCAGCACCGTGTTTCTACCCTGACCTTCCTTCCATGAAGGCAAAGTGGTATACATAAAGCAGGGGTGCAGAACCTCAGGTCCAGGGTCTAAATGTACATCCCTGGAAGTCCTAATCTGGCCCAGCAGGGACCCTCTTCCCCCGGCCTCATGCCTCTCCCCTGACTGCCAATCCTTTGGTGGGTTTCCCAGCTTTTGTGGCTGCAATTTAGGTCAAAATCAGTGATTTACAGCCGCAAGTGGAGCACAATATGCCATTTGCATCTGTATTTTGATCAGCAATATGCTAATGGCAGCTGCCATTAGCATATTGCCTTGTACAGGGAGCAGGAAAGCCGCTCCACATGAAAACTTCCAGACACGGAGGTGAGTGGTGCCATTCTGCTGTGGAATCCGGAGGTCAGATTCTTTGGAATCCATTCCAGCCTCATTTGAGTCCAGGGGGGAATTATCTGCCATCCCTAGGTGTGCATATTGCATAACTTAATTGGACCCCTGGTGACTGTAGCAATACAATGTAGGTGCTTAATCCTTCACACAGGGCTGCATGTTGCCCTCCCCTGCTTTCACCCCATTCCAATCAGAGTTGTGCAGAGAACAACCACTGGGGAATATTGTTAGAGTTGTTGACTCTTTGGGCCTCCCCCAAAATTCCTTGGATGTTTTGCACCATCCAGAGTCTCCAGTTTCACTTGAGGAGAATTGTACTGGGAACCCTATTGGGCAGAGAGGTATCCATTGCAAGCTCGATGCTGACCGCCATCTCGGTTATTCCTGCAGGTCTAGAATTTGCTGTCAAGGCCTGTGCTACTGAGGCTGTCTGCGTCATGATTGCAGCGGGTATCAATAACTTTGCAGGAATTCCTGTAGTCCTGACTAAGGCTGAGTGTGGTGCAGCCTGCAGCGTTTCCACCCAAGCTCCATAACCAGTTGGCTCCTCATGTCATCACCATACCTTATCTTCCTCATCTAAATACCCTGCCTCATCTAATAATGACTCAGTTGAAGGGTTATCATTCTGGACTTTTTGGCTCCCACAGTGATCAATTGATTTATAAGCTTCTCCTAGAGTTAAATCCATTAAAAAAAAACCCTCTTTGAAAAATTCTGCTTTGTACAGAGTTTTATTTAAGTCAAAGGCTTTTATTGTGAAGAAAAGCATTGGGGTGCAATACATACCGCTACCTCTTGAGGCAGCACTTACTCCTATACCAGGGATGCTGAACCCCCCACTAGGGATGTGGGATGTCACTTGTGCCCACCACTTCCTGCAACTCATAGGATCTCTGCTGCAGCCCACCCCCATGAGCTGGGCTGCACAATCACTGGAGGACTTGGTGAGTAGTCCGGGAACTTCCCGCAGCCCCTGCTCCTCGATGTGAATTGCCATTTTTATGCAAGATATTTATTAAAAACTTGGATGAGGAGATGCAGGGAATGCTGACCAAATTTGCAGATGACACAAAACTGGGCGCAATAGTTAATACCCTGGAATACAGAAACACAATTCAAAGTGATGTTGATAGGCTGGAGCACTGGGCAGAAAACAACTGAATGAAACTTAATAGGGGTAAATGCCAAGTGCTGCATGTAGGCAATAGAAACCAAGTGCACAGCTACATGATGGGGGATATTTGGCTCAACAGTACTACAAGTGAGAAGGATCTTGGAAATGTTGCAGATCTTGAGCTGAAGATGAGCCAACAATGTGACGTGGCTGCAAAAAAGGCAAATGCTCTTTTGGGCTGCATTAATAGAAGCATCGCTTCCAATCCCTGGAAGTACTAGTTCCCCTCTACTCAGCACTGGTTAGGCCTCATCTGGAGTACTATGTTCTGGGCTAGGGATGGACGAAAGTCACTTACCTGATCCCAAAGCTTGCTTCGCGGTGGGGGAGGGCGCTCCGTCCCTCCCCGCAAAATTCTGGGCTGGGGGGAGGCGCCCCATCCCACCCCGCCAAAATTCTGGGTGGGGGGGAGGTGCCCCATCCCTCCCCACCAAAATTCTGGCCGGGGGGGAGCGCCCCGCCTCTCCAGCCACGAAAGTTCTGCTCCTGCCAGGACGCAAATGGCGGTGGACGTAGCCACCGCCGTTTGCGTCCCTGGCCTGCAGTCAGCCGTGATAGGCTACGTAAATGTTTACGTAGCCTATCACGGCTGACTTTGAAAAAAAAAAAGCGCATACGCAAATGGCGGCGCCCATGGGAGCCGCCATTTGCATTCCTTATTTTGGCACGGGTAGTCTACGTAAATATTTATGTAAACTACAGCGAAAATACGGGCAACGCAAATAGCCGGAATCCTGGCCGGCTGGCTCTACTCCGCAGGGATTCTGCGGAGCTGCCGGCCGGCTCCCCCAGCAGCCGAACATCTGGCCACTGGCTAGCAGGGACGCAAATGGTGGCGGCCGTAGCCGCCACCATTTGTGTCCCTGAATTCAGCCATGATAGGCTACGTAAAGACTTAAGTAGCCTATCACATCTGTTTTTTTTTTTTTTAAGTACGCAAATGGCGGTGGCTACAGCCGCCGCCATTTACGCTCCTTATTTTTGGCCGTCTTAGTCTACATAAATATTTACGTAGACTAAGACAAAGACAAGAAAGGGCAATGCAAATAGCGTAGCAGACGCTATTTGTGTTCCCCTTTATTTTCACCGTCTTACTCTACGTAAATATTTACGTAGACTAAGACTGCCAAAAATAAGGAACACAAATGGCGGTGACCATAGCTGCTGCCATTTGCATATGCATTTTTTTTTAACCCAGACGTGATAGGCTACGTAAGTCTAGCCTATCATGCCGGGGGGGGGGGAACAGACTGCAAATGGCTGCGGCGGTGGCAGCCAGTCAGAAGACCAGCCGCCGCTGAAGCCGCCGCTGGAGCTGCCGCCATCCGGAACATCCGCCCCAGGTAACTCTCGTCCCGGGGGGGATCCATGGGGGGGGGCAGGCCGTTCCACCATGGAGTTCGGGGGGGCAAACACACTGGCATTTAGCCTCACCGAGATCCGTGGCAGAATTCTCTGACATCCCTAAATGGAACCAATGACGTAGGGAGGTGGTGGGCTCTCCCACGCTGGGGGCACTCAAGATGAGGCTGGACAGCCACCTGTCAGGGATGCTTTGACTTGGATTCCTGCACTAAGCAGGGGGTTGGACTTGATGGTCTTGTAGGCCCCTTCCAACCCTACTATTCTATGATTCTATGTTTCTATGAAGATGGGGGCTTGCATCAACGTGTGGGTGGCTGCAGGGGTGTCCCCACTGCTGTCGCCGCTATAGTGAGGTGGGGGGTGGAAAGGAGAGGTTAGGATAGGTACACCCTTCTTCTCCCCCCACTCCTGCTACAGCAGCAACAGTGGCAAGGGACAGGCTGGTTGTTTTACATAAGTGTAAGAGGCTTATGTAAAACAACAACCCTGTCCTTTGCCACTGCCATCACTGTAGCAGGGCGGGGTGGGGTGGGGGAACAGGATAGGTGCTTCCTTCTTCCCTCTGCCCCCACCTGCTACAGCAGCATTGGCAGGGGACAAGCTGGTCATTTTCTGTAATTCTCTCAAACTTTCATAAAATGACCAGCCTGTCCCTTGCCTCCCTGAAATGGGGGCGAGGGGGAAAGAAGGCAGCTGCTCTCCTCCTTCCCCAATCCTTGCTGCAGCAGCAGCAGTGAGGGACAGGCTGGTCATTTTATGTAAGTGTAAGAGACTTATGCAAAATGACCACCCTGTCCCACACCACTGCTGCTGTAGCAAGGGGGTTGTCCCTTCTTTCCCTCTTGGTGATAGGTGGCTCACTGAGGGACCGGGTGCCCCCACTCTTGCCCAACTTAGCATGTGGTGAGTCAGCGAGAGCCTAGGTCAGCAAACTGTCCCTGGGAAATCCGTTTCTTTTTTGGCTTTACAGAGTTCTGCAGAAAGCCCTGCTAGGCTCACATTTGCGGGCTGAGCTTCAGGGTTTCTTGAAATCTGGGAACTTTTTGCAAATTTTAAAAAATTGTGCAAATACAGATTTGCACAAACTGCCCCTGCAATTTGCATAGTTAGCAGAAATTTTGGTGCAATTTGCATAATTTGCACAATTTTGCAGCAATTTGCACAAATTATGCAAATTACACCTGCAATGTGTGCCAATCTCTATTTGTGCAAATTGGAAAACAATATGGAAAATCCACTAACTGGTCTGCCTCAAGGCAACATCCTTCCTCAAAAACACTGGGTTTGGAGAGCTCTGGTAAACCCATTCACTGTGACCGGAAGCTAGATTAGATTCAGTCCACTTTGGAGGGGCCCCATCTCAATTTGGACATTTCCCAAATCCATCTTAATCTGCCCAGTGTAGAAAGCCAAATGCATTTTGGTCTTTTTCTTATGTTTTGGCCTTCTTCAGCGGGCTGTAACATTAACAGTAATAAAAATTACAAATAGGACAACACACACAATTAAAACAGTAGTGAAATACAAATTGCCACAAGGGCTTATGCATATGTGACATTATTTTAAAAATAAAAATAAAACCTGCCTTATTGCTAGGAATAACATATAAGGTCATCCTTTTACTAGAGAAATAAAGGGAGGAAAAAGATCAGTAGGAAGAATGGGAACATCATGGTTAAAGAATCTGAGGGAATGGATCAGCTGTACTTCTATACTCAGAGCAGCGATGTCAAAAACAAAAATAGCTGTAACGATAGCCAACTGCCGATAGGAGATGGCACCTTAAGAATAGATAGAATAATAAATTAAGTAACACAGCCTTTGTGTGTGTGTGTGTGTGTGCATGTGTGTATAAACAGTAGACAGAAGCTAATATGTTAGTATTAATTGCTGGTAAATTCCCC
This sequence comes from Heloderma suspectum, assembly GCF_057233095.1. Lineage (NCBI taxonomy): Eukaryota > Metazoa > Chordata > Lepidosauria > Squamata > Helodermatidae > Heloderma > Heloderma suspectum. The sequence goes on from NC_139467.1 coordinate 14,182,819, forward strand.
TTGCACAAGCTTTGAGTTGTGCAAACACAGATGACAATACTTTTCGGTTACACAAGTCATTTTTAAAAAACGTTTAGGGTTCTCTTGTTGAACCATTTAATTTTTGGTCTCTGATATCAATAAGGATGGATGAAAGTCCCTTACCTGGTCCCGCAGCTTGCTTCGCTGTGGGAGGGAGGCCCCCGCCCCCGCCGAAACGCCGCTGGGACCCGCCGCCGAGAGAAACATTCGAAGGAGGTAAGTCCCATCCCGGGAGGGGGCGGGGGGCGGAGAATTTCATCACCAATTTCGGGGGGCCGAATGTGTTGGCATTCGGTCTCCCAGAGATTCGTGAAGAAATTCTCCGCCATCCCTAGATATCAACATAAGTATTGAGTGACTTAATTCATATATCTGCCTGGCTTTTCAAGCCTTTTCCAGGGACCTTCTAGGGAATTTTCAGGGGCCTTTCTTGGGTGCTTCTGAATTCAGATGTTAAGTTGATGACAGGGCTGGCCGGACCCTTAGGCAGAGTGAGGTGGACACCACAGTGGATAGCAGGTGGTGGATAGGGATGTCAGAGAATTCCACCACAGATCTCAGTGAGGCCGAATGCCAGTGCATTCGGCCCCCCAAAATCTGTGGCGGAACAGCCTGCCCCCCTGCCCCCCCGCGGATCCCCCCTGGGATGAGACTCACCTGGGGCCGATCTTCCGGGCGGTGGCGGCTGCGGCGGCGGCTGCGGCGGCTGGTCTTCCGACCAGCTGCCGCTGCCACCATTTGTCTTGTAAAAAACAAAAAAACAAAAAACGACATGATAGACTACGTAAAGATTTACGTAACCTATCTTGGCTGGGTTAAAAAAAAAACAAAAACCAACGACGTGATAGACTGCGTAAAGATTTACGTAGCCTATCATGGCTGGGTTAAAAAAACAACAACTGTGTACGCAAATGGCGGCGGCTATGGTCGCCGCCATTTGCATTCCTTATTTTTGGCTGTCTGAATCTATGTAAATATTTAAGTAGATTATGACGGTGAAAATAAAGGGGAACGCAAAGATTTACATAGGCGAAAATGGTGAATCAAAAAGGGACGCAAATAGCATCCGCTACGCCATTTGTGTTCCCCTTTATTTTCGCTGTCATAGTCTACATAAATATTTATGTAGATTAAGACAGCAAAAATAAGGAACTCAAATGGCAAATGGCCATTTGCGTACGTGGTTTGTTTTTTTACCCAGAGCCCTCCGCGGCTGGAAATCCGGCTGCAGGCGGCTCTGGACTGGGCTGGGCCTGGCCGGCTGCTCTGCGGAGCTGCCGTGGAGCACAGCCGGCCATGGAGGATTCCGGGGGGGGAAGAACGGATCGCCTCCCCCCCCCGTTGAGGATTCTGGGGGAGGGACGGAATGCCTCCCCCCACACCATCAACATAATCCGCGGAAAGGTAAGTGACTTTCGTACATCCCTAGTGGTGGATAGTAGGCATTCATCAATTCCATCGATGGAATTGGATTTTTTTATAGTTTCTGAATTTGTGCAAATTTGCGCATGCAAAGATGTGCAAATCCCCACAAAATGCACATTTTCAAGCTTTAGCCTATGGGAGAAATGTGCTTTTTTGTCCTTTTCAGGTGCATGTGTGTATTTCTACGAATGAAATTTGTGTAAAATTCCCAAAGGTTAGAAAAACAGTCAGCAATTGTGTGGAATCCACCTGACAGGGGAAAAGCCAGTCTGCTACAGAATCCTGAGGGTGGATTCATAAAATTCCAGCATTACTGTGGAGCAGAGCCAGCCGGCCAGGATTAGGAGGGGGGAGGGACGGAGCACCTCCCCCCCCGGCCAGAATTTCAGGGGAAGGGACGGAGCGCCTCCCCCAAGCATCAGCATAATCCGTGAACAGGTAAGTGACTTTTGTACATCCCTACTCTTCAGGCAGCCAAATGTCTTGGTGCCTCTTCAAGTGAAACATCTGAGGATCTTGATGGAAGCCAAGGGAGTTTCACTAAGGCAAAGGTGGGCATCTTGCAGCCTTCCAAAGGTTGTTGGGGATTTCAGTTCCCATCAGCCCTAGCCAGCATAGCAAATGGTGATGGAAGATGGGAAACAACCAAAATACTGAGGGAGATCAACTGCCATTTCTCTAGGGCAGGGGTGGGAGAACCACCTTCACCCTGAGGCCCACAATTCCTCAAAGCTCACCTTCCAGGCACTGTATACCAGCAGTGGGTGGGGCCAAAGCAAAAAGTGGGTGGGGCCACCTCACATGTGCTCTTATACCCCCCCACACACACCCATTCACACATAGATGCCTTCTCAGTTTCTCCCACAGAACACACACACACACACATTCATATACACACCCTGATTGATAAATAAATACATATATGGATTCTCACATATACACAAAGATTCCCCCCTCCTCTGTGTATCAGTTAGCCTTGAAATAAGTCTAGGACTTCTAGAAGTGTCACCCAGATTTTGCCTGGAATGAAAGTTGAAGTAAATTAGGATATTCCCCCTCAGAAAAAAGGATTTTGAGGGAAGCAAAAACTGTACTGTGAATGTCTTAGGTGTTTTTTGCACATTGCTAAGGCTTGTGATCCTGCTGCAGTTTTGTAAATGAGGCAAGACAAAGCTGGCTATTTCACAAATTGCCCACAACCAATAGCATGCCATGGAATTTTCCCTCCCATTGTCCCTCTTATGTCCAGTTGCCTCATGCTGTCCTTAAAAATGTCAACCCAGAACAGGTTTGTCTGTTTGCTCTTTAGTCCAGAGAACACAGGATGTTTTCCAGTTGGCTAATGAATAGTTGGGAGATGGAGCCAAAATATGACATCACATTCACAGCCCTACTATAAAAAGTAGTATATGACAGCCCCCAAAGTGTTGGACGAGGAAGAAAACTGTGCACATCCATTTGGTGTGGCCAGGAACCTTAGGCAAGGATCAATTGCTACAGCTGCTTGAAGCTCTTGGTAAGCACACCCTTTCTTCTTAGGAGCATGGAACTCTTCCAAAAAGGCAACCCAGTGCCTGCTACTGGATGACATGACTTGCTACACTTGTGTTTTGTTTTTCCTCTGTGAAACTCAAAGTGGCAACAGAGTTTCCCCTTTCATTTTATCCTTGCAAAACTCACAACCTTTATTAGGCCAACTGATCACTGCCTGAAGGACACCAGGAAGCTCTGTATGCGTAAAGGAGATTTTAAACCAGATCTCCTGCAAACTGTTCAAAACTCTAGGCACAGTGAATTAATTAAATGACTTCCTGTGAGTTTATCAAATCCCACTTTTATTTTTTCCACCAAGACTGCTGATTCTGCTTATTCAGTTCATATTCTGAAGGATACATACATTATTCCTTTATTCTCCTGCACAATCTTGCAGAATCCACAATTTGTGCCAAGAGACTCTTGAAACCATGATGAAGTGCAACTCTGTGTAATTACTGCATGCATGGAAATATGTGCAGCCTGTATTGCAGGCAAGCACTAGGGATGTCAGAGAATTCCGCCACGGATCTCGGTGAGGCCGAATGCCAGTGCATTCGGCCCCCCAAACTCCATGGCGGAACAGCCTGCCCCCCCACCCCCCGCAGATCCCCGCCCAGGATGAAACTTACCTGGGGCAGATGTTCTGGACAGCAGCGGCTCCAGCAGCGGCTTTGGCGGCGGCGGCAGCTGGTCTTCTGACCAGCTGCCACTGCCATTTGCAGTATGTTTCCACCCCCATTCATGATAGGCTACGTAAAGACTTACGTAGCCTATCACGTCTGGGTTAAAAAAAAAACGCATACGCAAATGGCGGTGGCTATGGCCGCCGCCATTTGTGTTCCTTATTTTTGGTCATCTTAGTCTATGTAAATATTTACGTTGACTAAGACAGCGAAAATAAGGGGGAATGCAAATAGTGTAGCGGACGCTATTTGCGTTCCCCCTTAATTTCACCGTCTTAGTCTACATAAATATTTACGTAGAGTAAGACGGTGAAAATAAAGGGGAACGCAAATAGCATCTGCAACGCTATTTGCGTTCCCCTTTCTTGTCTTCATCTTAGTCTACATAAATATTTATGTAGACTAAGATGGCCAAAAATAAGGAACGCAAATGGCGGCAGCCATAGCCACCGCCATTTGCCTACGCTTTTTTTTTTTTAAACCCAGATGTGATAGGCTACGTAAATCTTTACGTAGCCTATCACAGCTGAATTCAGGGACGCAAACGGCAGCAGCTACCGCTGCCGCCATTTGCGTCCCTGCTAGCCAGCAGCCAGATGTCCGGCTGCTGGCGGAGCCGGCTGGCGGCTCTGCGGAATCCCCATGGAGTGGAGCTGGCTGGCCAGGATTCCAGGGGGAGGGACGGAGCGCCTTCCCCCCGGCGGAACCCGGCGGAGCCAGGTAAGCAGGGTTTTGTACACCCCTAGCAAGCACATGCTCATGCTGAAGGAATAACACCAATGGATTTCTGATGTTTCTTTTAGGCGCCTCCAGCCAGAGTCCAGCCTGCAACCCCAGCCTTGTGCATCTTTTCTTGTTCGCCATGCCATGTGGTCTCTCCTGGCCTGCAGTCTCCTTGCTGCTCTCAGGTGAGGTGAGGAGACATTAGCTGCCCCAGATTCTGGGTTACAAAGGATCAAGTGAAATAGTTCCTGTGATAATGCAATCTAAGATTTGGAAGGGGCCTTATAGGATTAGTTCAGGGAGTGGGGAGACACTCAGTGCAGGAGGAAACCCAGGGTGAGATTATTCGCAACTGCATAGGGATAATAAGTGATGTTCAAGCCCACCAAGATTCTCCAAACATCAGCTGTCTGCTCACCTCTTATAGATTTACCCTCACATTTGTGATTGCTGTTCCTTTCATGCAAATGGGGAAGTGATGCAAAACCAATAGCTATCAAATATGAATGCTGAGCAAACATTCCTAGATTTGCATACCTTTCCAAAATTGCACATCCCTCCCCCCCATAGATTAAAGTATGGATGATTTAAAATGTGTACATTCTGATCCCCCCCCCCCCATTTTAAGAACATTGACCCTGGAATGTCAGATCAATGAATCAAGGTAAGCTGGAGGTGGTCAAACATGAGATGGCAAGATTGAACATTGACATCTTGGGAATCAGTGAACTAAAATGGACAGGCATGGGCGAATTTAATTCAGGTCACCATCATATCTACTACTGTGGGCAAGAATCCCTTAGAAGAAATGGAGTAGCACTCATAGTCAACAAAAGGGTGGGAAAAGCAGTACTGGGGTACAATCTTAAAAACGATAGAATGATCTCAGTACGAATCCAAAGCAAACCATTCAACATCACAGTAATTCAGGTCTATGCCCCAACCACTGATGCCGAAGAAGGTGAGGTTGATCAGTTCTATGAAGACCTACAACACCTTCTAGAACTAACACCAAAAAAAGATGTGCTCTTCATCATAGGGGATTGGAATGCTAAAGTAGGAAGTCAAGAAATCACTGGGATAACAGGCAGGCATGGCCTTGGTGTACAAAATGAAGCAGGACAAAAGCTAATAGAGTTTTGCCAAGAGAGAACATGCTGATCATAGCAAACACTCTTTTCCAACAGCACAAGAGACGACTCTACACATGGACATCACCAGATGGTCAATATCGAAATCAGATTGATTATGTCCTTTGTAGCCAAAGATGGAGAAGCTCTATACAGTCAGTCAAAACAAGACCTGGAGCTGACTGTGGCTCAGATCATGAGCTTCTTGTTGCAAAATTTTGGCTTAAACTGAAGAACGTAGGGAAAACCACTAAACCATTCAGGTATGACCTAAATCATATCCCTGATGAATATACAGTGGAGGTGAGGAATAGATTGAAGGGATTAGACCTGATAGAGTGCCTAAGGAACTATGGACGGAGGTGCGTAACATTGTTCAGGAGGCAGCAACTCAATCCATCCCAAAGAAAAAGAAATGCAAGAAAGCCAAGTGGCTGTCTGATGAGGCTTTACAAGTAGCTGAGGAAAGAAGGGAAGTGAAAAGCAAGGGAGAAAGGGGAAGATATATCCAACTGAATGCAGAGTTCCAGAGAATAGCAAGGAGAGACAAGAAGGCTAAATGAACAATGCAAAGAAATCGAGGAAAACAACAGAATGGGAAAGACTAGAGATCTCTTCAAGAAAATTGGAGATCTCAAGGGAACATTTTGTGCAAAGATGGGCATGATAAAGGACAAAGAAGACAGGGACCTAACAGAAGCAGATGAGATTAAGAAGAGGTGGCAAGAATACACAGAAGAACTATACAGGAAATATCTGAATGTCTCTGATAGCCATGATAGTGCACTCACTGAACTTTAGCCGGACATCCTAGAGAGTGAAGTCAAGTGGGCCTTACGAAGCATTAGTAACAACAAAGCTAGCGGAGATGACAGTATTCCAGCTGAACTATTTAAAATCCTAAAAGATGGTGCTGTTAAAGTGCTGCATTCAATATGCCAACAAATCTGGAACACTCGACAGTGGCCACATGACTGGAAAAGGTCAGTTTACATTCCAATTCCAAAGAAGGGCAACGCCAAAGAGTGTTCAAACTACCGCACAATTGCGCTCATTTCACATGCCAGCAAGGTGATGCTCAAAATCCTACAAGCTAGGCTTCAGCAGTATGCGAACCGAGAACTACCAGAAGTACAAGCTGGGTTTCAAAGAGGCAGAGGAACTAGAGATCAAATCGCCAACGTTCGCTGGATCATGGAGAAAGCAAGAGAATTCCAGAAAAATGTCTATTTCTGCTTCATTGACTACGCTAAAGCCTTTGATTGTGTGGATCACAACAAACTGTGGCAAATTCTTAAAGTGATGGGAGTACCAGACCACTTTACCTGTCTCCTGAGAAACCTGTACGAGGGTCAAGAAGCAACAGTAAGAACCAGACATGGAACAACCGAGTGGTTCAAAATTGAGAAAGGAGTATGACAAGGCTGCATATTGTCACCCTGCTTATTTAACTTATATGCAGAGTACATCATGAGAAACACCGGGTTGGATGAATCACAGGTCGGAATTAAGATTGCCGGGAGAATTTTCAACAACCTCCGATATGCAGATGATACCACCCTAATGGCAGAAAGCGAAGAGGATCTCAAGAGCCTCTTGTTGAGGGTGAAAGAGGAGAGTGCAAAAGCTGGTTTGAAACTCAACATTAAAAAAACGAAGATCATGGCATCTGGCCCCATCACTTCCTGGCATATAGAAGGGGAAGAAATGGAAGCAGTGACAGATTTTACTTTCTTGGGCTCCAAGATCACTGCAGACGGTGACTGTAGCCATGAAATTAAAAGATGCTTGCTCCTTGGGAGGAAAGCTATGGCAAACCGAGACAGCATAGTAAGAGAAGCAGAGACATCACCTTGCCGACAAAGGTCCGTCTAATCAAAGCTATGGTTTTCCCGGTAGTAATGTATGGCTGTGAGAGTTGGACTATAAGGAAGGCTGAGTGCCGAAGAATTGATGCTTTCGAATTGTGGTGCTGGAGAAGACTCTTACGAGTCCCCTGGACTGCAAGGAGGTCAAATTAGTCCATCCTAAAGGAAATCAACCCTGAGTGCTCATTGGAAGGACAGATACTGAAGCTGAAGCTCAAATATTATGGTCACCTAATGCGAAGAGAAAACTCTCTGGAAAAGACCCTGATGCTGGGAAAGACTGAAGGCAAAAGGAGAAGGGGACGGCAGAGGATGAGATGGCTAGATAGCATCACTGATGCAATGACTATGAACTTGAGCACACTCCGGGAGAGAGCGGAGGACAGGAAGGCCTGGCGTGCTATGGTCCATGGGGTCACGAAGAGTCAGACACGACTGAACATCAACAACAACAATACATTTTGAGAAAGTTGCTTTTTGGAGAAAGTTGTGCACATCCATTCAGGGGAAGTTTGGGGGGAAGTTGTGCATTTTTCAAGTTCATATTTTTGTGAACATGAAGGCAAGTTTGGGAATTTGCAAACATTTTCAGAGAAAATGCGCTCCCATTCGCGTTCGCATTTGGGACTGTGAATGGGGCATTTTTGAGTAACTTGTGAACTGAAACAAAATTCTCATGCATCCCTGTCTGCAGAAGATAGCTGTCTAGCTTCTCTTACAGACCTGCAGTGACAGAAAGCCCAACAGCATCCTAGGTATTTGCTTCCAATTGTCAAACTGCTTTTACTGTTAAGAAACCCTTTGAGTGAAACTGACCAACACACATGCAAACAAGATTCAAGCCTATAATATCCAAAATCCCAACTGAATACAAAATCTAGGTCTGCGTGGTTTTGCTGTCCAGCCATGCTCCTAAAAAAAGAACCCCATAGGCATAGGGGAAGGAGACATAGTACCAAGGAAATCTCTTAGGGAACAACTTGCTGTAACAATACCTGGGGCCAGATTAATGCCTTGATGTCCAGATCACCTCTCAGGCCCCACCCACTTCTTGAAAACCGGAGGGCCTTAATGGGGCAGGTCTCTAACCTAGGGCCTAGCATGCCATCAAATCTCTACAAGCTTCTGCCTAGGACTCTGCCTGCACTGGTGCACTGGCTCTGTGGCATGTGAGGCCCTTGGAGGTGATTATGCTGCCCCCATGCTGCAACGGCACTGATATCTTTGGATGAAGGGTGGTCTAAAAATTATTTATTTTTTTTTAAAAAAATTGTTAGTGGACTTGCTTGGGGATCTCAGTCTCTGATCTAGGTTCAGGGCTCTCAGGTTCAACCGACTGCAACATTTTGGTCACGGGTTTCTGGTATCTTGGCCTTGGGCGATTCTGGTTCACTGATGGTGTTTGGACCTGCTGCTGATATTTGGTCCTGGTAACTGCTGGATAGGGATGTACAGATTGTGTAAAATCTGTTTTGTCTGCATTTCGTGGATTGTCAGGCGCTTTTTGTTCCATCATACACTCATTGATGGAATTGGATTGCAGGGGAGGGGGCTGAATGTGTGCAAATTCACACTTGCACAAATTCACACTGGTGAAAATATAGAAATCCCCCCCCCCAAGGCCCAATCCCCCACCCCCCAGTGCACATTTTCATGCCTTAGGCTATGGGGGAAATGCATTTTTTTCACCTGAGGGTTTTTGTTGTTGCTGTGGTTTGTTTGCATATTTTTCTATTTCTAAATGTGTGCAAACTTTTGGGGACCATCAGTCCAGAAGTCCACAGAATCCGTCCACCTGGGGAAAAGCCAGCTTGCTGTGGAATCTGCCAGTCAGATTCTTAAAAATCTAAACTCATTGGATTCTCTCGTGAATTTATCTGGCATCCCGACTGTTGGACTCCAGGTTCATGACGTTTGCTGACATTCCTCCCTTTTCTCCTTTGTTTCTCCCAATTTCATCTCCCTCTCTCTGCTAGTTTGTGCCTTCTGCCCTCCTTGGTTCTGTGTTTACCACTTCTACCTAAGGTTGTTGGTGGAATCCATCCGGGGGATGGAGCTTACCAAGGTTTCATCAGCTTGCACCCCCCTGCCCCCAGGCTTCAGCTCATTTCCCTGTCAGCTGTCCCTCCTCAGTCTCCATTGAGTTGGGGGTGCTTGTGGATTTTCCGTTTTTAAAAGTATTTTCATAAATTCAAATTTGTGCAAATTTCAGCTCTAATTTGCCCAAATATCTATTTTCAAAAATAAACGAAAACCCTGAAAAAGTTCCCAGATTTGGGGGAAAAAACATGGCTCAGCTCACAAATGCAAGCAGCACCGGGGGCACTGCAGAAATCCAGTGAGCCCCCAAAGGGCCAGATTTCCCGGCAATGGAATCCCTACCATTCCACCCACAATCTACCTTTAGACTGTATGCTCCTTGGGGACGAGGAGCTGCCTTTTATCACAGATAAAAGACCCCCCCCCCAAGACTGTGTGACTAGGGATGGTGTCGGCGCCCGATTCCATCTGGGAATCCAGCAGAACTGCCTGTGCCTACACCCCCAAGCCACACTCAGGGAGCCCCTGCCTCCACTCACCCCCTGCCCCCACTTGCTGAGCTACCCACACTCACCTGGGAATCACCATCATCAAGCTCCGCAATCTCCACTTTTCAGAAAAAACATGGCAATCACATATATGCAAAATGGGGCGATGAATAGCCCATATAGGCAAGATTACAGATGTTTACTTGCCTATAATCTTGCTTATATGGGCCATTCATTGCATAGACAAATATGCACATTTTCAAAAAGGCACATCACTGTGTATGTGAAAAATGGGGCCGTGAACGGCCCATATACGCAAGATTACAAGCAAGCAAATGCCTGTAATCTTGCGTATGTGGATGATCCATGGTCTCATTTTGCGTATGTGTAGGGATGTCAGAGAATTTCTCCATGAACTCCAGGAGGCCAAATGCTAACGCATTCAGCCCGCCGAAATTGGTGGAGAAACAGTCTGCCCCCTGCCCCCCCCCCGGGATGGGACTTACCTTGTGCGAATGTCCCTGGCAGCGGCAGCTCCCAGCGGCGGTTCGGCGGCGGTTTGGCAGCGGCGGCGGCTGCGGTGGCCAGTCTTCCGACCGGCTGCCGCAGCCGCCATTTCCAAGTAAAAAAACAACAACAACAAACGTGATAGGCTACGTAAAGATTTACGTAGCCTATCACGGCTAAATTTTCAAAAAACACCCTGATAGGCTACGTAAATGTTTATGTAGCCTATCACGGCTGACTTTGAAAAAAAAAAATGATGTACGCAAATGGCGGCGCCCATGGGCGCCGCCATTTGCGTTCCTCATTTGGGCACATGTAGTCTACGTAAACATTTACGTAGACTACGGCGAAAATAAGGGGAACGCTATTTGCATTCCCTTTATTTTCACCGTAGTCTATGTAAATGTTTAAGTAGACTACACGTGTCCAAATAAGGAACGCAAATGGCGGCGCCCATGGGTGCTGCCATTTGCGTACGCTTTTTTTTTTTCAAAGTCAGCCATGATAGGCTATGTAAACATTTACATAGCCTATCACGGCTGACTGCAGGTCATGCTTTCAATCTTAAGGTCTAGAATCCTTATGGGGGCTGGGGGGGGGGGGTTGTTGTTGTAAATAAATGCTGAGATTCCCAAGAAGCCAAATAACAGGAATAGACCTAACCAAGACATCTAGTCTAGCTGAGAATTCCCTTTCTGGCAGGAGAACAGGTTTCGTGGCCAGAGGGACGGGGAGCCTCCCCCCCGGCCAGAATTTCGGCCAGAGGGATGGGGCGCCTCCCCCCCCAGCCAGAATTTCAGCCGGAGGGATGGGGCGCCTCCCCCCCACCCAGAATTTTGGGGGGAGGGATGGAGCACCTCCCCCCCACCGCGAAGGAAGCTGCGGGATCTGGTAAGGGACTTTCGTCCATCCCTACGTATGTGCAAACCTGTGCAATTTTGTGATCTCCATTTTATTTTTTGAAAACTGGCAATCCCTGAGCTTGGCTAGCAGCAGGGAGCTTGAGTGCGGGTCTGGGTGCATGTGAGCGGGGGCAGGCACCCATAGAATGTGGGGGGAGATGTCCACCCATTCCTATCTGTGATGAAGACCCACAGATTGCATAACAATGACAAAACTAATAACTATTTGAACCCAAGGATGCCATTCCAGGAAGAACCTGCTAAAATAGTTGTGTGTCTTCCTTCTCCAGGCACCTGTCTTGAGTGTGAATTGTGCAATAGTTATGGAAGCACCTGCAGCACAGGCAAAATGAAGACTTGTCATGCCGACGAAGACACATGCTTCATCCATCTCAGGGAGTATTCACTACGCGTGTGGCCTTGAGAGTTTTGGGTAGTACATAGCACACAAGAATAGTGTGATTTAGCCACCCTAGATTAGAAGCTGGAGTGTTAATTTGGATGGGGAAGGGTTGAGTTCAAGTCCCATATTTAGCCTTGAAAAGCTGAATGCATCTTCCATGTATTTGGGTGTCCAGATGTTGGAGTCATCCTCCTTGTGCCAACTGTTGGGTTTCAAACACCCTCCATCTGGTGGCAGTTACCAAGGGAATTCTCAACTAGACTAGATGTCTTGGTTAGGTCTATTCCTGTTATTTGGCTTCTTGGGAATCTCAGCATTTATTTACAACAACAACCCCCCCCCCCAGCCCCCAGAAGGATTCTAGTCCTTAAGATTGAAAGCATGACCTTGAATGTGTGGGCAATGAAATCGCTGAAGCCTGAATCTATGTTGCGGAGGTCAGGGACAGTGCTTCAGTGACTTGTATAGTTCCTTGCCCCTCATCATGATAGCAAAACCATTGAGAATTGCACAATACACTGCGTAAATAAGCAAGCCTGCATTAATTCTCTGCACTTGCATGATGCATATAGGCCATAGAGTCCTACTTTTCTTGGCTTAGGATATTTATTTATTTATTTATTTATTTAATGCAGCGTACACATGACCCTGAGCTTGGGGTTTTCCAGCAATGGATAATGCATGTGTTTCTGATTCGATTTTTTTAAAAATAATTATTAACATTTATATACTGCCTTATTTACTAAAGCTGGTATTGATCCATAAAGGAATGTGTCCTGTTGTTAACTAATAATTGATAAGAAGCCTAGGAAACCTTGATCCCAGACACTCCGCTTGACCCCCAGTTCTAATACAATACATTTCCCTGCTTTCTCATCCATGCAGTTCCTGTGACAATGACATCAATCCACAAGGACTGTGGGAAATCCAGCACTTGCAAACTTGGTGTAGCTGAGACAAATTTAGGAAGAGGGGTCCAACTGAGATCATCCAGGATCTGCTGCACTGGAGAGGAGTGTCATATCATCTCCCATCTTGGTATGTATGCCCAGAAGGCCTAGAAACGTGTCTGACAACACCCCAAACCTTGTGATCTTCCAGCATTCTCTCAGCTTCCAAGGGCAGAAGTGCTAATGAAAAACAGTGGGAAATGTGCTTTAAAAATGTATACAAATAAGGTCAATTGGTAGTTAAAGGACAACCAAATGAGTTTCTCAGCCATCCGTAGGTAAGCCAGATTTTTCTGAACCTGAGAATTAAGTAGGGGACAGGAAGAATACTGCCCAGTGGGGCATCCCACTGGGGCTTCAGTCCTTTGAGAGATGTTGGTGCTCAACCCAACAGCACCCTCTGGTTTGGATGTTCTCCCCTCTAAATCCTGAGGTGTACGAATTCTCTGTAGCTTCTCAAAAATTTAGTCTATGCTTCCTCAAGGGCACCTTCATCTATTGTCACTTCATATTTAGTATGAGTATGTGCATCCATCCATCCATCTATGGATCCCATGCCCTTCCTCAAAAGGTTCTTCCCCCCCCTCCTCACCCCATTTGTTCCTGGGTTGAAACGTAACATTGATCAGAGACACCAAGGTGGAGAACTGATGGGCCCTGGCACCAGTGAAGACCCACTGACCTTCTGCTTTAATTTTCAGTGCTGCCACCACCAGGCACCAAACCCAATGGGCTCCATTGTCCTGGATGTGCTGGAGTACTTTCATCTAAATGTAATGGAGAGTCTGTTCCCTGTCACAGATCTCAGAACAAGTGCACTGAACTCATTGGGAATCTAACAGGTAGTAATGTTTTTAACACCATATTTCTACCCTGCCCTTCTTCCATAGAAGGCATAGTGTGCACAGAAAGCAGAGGTGCAGAAATTTAGCCCTCCAGAATTCCCAATCCGGCCCAGTAGGGACCCTTTTCCCCTGGCCTCATGCCTCTTCCCTTCTGCCAATCATTTGGTGGGTTTCCTATCTTCTGTGCATTTTGCCCCATTCTAAAAGTTTTAAGTGCCTCTGCTAAGCCTTAGTTACTGGCAGTAAAATTTTTAAGGTAAAATATTTTGCGATTTATGCTATTGTGGCCTTTTCCCCTTTTGCCCCCAAAACATAAGCAGATAAGAAGTGCCATGCTGGATCAGACCAAGGGTCCATCTAGTCCAGCATTCTGTTCACACAGGGGCCAACGAGCTGTCGACCAGGAACCCACAAGCAGGGCATGAGCGCAACAGCACCCTGCCACCCATGTTCCCCAGCAACTGGTGTACATAGGCTCACTGCCTCTGGTACTGGAGGTACCATATAGCCACCAGGACTAGTAGCCAGTGAAAGCCTTTTCCTCCAGGAATGTGTCTAACCCCCTTTTCAAGCCATTCAAATTGGTGGCCATCGCTACATCCTGTGGTAGTGAATTCCAGAGTTTAACTCTGCGCTGTGTGAAGAAGTCCTTCCTTTTATCTGTCCTGAATCTCCCACCAATCAGCTTTATAGGATGACCCCTTTGGGGTCTAGTATTTTCAGAGAGAGAGAAAAATGTCTCCCTATCCACATTCTCCACACCATGCATAACTTCTGTAGACGTTCTGTAGACCCCCTGGCCCAGCCCGCTCTTGCTTTCTGCCCTGTCCACCAGTTAAATACACTCCCAAAAGGGCTGAAAGAAATGTGACGCCCCTGACATAGAGCAACCCTCATTCATCTTCCTGGCATCCTTGTGAGGTAGGTTGAGAGTGTAATATATGATATGGCCCTTCAGTTTTCATGACTCCATGGGGATTTATCTAGTCTAGGGTAACATCCAACACTATACATCACCCTGGCACTTCTCTTTACATACTTATGTTCTCAAAATACGCCGGAGATTGAGGGAAGAGATTTAGAAGCATTACACACATTACATGGCAAGGAACCTAAGGGTACCATCATGTTTACCTCATTGGGGAGCTGGAAGGCTTCCTCACACATTGCACCATGTAGGTGTGCACCTAAGATGTTGTATACACATAATAATGTAAATTGTGAATGTAGCAACCATATATGCCAAAGAGTTTCCCTGAGAAGTCGACTGCAGCAGCAGTAGCTTTCTCTTGGCCATACAGTTAGTAGCAGAACCAGGTGTGCATAATGCATAACTAAATTTGGATCTCTGGTGAGTGTGGGAATATAATACAGATGTTCAATGCTTTCACACAGGGGCTGCATGTTGCCCTCCCCTGCTTTCACCCAGTTCCAGAGTTATACATAGAACAGCCCCTGGGGGATTTTGCTAGAGTTGTTGACTCTTTGGGCCTCCCCCGAAATTCCTTTGCCCCATCCAGAGTCTCCCATTTCTCTCCAGGAGGACTGTGGTGGCAACTTTATTGGGCTGAGCGGTAACCATTGCAAGCTCAATGCTGACCACCATCTTTCTGCAGGATGTATAGTCAGGGCCAGAAATATTGGAACAAGGATAACTGTTTTGGCAGTTGGCCTCTGTACACGACCACATTGAAGTTGAAAGGAAACACACCCAGATGGGAGCAAAGTCAAGACTTTCAGCTGTAATTCAAGGGGTGTGACAAAAGTGGGGCACTAACCATTCAGGAAGGACAGCTAGTGGCGCACACACACACCCATCATTGGTCGCTCATAAGTAATGGAACAAACCAACATCATTTCAAACTTAAGGATCATCTTTAATACCTGGATGAAATCCTTGGGAATCAATGCCTGAAGTCTGGAACCCATGGACATGACCAAATGCTGAGTTTCCTCCCTCAAGATGCTTTGCCAGGCCTTTACTGCAGCTGCCTTCAGCTGCTGCTTGTTTGTGGGTCTTTCTGCTAGGGATGTCAGAGAATTCCGTCACAGACCTAGGTGAGGCCGAATGCCAGTTCATTTGCCCCACCGAAATCTGTGGCGGAATGAAGGACCCCTGCCGCCCCCCGGTGAAATGGGCCTGGAATGGAGCACCTACCTGCTGCTGTCCACGCTGACTTGCAAATGGTGGCCGCATGTGCGGCCACCATTCGCTTCTTCCATATAGCCATGATAGGCTACGTAACTACTTACGTAGCCTATCACGGCTAATGCAGGGACGCCATTTGCATCCCTGCGGAAGCTGTGATAGGCTACATAAGTATTTATGTAGCCTATCATGGCTTAACTAAGGGAATGCAAATGGCAGCGGCTACAGCAGCCGCCATTTGCATTCCCTTTTTTTTGCCATTTTAGCTTACGTAAATATTTACGTAGGCTAAAACGGCAAAAAAAAGGGAACGCTGCTGCCATTTGCATCCGCTGTTTGTTTGGTTTTTTGCTGTGATAGGCTACGTAAATATATCTACGTAAATATTTATTAAATAGAATATATATTCTATCATGGCAAAGTACAGGGACGCAAATGGCAGCGGCTATGGCAGCCGCCATTTGCGTCCCTGCAGCCTGCCCAGAGGCTGGATGTCCAGCTGTGGGTGGCCCCGGCTGGCGGCTCTGCGGAATCTCCACGGAGCGGAGCTGGACGGAGAGAATTTCGGGGGGAGGGACGGAGCGCCTCCCCCCCACTGCGAATGTCACCCTTTGAAAAGGTAAGTGACTTTCGTACATCCCTACTTTCTGCCTTCAGTCTTGTCTTCAGTAAGTGAAAAGCATGCTCTGTTGGGTTGAGATCAGGTGACTGACTTGGCCATGGAAGAACATCCCACTTCTTTGCCTGGAGAAACTCTTGGGTAGCTTTTGCTGTATGTTTTGGGTCATTATCCATCTGCAATATGAAGCAGCGTCCTATCAGTTTGGGAGCATTCAGCTGAATCTGAGCAGAAAGTATAGCCCTATATGCTTCAGAATTCATCCTGCTGCTTTTATCAGCAGTCAGGTCATCAATAAACACCAGTGACCCAGTTCCATTGGCAGCCATACATGCCCATGCCCTAACACTGCCTCCACCATGTTTGACAGATGACGTGGTATTCTTTGGATCATGACCAGTTCCTTTCCTTCTCCATACTTTTCTCTTCCCATCGTTCTGGTACAAGTTAATCTTGGTTTCATCAGTCCAAAGAATCTTATTCCAGAACTGGGCAGGCTTTTTTAGGTGTTTGCTGGCAAAGGCTAATCTGGCCTGTCTCTTCTTGAGCGTTACCAGTGGTTTGCACCTTGTTGTGAAGCCTTTGTATTTACATTCATAAAGCTGTCTCTTGCCTGTAGATGTTGACAATGACATGCCTACCTCCTCAAGAGCATTCTTGACCTGGCTAGGTATTGTGAAAGGGTTCTTCTTCACCATGAGCAGAATTCTGCGGTCATCCACTTTAGTTGTCTTCCATGGTCTTCCAGGCCTTTTGCTGTTGCT
This sequence comes from Heloderma suspectum, assembly GCF_057233095.1. Taxonomy (NCBI): domain Eukaryota; kingdom Metazoa; phylum Chordata; class Lepidosauria; order Squamata; family Helodermatidae; genus Heloderma; species Heloderma suspectum. Next base: position 14,199,872 of record NC_139467.1, read on the forward strand.
GAGCTTGCCAGTTAATTCCTTCTTTTTGAGGATGTTCCAAACTGTTGTATTGGCCACTCCCAGTGTTTTTACCATTTCTCTGATGGGTTTATGTTGTTTCCTCAGCCTAACGATGGCCTCCTTCACTCTCATGGACACCTCTTTGGACCTCATGTTGGGAGTTCCAGTGAATGGCTACCAAATGCAAATGTAACACTCAGAAACACCTCCAGGCCTTTTATCTGCTTGATTGGTCATGAGGTACCCAGGAAACAGGCCACACCTGGCCATGCAGCTGCTTGTCAGCCATTCGTTCCATTACTTATGAGCCACCAACGATGTGTGTGTGTGTATGCCACTGGCTGTCCTTCCTGAATGGTTAGTGCCCCACTTTTGTCAAACCCCTTGAATTACAGCTGAAATTCCTGACTTCGCTCCCATCTGGGTGTGTTTCCTTTCAACTTCAATGTGGTGGTGTATAGAGGCCAACTGCTAAAACAGCTATCCTTGTTCCAATATTTCTCCCCTGACTGTATATCGATGGAATTTGCCATCAAGGGCTGTGCTGCTGAGGCTTTCTACACCATCACTGCAGCAGGTGTCAGGCAGTTTGGAGGGTTGGGTGTAGACCTGACTAATGCTGAGTGTGGTGCTGCCTCCAGCATTTCCACCTAAGCTGCATAACCAGTTGGCTTCTCTAACCCAGAACGTCATCATCACACCTCAACCTTCTCATCTAAACAGCCTGTCTTATCTGATAACCTACCAATTGAAGGTTTGTCATTCTCCCACACTGATTGGGTGATTAATTGATTCAACTGATCTCTCAGTTGAAGAGTTATAATTCTGGACTTTTTGGCTCCCACAGTGATCAACTGATTTATAAGTTTCTCCTAGAGTCAAATCCTAGAGTCAAATCAACCCTGAGTGCTCATTGGAAGGACAGGTACTGAAGCTAAAGCTCAAATATTTTGGCCACCTAATGCGAAGAGAAAACTCTCTGGAAAAGACCCTGATGCCGGGAAAGACTGAAGGCAAAAGGAGAAGGGGACGGCAGAGGATGAGATGGCTAGATAGCATCACCGATGCAATGAATATGAACTTGAGCACACTCCGGGAGAGAGCGGAGGACAGGAAGGCCTGGCGTGCTATGGTCCATGGGGTCACAAAGAGTCGGACACGACTGAATGACTGAACAACAAGAGTCAAATCCATTAAAAATGCCTCTTTTAGAAATCCTGCTTTGCACAGAGTTTTATTTTAATCAAATTCTTTTATTGTGGAGAAAAGCTTTGGGGTGCAATACATATTGCTACCTTTTGAGACAACACTTAGTACTATACCAGGGATGGGGAAAGTCCTGAACGTGGGGGTGGGGGTGTCCCCATCTGCCCGCCAACTTCCCTGCCTTATCGCTCTGATCATTGTTCAGAAATAAAGCAGTTCTATGGCTCCCCTGCCCGTGCTGCATTAAGACTATTTGAAAACCTCCTTCGGAATGAAAGGTGTCTTCTAAAAACCCCAAATGCAGCAAGGGGGCATTTTCAGGGGGTGGCTGCTGGGGAGGAGAGGGCTAACCCTTCTCGACCAAACACTACAAGCCTCTCTCAAAAAATGGTGTGTGCCCCCCCCCCGCCGCAATCAGGCTTTTGAAATGTCTCCCTTTGTACCAATGGAGCCGGTATAGGGATCATTTAGCCCTCTAGATGATGTCAGATTGCAACTCCCATCAGCCCTTACCACTGGCTATGTTAGCTAGGGTTGATGGGAGTCGCAGTTCAACAACATCTGGAGGGCCAGAAGTCCTCCATTTGTACAACATAGGCTTTTAAAAAGCTGGACCGTGGTGGGAGTGGCATAGTATCTGCATGTGTGTGCATGTGCGTGTGCATGTATGTGTGGGCAATCACACTGCAGGGCCACATTCAAGCAGTAGGTGGCCTGTCCTGCTTTGGGATGTGGCCTCACCCACCATGGCAGGTGGGCCTCGATATGTTTGCCCAGAACGAATTCAGCCCTCGGGCTGCATCAGGTTTCTCACGCCTATTTTGTGCGACAAAACTATCAGTGAGCGAGGCATGGTGAGGGAGGATCCCTGTACCATCTCTGATTGGCGATAACAAAGGGATTCCCCATTGTGCCGTTTGCCCTCTGATGGGGTGAGCAGTGCAAAGGGGAACCCCTCTGAACATCAGTTCAGGCAAAGGTATCCTACATGTATGGCAGTGAAGGCAGATGAAAAGAATTTGTTCAGCTTCTCTGCAATCTCCTTATCCTTCCTTAACTCCACTGTCATCCAGTGGTCCAACTGCCTCCCTACAGGTTTTCCTTCTTTTGATATATTTAGGATGCAATCCTAGGCAGGTTTAAACAGAAAAAAAGCCCTACAACTCCCAGCATTCCCCAGCCAACCATGCTGGCTGGAGAATGCTGCGAGTTGTAGGACTTTCTTGTCTAAACCTGCATAGGGTTGTGCCCTTAAAGAGTTACGTTTTGTTTGCCTCAATGTTTTTAGTGATATGCTCCTCAAAATGCTTTTTTGCATCTCTTATTGTTTGCTTGGATTTCCTGTGTACAAGGCTGTGTTCCTTTTTCATTCTCCCGATTTGGGCAAGATTACCATTTTCTGAAGGAACTGTTTTTTTTCTTTAGTAGTTTCCTTGTTAACTGCTCAGGCTTGGCACTACCTTTCTTGACCTGTGGTATGCAGTTTAGCTGACCCAGAAATTGAGCAAAGAACCCAAAGACTTGAGTGTAGATGGATGAATCTGACATTTTCAGCTTCTCCAACATTGGTTGGATGCTTTTGTTAATCCCAAGGAGGTTTTTGTCTCAAATATGGAAAACTTTGCAAATTGTGAGAAATTCTTATCGAAACTGAACTGAAATGAAATCATCCCACCCACCCCATTCCTAGGTGGGACATAGAAAAAATAAAAGCATTTGTACTTTAGGTAATTTGAGCTCTTCATTCTCTGTAAATATATGGTTGTATTTGGCTTGGGAGCCACAGACAAGTGTCAAGGAGGAACTGGTGAAGCAGGATCCCTGGATCTTTGCACTGGAGGGGAATCAAGAAAGGATCTTCACAAGCAGGAACCCAGTCAGCAGGAAGAGGACCCACAATCCAGGAGCAGTGCTAGTTGTGTCAGAGGCTGGCTTGCAGCTACCTGTTCCAATTACAGTGAGCATTCCGACATAGACAGAACCCATGTGAAAAGCATCACAGTAAGCCTGGTTGACGCAGCCCTTGACGGTAAGCCTTGTTTTTTTGATCCTACGTCCTGCAGAGACAAATGAAGAAATGGCAATCAACATTGGGGCAACTGCAATGTCCGGTGATGACCAATGTTCTTATTTTGATAGGGATGGATGAACCCACCCCTGTCTGGTATCAGCAGATGCCCGCTGAAGAGCTGCCCCTGCTCGACCCTCTCCCCAGACCTGTGCTCAAGCCCCCACAAGCTCACCGAGCCACCCGCACTCGTCTTAGATCCTGTCCACAAGCGTCCACCATTTTTCCAAGCTTATTTTTACGGGGAAAAGGAGGACATTAAACTTGTGCATATTTAAGTATGCACAAATTCAGGCTGGGAAATGCAATGGCGTGCACAATATTAGAGGTGTGACTGGGTCCAGGTGAGTGCAGAGAATGCCCCAGAGGGTGCGAGCAGGGGCGAGCGAGGTCAGAGGCTCGGAGGGGATGGTCCAGGAGTGTGGGCGGGTGGAAGCCCATCAGACTCCTGGACCCAGTCGGGTATCTGCCCCAACCCTGCATTTTGATTTCTCTCTCAGAGAACCAGTGATTAGATACCTGACCAAGAAACAGATTCAAAGAGTAGGAGGGAGGGAAGCTAAGAACCAGAGAAGGTTGTCTTCCATTGTATCATTCCATGTCAGGCAGGGTGTGGAACTTCAGGCCTGGGGTCCAAAGACAACCTTCCCTGGGTCCCGGTCCAGCCTATGGATGTTCTCCAGAAGGCCACACCCCCTTCCTTAGGCCCCACCCTCATTCCTCCAGCTGCCAATGGTTTGGTGGTTTCCTGGCTTTTGCGAAATCCCTTCCCCATTCTAAAAGGCTGAAGGGCTTCTCCTAACGCTGAGTTACTCAGTAAGAGCTTTACACTAAAAGATGCTGGTATTGTCTGTGTTTCTTTGCCCCACCCCTTTTGCCTTGTGGAGGCTCTGAGAGCTTCTCTGAAATTGAATTCAGTCCTTGGTCTGAAAGAGGTTCCTCACCCCTGATGTAAGGGGAAGGGGTGAGTCTATGGCAGGATAAATAAACACCACTGACTGAGATGGCCAAAGGGTCACATCGAGAATGCATCTCAGTCAGAAGCTCTGCAGGCAGGAAGAGGAAACTGCTCTTAGAGTGCCAGGGTGAAAGGACCCCTGCTCCACCTCCTTGAGACCATTCCCCTTTGCCCGGGAGACCCTTGAAGTTCAAGGAGGTCCCAGTAACTCTCGGAGCTCTTAACAGGTTCTGATAATCTCTGATTCCATTTTTTTCTTGGCGTTGACAGATTTGGATTTTTGAAGCCTGTAAAAGGGGTTGGAGGCAAGAAGAATCAGGAGCAGAGTCAGGAGAGAATCTGTCAAGCCATGATGGAGTGAAGGTGGAACCTGGGATAATGCTGCAGAATATGAGCAAAGGATGTAAGGGCTTTGGAGGAGGTATCTGTTATTTATATTCCTTGTTCCTTCCCATCCCTTTTTCCTGCCATGTCATTTCTTTTTAGATTGTAATACTGTAGGCAGGTTGTTCTGAGAGACATTCAATACTATTTCAGTGGCTATTATGGTATACCTGTCAGAGTGTGACTCTACTGGCTGGGAAAGTAATATTATTACTTACTTGCTTTCGCTAACATTTTTATTCCTTCCATGACATGGTAAAGCCTCACAAGGAGGCTTCCAAAGATAAACTATAATACAATATGCAGTTACAACATTGTTAAAACAAACCCCAAAATTAACACAAGTAGCTGCAGCAGCATCTAAAATACCAATCCAGCACACAGTCAACAAAGAACAATAACAAACTGAATGAAGCACTATAACATTGCCAGCAAAAGGGACATGCATATTTCACAGGGAGAGGAGTTCCAAAGATTTGGAACCACCACTGAATGGGCCCAGACTATGACACTCACTAATCTTATGTTTTTTGAGGGCAGGTTCAGAAAAGCAGGACCTCCAAGGCCAGGCTTCAGGCAGGTTCATGTGGGTACGGGTAGGGATGTTGCGAGAGTGCAGGAAGGGGATGTAGTCCAGCAAACTGTCCCTCACTCATGCACCCCAGACTGGGTTGCTGAGACTCTGTGTGAACCTGGATCCACTTGCTGAGCAGCCCTGTGCTGTGCCCAGAGAGCAGATGTTTTGAGAGGCAGAGGAGACAGAAATCACCCTTAACACCTTCTTCTCCCCTCCTTGCAAAGAGGGGAGAGCAGAGAACAAGCAGAAGGTGTGATTCCCACCCCTCCCACCTGGCAAGACTCGAGAGGCAGCAGAGACATGAATCACCCACAAGCCCTTCTTCTCCTCTACGGGGACTCTGGCAGCCACCATTGTGCACAACAATGGTGGCTCCAGAATGTATTTTTAATGTTGGGTAAATGGTGCCTTTACGGCCACCAATAATACATCATTAAAAATATGGACATTCCAGACCTGCCACAGTTGCACACCATGGTGGCTTGCCATAAGGGCGGGCAGCCTGCAGCTACCTCAGGCGCTCCCTGGGGTAGTTTAGAAGCTTGCACAGCTCCGCGAGCAGGGGCAGGCAGTGGCAGCGGCTTGGCGAGCACCTGAGGAAGCTGGGTGCTGTTGAGTCCATCCAGCCCTAGGTGCAGGCAGTCTTTCCAGTAACTTGTTGGTGCAACACTATTAAGGGCTTTAAAAGTAAAAACGAACACACAGCATAGTACTTTAAACTGAGACTGGAAATGAATAGGTAGTCAATGTCATTGGCACAATACGGGTATGATATGAAGATTCCCGCAAACATTGTGGTGGTTCCATTCTGTACTTACTGAAGTTTCTGAAGCGTGCGTGTGTGAAACAGAGAATGAAATGAATTACCTAGGGTTCTAACTGTGCCAGCATAGGGATAGACTCCACGTCCGTGTATCTCAAGGCAATGGTTCTGGTCTCCCACACAGTAAGCCTTCCGTTTCTGCCAACATGCAAGGACAGGATGCCAATAAGAAAAGCAGCCTTCACATCTCTTTCCGTTCAACGTCATATTCACAGGTGGCACTGTGGGAAAGATGAGATGGTCAGACTGGGCTGGAAGCCCAACAGCTCTGCAGATGTGATGAGCAGGAAAATCACATTGAGTAAATGTTTCAGTGGGCCATTTTCTATTAGACTCTCATGGTGCAGAGTGACTAGGAAGGCTAGGGAAGGTTTTGTATAAGCCCATTGATAGTTATGCCATTGCTCATTTTGCTTTGTTACTTTTTGGCACCACAGCATTCATAGCGAAGCATTCATGACGGCAAGGAGAAGGGCTTAGAGCAATGACCCACCTAATTGGACTGACATAACTGAGGCTGGTTAACCAAGGAAGGCTTCCTAGAAAAGAACTGTTTTCAGCAGGCACTGAAAACAACCCAGTGTTGGTAACTGCCTGACCTCCAGGGACAGGGAATTCCAAAGGAAGGGGGACGCCACACTGAAGGCTCTTCTCCTGGTGGACTTTTGCAATGCTATTTCAGTGTCTTTTGCAATGCTATTTCTGGAGACTCCATGGCTTCAAACAGGAACCTCAGACTCTGAGGATGGGGCCTTGCAGAAGCTCCTGCAAATTCCATGTCCTCATGCTTTACAAGCAGAAGCAAATAGTGCCGTGCAACATCAGCATCCCTGATTGGCAGAGAGGAGGAAATCTCACTATTGAGATTGTACCTCAAACTAGCTCAAAATGGGCTAGATTAAACAACCATCAGGTGGATCCACAGTTGGCCACAGAATCGGACTCAAAGAGTGCTTATCAACGGGATCTTCTCAAACTGGGGAGAGGTAATGAGCGGGGTACCGCAGGGCTCAGCCCTGGGCCCAGTGCTCTTCAACATTTTTATTAATGACTTGGAGGAGGAGGCGCAGGGAATGCTGATCACATTTGCAGATGACATAGAATTGGGGGGGATAGCTAATACTTTTTAAGACAGAAACACAATTCAAAGTGATCTTGATAGACTGGAGCACTGGGCAGAAAACAACAGAATAACATTTAATAGGGATAAATGCCAAGTTCTGCACCTAGGAAAAAGAACCCAAATGCACAGTTACAAGATGGGGGATATGTGGCTCAACAACACTACAAGCGAGAAGGATCTTGGAATTGTTGTCTATCACAAGCTGAATATGAGCCAACAAAGTGATGTGGCTACAAAAAAGGCAAATGCTATTTTTGGCTGCATTAATAGAAGCATCGCTTCCAAATCCCAGGAAGTACTAGTTTCCCTCTACTCAGCACTGGTTAGGCCTCATCTGGAGTACTATGTTCAGTTCTGGGCACCACACTTTAAGAAGGATGCAGACAAGCTGGAGAGGGTTCAGAGGAGGGCAACAAAGATGATCAGGGGACCGGAAACAAAGCCCTACGAAGAGAGACTGAAAGAACTGGGCATGCTTAGCCTTGAGAAGAGAAGACTGAGGGGAGATAGGATAGCACTCTTCAAGTCCTTGAAAGGTTGTCACAGAGAAGAAGGCTAGGATCCCTTCTTGATCATCCCAGAATGCAGGACATGGATTAATGGGCTCAAGTTACAGGAAGCCAGATTCCAGCTGAACATCAGGAAAAACTTCCTGATTGCTGTTAGAGCAATACGACAATGGACCAATTACCTAAGGAGGTGGTGGGCTCTCCCACACTGGAGGCATTCAAGGTGAGGCTGGACAGCCATTTGTCAGGGATGCTCTGACTTGGATTCCTGCATTGAGCAGGGGGTTGGACTCGATGGTCTTGGTAGGGGTGTACGAAACCCAACTTACCTGGCTCTGCTGGGGTCTGCAGGTGGGGGGAGACAATCCGTTCCTCCCCCTGGAATCCTCGATGGGGGGGAGGTGATCTGTTCCTCCCGCCCAGAATCCTGTCCAGCCGGCTCTGCTCTGCAGCCCGTCCGCGGAGCTGCTGGCCAGGCCGATCCGCAGCAGGGCCTCCATCCACTGCTGTGCTGCTGCGGATGCAAATGGCGTCCTGCGTAGGGGCCGCCATTTGCATCCCTATGCTAGCCCGTGATCAGCTATGTAAATATTTACGTAGCCTATCACAGCTAAAGCAGGAACGCAAATGGCATAGGGGACACCATTTGTGTCCTTGCTCTAGCCGTGATAGGCTATGTAAATATATACATAGCCTGTCAAGGGCTAGCATAGGGACACAAATGGCGGCCACTACAACGGCCACCATTTGCAGCCACAGCAGCCCAGTAGTGGCCGGAGCCACTGCCGCCGCTTCATCCGCCACTTCATCCGCCGCTGCTGCCACATCTACCACCAGGTAGGTCCATCCCTGGGGGATTCCACAGCATGGTGGTGGGGAAACCTTTCCACCACAGACTGCGGGGGGCTGGATTCTAAAGAATCCAGCCTCACTGGAGTCCGTGGTGGAATTATCTGACATCCCTATTTGTAGGCCCCTTCCAACTAGGGATGGCGGAGAATTTCTCCCCGAAACTTCGGGGGGCCGAGCGCCAATGTGTTCGGCCCTCCAAACAAGTTTTGGGGAGAAATTCTCCACACCCCCCTGCCCCCCGCACCACCCCCCGGGACGGGACTTACCTTTGGCGAATGTCCCTCCCGGCGGCGGGTCCGGCCGGTGGTTCGTCGGGTCTTCGTCAGGGGCAGGGGCAGCAGCCAATCTTTCGACCGGCTGCCGCAGCCGCCATTCCAATAAAAGAAAAAAAAAATGCCCCCGTGATAGGCTACGTGACGATTAACGTAGCCTATCACAGCTAGATTTGCAAAGTCAGCCGTGATAGGCTACATAAATCGTCACGTAGCCTATCACGGGTGACTTTAAAAAAAAAAAAAAGCACGTACGGATAATGGCGGCCCCCATAGGGAGCCGCCATTCGCGTTCCTTATTTGGTCGCTGTAGTCTACGTAAAGGTTTACGTAGACTATGGCGAAAATAAGGGCAACGCAAATAGCGTTGCCCTTATTTTCGCCGTAGTCTACGTAAACCTTTACGTAGACTACAGCGACCAAATAAGGAACGCAAATGGCGGCTCCCTATGGGGGCTGCCATTTGCATATGCGCTTTTTTTTCTTTTTTTTTTAAAGTCACCCGTGATAGGCTACGTGACGATTTACGTAGCCTATCACGGCTGACTTTGCAGATCTAGCCATGATAGGCTACGTTAATCGTCACGTAGCCTATCACGGGGGCGTTTTTGTTTTTTTTTAACTGTTTAGTTCGCGGCCGGCAAGGCGAGGCGCCTCCTCCCCGGCCTGAATTTCAGCCGGGCGAGGCGGGAAGCCTCCCCCCCCAGCCTGAACTTCGCGGGGGGAGCAGCGAAGCGCCTCCCCCCCACCGCGAAAAGCTTCGAGGACAGGTAAGGGACTTTCGTGCACCCCTACTTCCAACCCTACTGTTCTATGATTCTATGATTTTATTGGCCAGGGCTGATGTAAACACTACATATGCACACACTTAGAATAAAAGAACAGCGTTCATTGGACAATATGGAGAATGCCTTTCACTTAACCCTGAGCAACTGCAGCTTCTCCCTTTCCCACACAATTAGAATTAGGTGTGTCACATGCAGATTACTGCCCCAGAACTTCCTCACATAGAAACAAAGTCCTGACCTCCCTTCGGTTGCAGGAAAATGGTAGCAAGAGACAATATATGTTCTATTCCTCTCCAGACAAAGATGCACTCATCACGTTGATCATGTATGGCAAGTTTCAAGGTAATAGTTCAACAGGTGTAATTTTTTATAAGCAGCAGAATTGTGAAGGGTATAGTGGTTGAGCCTGTTGTTTCATGACTCACCTTTTCTAAAGAAACTTTGCTGTGCCCCTTCAATTCCATTTCCCTCCAGACAACTATTCACTCTTATTCCCCCCCCCACACACACACTTCTTTTTAGTTGTTGCTCACAAGAATTAGTTTTATCTTTACTCCACAACTCTTCCCCACCCCTCACAGGCTACCACCCAATTTTCCTGTCCCTCAAAGCTTATGTCATGCCAAGATTCATTAGAACTCAGTCTTGGAGTTCATTTCTTTCCATATCAGGGATGAATCCAAGGGTATGTGAATCAGAGCAACTCTGAATATGTACAGAGTGTATTTCCTCAATTATTGCAACAACTGCAACCATTGCCTCCTCACATATTTACAATGCAGGAATGGGCTGCTTCTGTGCCCATTTCAGGGATGCACCCACAATCCCTTCCTTCCTTCCTTCCTTCCTTCCTTCCTTCCTTCCTACCTACCTACCTACCTACCTACCACAAAACATCAGCTTTCTGTTTTCTGTTTCAGCTACCTGATTTAGTTAAGGATGGATGAAAGTCCCTTACCTGGTCCCGCAGCTGTTTTCGGTGTGGGGGGGAGGCGCTCCGTTTCTCCCCCTGAAATTCTTGGCAGGGGGAGGTGCCCCACCCCTCCCAGCCAAAATTCAGGCCGGGGGGGAGGCACCCCATCCCTCCCTGCCGAAATTCTGGCCGGGGGTAAGCGCCCTGTCTCCCTGGCCGCGAAATAAAAAAGTAAATTGTAAAAAAAAAAAAGTGATAGGCTACGTAATGATATTTTCATTGCCCTTATTTTCGCTGTAGTCTACGTAAATCTTTATGTAGACTACCCATGCCCAAATTAGGGACGCAAATGGCGGCACCCATGGGCACCGCCATTTGAGTATGCGCTTTTTTTTATTCCCCCTCAAAGTCAGCCATGATAGGCTACATGATGATTTACATAGCCTATCACGGCTGACTTTGAAAATCTAGCTGTGATAGGCTATGTAAATCGTTACGTAGCCTATCACGTTTTTGTTTTGTTTTGTTTTTTACTATACTGGGAAATGGCGACGGCGGCAGCCGGTCGGAAGACTGGCCGCCGCCACCGAAACGCCGCTGGGACCCGCCGCCGAGAGGGACATTTGACAGAGGTAAGTCCCATCCCAGGGGGGGTGGGGAGGTGGAGAATTTCCCCACCAATTTCGGGGGGCCGAATGTGTTGGCATTCGGCCTCCCCGAGATTCGTGGAGAAATTCTCTGACATCCCTAGATTTAGTAGCCTAACTCACACAATTAAGGTGGTTTTTTTTTCTATTTTTACTGATGGACACACTGAAATATCTTATTCGTGTTTATGTTAATTTTTGACTGATGTAATTTACCAATATATTGAATTTATTGGTTTAGCCAAGGATGTCCCTTCCTTGGTCTTCTCCCAGCCTCTATCCCCTACTCTGTCAAAGGCCCACTGGAGATCTGACTGGCTTTTCACTAATCTCAGCAGGCAGGGAGAAGCAGAGAGAACTAGCCAAGAGTAAAACCATCTAATTTACATTTCGTCCTGAAGGTGCTGGAAGGATTTTTGAAAGAAGAAAAACGAAATACCCATTTCATTTAGAATACAATTCATACTGGTTTCTTTACATGCTTCAGTGAGAATATATGTGATGAAAAAGAGCAATTACAGCTTTTGCCATCAACATCAAGCTTAGCATAAAGAGAATAGAGATGCTTATCTGCCAATCTAGCAGGCAAGAAGTTGGGGAAAAGACAGACGGATATATCAGTGAATTACATACAGCGGGGAACAGACTTCTTGCAATCATCCCCTGTGCAGCAGGAAAGCTTGCTTGAAAGGGTTAGTCCTCTGCCCACATTAACAACGATGTAGTTTTCATGGCAGTTACTGGACTGCAGGCATATTTTAGCTGTCCTCTCCTGCCCTGTAAGGATAAAAAAGTAGAAGAATCTTTTAAATATTCTGGATACTGTCTTACTTTGGTTTTCAGAAGAATTTACCAAAAAAATTTCACAGATCTCCATATTTGGGATGAAAGGCCTCAGGGTTTTACAAAACTGAATGTGATGAAACAGAAACTGACAAATTAATTCACCTGGGCCCAGGACTTTGAGTCTGGATTTGAATCCCCATGCTAATTAGGGTTACCACCTCTTTTCTCTGACACCTCTTTTTCATTAACACCTGTATGATGGGCAGGTGCAACAACATGGGTCCTCTCCATGCTCGGATGGGAATTGAGTTTGGCTGGTGCAGATTAGTGAGACATTCATTTCAGTTCATGATAAGCATTCACAATTTTTTTTCATATTTGGTTGAGAAAGAACTTGAGGTTTTACAAATCCAAATGAAGGAGAAAGCAAAACTGACAGATTCTCCCTCCCCCCTTCCTCGGGGTGGACAGCCCTGGATTACACACCGCTCTGTAATTTGGGCAAACACCATATGCCTGTATAGAACTACCTTATGTCGAATTTCGGCTAGCCCCATTTTCTCTTCTCCAGGTGATGATACTAGCTCTAGGGATGTCAGAGAATTCCGCGACGGATCTCGGTGAGGCTGAATGCCAGTGCATTCGGGCCCCCGAAATCCATGGCGGAACGGCCTGCCGCCCCCCCTCCCCCCGCAGATCCCCTCCGGGACTAGACTTACCTGGAGCGGATGTTCCGGATGGTGGCAGCTCCAGCGGCGGCTCCAGCGGTGGTGGCGGCGGCGGCTGGTCTTCCGAACGGCTGCTGCCGCTGCCATTTGCAATCTGTATCTTTTTCTTTTTTTTCCCCATAGACGTGATAAGCTGCGTAAAGACTTACGTAACCTATCATGTCTGGGTTTAAAAAAAAAAAAGCGTACGCAAATGGTGGCGGCTACGGCCGCCGCCATTCATGTTCCTTATTTTTCACCGTCTTAGTCTATGTCAATATTTACGTAGACTAAGATGAAGAAAAGAAAGGGGAATGCAAATAGCGCCCACTACAGTATTTGCATTCCCCTTTCTTTTCTTTGTCTTAGTAAATATTGACGTAGACTAAGACGACGAAAAATAAGGAACGCAAATGGCAGCAGCCATAGCCGCCGCCATTTGCATACGCATTTTTTTTTGTGTGTGTTTTGTTACCCAGAGCCCTCCGTGGCCGGAAATCCAGCTGTGGACGGCCCTGGCCTGGGCCTGGCTGGCTGCTCCGCTGAGCCGCCACGGAGCACAGCCAGCCATCGAGGATTCTGGGGGGGAGGACCGGATCACCTCCCCCCCATCGAGGATTCCGGGGGGAAGGACAGAACGCCTCCCTCCCACCATGAACAGAATCCGCGAAAAGGTAAGTCACTTTCATACATCCCTAACTAGCTCTCCCAGGTCTCAGGCACCAGTCCTTCCCACTCTTGCTACCTGATATCACCTTAGATGAAGACACCAGGGTTTGCATCTGGGGGCTTCTGCATGTGATGCATGTCCTCTCCCATGAAGCTATGGCCTCAGTTTTCATCACGGCTGCACAACTGGAATAAGTGACTTGGCCCAGGTTCAGAAGAGCCACACTGAAGGGCAGAGGGATTGTGCCCCTAATCATGTTATTTTGGGTCATGAGACACAGGGACTACATCGTTTTAATCAGCTGGGATTCATGTATAATGGGAGGCACAGAAGAAAGCATGAAGGTAAAGCACAACCATTATTCCAGTCTACCATATTCTAAATGGTAGCAGCAGAGAGCAGACTGCAGGCATGACATGGGAAGACAATGGCACTCTGCCTGTGTTCAGAGACACTGTGTTATATGTGATATGATATGGCATGAGTTTAAAACAGGGCTGTGAGCAAATGGCCTTTTGAAATCCTCCATCCTATTTGTGGGCAGAGAAATTTGGAGGACAATTTAACTGAATTTCTACAGGAGCAACAGAAATTCTCAACAGGTGCTCGCAGGTAGGGACCACAATGGGCAGCTTCCTAAAGGCTTTTTCTTTGGGTGTGGGGGGCTGTACGTCCACTGCAAGTGGCAACAGCATCCAGTATGTTGGCAGGCTGGCCCCCATTTTCCATCCTCCACAATGCAGGGGAGGCGTGCATGCGTGCATGCGTGTGTGAGGCAGTGTTGTATGTATGTGGTCTTCAAGGAAGAGATGGAACTAATGCTGTGTCAAAATCTGTCCTCCAATTTTTGTGAGTAGCTGAGGGTGTTGTGTGTGTGTGTGTGTGTGTGTGTGTGTGTGCTTTCTTTCTATTACATATCTCTCCATTACTCTCCAAACTCCCAGTCTGCCTGCATTTCCTGATCTGGAAAAGCTATATGAGGGGAATAGCTCATAATGTTTTCTGCTGGGCTTTAATTTACGTGTGGGAAGCCTAGGAGGCTAGAGGCTGCTGGATAGATGATGATGTGTGATTTATAATGAAAAATGGGACACTCACACACACTGAACAGCTACTTCCTAAATAAGGTAAGTAGAGATGTCCATTGCTTGGAAATCTGGCATGTTTGGGGCTCGACGGATGTCCGCTGACTGCCAGACTTGGCTTGCATTTCAGAGCCAAGCTGTGAGTTTTCCCCAAACTGTGGGGACATTTTTTCCTTTGGGGAGTGGGGCACAATGTGTGCAGAGATCTGTGCAAGTTGCGTGCACAATTTAGTTGTTTGTGCAAGTTGAGGCTGTAATTTGTGCAAATTAAATAAAGCATAGAAAATCTGCTAACTGGCCCAACTCAGTGCAGACCAAGTTGGGCCAGTTAGTGGAAAACAGCAAAGTCTAGGGGGCTGAGACAATGAAAGTTCATTGAGCTCCACCACCCCGTTCCCATGGATTCCTCTGACATCCCTAAAGGGGATACCTGAACCCAACCCATGAAATTTTCTCTGAACTTTTCTTCTTTGAATTTCTTTTCAAAGCAACTTATTTTCTATCAAATTGAATGAGAATAGTAAAAAAAAAAAAGGGGGGGAATTTTGCCACAGTATTACTTTATAATTGTTTCTTTAAAGAAGTAACAATTAAAGGCCAAAGGTGACGGCATGGGCTGAATGGGTGTGATCAAAGGAAGAGGGGTGATGTTTCAAGGCAAAGACCAACAGTACCTGTTGGTGATTTCTTTTTCTACTTACGCCTTTGACGGAAAGGATTGTATAAGTAATGGGCTGGAAGAAACAATCAGAAAGAGAAACTGATTAGGAGTGAAAGAGTATGTCCAGCTTCAGAGAGATAATGGGAGAAAAACTGGGAGGTTAACTAAGATGGAGGACTCTCATACAACATCTGGATTACATCACCTGGGACAGTTTAGCTTAGGAAAAAGGGGGATAAGGGGAGACATGATAGAGGTGTACAAAATTATGTATGATATGGAGAAAGGGGATTGGAAGACACCTTTCTCCCTTTCTTATAATACTTGAACCCAGGAACATGATCTCATGAAGCTGATTGGTGGGACATTCAGGACAGATAAAATGAAATATATCTTCACAGTGCATAGGTAAACAATAGCATCCACTTCCCCCAGAAATAGTGATAGCTATCAATTTGGATGGCTTTAAAAGGGAAATGGACAAATTAATGGACATTAAACCTATCAGTGGCTATTAGTCCTGATGGCTATATGCTACCTCCACTATCAGAGGCAGTATGCCTATGTTCCACAGTTGCTGGGGAACATGGGCAAGGGGGTGCTGTTGCACTCATGTCCTGCTGGTGGATTTCCCATGAACAGCTGGTTGGCCTGGCCAGGCCACCATGAACAGAATGCTGGAGGAGATAGACCGTTTGTCTGATCCAGCAAGGCTCAAATTATTATGTTCTTATGTATCAAAGGACAAGTATTTATTGTGAGCAAAAACAACAACAACCAAAAAAACCCCACCTGTTCCTGCCATTGCCATTTTGAGAGGGTTCTACTCTTAAAAGCAGCATAGACATTTTAAAAAAAATCTATATAGAAATAAATAATAAATTAATTCATAGTAGAAACAATACCACCATCCCTACTTTAAATATTCAGGCTACCAATACTCATAATTTATCTCAGCATGGAGAAATGGCTAGGGCTTCTTTCTTTGATTTCCCTGAATATTCTGTGTTGCTAGGACCTTTAAGGAAATGCAGTGCCAAGGTCAAGATAGGCACATACTTCTCAGCAGGAAGATCCAGATAATTTTACCCTGCCTGGGTGCTCAGCTAAGGTGCAGAGTAATTAGCAGCAGTAAAGATTAAGCCAGCTCTACTCATGGAAGAGCAAAATGGTGTGGTTTCTGAATTTGTTCCACATTCACCAGACCCTGCAGGCAGCTATTGATTTTCAGGCAGCTATTGATTTTTTCTCCCACTTACGTGATATGGTCTCTGATTGAATGGTGGCACACCTGTCTAATTCATTGATACAGGTGTCCATAGTTCCAACACAACTGAGTTGAGAACTGCTACAAATCTCACAATTTAGAGACAATCCTAAAAGCAAGGGGTGGGGAGACAGAAGCATCAATCAGATTAATTCTCATTCATCTACCACAAATGTTCATCATAATCCTAGATATACTCCTAGATATCCTAGATATAAATTGTGTGGCCCCAGGGAAGCTCATCATCAGGCATCTGCAAGGTGGGAGATATTGTGGAGGGCCCATCTCAGTGGCAGAACATGTGTTTTATACAGAAGGTGAAAGGTTCAATTCCCAATTTATGGAGATAGGGCTAGGAATGAATCCTGTCTGGAACCCTGGAGAACCATTGCCATTCAATGACTGGATTCGTACAACACGGTAAGCCATCGTGGTTGTGAACCATGTTTATTTCAGAGTGGCTTCTCAGGTCATCCAAACCTGCCAGCATGAACAGCCACTCTGAAACAAGCATGGATCACAACCCACCATCACTTATCATGTTGTGCGAAACCAGCCAGTTTCAACAATGCTGGGCGAGATGGACTCAAGGGTCTGACTGAGTATAAGGCAGCTTCCTATGAGATTTTAACTGCTGAAAGGATACTGTTGAAGGGCAACTTAGCAAGAAGTGGAAAGAACGAGCCATTCAGTTCTCATAACTGGACTCACTGACTAGAGCAGTTGTCATCAATTTTACCTTGAGGAACTCCTTGTGCTGTAGCCATTGTTAGTTCTACTTGGAGCAGACACATTGAAATGAGTGGGATATACTTTAGACCAGTGAAGGCTGGTGGCTCCTTTTTCAGAGGGGCAGTGCATCCACTCTGGGTTTCAGTGAGAACCAGTCAGAACTCTAAAGGAGCTATCCAAAGTGCTAGTCCTATCCCCAAGATGGAGGGAGCCACCATCCTCCATTGAGTTAGACTAACATTGGATGCATCCCTCTTTATTATTCTCTGCAGAAAAAGCCTGAATGTATGCCTTGGAACCTCTCCATCAGGGATGCAGAACGTCAAGCCCAGGGGCCAAATCTGGCTTGCTTGGGGTCCCAATCTAGCCCTTTGGGGTTCCCCAGATAACCCCAACCCCTTTCCCCCAACTGCCAATCATTTGATGGTTTCCCAGTTTTTCTGCAGTCCCCCTCCCCCACATTCTAAAAGGTTGAAATGTCTTTCCTAAGGCTTAACTACTGGCTATATGAGCTCTAAGCTAAAATATGCTGGCATTTTTGGTCTTTTAGTCCTACCCCTTTGGCCTTTGGCCCCACCGATGACCACTGGAATGTGGTAGAATGTGGAATGCGGCAGAATGTGGAATGTGGCAGAATGTGGAATGAGGAGTGTGAATGTGGAATGTGACATGTGAGTGTGGAATGTGGCCCCCAACAGCTTCTCCAAGATGAAATTTGGCCCTCAGGATGAAAGAGGTTCTGCACCTCTGACTAGGGATGTTGGAGAAACCTGCACTAGATTCAACTGAGTTTGGATTTCCAAGAATCTGACCTGTGGATTCTGCTGTGGATGGGCTTTTTTCTGAGTCAGGTAGATTACATGGACTTCAGGACTGGTTTTTCATTTGTGGGGGGATTTGTGCCAATGTGCATTAGCACTGATGTGCTCACTGAGCAGGTCTGGGCCACTCGTTGAGCTTCCCTGTGGCTGGACAGAGATGGGTCTGTCCATCCCTAGTACTTTTGTGTGCTCAGTCAACATTGGGCTGGGCTTTTTTGTGAGGGCCCAGCCCATTGCTCCCTTTTGGTGTGCGTGCGCACATGTGCGCGCATGTACATGTTCTGCAAACTTCAGCGTTTCTCCAAACATGCTGATATTTCTCTCTTGTTTCCCAGTAGCCCCATTTAAATCAATTTCTCTTGGCATGAGATAACTGAATCCACTATTCAAGGGATAGTGATGATAATGATATGCAGGACCATGCCTATATTTTCACCTTCTTACCCACACACACTCATTTCCACTTGCTTACATTTTTAAACAAATTCTATTTAAAATGAATGTTTTTTAGAAATAAATATATGTGAACACCTCTATTATCATGTTAAATTCCCATCCCATAATTTTATAATGTCAGGGTCCTTCTATGCTTACCTTTACTTGCCAAGAATAACAATAGTCCTGTATTAAACCAGCACAGGGCGAGACGGTGCATCAAAAGCATGATTTCCTCGGCTATTGGTAACTGCACAGAAGAGAGAATTTGGACTGACACAGCTTGTTACACCACAGTGATGAAAGCAAGGAAAGGAATGGCTCCTCCCACCCACAAAGGAGAGGAAAAACATGTAAATGAGAAACAACTTTGGCTCACGTACCACTTCAAATTCAAATGGGGACTGGAGTAAAGATGGTAGATAATTTCATTTGGTCCACATTTTTTAAGCTCTCCAACTAATTCACTCTTCCTGGACTAATATGCAGACCGGCCACTTCTCCAAAGAGTCCAATGCAGTTTTCATCTTGAAATTGCGTTAAAAAGGTGCACATTAGCGAAAGTTGCATACAAAATGTGCATATTCGGGAAAGTTACATACAAAAATGCATATGCCAGGAGAAATTCCTCATGACAATAAATGCAAATTTTCCTGTGTGTGTGTGTGTTTCTTTTTAATGCACAGACTGATGCAGAAATTGGACGTTAATTGACTTATTACTGAATACATGCAATACTGAAATGAACTGGAAATAGACTGATTGATCCATGACTGAAATAATCAAAAAGAAGCTGCAGATGTGGAGTTCAGAAAGTTGTGCTATGACCTAGTTCTGAAACCAAAGTAAAGTTTAAATGAGCAGGTATTTTTGCTGCATAATTACCTGCACCCCATTTTGTTGATTCATTAGGGGAGGCATCAGGTTTGCCCATGGTATTATATGAAATCACCTCCACCTGAATGCATGATTTTTGTCCTGGAAAGACATACGGAAGGGTTAACCCCCTCAACATAGATGTTGTGATCCAACTTGGGGGCTCCACTGACTGATATTCTGTAATGGATTTCTCATAGAGCATTTAGAGTAGCCCTTTTGGGGTATCACAGTTAAGTGTTTTCAACTCTAACCACTTGGCTTTTATTTAATGTATCAGTTGTCCCCCCCACCGAATACAAATAATAGACAAAAGAATACTTGTATATGTGGAATACTGCTGATTACAGCAATGATTCACCATATAGATCCACCACATAATTCAACAACAGTTCCAACATTTACTTTTTGTAGCCTTCTAAATCTTATTTAATGCACATGGAGCTAATTACCAGTTATGTTTTATAATGATTTTCCTCTTGGTCGATAAGGATTATATATATTCAACCGAGCTAGTTCAGAGTCTTGCTTGTAAAATAAAATAAATAAAACTTTCAATAAAAAGTTAACAACATTTGTTCTCGCCATTCCTAAACCACTTGATTGTTATTATAATACTGGGGAGAAGTGGGTTGTTTTCAAGATGCTAGTGGTGGGTAACTCGTACTATGAGCAATATTCAGCATGTGCTCCTGACCTGACCATGAGGCAAATATTAGTTTGGAGGGTAAATTGTACTCTCTTTCACCTTCACTGTAACTACATAATCTTTCCTAACCATTATGCAACCCTGCCAGGCCCGATCTGCATTTGTGAGAGAAAGTATGTGTGTGTGTGTGTGTGTGTGTTTGAGTTTGACAGGGAGGGGAAATCCAAATGGTACATGCCAGATTGAGAGCTTTCAGACGAGGGTAGTGCAGGGGAGAGAGGACATAAAACCTTTGATATTACCCCTAGTTTTCAGCGCAGGGTTTTGTTTTGTTTTAAATGACAGCCAGCCTCTTTGTAACCCCACCCTTCCCTTTAAAGCGCCTGCTGGATTCAGCCTCTGGTTCCATTACACTGTTATCCTGATCAACTTCAAAGGAGTTCAGAGAGCAGAATACTCCAACGACGCTGTGAGGGAGGTTAAGGTGAAATATAATGGCCAGTGCAGGAATTAGCACTGAATTGTCTCCCTGGCAGTGGAAGCTGGTGGCTCTGATGTCAGTGGGGCAGTGAATCTAAAGGAGCCATCCAAAACTCTTCACAACCCCAGTAAGCATAACACTCTAATTGAGGTGTAGGGAGATTGCTTGAGGGAAGCATGTATCATTACTGAGTAGGCCAAACCCCAAAGTGAACAGGCTGAAGTGCATGCACAGGAACTTTCACATTGTTCCTGTGCGCATTGTAACCACTATACCACAGTGGCTTCAGCTTCGGGGGTGGGAGGGGAGTAATTTTCAGTCAGGAGCTGGTTCTGGTGTTACCATGTCTAAGTAGTCAGAATTCCTAGTGCCTCCTTTCTCCACTGCTGGGAACAGAGAGGTCCAGGGCCAGGTACGCTGGCAGCATTTAGGTGAGCACCGAGGAAACAGACTGAAGGAGCCCTCCCACAAGGCGGACGAAGTGATCTCCCCTCCACCTGCCCCAGCTCCAGAACTTTGCAACCGCAGAGCTGATTGAGCTATGGAAGAGAGAAAATGGGGATGGAGGTTGTAGAGACCCTCAGCAGAGGTTGCTTCAGCGCTTGTGTGCTTGTAGTGGCTGTCACCTCTAAGCCTCAGTTTTCAAAAGATTGCTCAGCATGAGCTGCTACTCTGATGTAGCCCCTGTGTAGCTGTTTCTATTGTGATGCCCTCTCTGGAGGAGCCCATGAGATGAGCCAGGTGGTTGGATGGTTGGTGATGTAAGAGGACAAACTCTTATGCACAGTGTACAGGATCCATCCCACATCCTGTTTTGCACAAGCCAGGAGTGAAGCTCACCCCATCGATACATCAGCAGTGACCAAGTGGTTCCAGGCTGTTTGTCCATGGAGTAGTTGACCACCTTGCTCCAGGCAGGCTCCTGTATCCTTCCTTGCACACTCTCATGACAGGCAGTTATGCAATAAGTTGGGATATCAGAGAAATCCACAATGGATTCTGATGACTTTGGATTTCTATGAATCTGACCCACAGATTCTGCAGCAGACTGGCACCTTCCAAGTTGCTCAGACTCAGCAGACCTGCAGACCATTCAACAAAGAAACAAACAAACAAAACCTTTCCAGAATTGTATGCAAATCTAGTTGTACAAACGTTACTGAACAATATGCTAATATATACACCTTAAAACACACACACCATGTTATAATCCCTGATCTCTCTCCAGCCTCTGCTGTGTAGCACCCTTTTCTGTGTGCACTCCGCTGAATGATTGTACTCTTGAGTGAAGAAAAATATACAAAATGTGTCAGCGAAAGTTAAATAAATTGTGGTGGACTGGAAGGGGGGAAAGATCTGATTCTGTTAATGAGTGAACAATGGAACAATACATGCCTGGCACTCTGCAAAACACAGATGGAACAGATTCAACAAAATCCTTACAACCCTAGCAATAGGTGAGGTATTCTTATGATGGAACTGATTATGTAAGGGACATTGCACCTGCTACCTTGCTGTTTACAGAGCCACCTCCAAGGTAGAGGAACCATATTGGGGTGATTGCTTGTCAAGCCCCCAGCCCAAAACACACAGTTAAACAGGTGTATTTTCTTTATGATCCACTCCATCCTGGATGCTGATCAATAAAGACTAGGGATGCTGGTCGCTTGGAAATCCAGTTGTTTTTTGAGTTGATGGAGTTCTGTGGCGTTTATGGCTCAATTTCTGTTTGCAAGCTGAGCTATGGGCTTTTCCCCAAACTCCAGGCACTTCTTTTGAGCATTTTTTCAGAGGTTCCACAATTTGCACAAATTTCTGAGCAATCTGCACAAGTTTCTGAGCAATTTACACAAAATATGGCCAAATTTTAGCAAATGACAGCTGAATTGGCACAAATTATGGCCAGGCTGGCAAAAATTATAGCCAAATTGGTGCAAATCTGCACATATTGCTCAGAAATGTGCACAAATTGAAGAACCTGTAAGGAAAAAAACCCAAATGTTAGGGATGTCAGAGAATTCTGCCCGAATTGTAAATGGGATCGAATTCTGACAAATCTGGTCCGCGGAATCCTCCTCGGAATGGGGTGGCCTGGTCGACCATGACCAGAGCTCACGCGGACCTGTTTTTTTCTTGTCCACTGAATGGCAGATTTTACAAAAATAATTAGGAAAATAAATCCGTAAATTGGAAATGGAGGAAGAAGAACGCGAATGGCTTTACCCTTTTTACGAGGCATTTTCCCGAGGCTTTCTTTCGCTGGGGCTGAGTCGCGACGTGCACGGAAATCCTCCATCTTTTCTGTTTATTGTCTGTGGAGGTGAGGTCAGGTGAGGTGAGGTCTGGTGAGGTTGGGTCAGGTCCGGTGAGGTCAGGTCAGGTCAGGTCAGGTCCAGTGAGGTCAGGACAGGTGAGGTGGGGTCAGGTCAGGTGAGGTCAGGTGAGGTAAGGTGACCGGAAGTTACATGGGGAATCCCCGCAAAGGGCTTTACTCTTACAGAGACCGACGGCGGGTGCACGAAAAGGATTTTTCAGCGGTACTTACAGAATTATTTACCTAAGTTCAGGGAACCGGAAAAAAACGGGGGAATCCGGGGCATGCGGATGGCGGAACGGGGCAGCCCTCAGCTCTGTGGAATCCTCGCTCAGCGGAGCCGCTCCATGAGGATTCCGGGGAGGAGGAATGGATCTCCCCCCCCCCACAGATTCCTCACCCGAACAGATGGTGGGGAATCCGTACGTCCCTACCAAATGTACAAAATGCCTAGCACATCCACAAATTGTCCCAACTTGCTGCTGATTGAGTTGGGCACTGCAGCTGGAACCAAAAGAAAGTCTGGGGGGAGGGGGGACTGAACCTAGGAAAACTCATTGAACTCTGCCCCCAAACAGATTTCTTTGACATCTTTATTTATTTATTTATTTCCCACCTTTCTTCCATTGTGGAACTCAAGGTGGCTACATGTGGTTCCCAGGTGGTCTCCCCTCTAGGGATGTACGAAAGTCACTTACCTGGTCTCGCAGCTTTTTTTGCGGTGGGGGGAGGTGCTTTGCTTCTCCCCCCGAAGTTCAGGCGAAGGGGGGGAGGCTTCCCATCTCGCCCGGCCGAAATTCAGGCTGGGGAGAAGCGCCCCGTGTCCCCTGCTGCAAACTACGAAAGAAAGAAAGAAAGAAAGAAAGAAAGAAAGAAAGAAAGAAAGAAAAAAGACCACGTGGCCATGATAGGCTACATAAATCGTTACGTAGCCTATCATGGGTGACTTTGGAAAAAAAAGAAAAGACCACGTGGCCGTGATAGGCTACGTAAATCGTTACGTAGCCTATCACGGGTGACTTTGGGAAAAAAAAAGCGCGTACGCAAATGGCGGCGCCCATGGGGCGCCGCCATTTGCGTTCCTTATTTGACCCCTGTAGTCTACATAAATCTTTACGTAGACTACGGCGAAAATAAGGACAACGCCATTTGTGTTCCTTATTTGACCCCTGTAGTCTACGTAAAGATTTACGTAGACCACGGTGAAAATAAGGACAACGCTATTTGCGTTGCCCTTATTTTCGCCGTAGTCTACGTAAAGATTAACAATTACAACGTAATTGTAAATATTACGTTGTGATTGCTTACGGATTTCCTCCATAGGGGGGAATCCCCCCGTTGCTTCCGCCGTACTCTCGCCATTGTGGATTGCCTTGGCCAGAACTTTTCCACTATTTTCGTAATGATTTACGTATTTTTTGTCGTTGCTGCCCGAAATATGTTTCCCACTTTCCCGCCTTCTGTGCACTCCCCCGCTGTCTTGTTTTCTCGGACAGGGACAGGGACTGTGATTTTATTAATTTCTGTGTATTTGTGCTTAATGATCCTCGCGTTTACTGGTTTTGTTAACCTAACCGCCTCACAGTCACAATAAAAAAAAATGGGGCTGCAGCTCCGCTTCCGCAAAATCTGTCGTCAACTTCCTGCTAACTTCCTGAATGTCGTCTGCATTTGCGCTTGCGTCTGCGTGGGGATTTGTGGGTGGAGTTCTGTGGTGTGGTGGTGGTGGTGTGTTAGTGATGGTGCTTGCTTATTATTGGATTTCCTGTTGTTTGTTCATTGTTGTGGTTTTGTCTGGTCTGTGTGTGTGTGTGTGTGTGTGTAGTTGTGCATTGTGGTGTTTTTGTCCGGTTTGGTCTGTGTGTGTGTGTAGTTAAGTGGTGGTTGTGCGCGTGGCTGTCTTGGTGTGTGTGTTTGTGTGCAAATTGCAAAATGGCTGCACCAGTGCGTGGCAGGAGGTGGGACCATGAGGAGACCAAGGCCCTCCTCATCAACATTAAGCACAGTGAGGTGGTGTCAGTGCTGTTTGGCAGCTCCTCCTGCCGCAATGAACTTTATTGGGCCCAGATAAAGAGGAGGATGGAGCGAGCAGGCCACCATCGCACAGTTGGACAATTGAGGTCCAAATGGAAGGCACTCAAGCAGTCCTTCGTCAGAGAGGGGATTGCTGCTGCTGAGTGGAGGGCACCGCTGTCCAACTCCCCCGCCTACTACTGGCGCATCCGCAGAGTGTGGGTCCAAGCAGGCCGGACCCCATTTTTGCAGAGGTATATGCCTCGTAAGTTATACTTATCCCATCATCAAGCTCAACTAAATATGAAGACAAGGATGTGTACTGAAAATGAAGCTATCTCTTTGTGGTCTCATGCAGAAACAAACAAATCCTGACATTTAGCCTGCAATCCTATGCTTGCTGAACTTGGACAGAAAAAGGTCCCATCATCTTCCGGCCACTTTGGCTGGTTGAAGGGATGCTGGGAACTGCATTGTTTTTCCCTGTACAACCACATGCATAGGATTATGCGGGCCTGGCTACTACAACTCATATTACACACTGACACACTGTCCATTTCCAGGGAAATGCTGCTTCTGCCGGTCTCTGCAGTGCACACAGGGGGACTGGCACCAGCCCAGCAGCAACAGGGCCAGCCTCTCGGTGTCATCTTCCTTCTTCATGTAGTGATTGCTGAATTTTTGCACCCCACCCACCCCACCTTTCTACCACGACATTGGCACTCAAGTCAACTCATGAGCAAGTGTTCATCTGAGACCTTGGAGATCTGGGTATAGTCCACTCAGCCATGGAAGCTCGCTGGGTGACTTTGGCCCAGTCAGAAAGCCCCAGCCTACTACCTCAGTGTTGTTGTTGTCAGCATTAATGGAGAGGAAGAGGCTAATGTGAGCCGCCTTGGGTTCCTTGCGCTAGGAAAAAAGGTGGCATTTATGCAATGCATCACTAGAATGAACAGATACCATGGCATTGCAAATGTAGAAGTGGGGTGACTAGAAGTGCAATCCTGTGCATGTTTACAGAAGTCCAGCAGTCCCCATCACACCAAAACTGTCAGTACTGTATAATCTGCCTCCCTAATTATCCCCTCATCATTAGACCTTGTGGTGGAAGGACAGAATCAGTGGTCCTTATGGTAGTGGGGATGGTGATAGACAGATCAATCAGTGACTGTGGTTTTGTTCACTCACCACATATATAAAGGCATTCATTCTGTTACTGTGACATCCCACAGCTGAGCATCATGCCTTGCTGGTGGAGGAGGCACTGAGGGCCACGGAGAGGGAGAGGACAGAGGAGGAGGAGGAGGAAGAGGAAGAGGAGGAGGAAGAGCCAGCAGCAAGAGGAGCAGCATCTGTAGAGGAAGGCCATCCTTCTTCCACAGATGAAGCCCCTCCTCTTGTGATCCTGAGGCGTCTGATAAGAGATGTCCGGATGCTCAGGAGGACCTGTAAGTAGTACTACAGAATGGCACCTGACCTGAGCTAACAACTTTGCCTGCAAGATGCATATTACCATTGTGCTTTATTCTTCTCTTTCTTTCTACACACAGGTGACGACCTTCGAAGAAGGGTGGAGGCCCTGGAGCAGGAAAGCCATCCTCCTCCTACGAGCTGAGGCCTGCAGCCACAACCAGCCAGCCCAATGTTGTTTTTGAATTGTTGAATTGTTGAATTGTTGAATTGTTTCTGTGTTTTGTTTTGATCTGTTCTGTTTGTATATAAAGTTCTTTCTAAAAAATAGGTTACAATTCCTTGGTTCAAGTCCACAGATATAATTTCTTAAATCTAGATCATTGTACACAATGATCTCTGTGTTTGCTTACTGTTAACTGCAACAAGAATGCCTCCCCAGAATCCCAGCCAAACAAGAACAGCTGCTGTAAGCTTCCCTCATAGGGAGATGGACAGTCCGCATCCCTGATGTTATGAATGAATGCATTCAAGACGAGGCTGGACAGCCATCTGCCAGGGATGCTCTGACTTGGATACCTGCATTGAGCAGGGGGTTGGACTCGATGGCTTTGTAGGCCCCTTCCAACTCTATGATTCTGTGGCTCTACGATTCTATGAAGTATGCTTTGTTTTACGTGTAGGTGCATATCACATAGATGTAAACTGGATGCATACCAGAGGGATCTTTTCACATAGAGCTCTCGGTGCTTAGAAAAACCCAAAAGCTGAGGGAGTCCAGGGAGAGACCACAACAAGGTCTTTGAAAGCAATTCCGTGATTTATGAAAGAATTTTAAATGAATTAAAAGCACACATCAACATCAAGAGAAATAGAACTATACATACATTTGGGGAATCAGAATCATACTAACATTCAGAGGGGTAAAGACACACATATACAGTCGATAGCGGAGTACACTGGGATGCATAGAGAACTCTGTGTGTGTGTGTGTGTGTGTGTGTAGTAGGGATGTATGCTGTTGCATAGTCCACCACACACAGTCGGGTAGTGCAACTGGATTCTGCATGTGAAGTATTATAAAGCTCCGCCACATATCGCCAGTGCTTTGGGCTCTGCCCAGGCCAGACAGGGACTGCAGGTTTGGACAAAGTATTGAGGGATACCTCAGTGTGACCACTCACCAATTGTATCATTCTGCCTCATTGTCCCTCAGAACTCTGGCTCACATTAGCAGCAGTGTCATCATCCCAGGGGTCCTCCTCGTCACTTGATGACTGCTCTACTCTGCTGCTGACAGCTGGTGGTGGTGGGGGAG
Source organism: Heloderma suspectum (assembly GCF_057233095.1). NCBI lineage: Eukaryota > Metazoa > Chordata > Lepidosauria > Squamata > Helodermatidae > Heloderma > Heloderma suspectum. The sequence goes on from NC_139467.1 coordinate 14,227,217, forward strand.
GTGCTCCTTGGGAATCCATCCCCTGTTGGAGCATATGAAGGCGAGGGTGGAGACATGTTGTGGCGTGAGTCTGCTTTGGTGGGCGGTGACAATGTTGCCAGTGGTGGAGAAAAGCCTTTCAGAGGCCACACTTGAGGGAGGGCAAGATAGATGCCAAATGGCGACTTTGGTCAGATGTGGCCAAACGCCACGTTTTGTATCCCAGTATAGGAGAGGATCACTCTCTGGGCTGCTCTGTGTTCCCGAGAAACTCTCTCTTGAATAACCTTCAAGTTCCCAGACAGCCACATCATAGGCTGATGCTTTCCTGGCTGCTTTGGCACATTCCCCCTGCCTGCGCCCACTTACACCAAGCTCCACTGCCATTGAGGAGTAAAAGCTGAACTTGAGACAAGATGCCCCTGTGTCTGACTCTGTTTGTTGTGTTGGTGGTGCAGCTGCTGTGGCGTCATCATTGCCCCTCCTGCTGGTGATGGTGCTACTGCTGCAGATATTGTCTTCAGGGGAGGTAGTAGTCCTACTAGCCTCACCCAGCTCCTTCTCATCCAGCCCATCTCTCTGGAAGCACTCCATGACTTTCTCAGTCAATTTTTTTTTTAAACTTTGGAAGTCAGGGTTGTCGTTTGGAGGCTCCGCACTTGTTGAGCTATCCCTGAACCATGGTTCAAGGAATGCAGCAGCAACGTATTTCATGTCCCCCCTGATTGAAGTTATGTGTTTGTTGGTGCCCAGCTCCTGCAGAAGGAATTCTGCAAGCCTAACTGCAGGATTGGGGAATAATTGACTGCCTTCAGCACTGGTGCACTCACAAATCTCAGAATGGCGTTTTCTCAGCACCCCCTCTATGATCCTCAGCACATGTAGCACTTGGCCCAGTGTGGCATAGTCTGCACTGAGTACTGCTGTGCATTCATCGAAAATTTTTAAAATGTCCACCAGGTCTTGCATCCAGAGCCACTGATGTGGTGTGACAAAAAATTTGGAATGGTGTTGCTTCTCAGTGATGTAGTCATTTATAGCTGGTCTCTGCTCACAGAGTCTCTGAAGCATATGCAATGTGCTGTTCCAGAGTGTGGACACATCCAAAATGAATTTGTGTTCTGGAAGGCCACGGCTACGTTGGATGGCGCCAATTGCCTCCATTGCTGATCACGACTGCCTGAAGTGGGTGCAAATGGATTGGGCCACCTTAAGTAGCTTGCCAATTTTAGGGGAGGCGTTGCTCAATCCAGAACGCACCACAAGGTTCAAGCAGTGCGCAACGCACGGAATGTGGTTTAGCCGTGCAATGCGGGCTGCTTTTAGGTAGTTTGAGGCATTGTCTGTTGCTACACAGCCCACTGTAAGATTTAAGGGGGCCAACCAGGACTGAACAACACCACTGATGCTGCTGCTGATGTTTTCCGCTGTGTGTGTCCCTGAGAGCATTGTGAGGGACAATGTCGCTGTTCTGCGACTCAGTCGGCTGCTCGCACTGATGGATACCCATTGCGCGGTGACACACAGATAAGACTTTGTTTGGTTACTTGTCCATGCATCACTCGTTAAATGTACACTTCCTCCAACTGCACATTTCAAATCCTGTTGGAGCACCCGTCTGATTGCAGAAGCCAGGGCTGGAATGGCTACGCCACTAATGTAGTGACGAGAGGGGACATCCCACCGAGGGCAGATGCTCTTAATAAAGGTCAAAAAGTCTTCATCTTCCACCAGGGAGAAGGGAAGCATATGTGCTGCAATGGCCACTGTCAGGGGGTGGGTCCACAGTCGTGCCTGGGCGCTGTAATTTCTGTGTCAGCGCAAGGCATTTCTCCAGTGAGACCTGCCTCTTAGCGAAGCTGCCTTCTGTGCCCTTCCCACCCAGACCACTTTGCGTGAGGTCTTTGGAAGATGAGGCAAAGGCGGTACTGTTCTTTTTGGATGGTTGTGGCTTCCCATTGCTATCTTTGGGCACAAGAAGGGGATGATGCACCTCCATGTGTCACCTCATGGCAGACTTGCCCACTCGTGGACAGCCCCCTTCTTTTCCTAGCCACACACGGCTTCGACAAATATCGCACATCACGACATAGCGGTCATTCTCTGCATATTTGAAGAAGCACCACACATAGGAGCTCACCCTGCCACCACCATTTCTTCTTTGGGGAATGGGGGTATCGGTTCCAGATGAGGTGGCATCTGGAGCTGCATGTTTCCACTCATCTGTGGATGGTGTTGTTGATGGTGTTGTTGATGGTGCTGACCAGTGCTTAGCAGGGGACGTTTGTTCCTGAGGTTTGGGATTGCTCCCACAGAACCCAGAAGGCTGGAAGTGGAGAACAGAGTCAGACCCAGTCTCAGCAGGGACATCATTGATATAGAAGAGCTCCTCATCATCTTCGCTGTCCGGATCACTGATGACGCTAAGTCCTCCGGCCTTTTTTTCAAAATCACCTGAGCCGCCGCCCACGAGGTGATCATCAGCAGGCAGATGTGGACCTGGTTCACCTGTCCCACTTCCGCTGTCTGGTGCAGGGAGGATGGTTGTGGGCATCTCTGTAAAGATTCAAAATAGATAGAAGCAGAGTTTCATGAGAAATGCGACTTTTACACATGAGTAATAGCCAAGAGAATAAAACTGTGTTGTTGTAGCAATCTATGAAACATAGCTTGGAGGACTTGCAATCAATCCACATGACACAAGGTGCAGTTGTAAGCTACTCCTGCACTACCGAGCACTGAGAAAACACATTAGGTGCAAAAAAAATGTGCTGTACAGACTTGGAAACTCAACGAGAGTTATCTAAATGTGTCCTCACTGGTGAAAGTCTGAAAAGCATGGGGGAGGAGATATCTGGCTCCCTTGCAAGGTCCACTCCTTTCATCAGCTCTATTATACCATTGTGTGGGACTCATTACCCACAGGGCTGGCCCAACGCGTTTTGCTTCCTGAGGCAAAGAGTAAAATGGCACCCCTCCATCCTACATAGGGCGATAGCTGAATCTTACTTGAACAGTGACAATGGGAGAGCCTCTTCCACCACACCAGAGGACAACAAGCTGGCTGAGGAGCTGCAAGGCAGTCTGAGGAGCACCCCCAGTTCTGTGCCCCAACACCTCGCTGCTCCCTAACGATAGGGCTGGTCCTGACCTGAGCACATATTTGGCGAATCCCACTGCCTTTTTCCAGGGTGCATTTGTGGTCCCCCAGGAGCAGTGCCTGATTAGTCAGGCCCTCTTTTTGTAGTAGCCATATCAGGGGTCAGACTAAAGAGACTAAATAAGTCTCTGACTCAGATTTCTGCAACATTTTAAAAACCATCCTCAGAAATGTAATTGCTTAATCAATTCACATTGCAGCTCTAGTTAAAGGAGATCAAGGCCAAACAAGACAGCAAACTATGATGAATGGCTTTGGAAACAAAGCAAGCACAAAAGACTGAAGTGTTTTCCCACCAAAAAGGTGTATCGTTTGAGAAAGTATTGCAGTTCTTTTAAAGACTTGGGGTTTTCTTTAGTACTGGAGCACCATGTAACATTTAAATAATATGAAATATGTTCACAGCAATGAATATGAATGAATGTAAAACAGTCGTGTATGTTTTGTTGTGTTGAAGAAGAAGATCCCTTCCCCAAATGCTCCCCTCTAAAGGTTTTGGACTTCAACTCCCATCAGGCCCAGCCGGCATGACCAATGGTCAATAATGCTGGGAGTTGTAGCCCAAAACATCTGGAAGGCTGCAGGTTGCAGAAGGCTAATGTAGGGACTATTCAAATATTCAAAGATATTTATTTGTATCCAGATATTCACAAGCACCTGTGGTGACAGAGTCTTACCAGATTCATCCTTTGGAATGAGGTAGATATCTTGACTTTCATCCCACCGCTGCAGAGTCTCCTTGGGAACATTTTCATCTGCTTTGGGTTTGGAGACACTGCCCTTCCGCTCACCATCCAAGAACTTTCTTCCTCTTCCTCTGGAGTTGTGGCCGGTTGTGCCTGTGTCACTTTCTGTAGCAGAAATTGGTGGTGTGCGCCGCTTACGGGTGCGGGGTGGACTGGGGCTGGGGCCGCTGTCACTGCTGGTCACACCTTGGGCTTCCTCCACTTCCATCTCATTCTTAAAATACCGCTGAAATGCAACCTCAGCGATGTATGTTCTCGCCGGGCGTCCACGCCTCTTTTGAGTGCCGGATTGACCACGGATTCCTCTTTTCTCCATGTTCATGTCTCTGGGCAGAAGGAGACATAAATGCATGTGGCAAAGCTGAAATCATGTGAACAGCCTACAATCGCAGATATAGTACAGTGTAGAAGTAGTTACCCTCCAATCCAGCCTTTCGGTGCTAACTAAATAGGGGCATATTGTACAGCAGACTAGGCTGAAAAGCCCAGGATGGAGGATGTGGTTCATCCATGCCCAGGAGGATGGGGGTTCAAATCCTTCCAGCTCCCCCCCTCCCCCGCCCCAGAAAGAAATACATAGGCAGGCACATGGGTGAATCCTGGAAAGCCCAGGAGGATGGGGGATGGAGTCCTTCCAGCTCCCCCCCTCCCCCCGCCCCAGAAAGAAATACATAGGCAGGCAATGGGTGAATCCTGGAAAGCCCAGGAGGATGGGGGATGGAGTCCTTCCAGTCCCCCCCCCAGCCCCAACCCACTCAGAAATACATAGGCAGGCACATGGGTGAATCCTGGAAAGCCCAGGAGGATGGGGGATGGAGTCCTTCCAGCTCCCCCCTCCCCCGCCCCAGAAAGAAATACATAGGCAGGCACATGGGTGAATCCTGGAAAGCCCAGGAGGATGGGGGATGGAGTCCTTCCAGCTCCCCCCTCCCCCCACCCCAGAAAGAAATACATAGGCAGGCACATGGATGAATCCTGGAAAGCCCAGGAGGATGGGGGATGGAGTCCTTCCAGCTCCCCCCCTCCCTCCACCCCAGAAAGAAATACATAGGCAGGCACATGGATGAATCCTGGAAAGCCCAGGAGGATGGGGGATGGAGTCCTTCCAGTTCCCCCCCAGCCCCAACCCACTCAGAAATACATAGGCAGGCACATGGGTGAATCCTGGAAAGCCCAGGAGGATGGGGGATGGAGTCCTTCCAGCTCCCCCCCTCTCCCGCCCCAGAAAGAAATACATAGGCAGGCACATGGGTGAATCCTGGAAAGCCCAGGAGGATGGGGGATGGAGTCCTTCCAGCTCCCCCCCTCCCCCCGCCCCAGAAAGAAATACATAGGCAGGCACATGGGTGAATCCTGGAAAGCCCAGGAGGATGGGGGATGGAATCCTTCCAGTTCCCCCCCCCACCCCAACCCACTCAGAAATACATAGGCAGGCACATGGATTAATCCTGGAAAGCCCAGGAGGATGGGGGATGGAGTCCTTCCAGCTCCCCCCTCCCCCCGCCCCAGAAAGAAATACATAGGCAGGCACATGGGTGAATCCTGGAAAGCCCAGGAGGATGGGGGATGGAGTCCTTCCAGTTCCCCCCCCCACCCCAACCCACTCAGAAATACATAGGCAGGCACATGGATTAATCCTGGAAAGCCCAGGAGGATGGGGGATGGAGTCCTTCCAGCTCCCCCCTCCCCCCGCCCCAGAAAGAAATACATAGGCAGGAACATGGGTGAATCCTGGAAAGCCCAGGAGGATGGGGGATGGAGTCCTTCCAGTTCCCCCCAGCCCCAACCCACTCAGAAATACATAGGCAGGCACATGGGTGAATCTTGGAAAGCCCAGGAGGATGGGGGATGGAGTCCTTGCAGGATGCCTTCCCACCCAGTTCCCCCTGCTCCTCCATCTCACCCCAAAATCACTAAGCATAGGGGCACATTCAGGTAAAGTAAACATACCTTCACTGTAATAAAGAAAAAAGAAAAAGGTTGAACTGCAGTGCCGTAGAACGCGGGGATGCAGAGAAAGAAACACCCTCCTTGCAGCCGCTGGGACGGAGCAGCAGCGGTGCCTGTTCTAGTCTGTCTCTGGACTCTGGAGTCTAGCTTGGAGCAAGTGAAGTGAGGCTGCCCAACCACTGTCCTATGTGAACTAAAGGCGGGAATCCAGGGGATAAATGGTCGATGATTTCCCTCCCCTCAATGACGTTATCTTCCTGGTGGGGTGGGGGGCTGGCCTGGAGGGATCTCGCTCATGTGACCTCACCTGACCTGAACCTGACCTCATACAGACAATAAAAGTATAGAACAAAACATGAGGCTATGCAGCTCAGCCTCAGGGCAGGCAGGCTACGTGCACTTCGTGACCCCGTCCGTCCCAGTGAAAGAAAGCCGCGTCGTAGCAGGAAAGGAAACTGCATGTTTATTAAATAGTTTTGTGAAATCCCTTTTGCAATCTTTCATCCTAATTTGCGAAGTTGCTTTTGTAAATACCTTCGTAAAACTTTCGGCAGATAAAAAAAAATAAAGTGCCGCGTGAGCTCACGTTCGGGTAAACTGGGGCGCCCCGTCCCAGGATAGGGTTTGGCAAACCGAATGTGGCTGATTTCGAGCCCATTTCACTTTCGAGAGAATTTCTCTGACATCCCTACATCCCCTCCAAGCACTGACCAGACTTTGCCAGATGTGTTCTGCTTGTGTTGCTAGGGAGAGATAAAAAGGAAACCCATTCAGCTACCTATATGATCTAACCAACTGTCCATAAAAACAGGGTGGGCAGGGAGCTCCGTGGGCTCACGGGTAGCAGCTGGTAGTGTAGTTTAGATTGTTTAGTGCAGGTGCTACAGTACCCATCGGCATGCCCTCAAGGAGAGTCCAAAATTGCAGGCAGCTGTTCTGATCCATATGAACAAACCAGTTCTAGGAATTTTCATCTGTGAGGAGCAGATCTTTTCTAAAGCTCATGGGTCTTTACTGCCCCCCCATCTAGACCAAGCTAATCAAAAGGTCTTTACATTACCACAAAGAACAACACACTGAATGTATTCTAGGTGACCCAGACTTTTAAGAGCAGAGGCCACAAAGAGATGAGCATGGATGGACAAAAATCTGATAGTTTCAGTTTCTCCAACATCAGATGGTGGTGGGTTTTTTCCCTTTTTCCTTTTGTTTGTTTTTTTAATCTCAAGTGTTTTTTGTCCTGACTATGGAGAACTTTGTAAATTATGGGTAATTCTTACCAAAACCAAAATGAAATGAATTTTGAAAAACAAAAGAAAAAAAGAAATTTGTAAAACAAATTTGTATGAGATATACAAAACAAAAGCATTATATTGCCATTGCTCTTCATTCTCTGTATTTTATGGTCTTATATGGCCTAAGAAGCACCTATGCAAGGAGGAATTACTCAAGCAGGATCTCTGGAACTTTGTGCTGGAGGGAAATCAAGCAAGGATCTTCACAAGCAGGAACCCAGTGAGCAGAACAGGTCCAAACAATCCAGGAGCGGTGCTAGCCATCTCAGAGGCAAGCTTGCAACTACCTGTTCCAATTACAGTGAGCATGGCAACATAGATGGAACCCTCATGAAAAGCATCACAGTAAGCTTGGTTTACACAGCCCATAACGGCAACCCATCTGATTGCTTTTGGATATTCTGTGGAGAGAATTGAAGGAGATATCAGTCAAAATCAGCAAACCTGCAGTGTCCTGTGATGACCAATGTTCTCACCCTTCTTTTTTTTCTCAGAGAGCCAGTTACTGGATACCTGACAAAGGACCAGATTCAAAGACTAGGTAACTAAGGAGCAGAGGAAGTTACCTTGCATTCTTAGGGATGTATGAGAAATTTTTTTCAGTTCTTTTTTTTATCATGATTTACCCAGTTTGCACCGTCCAGATCAAACATGGATTGGATGTAATCTGTGGTCAAAGTCTATACATTTCCAATTCATGGACCCCTTAAAATACATTCAACAGTATGCATACATTTGAAAATTGTGCATGAAAAAATGGGTACCTTTGAAAAATGCACACAAATACGCATTAATCAGTGGGAAAGAATGTATCGATTTCAAAGATGCACAGAACTGTTAAGGGCATTTGGGGGGGGAATGCATGAACTTTCATGTGGAAAGAAAAGAAGAAGAAAAAAAGCTAAGGGTGCAGTCCTATGGAGATAGTCAGCTGCCTCTGAACTCGGAGCCAACTTAGTATCCAGTGCAGGGAGAGTGGAGCGTGGAGGGGATCTTCTCCTCTGCACTCCAGCCAACCTGCATTTGCAGCTAGATGGCCAATTTCAGCCATCTAGCTGGGGTGGCTTGGGAGGGGGGGTTGGACAGCACATAGGAAGTGTCATATGGGTGCTTCCACCATCCCCTTCCCTCCCCCAGGAACACCCCCATTCTCACCACTCCACGCTGCTCTTAAGAGTGTAGAGCCGGGGATAAACCACACCACCTGCAAGGTAGTGGGGGCAGGGGGGGAGGCGGTTCCCAGAAAACAAAAAATCCTATGCTCATCTAGCTGCTGTCTAGTGGCTATAGGACTGAGCCCTAAAGCTCACAAACTGAGACGGACTTGAGTCGGAATGACATTTGAGATGGAACTTGGAGAACTTCAGCAACCTCAGGTTTTGCTGATGCACACCTCCCTATCATTTTACCCTTCCATATAAGGCAGGGTGTGGGACCTTAGGCCTGGGGTCCAAAGACAGCCTTACCTGGTCCCTATCCAGCCTATTGAGGTTCTCCAGATGGCCACTTACCCTTCCCCAGGCCCCACCCACTTTCCCCCAACTGCCAATGGTTTGGTGGTTTCCCAGCTTTTGTGCAATTCCTTCCCCATTTTAAAAGGCTGAAGGGCTTCTCCTAAGGCTGAGTTACTCAGTAAGAGCTTTACACTGAAAGATGCTGGTCTTCTCTGTGTTTCTTTGCCCCACCCCTTTTGCCTTGTGGAGGCTCAGAGAGCTTCTCTGAAACTGAATTCAGTCCTTGGTTTGAAAGAGGTTCCTCACCCCTGATGTAAGGGGAAGGGGTGAGTCTATGGCAGGATAAATAAACACCACTGACTGAGGTGGCCAAAGGGTCACATCAAGAATGCATCTCAGTCAGAAGCTCTGCAGGCAGGAAGAGGAAACTGCTCTTAGAGTGCCAGGGTGAAAGGACGCGTGCTCCACCTCCTTGAGACCATTCCCCTTTGCCGGGGAGACCCTTGAAGTTCAAGGAGGTCCCAGTAACTCTCGGAGGTTCTGTTCATCTCTGATTCCATTTTTACTTGGGGTTGACAGTTTTTGATTTTTGAAGGCTGTGAAAGGGGATGGAAGCAAAAAAGATCAGGAGCAGAGTCAGGAGAGAATCTGTCAAGTCATGATGTAGGGAAGGGGGAATCTGGAAGAATGCTGGAGAATATGAGCAAAGCATGTAAGGGGTTTTGGAGAATGCCAGCACATTCAGCCCCCCGAAATCAGTGGCAGAACGGCCCGCCACCCCCCTGCCACCCCCCCAGGATGGGACTTACCTGGGGAGGATCTTCCTGGTGGTGGTGGCTGCAGTGGCAGCTGTGGCAGCAGGGCGGCGGCAGCGGCTGCGGCGGCCAGTCTTCCAACCGGCTGCCACCGCCGCCATTTCCAGGTTTAAAAAAAAAAAAACGTGATAGGCTACATAAAGATTTACGTAGCCTATCATGGCTAGATTTTAAAAAAACACCGTGATAGGCTACGTAAATCTTTACGTAGCCTATCATGGCTGATTAAAAAAAAAAACATGCGCGTACGCAAATGGCGGCGCCCATGGGTGCTGCCATTTGTGTTCCTTATTTTGGCACATCTTAGTCTATGTAAACATTTACGTAGACTAAGATGGCGAAAATAAGGGGAACGCAAATAGCATAGACGCTACGCTATTTGCGTTCCCCTTATTTTCACCATCTTAGTCTATGTAAATGTTCACGTAGACTAAGACGTGCCAAAATAAGGAACACAAATGGCGGCGCCCATGGGCGCCGCCATTTGTGTACGGGCATGTTTTGTTTTGTTTTTTAATCAGCCATGATAGGCTACATAAACATTTACATAGCCTATCACGGCTGACTGCAGGGATGCAAACGGCTACGGCTGCCGCCATTTGCGTCCCTGCTAGCCAGCGGCCGGATGTCCGGCTGCTGGCGGAGCTGGCCGGCGGCTCCGCAAAATCGCTGCGGAGCACAGCTGGCTGACCAGGATTCCGGAGGGGGAGGAACGGAGCACCTCCCCCCCCGGCGAGGATTCCGGGGGGAGGGATGGAACGCCTCCCCCCGCACCATCAGCATAATCCCCGAAAGGTAAGTACCTTTCGTACATCCCTATATGACTGTCTGTGTAAGCCACCTTGTGAAGGTTTATCATGCCAAAGGAGGTATAAAAATATATGATATAATACAATATGCATACAATGTTGTTAAAACAAACCCCACAACTACCACAAGTAGCTGTAGCAGAATCTTAAATCCAGCATGCAATAAACAAAGTAGAACAACAAGCTGAATGAAATATGTAAACATTGCCAATAAGGGGGCCCATCTTTGGAACTCCTTCACAGGGGGAGGAGTTCCAAAGATGTGGAGTTACCAGTGAATGGGCCCTGACTCAGATAACCACTAATCTTATGGCTTTTGAGGGTAGGTTCCAAAAAGCAGAGCCTTCAAAGGCAGTCTCAGAGACTCCAGGCAGGTTAATGTGGGTCCAAGTAGTCTTTCCAGTAATTTGGCCCAACACTATTAAGGGGTTTAAAAGTAAACACACACACACACACATACACACACATACACACACAAAACACTGCACTTTAAGCTGAACCTGGTAATGAACAAGCAGCCCGTGCAATTGTTATAGTATTGTCATAGGGATGTGTGAATCAGCAAAACTCGAGCTTGCTGAAGTTCTTCAAATTCCATCTCGAAGCTCATCCCTACGTGAATCCATATCAGAATGCAAGCTTTTTCTTCTCTTTTTCTCCTCATGAAATCCATGTGTATTTTTGTGCACATTTTTCCCAAATGTATGCATCAATAATGCACATCTTTGAAATGTATGTTTTCTTTTCCCATTGATTAAAGCATTCTTGCTTTAGCTAATGGGATTAAATGCACATCTTTGAAATGTAGGTATTATGCACATCTTGGACATTCTTCTCCCATTGGTTAAAGCATACCACCACAGTGATTAAAGCACACTTTTTCATGCACATTTTTCAAATGAACCCATGTCATTGGACACCTTTTTGGGGTCAGCAAATCACATTGCAAGATTGGAAATGTATGGCATTTGACTGCTCATTGCATCCGAGTCCATTTTTGGTCCGGAAGGGGCGATCTGGTTAAATCCTGATCAAAACCAAACTGAAATAAATGTTTCATACATCCCTATACAGTACTGGCATGATATGAAAAAGTCCCACAAACGTCTTGGTGGTTGGGTTTTGTACCAACTTGGGTTTCTAAAATGTGTGTGTGTGTGTTGTGTAGGTGAAAGAGAGAGAGAGAGGGAGAGGGAGGGAGAGGGAGGGAGAGAGCGAGAGTGAGAATGAAAATGAAAATGGTTACCAGAGGCGGCAATGGTGCCAGGGTATTCAAAGATTCCAAGCCCAACCAACTCAAGGCAGTGGTTCTGGTCTCCCGCACAGTGAACAATCCCTTTCTCTCTGCATACAATACTCTGTAAAGAAAAGCAGGCTTTGCATCTCTTCCCATTCAATGTCTTGTTCACAGGTGGCACTGTGAGAAAGATGAGACAATCAGACTTGGACTGGAAGACAAACAGCGTTGCAGATGTGGTAAGACAAATAGTGCTGCCAAGGTGATAAGCAGGAAAGCCACTTTGAATCACATGCTTCAGCAGGCTGTTTTCTCTCACACTTTCATGTCACTGAGTGACTAGGAAGACTACAGAAGGTTTCATATAATAGTTATTCTATTGCCTACTTTGCTTTGCTACCTTTGGGGAACCACAGCATTCACAAAGCCAGGAAATTGGAAGCTAAGGCTGATCCCTTAACTGACATGCCTCGTGATTGGTGATGATGTTGTGCAATGCCACAAAGTGCACTTGCTCACAATTTACCCTACATGACCCCACACATTTCCTTGGTCTTTCGGTCACAAATCTGGATAGGGAGTTTGGAGTTCCTTCGACCAGCAAAGATGCCCCATGTTGTTGTACAGGACCATGGCAACATGGGCCCTAATACAAGACCATGACAACATGGGGCATCTTTGCTAACCAAGGAAAAGTGTGGGTGCATGGGGGGGGGGAGTTGTAAGCAAGCACATAGGGCATATCAGTTAAGGCACCAGCCTTTGCTTCACAGTTTCCTGGCATTGTGAAGCTTGAGCCAAGCCAACATGAGGTAGCCTTAGCTCTGGTATTCAAGTGGCAGCTTTTTATCATTGAATTTCTCTGTTGTTTTTTAAAGGAAATTTCTAATTACATGAAGAGTCGCACATGACTTAACGACTGAACAACAACAACAACATCCTACCTTCTCCCCAATGTATTTAAATAGGATTATAAATCTTAACTAATGGGAATCGTGATTCCATTTCAAGTACAGCTGTGCACAAATGGCCTCTCAACATTCTCCAGCCTATTTGTGGGTAGAGAAACTGGGGGGACAATTTCACCAAATTTCTCCTAGGGGAGGAGAAATTCTCCAACAGTTTCTCACAAATAGGGCTTACTCCTGGCTGGGACTTTAGCACAGGTTCTTTTTCCTCCAGGTTTTTGGTTTATTGCACTGCTTCCATAAGTGGCAACAGCATCAACTATGTTGAGGCTTCCACTTTTTTGATGCAGAATTTTCAATTTCTTTTGATGGTACCTTTCAGCTTACCTATAGGGATGTACAAAAGTGACTTACCCTTTGCAGATTATGTTGATGGTGGGGGGGAGGCATTCCGTCCCTCCCCCCGGAATCCTCGATGGGGGGGAGGCGATCCGTTCCTCCCCCCCCCGGAATCTTCAAATGGCCGGCTGTGCTCCGTAGCAGCTCCACGGAGCAGCCAGCCAGGCCCCCAGGCCAGAGCCGTCCGCAGCTGGATTTCCGGCCGCGGAGGGCTCTGGGGGGGAAAAAAACCCACCCGCGTTCGCAAATGGTGGCGGCTACAGCCGCCGCCATATGCGTTCCTTCTTTTTGGCCATCTTAATCTATGTAAATATTTACGTAGACTATGACGGCAAAAATAAAGGGGAACGCAAATAGCGTAGCAGGCGCTATTTGCGTCCCTTTTTGATTCATCGCCAAATCAATAGCTACGCTATTTGCGTTCCCCTTTATTTTCACCGTCATAGTCTACATAAATATTTACGTAAACTAAGACGGCCAAAAAGAAGGAACGCAAATGGTGGCAGCCGTAGCCGCCGCCATTTGCGTACGTGGGTTTGGTTTTTTAAACCCTGCCAGCCATGATAGGCTATGTAAAGATTTACATAGCCTATCATGTCATGTGTGGGGTTTTTTACACAAGACTGAAAATGGCAGCGGTGGCAGCCGGTCAGAAGACCAGCCGCCGCAGCTGCCGCAGCCGCCACCGCCCGGAAGATCCGCCCCAGGTAAGTCTCGTCCCGGGGGGATCCGCGAGGGGGCGAGGGTGGCAGGCCATTCCGCCACGGAGTCCAGGGGGCCAAATGCACTGGCATTCGGCCTCACCGAGATCCGTGGCGGAATTCTCTGCCATTCCTACTTACCTAATCACTGAGAGGTGGCCGAGGGTGCTGTGTGTGTTTTGTCTCTCAATTACACATCTTTCCATTGCTCTGCAGCCTCCCAGGCCCCCTGCACTTTCTGAACTAGAAAAGTCCCATGGGAGGAATTGCCTCATGATGTCTTCCTCACGATGGCTTTGACTGAAGTGCAGGAAACCAAGAAGGGTACAGGCTGCCACAGAGATTATTGTGTCAGGACGCTCATGCACAGAACACTCATGCACACTCCTCAGCCACCTCACATGTAAGGTAAGCACAAGAACCCCAAACCCAACCCATGAGAATTTCTCCAAAGTTTCTCCTCCTTTGAATTTATTTTTGAAAGCAATTTTTCCCGTATCAACTTGAATGAGAATGGTCGAAAAAAATGTGGGAGAAATTTTCAGCACAGCAGCACTAATTTCAAGCATCAGAGGATTCTCAAATCTCAGGAAGAACTAGGGATGTACAGATGGTGTGAAATCTGCTCCATCTGTGTTTCATGGATTGTCAAGTGCCTTTTGCTCCACTGTCCGTTCACAGATGGATTCGGGGTTTTTTTTTCCCATTATGCAGAAAAATATGCAAATAATTCCATAAGAGGGTTTGCAACAATTTACATCATTTACCTTAGTAAGTAACATGTAGCGTATTGTCCCCCATTCCATTCCACTTTCCCCCACATATGTTTACCAGTCTCAGCAGAAACTTGTATATTTTCCTACAAATAAATTTGAGTATATTTTGGGAAAATAATTTTTTTAAAAAATCTGAAAGTCCAAGGACTCCACACAGCCTGGGGGGGGGGGTCGCTCCACAGAGGATTCTGCAGGTTGGATTCTGAGAAAGCCGAGCTCATTTTATTCCATTTCAGACTTCTCCAGCATCCCTAGGAACTACCTCCACACATAGAAGAGGCTGTCCTTGGCAGACTGTCACCCCCCCACCCCCCCATGTAAAAAGCAATGAGAATGGTGAGGGAGGAGGTGGACCTAGTGTGCTCATCCCTGATTTCCTTCCTCATGTGTAGGGCTTACACGTGATGAGAATGACTAAATAGGGCAATATTCTCACCACTATATTAATGAGACTATTTAGTGTGAATGCATGTTCAGTGTAACTTGTGAATATAACCCAAGCGTGAGACATGGTCTTTGCATGCCCTTTCCCAAACCACGCAGAAAGTAGGAGCAAGGACTGGGCCTCTTCTGTTGCAATTCTGCTTTCCGAATGGTAGTGTGAGCTTACAACTACCACTTCCAATTACAGTGGAACTACCTCTTCCAATCTCCTTCTGCTCCCCAAACCGTGCATTCCATCCCCACCCTTCCCAAGTTATCTGAGGGTCAAAATGGATGTTACTTTAAAGATGTGATGAGTTCCCTCTTTGTTTTTACTCAAAAGTAAGCTGATGGGGCCTCATATGGATCAGGACCTTACAGGGCAGTGGGCATTAATGTTTTGCCCTATTCCTTCAATGTACATTACAACTGGATGCCTTTTGCGTAATTTAAATTGGGGGTTATTGCGTTGCCCTTATTTTCACCGTAGTCTACGTAAATCTTTACGTAGACTACAGGGACCAAATAAGGAACGCAAATGGTGGCTCCCTATGGGGGCCGCCATTTGCGTACGTGCTTTTTTTTTTTTTTCAAAGTCACCCGTGATAGGCTACGTGACGATTTACGTAGCCTATCACGGCTGACTTTGGAAATCTAGCCATGATAGGCTACGTAAATCGTTACGTAGCCTATCACGGGGGTGTTTTTTTTTTTTCGCAGCCGGGTAGATGGGGCGCTTCTACCCGGCCTGAATTTCGCCAGCGAGGGATGGGGCGCCTCCCGCCCGGCCTGAATTTTGGCCGGGCAAGGTGGGGCGCCTCCCCCCCCTCGCATGAACTTCAGGGGGAGAAGCCTCCCCCCCACCACAAAGCAAGCTTCGAGGACAGGTAAGGGACTTTCTTCCATCCCTACTAAAGAGGCAACCTTGTGCCCTTTTAATTCTAGGGGTGCACAAAAACCACTTACTGGTCCACTCTGGGGTCCGCTGGGGGGGGAGGCAATCCATCCCTCCTCCCGGAATCCTCCCCCCGGTTCTGCTTGGAGACGAGTCCATGGAGCCGCCGGCTGGGGCCGTCCGCAGCCAGACTTCTGTCCTCTGCCGGGCTGTGGCCGCAAATGGCATCCAGCATAGGGGACAACATTTGTGTCCCTGCCCTTTTTGTCATTGGCTACTACGTCTGCTACGCCATTTGCATTCCTGCTCTTTGCCATGATAGGCTATGTAAATATTTATGTAGCCAATCATGGCAAAGGGCAGGGATGTAAATGCCGGCTGCTATGCTGGATGCCATTTGCGTCCGCAGCCCAGCTGCAGACGGCTGCAGAACAAAAAGGACGGACCTGGACCAGCTGGTGCCAGGTAGGGTCCATCCCGACCTTAGTTTGCGAGGTTGCGGGGGGAAGCAGTCCATTCCACCACGGACTCCGTGGGGCAGGATTCTAAAGAATCAGGCCTCATTGGAGTCCGTGACGGATTTCTCCGCCATCCCTATTTAATTCCATTTCTCTCCAGACAACAGTCCACTCTTAATTTTAGGGATGGGGAAATTACCAATGTTAGGGATGTACGAAAGTCACCTACCTTTCACGGATTATGTTGATGGTGGGGGGGGAGGTGTTCCATCCCTCCCTCTGGAATCCTCGATGGGGGGAGGTGGTCCGTTCCTCCCACCCGGAATCCTCCACAGCCGGCTGTGCTCTGCGGCAGCTCCACGGAGCAGCTGGCCAGGCCCAGCCAGGCCAGAGCCATCCGCAACCGGATTTCTGGCCGTGGAGGGCTCTGGGGAAAAAAAAAACGCATATGCAAATGGCGGCAGCTATGGCCGCCGCAATTTGCGTTCCTTATTTTTGCCATCTTAATCTACGTAAATATTTCTGTAGAGTAAGACGGCAAAAATAAGGGGAACGCAAATAGCGTAGCGGACGCTATTTGCGTTCCCCTTATTTTCGCTGTCTTAGTCGACATAAATATTTATGTAGACTAACACGGCCCAAAATAAGGAATGCAAATGGCGGCGGCCATAGCCGCCATTTGAATGCACGGTTTTTGTTTTTTTTTAAACCCACCCAGCCATGATAGGCTACGTAAATCTTTACGTAGCCTATCACGTCTTTTTTTTTTTTTAACAAGACTGGAAATGGCGGCAGTGGCAGCCAGTCAGAAGATCTGCCCCAGGTAAGTCTCGTCCCGGGGGGGATCCGTGGGGGGGGTGGCAGGCCATTCCGCCACGGAGTTCGGGGGGCTGAATGCACTGGCATTTGGCCTCACCAAGATCCATGGCAGAATTCTCTGCCATCCCTACCAATGTTCAAGATCACAAGGAGTCTCTGAACGTTGTCTTGCTACTTATCACGTGCCTGATTCCTATATGCATTTGCAGTCTCTGCCCACTCTGTGCGAATAGGAAAATGCACAAATCAAGCAGCAATTGAACATGAAATTTGTGCACATTTTCCCACATTTGTGCAACTCTCATACATAGACTAAAGTGTAGGGATGTACAAAAGTCACTTACCTTTTTGTGGACTCTGTTCGTGGGGGGGGAGGCGCTCCGTCCCTCCCCCCGGAATCCTCGACGGGGGGGAGGCGATCCGGTCCTCTCCCCCAGAATCCCTGATGGCTGGCTCTGCTCCGCGGCAGCTTCGCGGAGCAGCCGGCCAGGCCAGGGCCGCCCGCAGCCGGATTTCCAGCCGTGGACTGGCTGGTGCGGATGCAAATTGCGGCCTCCGTAGCGGCCTCCATTTGCATCCAGCCAGGGAGCCGTGATAGGCTACATAAGTCTTTACGTAGCCTATCATGTCTGGGTAAAAAAAAAAACGGTATACGCAAATGGCGGTGGCTACGGAGGCCGCCATTTGCGTTCCTTATTTTTCGCCGTTTTATTCGGCTAAAACAGTGAATAAAAAAGGAATGCAAATAGTTGCAACTACACTATTTGCATTCCCCTTTTCTTTCACTGTAATAGTCTACGTAAATATTTATGTAGACTAAAACAGCGAAAAATAAGGAACGCAAATGACGGCCACCGTAGCCGCCACCATTTGCGTACGCCATGTTTTTTTTAAAAAAACCTAGACATGATAGGCTATGTAAGTCTTTACGTAGCCTATCACATCTGGGTAAAAAAAAAAAGACCAGACTGCAAATGGTGGCTGCGGTAGCCGGTCGAAAGACCAGCCGCCACTGCCGCCACTGCTGAAGCTGCCACTGGAGCCGCCGCCATCCGGAACATCCGCCCTAGGTAAGTCTCGTCCCGGGGGGGATCCGTGGGGGGGCGGGGAGGTGGCAGGCCGTTCCGCCACGGATTTCTGGGGGCCGAATGCCAGTGCATTCGGCCTCACTGAAATCTGTGGCAGAATTCTCCGCCATCCCTACTAAAGTGGGGCTTTCAGTCTGCAGGGGAAATCCACACAAAATCAAATTGAGGAAGTTGTGCAAATTAAACGTGAACACATTTCTGGCAATTTGAAAATGTTTTTGGTGGACATGTCCTCTGCTCACATTTGGGGCTTCGTACAAGGACATGCTTGCATGTTTTGTGAACAAAAATAAAACCTTCACACATCCCTACTTAATTCCCCCACCCTCATTTAATTCATGCTCCTCACAAGAATTACTTTTATTTTTACTCCACAACTCTTCCCCACCACTTAAAGGCACCCCCTCATCACATTTTTTTCTATCCCTTGCTAAGATTTACCAGAACTCAGTCCAGCAGTTTGTCTCTTTCCATATCAGGGCTGAATCCAAGGGTATTTGAATCAGAGCAACTCTGAGTATGTACAGAGTGTATTTTCTTGATTATTGCAACAACTGCAACCATTGCCTCCTCACATATTTACAATGCAGGAATGGGCTGCTTCTGTGCCCATTTCAGGGATGCACCCACAATCCTTTCTTTCCTTTCACAAAACAACAGCTTTCTGTTTTCTTTTTCAGCTAGGGATGTCAGAGAATTCCGTGACGGATCTCAGTGAGGCCAAATGCCAGTGCATTTGGCCCCCTGAAATCCATCGTGGAATGAAGCCCCCGCCCCCCCAACCCACGAAAGGCATGCAAGAAGAAGTCCCCACCACCCCGACCCCATGAAAGGTGCACGAAACAGAGCACTTACCTGCTCCCGTCCACGCTGCTTTACGAATGGCGGCCGTCCTGGCCACCATTCGCTTCCTCCTCTTCCTAGACGTGATAGGCTACATAAATACTTGCATAGCCTATCACAGCTCAGTACAGGGATGCAAATGGTGGCAGCTACGACAGCCGCCATTTGCATCCCTGCAGGGCTGCCCAGCAGCTGGATGTCTGGCTGAGGGCGGCCGGAGCCGGCCGGCAGCTTGGTGGCTTGGCCACGGAGCGGAGCCGGCCAGGCAGGATTCCGGGGGGAGGGACGGTGCGCCTCCCCCCCACCGCGGATGCCCCTGCGTGGACTCAGGTAAGGGATTTGTACATCCCTAGCTTCAGCTACCTGATCTAGTAGCCTAACTCACACAATTAAGGCAGTTTTTTTCCTGTTTTTCTTATTTACTACTGATGGACAGACTGAAACATGTTTATGTTATTTTTTTACTGATGTAATGTACCAATAAATTGAGTGAGTGGGAAATGGTTTAGCCACACACTTCCCTTCCTTGGTTCTTCTGGCCTCTATCCCCTACTCCTTCAAAAATCTATTGGAGATCTGACTGGCTTTTCACTAGCAGGTAGGGAGAAGCAAAGAGAACTAGCCAAGAACTAGCATCTTATTTGCATTTAGCCCTGAATGTGCTGGACTGAAAGAAGAAAAATGAACCCATTTCATTTAGAGGAATGCAGTTCATACTGGTTTCTTTACATGCCTCAGTGAGGATATATGTGATGAAAATGAGCAATTACAGCTTTTGCCATCAACATTAAGCTTAGCATAAAGAGAATAGAGATGCTTGCCTGCCAATCTAGCAGGCAAGAAGTGGGGAAAAGACAGATGGATATATCAATCAATTACATACAGTGGGAAACAGGATTCTTGCAATTCCTCCCTGTGCAGCAGGAAAGCTTGCTCAAAAGTGTTGCTCCTTTGCCCACATTAACAATGGTGTGGTTTTCATAACATTCAGTGGCTGGCATGCACATCTTAGCAGTCCATGGTTTCCCTATAAAGATTTTTTTAAAATGACAGAATAGTTTAAAAGGAAGGAATTACCAAAAATCATAAATTCAGTACATATTCTGTACAAAAAGAACTTGAAGGGAAAGAGGAGGGGAAGGGGAGGGGGAGAAGGAGAAGGAGAAGCAGCAGCAGAGGAGGAGGAGGAAGACGAAGAGGATGAAGGAGGAGAAGAAATCCAATGTGGAAGAAGCAGAAGCTCACAGATCCATCCATTCAGACTTCGGGTGATTTGCTCTTAAAAGTCTGGCTTTGAATCCCTGTGTACTCAACAATGTTAGTGCTAGGGATGTTGGAGAATTCTGCCACCGACTCTGTGGCGGAATGGACTCCCCCCCGCCATGGACCTACCTGGTGGTGGATGTGGCAGTGGATGCGGCAGCGGCGGATGTGGAGGCGGCGACTCCGGCTTCTCTTCCAGCTGCTGCCAGGCTGCTGTGGCTGCAAATGGCGGCCATTGTAGCGGCCGCCATTTGCATGCCTGCATTAGGCCATGATAGGCTATGTAAATACTTACGTAGCCTATCACAGAAAAGAGCAGGGGCACAAATGGCGACCGCTACACTATTTGCGCCCCTGCTCTTTGCCATAATAGGCTACATAAGGATTTACGTAGCTTATCATGGCAAAAGGCAGGCACGCAAATGGCATAGCGGCCGCCATTTGCATCCCTGCCTTTTGCCATGATAGGCTACCTAAATACTTACGTAGCCTATCTCAACTTAATGCAAGGACACAAATGGCAGCTGCTACAATGGCCACCATTTGTGGCTGCAGCAGCCTGGCAGCGGCTGGCCTTGGCCGGCAGCTCCATGGCATTGCTGGAGAGGATTCTGGGGTGAGGGAGGGATCGCCTCCCCCCACCGCCGGAGCCCCAGACTGGAACCAGGTAAGGGATTCGTACATCCCTATTTAGTGCTTAATTAGGGTTGCCACCTCTTTTCTCTGAAACCTCTTTTTATTGACATCTGTATTTCAGTAACATCTGTATGACAGGCAGGTACAACTAGGGATTGACGGGCAGTCGGGCACCCCCCCATCCAGGTTCTCTGGGCACCCACCCAGCCCCTGCCCCCACTTGCATACCCCCGGAACCTACACTCACACACCACACTGCTCGCAGAACCACCTGCACTCATCAGGGCCCTATCTTTCAGCACCAAGACTGCCATTTTGTTAAAAAAAAACATGTTGAGCGTGAAAATGCACACATAAGGTTATATGCAAAATGGTGCCATGAATCGCACATATACACAAGACTACAAGCAGAAATGGACTATTTATGCCTGTAATCTTGCACATATGGGAGATTAACGGCTCCATTTTGAATATAGGTCTATGTGCACCTTTTTGTGATTGCCATGATTCTCTGTAAAATGGCAATTGCTGTCCAGGAGGATTGGTGCTGGGTGAGTTCAGGTGGCTCAGAAAGTGCAAGGGGGGGTGAGTGGGGCCAGGGGCATGGTGGGCACAGCTCTGGCATGGGAGTCCACTGGACTCCTGGACCCAATTGGGCACTCATGCCATGCCTAAGAATGGGGCTAGATTCTCACAATCATATGAATGAGTGTACATACGGTGTGAACGTATGCTCTGTGTGATGTATGAATATATTCCTACTGTGAGTAGGGATGTACGAAAGTCACTTACCTGGTCTCGCAGCTTACTTCGCGGTGGGGGGGAGGTGCTTTGCTTCTCCCCCCGAAGTTCAGGCCGGGGGGGAGGCTTCCCTCCTCACCCGGCCAAAATTCAGGCCGGGCAGAAGCGCCCCGTCTCCCCAGCCGCGAACTTCAAAAGAAAAAAAAGCGCGTACTCAAATGGCAGCCCCCATAGGGAGCCACCATTTGCGTTCCTTATTTGGTCCCTGTAGTCTACGTAAAGATTTACATAGACTACGGCGAAAATAAGGGCAACGCTAAAAGCACACACACAGCCTATCACGGGTGACTTTTTTTTTTTAAAAAAAGCATGTACGCAAATGGCGGCGGCCCATGGGCGCCGCCATTTGCGTTCCTTGTTTTGGCACGTCTAGTCTACATAAAGATTTACGTAGACTATGACGAAAATAAGGGCAACGCAAATAGCGTTCCCTTATTTTCACTGTAGTCTACGTAAATGCTTACATAAACTAGATGTGCCAAAATAAGGAATGCAAATGGCGGCGTCCATGGGCCGCCGCCATTTGCGTACGCGCTTTTTTTTTTTCCAAAGTCACCCATGATAGGCTACGTGACGATTTACGTAGCCTATCACGGCTGACTTTGGAAATCTAGCCGTGATAGGCTACGTAAATCGTTACGTAGCCTATCACGGGTGTGTGTGTTTTTTTACTTTACTTTTTTTTTTTGTAATGGCGGCGGCAGCCAGTCGGGAGACCGGCTGCCAAACCGCCGCCAGGACCCGCCGCCGAGAGGGACCTTCAGCCACGGTAAGTCCCATCCCGGGGGGGGCGGGGGGCCGGCGGAGAATTTCCCCACCAATTTCAGGGGGCCGAATGCCAATGCATTGAATCTCCCGAAGATTCAGGGAGAAATTCTCCGCCATCCCTAATTCCCACCTAACTTTGTTAGCAGTTGCTGCCATAGGCTTTCATGAGTACAAAAAACCGTAGTAACTTTTGTCACCAAAGCAATGAAAGGCACACATCCTCAAGGAGCCAGGATAAAATATATCAGTAGTTTTCACTGAAAGTTGAAAGAAATATATTATATGCCAAACAGCTGTGTGAAGTTAAAAAAGGACAAATGTGTCAATTTTCAACACTTTTTAATTTGCTGTAGCTGTGGCAATTTGAATCAGATTGGTTTGAATTCTTTCAGATATGTAAACGTCATCAGATAGATCATGGATGACAAGCCTAATCATATTAGCTCATCAGGTGTCATTTTTATAAGCAGTAGTAAAGTGGAACCGTGTGTGTGCAACTCATCTTAAGTAAACAGTCCCTCCATGCCCCTTTAATATGCAATGTATAATTGTTTCTTTAAAGAAGACAGAGAGCCTGAGGGAAAGGGGTGGGGGCTCAATGAGTGTTATCAATGGAGGAAAGCTGGTATTACAGGCAAAGTTCAGCAGTTTGTGTAAAATAAAATATTTCTTTTTTTACTTACGTATTTGAATGTAGGGATTGCTCGGGTCATATTCTGGAATAAATAATCAGAGAGAGAAAAACAGATTAAGAGTTAAAGGATATGTCCAGCTGCAGAGAGGGGGGGACCTGTAAAATTAACTACAATGGAGGACTCTTCTGTGTTTGTTGCTAGCATAAAACTTTTCCCACCATCGAGCTGGTTCTGCCCTTAAATATGACATAGAAATAATTTTAAATAATATAGAGAAATAAATAATACATTGTTTCATAGCAGAAGCAACAATGCCATTCCCACTTTAAATATTCCAGTCCTCATGCTGATTAGGCATTAATTTATCTCACCATGGGGAAATGGCTGCTGCTTCCTTGAGTTATGAGAAAATAAATCCTGTATAGTCTGTGTTGCAAGGACCTTTAGGGAAACACAGTGTCAGGGTCAAGATAGTCACACATTTCTCAGCTGGAAGCTCTAAATAACTATACCCTGGGTGGGCGCTCAGTTGAGATGCAGAGTAATCAGCAGCAGCAATTATGAAACCAGCCCTGTCCATGAAAGGTCAAATGGGGTGGTTTCTGAATTTGTTCCATATTCAATGGACTTTGCTGGCAGTAGGGATGGGTGAATGAGTGATGTTTGAGTTTGCCAAGATTCTCCAAACATCAGCTCTCTGCTCCTCTCTCCTTGATTTGCACTCATGTTTGCAATCACTGTTCATTTTGCTTGAACTGGAAAAATGTGCAAAACAAACAGCTATCTAATGTGAAATTTGCTCCAAAGAATCCCACATTTGCACAAAATTTCAAAGTTGCAAAAATTCGCTGCATACACTAAAGGCATGTATGGATTTTGTTTAATACATTCTGTCTCTGTTTTATGGATTGCCAGCTGTCTTCTGTTCCATCATCTGCACATGGTTGAAATTACTATTACTTTTTTCTTTTCTTTTTTTATCAGAGTTTTGATGTAATTTCACTAATTTACATAGTGCTAATGTGGAATAGTGCAAGTGCATATTAACATATTAGCACACTTGCACAAATGTGCTCATGTATGTTAGTTAAGCCAAATTAGCAGTAATGCACATTTGCTCTAATGCTCTTATCTTCATTCGCACAAATCCTACTACCACCACCCCAGTGAAAAATTGGTCCAGAATGTGCAAACACCCACATGACTTGGAAAAAAACAGCTCAGAAAATGCTACCCCAGCAATTTAAAACTTTTTGAAATTTGTGCAAAATTGAATTGGGAAGTTTATACCAAACAAATGCAAGCACATGTTGGAGAATTTGTGAACATTTTTAGCACTTGTGTTCTACTGCTAACACTTGCATTTGGGATTGTGAAAAGGGCATGCTCGCACATTTTGGAAGCAGAAACATACATCCTTAGCAAGCAGCTAATTGACCTTTTTTCACTTACCTAAAATGGTCTCTGTTTGAATAGTGGCACATGCATCTAAACCAGAGGTGCACATTTGCTTAGTTCCATCACACATGGTTTTAGAACTTCTACAAATCTCACATTTTAGAGACAACCCTAAAAGCAAGGAGTGGGGAATCAGAAACATCAACCAGATTAATTCCCATTAATCTGCCACAAAATTTCACCAAATTGTTAGATACACTCAAATTGTGTGGCAAGTCACCACTTCCCGGAGGAAGTTGTAAAGCACCCGCAAGGGCGTGAGGGAGTTTTTGCAGAGGACCTATCTCTGTGGTAGAGCACATGCTTACCATGAAAAATATCCCAGGTTCAATTTTCATTAACTCCAGATGGGGCTAGGAACAAATCCTCCTGAAAACCTGGATGGCTGCTGCCAATCAGTGAGTGACTGGGTTCGCACAACATGATAAGCCATGGCAAGTTGTGAGTAGGAAAAGGTGCAGACTTTTTTTTAAAAAAAATCTTTCTGGAATTTTATGCAAATTTCATTGTAGAAAAATATGCAAAAATAAATTTAAAAACCAGCCAAAAATGTGCATATCCTCCATAGGCTAAAGCATGAAAATGCATATTTTGGGGGAAATTGCACAGTTTTACACATGCAAATTTGTGCAAGTTTGGAAACTAAAAAAAATCCAATTCCATCGACAAGTGAATGATGGAACAAAAGGTGCCTGATAGCCATGAAAAACAGACAGAACAGATTTTACACAATCTGCACATCCCTAGTTGTGATCCATGTGTGTTTCAGAATGGCTTCTCATGTTGTCTGAAACCAGCAGTATGGTTTGTTAATCATGCACAAGATATTCTGGCTGGGTTCAGATGACATGGCATGCCACCCTGAAGCCCAGATGGGTCACAACCCACTGTGGCTTGTTGTGTTGTGCGAACCCAGCCAGTGTTGACAATACTGGGCCAGATGGACACAATTTATTTATTTATTTATTTATTATTATTAAATTTATTAATTGCCCATCTGGCTGGTCACCCAGCGACTCTGGGCGATGTACAACATACAATAAAAACAGTTTAAAACAATAAAATTCTACAATAAAAACATTTTCTAAAATACCCTAACCCACCCCAAATGCCTGCCTGAACAGCCACATTTTTAATGCATGATGGAAGCTCATTAAAGAGGGGGCATGACAGAGTTCCCTAGGGAGAGAGTTCCACAGAGTGGGGGCCACCACAGAAAAGGCCCTCTCCCTCATCCCCACCAGTCTAGCTGTCCTGGCTGATGGGAAAGAGAGAAAGCCATCCGAGGCTGATCTTGTTAAGCGGCCTGTCTGGTGCTGCTGGAGGCGCTCCTTAAGATAGGCTGGGCCGGAACCATATAAGGTTTTAAAGGTCAAAACCAACACCTTGAATTTGGCCCGGAAAACAACTGGTAACCAGTGCAACGCCTTCAGCACTGGAGTGATGTGATCTCGCCGGAGGCTGCCTTTAATCAGGCGAGCCGCCGCGTTCTGTACCAGCTGCAGTTTCCGAACCGTCTTCAAGGGTAACCCCACGTAGAGCGCATTACAGTAGTCTAAACGAGAGGAGACCAGGGCATGTACTACCGATGGGAGCAGATGGTCAGGAAGGAAGGGGCGCAGCCGCCGTATCAGATGGAGTTGATACAGCGCTGTCCGGCTCACAGCTGACACCTGAGCCTCCATGGACAGCTGGGAGTCCAAAATGACCCCCAGGCTGCGGACCTGGTCTTTCAAGGGTAGCCATACCCCATTCAACACCAGGTCATCATCCCCCAGCCCCCTCTTGTCTCCCACCAAAAGTACCTCGGTCTTGTCAGGGTTCAGCTTCAGCCTATTCCTCCCCATCCAGCCACTCACCGTCTCCAGACATTTGGACAGGGATTCTACGGCCAACCTTGGTGAAGATTTAAACGAGAGGTAGAGCTACGTGTCATCCGCATATTGATGACACTGCTCCCCAAACCTCCTGATGATAGCCCCCAGCAGCTTCACATAGATGTTAAATAGCATCGGGGAGAGGATGGAACCCTGTGGCACCCCACAAGTAAGTGGCCACGGATCCGAAACCTCCTCTCCCAGTGCTACCCTCTGGTACCTGCCGGAGAGGAAGTACCGGAACCACCACAATACGGTGTCCCCAATGCCCAACCCCTCCAGGCGGTCCAGGAGGATACCGTGGTCAACGGTATCGAAAGCTGCTGAGAGGTCGAGGAGAACAAGGAAGGAGCATTCACCCCTATCCAGAGCCCTCCTCATATCATCTACCAAGGCGACCAAGGCCGTTTCTGTCCCATGCCCAGGCCTGAAGCCCGACTGAAATGGGCTGACTCAGACAATGGTCTGACTCAGTAGAAGGCAGCTTCCTATGAGATTCTAATGCTGGGAGGATACTGTTGAGTGGCAACTTAGCAAGAAGTGGGAAGAAGGAGCCATTCAGTTTTCATAATTGGTCTCACTGCCTAGAGCAGTTGTCATCAATTGTACCTTGAGGGACTCTTTGGGCTGTGTCCAATGTTAGTCCTACTTAGAGTAGACCCATTAAGATGAATGGGATTTAAATTAGATTAACATTAGATATAACCCACTTTACTTTTAACGTCTCTGCAGAAGAAGGCTGAGTGAACTATTAGAATGTTCGTTTTGCTAAAAAAAAAATCATAGACATTTTTGTGCTTCCTAAGATATGCAATTTTGTATGCATTTTGCCTAATATATACATATTTACAAGCGATTTTCTTAATATACTACATTCCAAATATACAAGCATTCTCTTATGTATATTGTCTGTTGGTGTGTGTTTTTAATGTAAATGTCTTTTTAATCTTCGTATACTGTATTTTTAATTTTAAAAAAAAAAACTGTGTAAACTGCCCAGTGAGCTTTGGCTATTGGACAGTATAGAAAAGTAAATAAGAATAAGAAATGTCATTTTACCTAATACGTGCATTTTGGTATGCATTTTTTAATTGGAGAACTCCATTGCAAATTTCAGAGAAGTGCGAATTCTGAAAGGTTACTGAGTTTCAGTTTGCATACTGATTTGAAAGTGTGGAATTACAAAGGTTTGCAATAAAATGCAAACTGAACAAATTTTTCCCCCATCCCTGAATCCACAGAAATTGAACAGACCGGCACTTGAATCTAACTACAACACTGGTGGGGGAACCAGGGATGTTGCAGCTCACTAAAATTCTCTGTATCCTACTTAGGGATGGCGGAGAATTTCTCTCCGAATCTTCGGGGGGCTGAGCGCCAACGCATTCGGCCCCCCGAAATCGGTGGTGAAATTCTCCGCCACCCCCCGACCCCCCCCCCCGGGATGGGACTTACCTTTGGCGAATGTCCCTCCCGGCGACGGGTCCCAGCGGCGGTTCGTCGGCCTTTCGTTGGGGGTGGGGGGCCGCCGCCATTACAAAGTAAAGTGTAAAAAAAAAAAACCTGTGATAGGCTACGTAACGATTAACGTAGCCTATCATGGCTAGATTTCCAAAGTCAGCCATGATAGGCTACGTAAATCGTTAGGTAGCCTATCACGGGTGACTTTGAAAAAAAAAAAAAGCACGTACGCAAATGGCGACGCCATACCGGGACCAAATAAGGAACGCAAATGGCAGCGCCCATAGGGCGCCGCCATTTGCGTACGTGCTTTTTTTTTTCTAAGTCACCCGTGATAGGCTACGTAACGATTTACATAGCTTATCACTGCTGACTTTGGAAATCTAGCCATGATAGGCTACGTTAATCGTTACATAGCCTATCATGGGGTTTTGTTTTTTGTTTTTTGTTTTACTTTTTCTTTCGCGGCCGGGGAGACAGGGTGCTTCTCCCCGGCCTGAATTTCGGCTGGGTGAGGCGGGGCACCTCCCCCCCCTCGCCTGAACTTTGGGGGGAGAAGTGAAGCGCCTCCCCTCACCGCGAAGCACCCCTGCGAAAAGGTAATTGACTTTCGTACATCCCTAATCCTAGTTCAAAGCTCAGCTTGGTTCACTTCTATTATTATCTGAGGTGTGTTTTTTGGTTCATTTGAGTGGGAAAAGTGGGTATTTTTCAAAAGTTATGCACTAGGGGTGTCAGAGAATTTCTCACTGAAACTTCGGGGGGTCAAATGCCAACGTATTCGGCCCCCCAAAGTAGTTTTGGGGAGAAATTCTCTGCACCCCCCTGCCCCCCGCACCCTCCCGGGATGGGACTTACCTTTCCCGAATGTCGCTCCCGGTGGCAGGTCGCAGCGGCGGTTCGGCAGGGCTTCGACAGGGGCGGGGGCGGCAGCCCGTCTTTCCGCCGCCACCATTCCAAGAAAAGTAAAAAAAAAAAAACGCCCCCGTGATAGGCTACGTGACGATTAACGTAGCCTATCACGGCTAGATTTGCAAAGTCAGCCGTGATAGGCTACATAAATTGTCACGTAGCCTATCACGGGTGACTTAAAAAAAAAAGTGCATACGGCTAATGGCGGCCCCCATAGGGAGCCGCCATTCGCGTTCCTTATTTGGTCGCTGTAGTCTACGTAAAGATTACGTAGACTATGGCGAAAATAAGGGCAACGCTATTTGCGTTGCCCTTATTTTCGCCGTAGTCTACGTAAAGATACGTAGACTACAGCGACCAAATAAGGAACACGAATGGCGGCTCCCTATGGGGGCCGCCATTTGCGTGTGCGTTTTTTTTTTTTAAGTCACCCGTGATAGGCTACGTGATGATTAACGTAGCCTATCACGGCTGACTTTGCAGATCTAGCCATGATAGGCTACGTAAATCGTCACGTAGCCTATCACGGGGCGTTTTTTGGGGTTTTTTTACTTTTCTGTTGAAGTTCGCAGCCGGGGAGATGGGGCGCTTCTCCCGGGCCTGAATTTCGGCCGGGCGAGGCGGGAAGCCTCCCCCCTGGCCTGAATTTCGGCCAGGCAAGGCAGGAAGCCTCCCCCCCCGGCCTGAACTTCGGGGGGAGAAGCGAAGCGCCTCCCCCCCACCGCGAAGCAAGCTGCGAGACCAGGTAAGTGACTTTCGTACATCCCTATTATGCACTCAACATTCTGTGGCTCCTGATGGTCACTAAGTTTGCTCAGGTATCATTTTACTGGGGTTGTTTTTTTTCCAGGTGGGGTGTGGTTGCCCCCTCTTGTTTCATGGTAGCCCCACTGAATTGAATTTCTGTTGGCATAGGATAACAGCATGGAATAACTGAATCCGCTATTAGAGGAATGGTGATGGTAATGATATATAGAACCCTGGCTACATTTTCACCTTGTTACCCACACATGCTCATTTCCACTTGCTTATATTTGTAAACAAATTCTACTTATCACGAAAGCTTCTTAGAAATAAATAGGTGTGAACACATCTATTGTCAAGTTAAATTCCTGTTCCACAATTTAATAAGTAAGGGTCCCGCTGTGCTTACCTTTACTTGCCATAAATAACAACGGTCCTATATTAAACCAGCAGAAGGCAAGGAGTTGCATCAGAGGTGTGATTTCCCGGGCCATTGGTAACTGCATGGAAGAGAAAATTTGGACTGATGCAGCTTGCTGCATCAAAGTGCTGCATGAAAGGGCAGGAATATTTCCTCACACTCTCAGAAGAAAGAAGGAAAGAAAGAAAGGAACATAGAGGAGGAACATGTAAATGAGAAACAACTTTGGCTGAAGTACCACTCCAGATTTAAGCGAGGATTGGAATGGAGATGATAGATAGATAGATAGATAGATAGATAGATAGATAGATAGATATCCATTCCAATCCTCGCTTAAATCTGAAGTGGTACTTCATATATATATATATATATATATATATATATATATATATACACATACACATACATACATACACATACACACACACACACACACATACACATACACATACATATATATATATATATATACACATATACACACACAATATATGGTCCACATTTTTGAGCAAACCAACTGAATTCACACTTCCTGAACTAATATGCAGATTAGCAAACCTCCCCAAATTTCCCAGTGCAATTCTCTGTTTTAAATGTGTTAAAAATGTGTATATTATGGAATGTTGCATACTGAAATGCATATTCTGAGGGACATTATGTATAAAATAAAATATGTGTGTGTGTGTGTGTGTGTGTGTGTGTGTGTGTTTAATCCACAGACTGATACAGAAATTGAATGGAATGGACTTGTGACTGAATACATGCAAAACTGGTATGGACTGGAAATAGACTGGGGAAAGGGAGAGGAAGTTGCAGAGTTGGAGTTTAATGATACCCAGCTCTACCTCTCTCATCAAACCCAGGTGAGGCAGTGGCTGTCCTGAATCAGTGCCTGGGCATAGTAATGTACTGGATGAGGGCCAAGAAACGGGAACTCAATCCAGACAAGACAGAGGTACTGTTAGTTGGTGGTTCATCTGCCCAGTTAGGTGATATTCAACCTGTTCTGGAGGGGGTTGCACTCCCCCTAAAGGATCACATTAGTAGTTTGTGGGTGCTCTATGACTCAGAAATATCACTTGAGGCACAGGTGAACTCAGTGGTATGGAGCACTTTTTATCAGCTTAGGCTGGTATACCAACTAGGCCCTCATCTAGACAAAGGTAGCCTAGCTACAGTTATCCATGCTTTGATACCTTCTCGTCTGAATTACTGCAATGTGTTTGTTATACATGGGGCTGGCTTTGAAAATGGTCCGGAAACTTCAGCTAGTCCAAAATAGGGTAGCAAGATTATTAACAGGGACTGGCCAACGAGCTCATATTATGCCAGTACTTTTCCAGCTGCACTGACTGCCAGTCCATTTCCAGGCCCAATTCAAAGTGATGGTATTAACATTCAAAGCCCTTAATGGGTTGGGGCCAGGTTACCTGAAGGATCGCCTCCTCCCATATTTGCCTGCCCAGACCTTGAGATCATCCTCAGCAGTCCTTGTCCATAAGCCCCTGCCAAAGGAAGTGAGGTGGGTGGCTACTAGGAGGAGGGCCTTTTCTGCTGTGGCACCCCAGGTGTGGAATGAGCTCCCTAGTGAGGTTCACCTGGCAGCTACATTGTATTCCTTCCTGCTCCAGGGGAAGACCTTTTAGCTTCTCTGCATTGCTGCTAGGTTTTATTCTGGTTTTATTCTGGTTCTATTATTATATCGTGGTTTTAATGCTTTTATGCTTTATATTGTTTTACTCTGTGCTTTTTGGTTTTAATTGTTGTGAACTGCCCAGAGAGCTTCAGCTATTGGGCGGTATAGAAATGAAATGAAATAGAATAAAATAAATGATACATACTGTGATCCATTTCTGCACCCAATGTAAAGTTTAAAGTTAAACCTTTGCTGCAAAACTGTACCCACCCATTCACCTACCCACCCCATTTCATTGATACATTGGGGGCTTGCCCAAATTGCTATATGAAATCACTTTCACCTAAATTTTAGTCATGAAAACAGTACTGGGAAGGGTTAACCATCTCAACATCAATGTCTTGATCCAAGCTGGGGCTTCACTAACAGCTATGCTATCATGGATCTATCATATAGCTTTTAGAGTGGAACTTTATGGCTAACAAAGTCAAGTGTTTCTAACTCTATCAACTTGGCTTTTATTTAATGTATCCTTTCCCAAAATAATTCAGAGAAGAGACAAAAGAATACTTGCATATGTGGAATATTGCTGATTTCAGCAATGATCCACCATATTGATCCACCATATCATTAAACAGTCATTCCACCATATATGGTGGGGGTGGAAGGGATCTAATTACCGATTATCTAGGAGTAAGGGTTTTTCCTGTCTGGGAAGTTCCATGTGCATTTGTGCAGTCTGTTCTTCTGACGCAGAGAGGGATGAAGAGCAGTCTGTTTGTTTGACTTCAAGAGGAATGACAAGCATGGAGAACCAGAAATGTTAAAGTCCTCCAATAATCTCTGCTCCCATTCTCATTTGTGACTTGCTTTCTTTTCATTCAAATGGGAAGAATATGCATTTTCATGTGCACTTTTCTAAAGTGTGCACCCCCCCAGACTAAGCATTAAATGTGTGTTCTTTAATGTGTATTTCAAAGTGTGCATTTTTAAATTATTATTATTATTGTTGTTGTTGTTGTTGTTGTTGTTGTTGTTGTTATTAACATTTCTATACCACCCCATAGCTGAAGCTCTCTGGGCAGTTTACAAAATTTTCAGATGTGATCACATCTTTGGCCATTTGCAAACTTTTTCTTAGGGATGTAGGAAAGTCACTTACCTTTCCGTGGATTATGTTGATGGTGGGGGGAGGCATTCTGTCCCTCCCCCTGGAATCCTCGATGGGGGGGAGGCGATCCATTCCTCCCCCCCGGAATCCTCCATGGCCGGCTGTGCTCCGTGGCAGCTCCGTGGAGCAGCTGGCCAGGCCCAGGCCATAGCCGTCTGCAGCCGGATTTCCAGCCACGGAGGGCTCTGGGTAAAACAACAACAACCGTGTACGCAAATGGCGGTGGCTACGGCCGCCACCATTTGTGTTCCTTATTTTTGGCTGTCTTAGTCTATGTAAATATTTACGTAGACTATGACAGCGAAAATAAAGGGGAAAGCAAATAGCGTAGCGGGCACTATTTGCGTCCCTTTTTGATTCACCATTTTAGCCTACGTAAATCTTTACATAGGCTAAAACGGTGAATCAAAAAGGGACGCAAATAGCACCTGCTACGTTATTTGCGTTCCCCTTTATTTTCGCCATCATAGTCTACGTAAATATTTACGTAGACTAAGACAGCCAAAAATAAGGAACGCAAATGGCGGCGGCCGTAGCCACCGCCATTTGTGTATGCGGTTTGTTTGTTTGTTTTTTAAACCCAGCCATGATAGGCTACGTAAATCTTTATGTAGCCTATCATGTCATTTTTGGTTTTTTTTACCAGACAAGACTGCAAATGGCGGTGGCAGCAGCCAGTCGGAAGACCAGCCACCGCAGCCACCGCCGCCAAAGCCACCGCCGGAGCCGCCGCCACCCGGAACATCCGCCCCAGGTAAGTCTCATCCCAGGGGGGATCCGCGAGGGGGCGGGGGGTGGCAGGCTGTTCCGTCACAGATTTTGGGGGGCCAAATGCACTTGAATTCAGCCTCACCGAGATCCGTGGTGGAATTCTCTGACATCCCTACTTTTTCTCAAAAAAAAATTGCTTCTGTTTGTGTTTGGGATTGTGTGCCAGGCAAGTTTGAATTATTGGAGAAATGAAACAAAATTCTTGTACATCCCTATGAGAATATCAGCAAAAGTTATATTTGCAGCATTTTAACCTCACCTCCATGCTGAGCCTTTAACATCATCTTCAGACATTAGCAGGTGATTACATTTATCTCCAAAGCATGGAGCACATCACCTGCAACGTATGTGACAAGTTCTATTTGTTGCACCATATTTGATAATGTTTTTTTTCTACAATGGTGTGCAAAGTTATCCAAAGTCTTATCTGTATCCGGGGATTATGCAATTAGCAGTTAGTGATACTACTGAAGCTCATAATTGCAAGACTTGGAAGATGACCTCTGTCAGCTCTTGAAGTAATTATTTCTCCTTGACATGTTGAATTTTTCTAGGTCCAGACTAGCACAGAAGATTCCATCTCTTTTTGGCATAGTGGAGAACTAGAGAAAACTCTGGACAATACATCTTGACTAAGGACTTCCAAAGAGATTATCTACAGCCTCAAATGTGGATTAGTTCTTGATAGGATTTTCCAACAATAGTAAAACTGCTTAATCATTACATCTCTACATATATGCTGAACACAAGAAGGTGAGGGAAAAAGAACTCTGCCTTGTGCACAGCCCAACAACATATGTGTGCTTTCTATCCCTTCCCCAACATTTCCATGTTCAGCCGGCCATTGGAAAAGGGAACCTACAGCACCCAAATGTATGTGCATGGGCTCTCCACTTGATCAGAAACCCTGAATGTGCTGTGTTCAGTCCCTAACTGTGGTCAAAATTCACAATGTGTATATCAGCTTTGCTTAATGGGATGAGTGCATTTTAAATGGCATGTTCTGCAATAAAAATCCATTTGTACCACTACTATTTCTACTACAGAGATAGGCTACCTAGTACCCTCAGATGTTTTGGACTTCAGCTCCCATAATCCCTTAACATTGGCTAATTGGGCTTGGGCCAATGGGTAATTCTGACCTGGAAAAGAGTTGCTGTTTCCCTCAGCCAATCCCCACCCACCCCCTAATTGCTTTTAAGCTATTACCAAGAAACCACACAGAAAACCCCCACACACAACAGTGATGGAACCCTGGATTTCTAGGGTCCCCAGGGACCCATGTAGTTTGATACTAACAATACCAAAAGAGACAGTAGTATTATATTTAGTAATCCAGGGCAGATATAATTTGGTTCAGTCCCCACTCCCTCCAAAACACTTTTACTTCTCCCAAGGAGGTCACTGTTGACATCAGTTTTGGGAGTGCTCTCTGATAACCTACCATGATATGAAGAAGTCCCCAGATCAGTGGGTTTCAAACTTTGGTCTTCCCTTCCCATGGTGATTTGTCTGCTGGGGGATTTCCCAACTGTCTGTTATGGAATTCCTGTGTGGAACAGATGATTATGAGACATGTTCTAGAGTGTCCAGTCAGTTCACACAGGTGCAGGCTAGGCCTATTGTGCTGCCATGTCAAGACCAATGAATTGACAATGGTCCCTAAAACCCACCTGTGTTGATTTATGGGATCTTGATTTATTAGGTCCCAATTAATCCAGATTCATCTATCCACCAAAGTGAAACAAATCACAAATGGATCGGTTCAACAGTTTATTGATTACACAAAATGATATATGGAGGCAGAAGGAATATACAGTACAAAGAAAGCTCATGTCCCTTCAGTTGATAAAGCAGGCATTTTTGCCACAGCTGATAAGTATATCTCCCCATCCTGGATATATGAGATGCTCCCCCAGGGCCAGTCAAAGTTCCCCAGGCTGGTAGCATACATATTCCCCCTTGGAGTGAGTCCAACCCTTATACACAGTGGCATCTCAAGAGTCCTGTCCTCCTCCCAATAACCTCCTCAAGACTCCTATCCATCCCATTCCTTGGAGGAGGGATGGGGTAAATCAATAAATATAGTTAATCTACTCCTTGGTACAAGATAGGGTTGCCTCTGAATAGGGATGACACGGGTGCCTGTCTTGATCCGGGATTCTGGCAGACCGCCCATGCCATCCGAGCTGCTCCTGCCAAGCCTGTGCCCCCGCTTGATCTCTCCCATACTTGCCGAGCTGCACACGTCATACCTGGACCCTGTCTGCCTCTGTCACAATCACCATGTTTTGAAAAATCATGGCGATCGCAATACTGCACCCATAGACTTATACAGAAAATGGCACCATTAATCTTGTGTATGTGGGTGATTCACAACACCATTCTACATGTATGTCTATGTGCACATTTTTTGCACATGAACATAGATGCAAAATGGCACCGTGAATTGCCATATATGCAAGATTGATGGTAAGGATGAACAGGGCTGTGTAAAATCTGCTCTGTCTGTGTGTCATGGATAGTCAGGACAGGTACCCATTGTTCCATTGTTCACCCACAGATCGGGATGGTGGAGAATTTCTCCCTGAATCTTCGGGGGACCGACCGCCAATGCATTCGGCCCCCCGAAATCGGCGGTGAAATTCTCCGCCACCCCCCCGCCACCCCCCCGGGATGGGACTTACCTTTGGCGAATGTCCCTCCCGGCGGCGGGTCCCAGTGGCGGTTCGTCGGCCTTTCGTCGGGGGCGGGGGCGGCAGCCGGTCTTCCGACCGGCTGCCGCCGCTGCCATTACAAAGTAAAGTGTAAAAAAACAACAACCCCGTGATAGGCTATGTAATGATTAACGTAGCCTATCACGGCTAGAGTTCCAAAGTCAGCCGTGATAGGCTACGTAAATCGCTATGTAGCCTATCACGGGTGACTTTGGAAAAAAAAAAGCGTACGCAAATGGCGGCGCCCTATGGGAGCCGCCATTTGCATTCCTTATTTGGTCCCGGTAGTCTACGTAAAGATTTACGTAGACTACGACATAGACTACGCCGCCATTTGCGTACGTGCTTTTTTTTTTCTTCAAAGTCACCCGTGATAGGCTACGTAACGATTTACGTAGCCTATCACGGCTGACTTTGGAAATCTAGCCATGATAGGCTACGTTAATCATTACGTAGCCTATCACGGGGTTTTGTTTTTTGTTTTACTTTTTGTTTTGCGGCCGGGGAGATGGGGTTCTTCTCCCCAGCCTGAATTTCAGCTGGGCAAGGCAGAGCGCCTTCCCCCCCGCCTGAATTTCGGCCGGGCGAGGCGGGATGCCTCCCCCCCCTCGCCTGAACTTCGGGGGGAGAAGCA
The DNA here is from genome assembly GCF_057233095.1 of Heloderma suspectum. Lineage (NCBI taxonomy): Eukaryota > Metazoa > Chordata > Lepidosauria > Squamata > Helodermatidae > Heloderma > Heloderma suspectum. The sequence goes on from NC_139467.1 coordinate 14,263,877, forward strand.
AAGCACCTCCCCCCCACCGCGAAGCACCCCTGTGCCAAGGTAAGTGACTTTTGTACATCCCTACCCACAGATAGGTGCTGATTTTTTTGGTGTTTTTTTGTCATGCAGAAAAAAGCCACAAATAATTACTTAAGTATTTACATAATTTACCACAGGACATAACATTTAGAGTATTGTCCCATTCAATTCAACATTTCCTCAGCAGAAACTTGCATATTTTCCTACAAATATAGATGCATAAATTTCAGGAAAGTAAAAAAAACAACAACATTCAACTGAAAATCCATGGACTCCACGCGGCATGAGGGGCCTCTCTGCAGGTCAGATTCTTAGAAATCTGAGCTCAGTTTAGTATGTCTCAAATTTCTACAGCATCCCTAGCTCAGACTACTACAAATCTAGTAGTTTGAGCACTAGATCAGATTTTATGAAAAGTTGCTGGGACAAAACAACAGAAAATGCTATTATAAATGCTATCACATGATAGTCGGGTACCTTTTGTTCCGTCGCCTGCCCACAGACGGATGTGATTTTTTCTTTTTGTCATGCAGGAAAATGCACAAATAATTACATAAGTATTTATGTAAGTATTTACATAATTTACCTTAGTACATAATGCATGTTGTCTCCGATTCCATTCAATGTTTCTGTAGCAGAAACTTAAGTTTTTCCTATGGATTTATATGCATGAATTTCAGGAAAGTAAAAAAAAAAAAATCATTTGAAAGTCCATGGACTATGCATGGCCTGAAGGGGTCACTCTGCAGTGGATTCCACAGGTTGGATTCTTAGAAACGTGATCATTTTAGTCCATATCAAATTTCTCCAGCATCCCTAATTCATGGTGCCATTTTGCATATAAGTCTATGGGAACAGTATTGTGATTGCCATTTTTTTTTCAAGGAGGTTGATGGTGCCTGGCTAAGTGTGAGTGGCTTGGCAAGTGGATGTGGGGCTTGAGTGTGGGTCCAGGGATGTGAGAGTGCGGGCAGGGGCTCAGCAGGCACCTGGAGAACTTGGAGGGGGGGCATCCATCCCTACCTCTGAAATTCTCCCTCTGATGAGGTATCCCTCTGCAATTCTTGGGGGTGTACTCTTGATGAGCATAAAAGGCTTTGAAAGATCTTGCCATTCATCCCCCAGCCCCTGGCTTTCCATGTTGGAACTGGTGCACTAGGTATTCCACATTTTCTATAGAGCAGAACACTGTTCATGTCCTTTTCCCAACAGCTTTCAGTTGTTTGGAATTCTGAGAATGTCTAGAAAAACTCTTCTCACTGCCGGTGTATATATTTTCTAGGTGGTTCCCACTCTGTGACTTCCCTCAAAAGCCCCATTCAGGCATTCACCCTCATCTCATGAGGGGTGAGAACGGGGCCACACTGAATGCCCCCCTCTCCCTCTCTCACATTCCTGTTGGCTGTCCCCGCCACTTTTCCTGCATGAAGGGGAGGAGGGTCTGAAGTGGGGATCCTGCCCTGTGCATGGAGTCTCCCTGTGTGATTTAGAACCCTGAGCTTGCAGGATTCTTTGTCATAAGGAAAGCTGGCAAAAATAGAGCAGGCTGTCTTCACTGCATTTTCCTCGCCCCATGTGTGAACAGCAATGGGGTAGGGCAACAGGGATGTGAGAGAAGGTGCAAGGCCAGAAACCATGGTCCTTGTGCTCTCCTGCTTCCTGGGGTTGTAAACACATGAGGGAGGACACTCAAATTAGGGATGGACGAAAGTCACTTACCTGTCCTTGAAGCTTTGTGCGGTGGGGGGGAGGCGCTTCGCTGCTCCCCCCGCAAAGTTCAGGCCGGGGGGGGAGGCTTCCCGCCTCGCCCAGCCGAAATTCAGGCCGGGGGGGAGGCTTCCCGCCTCGCCCGGCCGCGAACTAAAAAGTTAAAAAAAAAACGCCCCCGTGATAGGCTACATGACGATTAACGTAGCCTATCATGGCTAGATCTGCAAAGTCAGCCGTGATAGGCTACATGAATCGTCACGTAGCCTATCATGGGTGACTTAAAAAAAAAAAAAGCACGTACGCAAATGGCGGCCCCCATAGGGAGCCGCCATTCGCGTTCCTTATTTGGTCGCTGTAGTCTACGTAAATCTTTACGTAGACTACGGCGAAAATAAGGGCAACGCAAATAGCGTTGCCCTTATTTTCGCAGTAGTCTACGTAAAGATTTACGTAGACTACAGCGACCAAATAAGGAACGGGAATGGCGGCTCCCTATGGGGGCTGCCATTATCCATACGCACTTTTTTTTTTTTTTAAGTCACCCGTGATAGGCTACGTGACGATTTACGTAGCCTTTCATGGCTTACTTTGCAAATCTAGCCGTGATAGGCTACGTTAATCGTCACGTAGCCTATCATGAGGGCGTTGTTTTTTTTTTCTTTGATTGGAATGGCGGTGGCGGCAGCCGGTCGAAAGACCGGCTGCCGCTCCTGCCCCGGACGAAGACCCGACGAACCGCCGGCCGGACCCACCGCCGGGAGGGACATTCGCCAAAGGTAAGTCCCGTCCCGGGGGGGGGGCGGGGGCATGGGGGGCGGAGAATTTCTCCCCGAACATGCTCGCTCCCCCGAAGTTTTGGGGAGAAATTCAAATAGAGTTACTCAAATAGAGTTACCATTTCCTCTGGTACATCACTTGTACGCCAACAATCCCTCTTCAGACACTGTAACCTTCAAGCAGTACATTCAACAGATCAGTGCACTGAATCATACAAATAATAAAAGTTATTATCCATATGACTCATTTTCTTTCTTAAGTGCCCCAAACCTTTCACACCCATGCTGAGCTCTAGTGAAGCTCAAGGCAAGGCAAGACAAAGCAAGCTCTGGTTTCCCTGCAGCGCTTCCCTGTATCCTGATTCTGGTGGTGGACAGCTCCCTGCAGGTTCAGCACGCTGGAGGCCTTGGTCTCATGTAGGGATGGGGGAGAATTTCTCCCCGAAACTTCGGGGGGCCGAGCGCCAACGCAATCGGTCCTCCAAAGGTTGTTCGGGGAGAAAGTCTCTGCCACCCCCCCGCCCCCCACAAATAGCGTTGCCCTTATTTTTGCCGTAGTCTACGTAAATCTTTACATAGTCTACAGGGACCAAATAAGGAACGTGAATGGCGGCTCCCTATGGGGGCCGCCATTTGCGTACACGCTTTTTTTTTTTTCAAAGTCACCCGTGATAGGCTACGTGACGATTAACGTAGCCTATCATGGCTGACTTTGCAGATCTAGCCGTGATAGGCTACGTTAATTGTTACGTAGCCTATCACAGGGGCGTTTTTTTGTTTTTGTTTTTCTTTTCAAGTTCGCGGCCGGGGAGACGGGGCGTTTCTCCCTGGCCTGAATTTCAGCCGGGCAAGGAGGGAAGCCTCCCCCCCGGCTTGAACTTTGGGGGGAGCAGCGAAGCGCCTCCCCCCCACCGCGAAGCAAGCTGCGAGACCAGGTAAGTGACTTTCGTGCACCCCTAGTCTCATGTCACTTCCTTGCTGTTGCTGCTTTGGACAGCTCCTCTGCTGCCTTTGCATTCTGCATCTCCAGGTTTGCCAGTGCTTGCTTTCTTGGCTCAGGAGAGCCCAGGCTTGCCAAGTTTCATTCCTTGGTGGTGGAACCTTCTCTGTGGCAGGACTAGGGATGGGTGGATTCTCTACCTGCTGGTCTGGGTGGGAATCCACCCTTGCGGGGAGGTAATCTGTCCCTCCCCCGGGAATCTGTCCAGGCCGGGTCCACGGCAATCCTGCCAAGCCAGCCACTGGGTCTGCATCGCAGACGATACAGCCAGCTGCCATTGCTGTGCTGTATCACTGGGCTAACTCCAGATGTAAATGGCGTCCACTACGCCATTTGCGTCCCTGTTTTTTCATGCGATAGGCTAAGCAAATTATATCTACATAGAAATTTGCGTAGCCTATTGTGTGAAAAAACAGGGACGCAAATGGCATAGTGGACGCCATTTGCGGCCATAAAGCTGTTAGATTAACCTAAATGCAGCCATAAATGGCTGCATTTAGCTTAACCTAACAGCTTTACCACCCCAAATGGCATCCACTATGCCATTTGTGTCCAGACTCCGGAGTTAGCCCAGTGATAAGGCATGGCAATGGCGGCCGGCAGTATCGCCAGCGATGCAGACCCTGTGGCTGGCTCTGCCAGGATTGCTGCATAGAGGACCTGGCCTGGACGGATTCCAGAGGGAGGCGAAGGTGAGTTCCCCATTCCACAATGGACTCCGGAGGTGGATTCTTTGGAATCCAGCCTGATTGGGGTCCCTGGCAGAATTCTCCTCCATCCCTAGGCAGGACTGGGACAGTGATGTCATTGTGAGACATCGTAAAAGAGTTCTCTTTTTCCCCCCCAGCCATTGTGGAAACATCAGAAATAACGGATCTGGTTAAAGAGTAAATGTTATATCCCCACCCATATAATAGCATTTTCTGTTGTTTTGTCCCAGCAACTTTTCATAAAACCTGATGTAGTGCTCACATTACTAGATTTGTAGTCGTTTGAGCTAGGGATGCTGTAGAAATTTGAGATGGACTAAACTGAGCTCAGATTTCTAGGACTCCAACCTGTGGAATCCATTGCAGAGTGACCCCCTCAGGCCACGCGGAGTCCATGGATTTTCAGATGATTTTTTTTTTTTTAACTTTCCTGAAATTAATGCATATGTATTTGTAGGAAAATACGTAAGTTTCTGCTGAGGAAATGTTGAATTGAAAGAGACAATATGCTAAATGTTACATCCTGAGGTAAATTATGTAAACACTTATGTAAATACTTATGTAATTATTTGCAGATTTTTCTGCATTACAAAAAAAAATCATCTGTGTCCATCTGTGGGTGGATGATGGAACTAAAGGCACCTGGCAATCTGCAAAACACAGATGGAGCAGATTTTACACAATCCGTACATCCCTAGTTTGGGCACCCGGGGGGGGGGATTGTACAAAGGGGAGGCAGTCCCCTTATGTGTTATGATGGCCCCTTAGCTACTGTTTTCAAAAGCTACTAGGAGTGCCATGATTTCACTCAACTGAGGGAGGAGTCAGAGCATGGAGATTACGGATTTAAGTCCAGATGACCATATCGTTCCCATCACGATTTGAGTCTTGACCTGAACTCCGTCTTGAGTTTAGCAGAGTTGAATCTAATTAAGTGTGCTTAAAATCCCTCCCACATGAACACTTCCATGAACTGCACACTTCGAGACTTCAGCACCATGTCCAGCCTTTTCTCTCCCCCTAAACCTTGTTGTTTTGCTTTCCATCCAGTCTGAATTTGGAGAACTGGAAAGCTTGCCCTCCACCTTCTGTTGATCCCTGTAGCCAAGGCATTGCCCTGCAGTGGATTTTTGATCACGAGTAGGGATGGGGGAGAATTTCTCCCCGAAACTTCAGGGGGCCAAGTGCCAACGTATTCGGCCCCCTGAAGTAGTTTCGGGGAGAAATTCTCTGCACCCCCCCGCCCCCCCGGGATGGGACTTACCTTTCCCGAATGTCCCTCCCGGCGGCAGGTCCCAGCGGCGGTTTGGCAGGTCTTCGACAGGGGCAGAGGTGGCAGCCGGTCTTTCGACCGGCTGCCGCCGCCGCCATTCCAATAAAAGTAAAAAAAAAAAAAAGGCCCCCGTGATAGGCTACGTGACGATTAACGTAGCCTATCATGGCTAGATTTGCAAAGTCAGCCGTGATAGGCTACGTAAATCGTCACGTAGCCTATCACGGGTGACTTAAAAAAAAAAAGCGCGTACGGCTAATGGCGGCCCCCATAGAGAGCCGCCATTCACATTCCTTATTTGGTCGCTGTAGTCTACGTAAAGATTTACGTAGACTACAGCAACCAAATAAGGAACACGAATGGTGGCTCCCTATGGGGGCCGCCATTTGCATACACACTTTTTTTTTTTAAAGTCCCCCGTGATAGGCTACGTGACGATTAACGTAGCCTATCATGGCTGACTTTGCAGATCTAGCCGTGATAGGCTACATTAATCGTCACGTAGCCTATCACGGGGGCGTGGGTTTTTTTTAAACTTTTTATTTTGCGGCCGGGCAAGGTGAGGCACCCCCTCCCCGGCCTGAATTTCGGCCGGGCGAGGCAGGAAGCCTCCCCCCCGGCCTGAATTTCGGCCGGGCGAGGAGGGAAGCCTCCCCCCCCGGCCTGAACTTCGGGGGGAGCAGCGAAGCGCCTCCCCCCCACCGCGAAGCAAGCTGCGAGACCAGGTAAGTGGCTTTCGTGCACCCCTAATCACTAGAATTAAGTTAGGGGTACACTGTAATTCACCCTGAGAACTCAAGACAGGACTGGAGATAAAGAAGGTGACCATAATGTTGATAAATTCAATGAACCTTATATCCTTGCTGAAATGTGTGTGTGTGTGTGTGTGTGTGTAGTAAATCACATAGTAGTGATTAAAATATGTTTAAAAAAAAAACTACTGTTGGATGTTAAGCAGGCTATGAATTTCTCTCTTCTGAGTGTATTTCATTTGTTATATTTATAGTAAGAATGCCCCAGCTGGATTTAGGGATGGGTGAGAATTTCATTTCCGTTGGGGGCTAATAAGAATTGACCAAAATGCATAAAGTTCCCCAAATTCAGGAGAGAGGAGGAGGAGGAGGAGGAGAAGAGGAAGAGGAAGAGGAAGAGGAAGAGGAGGAGGAGGAGAAGAGGAAGAGGAAGAGGAAGAGGAAGAGGAAGAGGAAGAAGAAGAAGAAGAAGGAGGAGGAGGAGAAGCAGCAGCAGCAGCAGCAGCCTTGAGATTTAAAATTCCAAATATGGGAGGAACCAAAACTGACAGATTCATCCAAGCTCGGGACTTGGACTGCTTAGATTAAATAATAATAATAAATAGATAAAGTGGGCGTGAATCCCTGCTTTATTCAGCCATGTTAGTGATTAAGTGGGGTTGCCACTTCTTTTTTTCTGACAGGCCCCTTCTCTTTAACACAACATGGCAAGTGGGTACAACTAGGGATGTATGGACAGTGTAAAATCCACTCCATCTGTGTTTTGTGGACCGTAAGGTGACTTTTATTCCGTTATCCGCTCACAGTTGGATGTAAATTCTTTTTCTTGTCATGAGGAGAAATATGCAGATAATTACCTAAGAGGTTTTGTAACAATTTACATAATTTACCTTAGTACCTAACATTTAGTGTATTGTCCCCCATTCCATTCAGCTTTTCCTCAGCAGAAACTTGCATATTTTCCTATGAATAAATATGTGCAAATTTCAGGAAAGTTTTTTTTTTAAAAAATCCGAAAGACGCAACGTAGCCTGAGGGGGCTGGTCTGGATTAGATACTGCAGATCAGATTCTTAGAAATCCGAGATCATTTTAGTCCATCTCACATTTATCCAGTGCCCCTAGGCACAACGTAGTCCTTTCCCTGCTGGAATTAGCTGTACCTATTGAATTTGGCTGGTGCAGGTAGGTGAGAATTTTGCTTCAGGTCATTTTTTATGAGAATTTACCTAAATTTACAATGTTCAATTCAGGAAAGAAATGACTTGAGATGACTATGTTATAAATATTTTTAAATAAATAATTCCTAGACATATTATCTACATAGAAGAAAGTCCTGTTGATGTCAATCCCAGGTGTGCATAGGATTGCAGCCTGGATCCTTTTTTCCCCTTTCTGTTTTTGATACCACCAGGAGGTAATAAAGCCAATAAAAGACAGAGCCCTGACTGCTACTCTTTGTGAAACACATGTGGCATCAAGGCAGTGAATTATTCTAGATCAGAGCTTCGAGATGGCCTTGAGTACACATGCTGGGCCTGCCTGATGTCCTATCCAAGATGCTCTTTTTCTTCTTCCCCATTTTGCAGGTGGATTGATTTTAGCAGCACCACACAATGCAAGATCCTCTGACATGGTCTGCAGGACAAACCTGAGGGACCACACCGAGCAAGAATCCAGTGCCAGGAGCCCCTGGAGTTCCCCTTCCACATCACCTTCACCATTGCAACCTGTTGTTCTCCTGCCTTTGCTATAGCCCAGACAGCAGTAGTGGTGAGAAAGAGGAGCAGTAGATGCCACTGCCTACTTGCTTACTGAGTCTCTGCTGGTCAAGCAAGCAGGTAGTAGCAGTGATGAGAATGAGGAAGAGGAACAATGAGCTAGTGACAATGGTGATGAGAAGGTAGACTCACTGAGGGAGGGGCCCATTGAGGGTGTCTTGACCAAGGCCTCTCAAAACCTTGGAGAAGGCACTGATTGCTTATATACCTGTGAATAAGGAACATACCTATGAGAAAGGAACTGTGACAAAATCTTAGGGCTCTGCTAAATCATGCATCCCCACTTACACAAGATTCTGTTCCACTGGTGCCTCAGCAACCACATCACCAAGTTTTTGGTGGAGGAACATCTTCTCCTGAGGAGATGGGAGATGGGAGAAGAAGGAGAAGGAATCTGGTGAGCTGTCCCCATCTAGCTCCCAGAAGGGCTTCTGAGGAACATCTAGGCCTGAGGCAATAGGAGAAGAAGCAGACTAGGCTTGAACTCAGAAGAAGAGAAACGGCAGAAGAGAAGAAAGAAAAGAGGAACAGGCCAGTAAGGAAGAGGCCACCACAGAAGGACAATACATGCAGTGCCAACCTAAGTTCAATGGATATATTCCCATCCAGATGGGATACTGAATCAAGCATCACCATCATGCTCCCCATTCCTCCCTCTCAGTCTCCTGAGACTGAAAGGCTGAGGGCAGGGACTGTCTGAATGTTGATTCTTATAAGCTGCTCTGGGAGTCTTTTGACTGAAGAGGGGGATAAAAATGTTTTGAATAAATAATACAAAGAACATGTTTGTGTGCAACAGACATTGTGTGTGATGCCCCCAGGGCTGACACTTATGAACAAGGAACTGGGGCTTTGCACATTGAAAAAGACTATGGCTAAATACCCATGGAGGACTGGATCGAGTTGCTGTTAAAAGCACAGGTTCGGGGACCAGTAAAAACACTGGCAACTCCTAGGAATAATTCCCATGCACACACACCCTACACACACTTTTGGGGACAACATAGAAGTTACCCTAATGCTTTTTTGACAACAGGTGTGCGTGTGTGTACATGTGCAAGCATGCACATACGTTGGGTATTATTTATTTTTGTGATTTTTGTTTTGGTTCATTTGTTTTTAAATGGCTGATGTGAATCAATATTGGTTTACTTCTGTTGAGGCTAAAATGAAAGATCTTGCATTTATTTGATGGATCTCCTGCCAATGCTATTCACCAAAACAATCTTGAAAAGCACACAGAGAAGGCAGGACAAGTATTCAAGGTCAACCAACAAAGCTTTATTTGCTCAGAGAAGAGCTGGAGAAAAGACCAGGGTAGGGAGCAGAGCGCACATCCTGCCCGCTGAATATAACTGAGGTACAACTCAGATTGCCATGGATAGAATCCACTGTGTGTTTGGTGTTCCCCCAAGAGAAGCTTGATCTGTAGACCCTAGAAAGTGGCCATATAGATATAGAACCCCTCCATGCTATATAAGTGTTGCAAATTATTTTGGACAATATCTTCCCGAAATGAATGCTTGTTAGACAAATCCATTTCAGGTTGGGCCAGATCATGGAAGGTCTGGGGTTCAATCCAAAGTAGATCTGGAAGGGGAACATTTACCTAGATTTTGTACAGCACTACCACCCTGTCACACTTCAGTTTGGACTTGGCTCCAACTGTAGTTCAGGGGTAGGCAACCTAGTGCCTTCCAGATGGTTTGGACTATAATTCCCACAGTCCCTGGCCATTGGCCATGCTGGATGGGTCCTATGGGGGTTGGAGTCCAAAATTCCTGGAGGGCTCCAGGTTGCCTACCACTAGGGATGGATGGACTCACCTCCATCCAGTTCCCTTGGGTGATCATTGAGCCACTGTTGCTGCCCATCCACATGAGCCACAGTGAACTGCAGGAGCTAAAGAACCACTCAGCGAGTGCCTGAGAAGCACTGCAAGGCCATCTGTCCCCTCACTGAGCTGCAATTGTGTGCAAAATTGTAGCTCTCAGTTACTTCCACAGATATAAAGTTGTGTGTATGACTGCTTTAAAGGGCAATGACTCAAGATTACTGTCAGGATTGATTCTGAGCACAGGGAGATAGTTAGCAGCTCAGATTCAGAAGAGGAGCAGCCAGTAGTGGGGGAGGCATTCATTTTCACAAGCCAGTTCAGATTAGGGATGGCGGAGAATTCTGCCACAGATCTCGGTGAGGCCGAATGCCAGCACATTCAGCCCCCTGAAACCTGTGGTGGAACGAAGCCCCTCGCCCCTCCGCCCCGCGAAAGGCACGCAAAGCAGAGCATTCACCTGCTGCCGTTCGCGCTGCTCTGCAAATGGCGGCCGCGGCTGCAGCTGCCATTCGCTTCACCATTTTAGCCGTGTGTCACGGTGGAAACTGAGCCCATAGAGCCCCAGAGCAGTTCTGATTCTGAGGGGGGACATCAATCCATGGGAGAGGAGTTCACTCATCTCTCACAAGCACAGCAGCTGGCAGAGATTCCTTCTGCCAGCATTTCTGGGATAGATAGTGACCCTGGCAGTGAAAGAGGGGGTCTTGCTGGACACTTGGCGCAGACGCAGGGAGTGGCGCCAGATGGAGAGAGCCGAAAGGAGGTGTACCGCTCATTTGGCGCTCAAACAACAGCCGCATCCCAAGGACCCAAGGGAAAGAGGGAGGATCTCTCCATAGCCCATAAGTTCAGAGTCTATGGTTCCCCTTCCAATGGGGACCAACTGCCTTACCTGCAGCTCTGCAGAGTCACCGTGGAGTGGAGCCAGCTGGCGAGGATTTTGGGGGGAGGGACAGAGCGCTTCCCCCCCCCACTGCGGATGTAAGAAAGGAAACAGGTAAGTCGTTTGTACATCCCTAGTTCAGATATGGGTAGGCACACTTCTCAGGTTATCAACTCCCAGATGGCTGGGCATGAAGCTTCCTCCTTACCCCCCTCTGCGAGAAGCAGCAAGCAGGAGGAGGAGGGGCTTGAGGACTGTGAGCTAAGAGACACGATGCAGAGATGCAGAGCTAAGAGGGGAACTTCAGAGGCAGAGCTCAGTTGGTCGACCCGGTTAGTGATGCATGAGAGGCTATGCAGGGAAGCATCGTGCGAGGGGCAGGACCTCCCTCCTTAAGTTAGCCTAGCCAGATACCCTCCCTTTCAAACTGCGGGCAACTTCCGATGATCCCAGCTGAATCCGCTGGAGTAGGGATGGCGGAGAATTTCTCCCCGAATCATCGGGGGGCCGAGCGCCAACGCATTCGGCCCCCCAAAATCGGCGGTGAAATTCTCCGCCACCCCCCCCGCCACCCCCCGGGGACGGGACTTACCTTTGGCGAATGTCCCTCCTGGCGGCAGGTCCTGGCAGCGTTTTGGCGGCGTTTCGTCGCGGGCGGGGGCAGAGGCCGGTCTCCTGACCGGCTGCCACTGCCGCCATTGCAAAAAAAAAAAACTAAAGTAAAAAAAACAACAAACACCCGTGCATAGGCTACATAACGATTTACGTAGCCTATCACGGCTAGATTTCCAAAGTCAGCCGTGATAGGCTATGTAAATCGTCACGTAGCCTATCATGGGTGACTTTGGAAAAAAAAACAAGCTTACGCAAATGGCGGCGGCCCATGGGCACTGCCATTTGCGTTCCTTATTTTGGCACGTCTAGTCTACGTAAAGATTTACGTAGACTACGGCGAAAATAAGGCCACGCTATTTGCGTTGCCCTTATTTTCGCCGTACTCTACGTAAATCTTTACGTAGACTAGATGTGCCAAAATAAGGAACGCAAATGGCGGTGCCCATGGGCCGCCGCCATTTGCGTATGGGCTTTTTTTTTTCAAAGTCACCCGTGATAGGCTACATGACGATTTACGTAGCCTATCACGGCTGACTTTGGAAATCTAGCCGTGATAGGCTACGTAAATCGTCACGTAGCCTATCACGGGGTCTTTTTGTTTTTTTTGCTTTTTGTTTCACAGCCAGGGAGATGGGGCGCTTCTCCCCGGCCTGAATTTCGGCCGGGTGAGGCGGGAAGCCTCCCCCCCGGCCTGAATTTCAGCCGGGCGAGGCAGGAAGCCTCCCCCCCTTCGCCTGAACTTTGGGGGGAAAAGCAAAGCGCTTCCCCACCACCACGAAGGCAAGCTGCGAAAAGGTAAGTGACTTTCGTACATCCCTACCCTGGAGGCACTCCTTTGCAGCCAGAGAGTCTTCGAGGATTTCCATCTGACTGTAATGAACCTGAGAACAATGAATTAAAGACATGAGACTGAAGCCTCTCATTGTGTGTGTGAGTGCTTAAGAAAAGAGGGGCCCAAGGGGTTTTGTGACAATTACAGATGTAAAGGGCAGCCATAGACACCACTTTACATATGCGGAAGTAACCGAGCTGTGATCATACACATCATTGCAGACGGTAAGGGGGTGGATGGCCTTGCAGCATTTGCCAGTGGTTGTCGAGCAGGTAAGCAAGGCCCCTGCTTCTTGGCAAATGGGGTCTGGATGGGTGGGCAGGAGTCTGTTGGACTCCACCCCCCTGCTCAGACTCGTGAACCACTCCTACCTACCACTGCTCTAGTTACAAGCAGTCCAGCAGGAGGAAGTCATAGCATGCTATAGGAAGAAGAGTCAGAAGGATCTCTTAGCCTCATTAGGGATGTTGTGAGTGTCCAGTTTGGAGCTTGAGCGCAGTGGGTTGCCACCAGCTCCACCCCCTGGACACCAGTCTGCAGACCCCCATGCTTCCCCTACTCCAGCAAGTGGGAAGTGGTGTGTAGCGTGGGATGGGGTGAGTTCACCCATCCCTAAGCCTCATGTCTAGGGATGTACAGATCGTGTAAAATCTGTTCTGTCTGTGTTTCGTGGGTTCTCAGGCACTTTTCATTCTGTTGTCCACCCATCGGCGGAATTGGATTTTTGTTTGGTTTCTGAATCTGTGCAAATTCACACATGCAAAACTTTGCAAAGCCCCACAAACAACGCTTACTTTCATACTTTTGCCTATGGGGGAAATGTTGGCCAGGTTTTGGCCAGGTGTTGTTTTTTTGTTAATTGTGTGTATTTTTCTACCATAAAATTTGCACAACATTTGGGAAAGTTAGAAAAATGGTCTGCAAGTCTGCAGAATCCATCCAACAGGGGAAAAGCCAGTCCACTGCGGAATCCAATTGTCAGATTCATGAAAATCCAAACTCCTTTAGCTCCACTGCACATTTCTCTGACATCTTTACTCATGTCTAGGTTCACAAGATAAGGCTAAGGCTTGAATCCGATCAGATGTTCCCTCCATATGTCCAACCCAATAGGGCTATACAGGTTGCCATTTCCAATGGAGGGTTTGGAAGGGGAACCTTAATCTTATCTTTTAGTGAAGGAGCCATGTGCCTAGAGGGGTCCTTCACTACCCACTGCACTCAAGCTCCAAACTAGACCCTCACAACATCCTTAATGAGGCTAAGAGATCCTTCTGACTCTTCTTCCTATAGCGTGCTATGACTTCCTCCTGCTGGACTGCTTGTAACTAGAGCAGTGGTAGGTAGGGATGGTACAGGAGGCTGAGCAGGGGGTTCCTTTGAGGGTAGGGATGTTGGAGAATTCCTCCACGGACTCCAGTGAGGCCGGATTCTTTAGAATCTGCCCCCCTGGAGTCCATGGCAGAACAGACTACCCCCCCGCCACCCCCCAAATCCCCCCCGGAATGGACCTACCAGGCAGAGGATGCAGCGGATGCAGCGGCAGATGCTTACATAGCCTATCATGGCCTAATGCAAGGACGTAAATGGCAGCTGCTACAATGGCCGCCATTTGCAGCCGCAGCAGCCCGGCAGTGGCCAGAAGTCTGGCTGCAGCCGGCCCCAGCCAGGGGCTCCGCAGCCTTGCTGTGGAGTGGAGCCGGCTGGGGAGGATTCAGGGGGGAGGGAGGGATCACCTCCCCCACCCAGCGGACCCATGTGGTGGACTGGTAAGTGGGATTCGTACGTCCCTATGTTAGGGTGGTCTTGCTTTCCAGCCTCTTAGTGCTATTCCAGGTGCTCTTCCTCAACACATTCAGCTGAAGCATGGTAAAAGTGGCTGTGGCTATTCCTGTACCTGCCTTCTCCCTTCATTCATTGAGAAGCATCCAGCTTGTACTCCTTATGAACTTGTGGGAAGTTCCTCTATTGCATTAGGGACAGGCAAATCATTATATTTCTGTTGTGCCTCAACTTTGCATGTGTTAATCCACATGTCACTATTGTTCCATTTTTGCATGCACATTTATTTACTTTGTTTTTCCCTCTATATTCCTGTAGTAGTGGCACAACCCTGTCTCACATGCACTATTCTTCTTTCTTCTGTGCTCAGCCAAGTCAGGGAGATGCCATAGCTCAGTGTGACAGAGCCCATGCTTTGCATGCAGAGGTTCCCAGGTTCGATCCCTGCCTTCTCCAGGGAGGGCAAGGAAAGAATCCTGCCTGAAACCCTTGAGAACCACTGCCAGTCAGTGTTGACACCACTGTGCCAGATGGACCAACGGTCTGAGTCAGTATAAGGTAGGGATGTACGAAAGTCACTTACCTTTTCGCGGAATTGATTCGCGGGGGGGGGAGGCACTCCGTCCCTCCCCCTGGAATCCTTGATGGGGGGGAGGTGATGCAGTCCTCCCCCCTGGAATCCTACCCGGCCGGCTCCGCATGGCAGCACCTCTGCGGAGCAGCCAGCCAGGGCCGTCTGCAGCCGGAGTTCCGGCTATGGACGGGCTGCTGCGGACGTAAATGGCGGCTGCCATAGCGGCTGCCATTTGCATCCAGCCAGGCTGCCATGATAGGCTACGTAAGTATTTATGTAGCCTATCACAGCTGGGGGGAAAAAAGTAGAGTACACAAATGGCGGCGGCTACAATGGCCGCCATTTGCGTTCCCTATTTTTCGCTGTTTTTATCTTACGTAAATATTTATGTAGGCTATTATGGCGAAAAAAAGGGGAACGCAAATAGCGTAGTGGGTGCTATTTGTGTTCCTTTTTTTTCCCGCCGTAATAGCTTACGTAAATATTTACATAGACTAAAATGGCGAAAAATAGGGAACGCAAATGGCGGCTGCCGTAGCTGCTGCCATTTGTGTATGCCGTTTTTTGTGGGTTTTTTGCTTGGCTTGCCGTGATAGGCTACATAAATACTTACATAGCCTATCACGGCAAAGACCAGGATGAAATGGCGGCCACAGCAGCTGGTCGAAAAACCAGCTGCCACCGCCACCGAAGCTGCTGCCATCCGGAACATCCGCCCCAGGTAAGCCTCGTCCAGGGGGGAATCCGCGGGGGGGAGGGGGTGGCAGACCGTTCCGCCATGGATTTCAGGGGGCCGAATGCCAGTGCATTCGGCCTCACTGAAATCCGTGGTGGAATTCTCCACCATCCCTAGTATAAGGCAGCTTCCTGTGTTCCTAAGATATTGTCTCCCAGCCTCCATTGCCTTATACCTGTTCAGTTCTGTTGAGAGTGCAAGTAGCATAAAAGCTTTGTCAATCACAGAATGATATGAGTTTGTATAATGACGGAAGCGGCATAGGGGAGAATTAGAAACCTAAAGATAAACAACTGCTTGAAAAAAAGTCTCTGATACAGGGCCTTTCCGTTCTGTATAGGGATTGGTTTCGAAGAGTACATAAACCACACCTGATGAGCTTCAGTTAGGGAAAGATGCCCCATCTTCCAGGCACTGAGAAGCACCCTACTTGGTAAGTCTACCATTCCATTAGCCATGAGTGAAGTAATCGCTTTTCAGTCTATCACTTTTGCACATGTTCACTCATATGTATGTATCATCCTGTTTCCACATCGAACTGCATTTTTAAATAATATTTAAATACGTGTTTTCTCTCAAAATATGGATTTTAAAACCTATTGTGATGCAGTTTTTTTAACCAAAAACTGCATTGGAACATCTGAATGGCATGAACGCTGGTGGATAACTCTCGGTGTAATGTCAGCTCAGAAATACATTCCATTATTTTCAGTGGGATTTACTCCCAAGAAAGTGTGGTCAGGATTTTAGTCTAAGGTCCAGTCTACACATTAGCCCGGGGGTGCAGGTGAGGACAGTTCATACTGGAAATAGTGTAGATCTGACTCCTCACACATCTCTCTACACCATATCATCTTTGTCATTTCTAGATGCCAAGTCTCTTTGGCTGCAATTCTACAGATATTTAGGCTTGATATGGAGAATGGTTCTTTCAGAGAGTTGCAGGTGGTTCTTAGAGGGATTGTTGCTTCCATTAAAATCCCCCTCCCCTTTTAAATCTTCTCTTCTGTCCTGTACTTTTAAACAGCAATTTGATCTGTAGATACTGATTTTTATAGAAGTTTTTTTAACAAAGGCCACACCGGGAGAGTTTGTACATCATGTTAAGCCACACTGAGAGTAAGGCACAGTGTGTGGGTGGCATATTCCTTTCTCCAGACAGATGATCACTTGCTCTCAGTGGCTTGCTGTGGCTTGTTTCTCACTTAGTCCCTCTAAGTCCTCCTGGCTGCTGCCAGCATATATCCCAAGTAGGGATGTCAGATAAATCTGCAATGGAACCAAATGACTTCAGAATTTCATGAATCTGACCCATGAATGCAGCAGTGGAGTGGCTTTTCCCCTGTAGGACAGATTCCATGGACTTGCAGACTGGTTTTCTAACTGTCCTGAATTTTGCACAAATTCTGTTGTAGAAAAATATGCATTTTTTAAATGGCCAAAAATGTGCATTTCCCCCATAGGATAAAGCATGAAAATCAGCATTCATACATTTTTGCATGTGTCAATATGTGTACATGTGCATTTGCACAAATTTGGAATGTAAAAAAAAGAAAAAAATTCCATTGATGGGCAGATGACGGAATGAAAGGTACCTGACGATCCACAAAACACAGAGTGGATTTTATGCCAACTGTACTTCCCTAATCCCAGGGGCCTTTGTGGCAGAAATCCTCATTTCCCCATTCCATATATCAGCACCTTTTTGCAGTTGGTCCCTTGGGATTGCTGGCTACCGAGAGATCCCTCTCCCCCTGCATCAGATCGCCAACAGGATTGCAGTTTCTGAGCCCTCGTGAACGTGGGAATTGAACAGCATTTGTTTAAAATTATTTATTTATTACATTTCTTTACTTCCCAATAGTTGAAATTCTCTTTTTCAGGGTCTTGCACAAGTGTGCAAGTCTATCTATCCGCTATTGAGCCTAACATAGCCATTTCCCCTTCTTGTCAATGCCCTTGTCAGTTTCTTCCTTCACTTTGGTGTTTCTGGATTGAAACTCGCCCCATCTCCTGCATCAGATCGCAAAAAGGAAATGATTTTCTGAGCCTTTATGAACATGCGAACACGTTCACAATTTTTCAGCTAATATTCTTTATCAAATGAGCAAGACCGCAAGACAGGGTGTTCTCTATTGAGCCAAGAATACTGATATCCTCCTCTTGTTGATGTCCTAGTCAATTTCATCCTCCAGTTCAGTGCTTCCCTTGCTAGTGAATACTGTTTTTCTTAGGGATGTCAGAGAATTTCTCCACGAATCTCGGGTGCCAGCGCATTCGGCCCCCCGAAATTGGTGGAGAAATTCTCTGACATCCCCCCCCCGGGACAGGACTTACCTTGTTCGAATGTCCCGGGCGGCGCTATTTGCATCCCTGCTAGCCACCAGCCGGATGTCCGGCTGCTGGCGGAGCCAGCCTGCGGCTTCGCAGAATCCCTGCGGAGCACAGCCAGCTGGCCAGGATTCTGCGGGGGGAGGAACGGAGTGCCTCCACCCCCGGTGAAGATTCCGGGGGGAGGGACGGAACGCCTCCCCCCCAACCATAAACATAATCCGCGAAAGGTAAGTGCCTTTCGTACATCCCTAAAAAAATCTCACAGATCATGTAGTTCTTTATAAGTCAAAACTGGCATATCTCAGAAAGAAGCCAGCAAAGGGATTCCTCCTCCTTCTCCCCCTTGCATGTCCAAGCATGCTTATTCTTTGAATGTTTTTGCAGGTATTTCCAACCTGAAAATTGAAATGATCCGCAAGAGGCTTTTCACGCTGCCTCCCATATTGTGCACTTCTTTCACTATGCAGGCTCTCCTGGACCTTTTCTTCTTCTCCATGCTTCTTACTCCAGGTGAGGGCTTCATAATAAACATCCCCCCTACACAAGCATATAAACATGTTGGTGGGGTTGGCAGGGGGTGGGGGGAGGAAGAAGAGAAATTGGACATGATGGTCAAAAGGATTAAATGAGATTGAAGTGGGAATCCCTTGGTCTCCCTGGTGCGGGGCGAGGGGGGGGAGTGCAACTGCTTCAGGCTGGAGGAGGTTGGTTTGCCTATGGCAGGTATACAACTGGAAGGAGTCAAATATAATCTTGTCAATGTCCAGCCAAGGCAAGGTACACCTTCCTGTACTCCTGATTTTAGGAGGGGTAGGGCTGTGCGAACTCACCCCCATCCAGGTTCTCTGGACTCCTTCCTAGCCCCTGCCCCCACTTGCCGCTCCTTGGACTGCAATCGAGCCCCTCCCACTCTAGGTGAGTAGCCTGCACTCACCCCAGGAGCCTCATTGAGCTCTGTGGTCACCATTTCTAAAAAAAATAAAATGGTGATTGTAAAAATGTGCATGTCTTTATGTGCATGAAATGTGCATTTTTGCAATTGCTCATATTCTCATGTGTTAAATGTCCATTTTTGCGAAGGCACAGTGTGTGCACGAAAATTTGCATTTTTCCTAAAATACGCATTTTTGCACAAACACAAATATGTGCATTTGCAAAATGCACATTTCCACATATGCGAATATGTGCATTCACAAAATGCACATTTCCGCATGTGCGCAAAATTTGCACATTTTTGCGATCGCCGTTTTATTTCTCAGAAAATGGCGACTGCGAAGCTTGATGAGACTGCTCAGGTGAGTGCAAACCATTCGCTAAGTGAGGGCAGGGGGTGAATAAGGGCAGGGGCTTGGCGAGTGGGGCTTGGGTGTGTGGGCAGGAGCAGATCCGCCGGATTCCCAGACTGAATCGGACACCCATGCCATCCCTAAGGAGGAAGGGTCATGGAATGCAAGTTCTAGGGCTAGGCCAAACTGAGCTCCAACTCAAATTAAGCTCAGAGGTGCATCATACTACCCATCTGGGAGGAAATTACCCCTTTGAACAAATTAGAAATTCTCTGTATACTTTACAAACTCTTTTCTCATTTAACCTCTAGGTGCCCCTTTGGAGTGTGAAACATGCTCTGCTCCCAGCAAGACCTGTACTGGTGATAAAGTGGCTTGTGAATCTGGCCAAGAGGCCTGTGCCATTATCTCATTTGAAATCATAGGAGGTGAGTGAGAGGAATCCTAATCCCTGCCAGGGCAATTTATAGTCCCCATATTTGCCCAACACATGAAGGTCCCCTTCTTTCTATTGAATAGACCAGGACTGTTTTTCTGACAGGCAGAAGCTGCCCAAGGTCTCTGACAGCTATCCATCCAGGCTCTGAGACTGAGACTAATCAAGATTTCAGGTATTGGACTTAGAAATTTCAACAAAAGATGTGTTCCAGTTTGTGAGCTATGACTCCTCCTTGTGAAGGAGGAGGTGGCATGGAGGAAGATATGGGGCTCCTGCATTAACCCATGTGCTGTTCTATATGATTTGTATTATATCATCATTTAGAATTTTTTTTAATTAATTTAAAACAAGTTGGTTACTCGCCAACACAGTTCATGGAGAAAAATCAAATCCAATGAGAGGTTTAACTTAACTGTGTTTATTGAAATGTTCAAAGTGTTACATCTGTTATCTTTACAAACCTTCCTTAAATACAATGTTCTTGGTGCAACTTCCAGGGTGGCCACTGTAACATCCTTGTTCTGGTCCATCCATGACTTGAATCATGAGTTGTGTGCCATGAGCACAGATGACTCATGGCAATGTACAGTTCTTCATGGCAGAAGACAGGTGTAGGCAGATAGATGCCATCTTGGTTTGCTTGGCTGCAACATGTGCAATGCCAGCACCCCATCCAGCCTCACCATGAATGTGCAGCAAAGGGTAAACCAAAGGGTCACCAGGGCTCTCCATGTAGGAGACCTTGTGGCACTGTCCACCTTTAGGGTATGCTATCAGACAATTATCAGCCAGAGGAAAGCCATCTGAGGAAACCAACACAGCAGCAATTTGAGACACACCAGGAATGTTATAGCATCCAGAGTGAGCCATAGTGGTCATCATTCAGCAGGCATGATGGAAGCACAGTGATACGTCTATTGGTGCGCAAGGATTTCACTGATGTGCCAGTGCTCATTAGCGTGTGGGTTAACATTAAGTGGCAGGTTCGTGAGTGATTCCAGCAAGGTACGGTCCAGTGTGCTGTTCGCTGCTCACTCAAATCAAGCCATAGTGGCCTCATCGGTATCAAGACTGTACGGCTGGCCATAGCTTGAAGTCTCATCTTACTGCAAAGTGCCCATCAGAGGGTAAACTGAGCCTTGCACCTTGAACATGAACAGACCAGCACCTTGCAGGTGTACCATCTTGAGTGGTGGTGCGTAGAAGGAAGCAAAGCCCAGGGCACTGTTGGGCTTGTGAATGTCCTTCAGGAATTGCTGGCCAAGAGCAGAGCCATCGGTGACATCGTTGCAGATGAATTCTGGAACCATGAGCAGTGGTAGTGAAACCTTTCCACCATGGTAGCGAAGAACTGGCAATTCACCATTGGAAAGCGATGTGTCACAGTGTTTGCAGACTTTGACACAGTTGCCAATATCAAACCTGTCAATATTGGTTGCAGAACGCATGCCAACAGGCACAGTCTGCCTTCTATGCCTGGGCTGGTTTGAGATACTGGGCTTCTCCACATGGGGCTTTTATCCTGATATGGAAATTGGTTACTCACAGAAATTTGTGGCTCCTTTACATGAGCCTCTCCCACGTCTTAAGACCTTTATCCCATGTTGTTGTTTTTTAGATCAGAGATAATGAGCCATTACAATACAGTGTGTTGAATTTCTCTGTGAAAAGAAGTTGTGCAGTAACAGGAGCTACACCACAGTGCCATCTAGTGGCTTTATAATGAAACATATAGAACTTGCAGATAAAGGGCAAAGGTGGGGTGGGGAGTGAAGCACATGAAAAGGGACTATCTTAATCCTGCAAAGAATCCAGAGGCATAAGCACCAGTAAAACTGCAGAATAAAAAGCCTCTGTGTGGAGAAGGCCACCGACTGATGCAGGGCTGGCCAGAGTTTCACTGTCATCACAAGGCTGACAGGTCACCTGCATATGCAGGCTTGCTGAGGCAGGCACAGCGGCACCCAGGCAGGGCACAAAGCTTCTTCTCTATTAGCATGGCAGCATGAGGCACGCTTAGACTCATGGTTCACCTGCCAGTTGCTGTTGCCCATAAGCATTTGCCATCTAGGCATGTTAGTAATGTGTGGAATATATGAAAGTTATTCTGTTAAATTTAACAGCTAGAGACCTCCTTTCTGAGCAAGAACTAAACTTTGACTGCATTGCTTTTAACTGTAGGTGTCTCTTAATCCCTTCATGATTTGTTTATAGGCTGTATGTTATTGGCATATCATTGTACTTTGGCCTGCAACTGTGTTTATGAAGGTGTACAGATATTTTGTGGGCATTCATATATCATTTTGCTCCAATTTGCAGTTATATGTTTGATAATACTTGACTTTTTTATATTAAAAATAAAACTTTATAGTACATTGTTGTAGAAGATATCCTCATTCTTTAAAAAAAGGAGCTTTATGGACATAAATATACTCCCAAATTTTAATTATAGTGAAAACTACTGTTATTCATGGAATCTGTGTGTCAAGAGCTTTCCAATGAAGTGTGTTTCATGAGAATTGGTTAGTGGGAAGGCAGTCAAAAAGGGATGACCAACTAACTCCCAACTTTTATTTATTTATATTTGTGTGTGTGTGTGTATATATATATATATATATATATATATATATACACACATACATACATACACACACACACACACACACTGTGTGTGTGTGTGTAAATATATATATATATACATATATATACACACACACACACATACACAATGGGAGAGAATTCCACCAAGGACTCCAATGAGGCCAGATTCTTTAGAATCCAGCCCCCCCAGAGTCCATGGTAGAATGGAAGACTTACCCTGCCTCCACCCGGAATCCTCTTCAGCCGGAACCTCCGGCTCCAGATTGCCAGCGATATGGCCACCATGCCATATCGCTGGTTGAAGGGAAGTGACTGTGGATGCAAATGGCATCCAGGACGCCACTTGCGGCTGTAAAGGCCTTAGTTTAAGGTAAATGCAGCCATTTACGGCTGCATTTACCTTAAACTAAGGCCTTTACTGTGGCAAATGGTGTCCTGGATGCCATTTGCATCCACAGTCACTTCCCTCCCTTCTACCAGCAATACAGCATGGTGGCCGTATCGCTGGCACTTCGGAGCTGGCCAACAGCTCCATGGAATCACCACAGAGCGGATCCAGCCAAAGAGGATTCCGGGGGGAGGAACGGATCGCTTCCCCCCACTGTGGACTGCCCCCCCCTGCAGAACAGCAGGTAAGCGTTCCACCTATCCCTAATATATATATATATATATATATATATATATATATATATATATATGATATTCCTTGGCAGCCTTTTGGGGCAGAAGCCCTCTCAAGGCAGCATACAACAGTAGAATTCACATAATAAAAAACAGCTAAGCAGAAAAATCATCAAACTTTATAAAACAACAACAGCAGCAGCAAACACCAGCAGAAAAACAAAACCTGCCACATAACAACTGCAGCCCAAACCCAGTCTGATAAACATTATCAGGGAAAGACCAGAGTACAGTAGAAAGTTTTCAGATTCTTTCTAAAGGGCTGCAATGATGGGGCTTGGTGGAACCCGATGGCAACTTATTCCAGAGGTGTGGGGCCACTGCAGAAAAGTCACTCTCTCATGTAGTTGTCCACCCTACTGCCCTCATGCATGGGCAAATAAGAAGGGCCTCTCTTACGGAATGTGTGGCTATGCCTGAAGGCAAAATTACTTGAAGCACCACCATCACCCAGACCTTCAAGTAATTTAGTCCCAACCATTTATGGCTTTAAAGGTCAAAACCACCATTTTAATTGGGATCAGAAACAGACCGGTAACCAGTGTAGCTGGTGCAGTATAAGCATTATATGATCAAATCACCATAGCCCCATCAAGACTCAAGTGGCTACATTCTGCACCAGCTGAAGTTTCTGGACTGTATTCAAAGGTCACTCCACATACAGCACATTACACAAGTCCAGCATGGACATCACTGGTGCATAGATAACTGAGGCAAGGGCCATCCCCTCCAGATAGGTCATGCCAGCCTCTTCTGGTTAAACACACTCCTGGACATTGCTGCCACCCAGGCTTTCCCACTTAGCACAGCATCCAAGACAACTCCTAGACTATTCACTTAGTCTTTTAGGGGGAGTGCAACTCCATCTATGACCAGTTGTAAACCTCCATCCAGAGTAGTTGGTTTTCCAAACTGCAGAACCTCCATCTTCTCTGGATTAAGTTTCAGCTCATTTACCCTCATCCACCCCAAATCAGGCTCCAAACAATGTTTCACATGTCCAACAGCCTTCCTGAGATGGTGTAGATAAAAAGAGAGGTAGAGATGAGTATCATCTGCATACTGATGATAGAAAATGACTCATCCCCTCATAAGTAGCCAACAGACAGAAATGGTGCAGGGGAAAAACCCCATCTTTTTTGTAAAGTACTTTCTCCCAGAAGAAGACAGGTTTGGGATAGGAAATTCAGAGGAATTTGGTTGGGGCAGGGGTGGAGCTCGAGGAGCTTTCATTGGCTTGACCACCTGGATCTGGATTGGTTTTCTGCTAGCTGGCCCAACTTGGTCTGCAGAGAGCCAGGACAACTGGTAGATTTTGGAGTTTTTGAATTCACGCAAAATTATGGGCGCAATTTGCACAAATGTGCACAAAACTCAACTGCAATTTGTGCAAATTACTACCATAATTTGCATGCGTTTTGCAAATTTGCACAAATCTCTATGTCCAAAAAAAGGGTCCCAAGAGTTTGGGGAAAACACACGGCTCAGCTCACAAATGAAAGCCAAATCGGATGTGTCATGGAACTCTGACAAGCCCCAAAAGGGCCAGTCCAGCAACAGACATTCCTAGTTTGAGATTGATATTTATATGACTGTTCCTGCTTTTTCTGAGTATGGTTTTCTGTTTTGAGAGATCACTACCTGAAAATACAGCCACCAACAGCTGATACATATTATATCCAAATGACATGAAATGTGGTTTTAAGACTCCCTTCTTGAAGCAACCTTGCCTAATTTCAAAAAGATTGGCCAAAGCTCCCCATTTGATGGCTGTTTAAATAGGGTAATGTCCAATGGGCTATTTGCATTGCCCTTATTTTTGCCGTAGTCTATGTAAATCTTTACGTAGACTACAGGGACCAAATAAGGAACGCGAATGGCGGCTCCCTATGGGGGCCGCCATTAGCTGTACGCGCTTTTTTTTTTTTTTAAGTCACCTGTGATAGGCTACGTGACGATTAACGTAGCCTATCATGGCTGACTTTGCAAATCTAGCCATGATAGGCTATGTTAATCGTTATGTAGCCTATCACAGGGGCGTTTTTTTCTTTTTTTACTTTGCTTGTAATGGCGGCAGTGGCAGCCGGTCGAAAGACCGGCTGCCACCCCCGCCCCTGACGAAGACCTGCCGAACCGCCGCCGGGACCCGCCACCGGGAGGGGACATTCGTGAAAGGTAAGTCCCATCCCGGGGGGGGGGCGGGGGGTGGGGGGGTGGAGAATTTCTCCCTGAACAACCTTCGGAGGACCGAATGCGTTGGCGCTCGGCCCCCCGAAGTTTCGGGGAGAAATTCTCCCCCATCCCTAGTGTCAAGCAGGAAATGGGGGAGTTCGTCCATCCCTACTTGGAAGCAGCTGGGACCACTCCATCTCTAAGGGTGGAACTAACTACATCCTGGACCGAGCAAACAGTCCCCTCCTTGCCAGATGTAATTAGCTATAAAGGGCAAGGATTGAGCAAACATGTGGTTGGCCGAACGTTATCAAGCACCTTGTCCACATCCTCAGGGCCCACAAACTGAAATTCATTGAAGAATATAGAACCAAATAGTACTTTGGGCAACCCTGAGGATTGATCTATCCCAACTGCAGACTCCAATCATGACATATACAAGTGATTTTACCCTAACCATGTCAAACAAACATGTCACAGCATACCTCTCAGGGTTCTACCACAACACCATCTGGGCACAATTTCAAAAGGCCATGAACCACTCAGAAACATCCCAGTGCACAATTGTGGGAGGATACAACATTGGTGGATGTAGGGAGAGAAAAAAAAGTTTCTTGGATACCATCACTGTCATACACTAGGCTTGCTAGTGCACTTTTACTGGTGTTCAATTGTATTTACTCTGAGGTTTCCTCCACTTGTGTTCTAGATGTTTCCCAGCTTGCTTCATCATCCTCAGCTCAGGTGTATACCAAGGAGCCAAATGGGCTCTGCAAAGCATGAGAGATCAGCCAGAAGTGATCATGGCAACCACTTTCATCATCTCAGTATTCCACAGACTTACCAGAGCTTCAACAAGAGCATCAGTCATACCAGCTGGGAAATCCCTCAGAGCCCTCTGGAATCCACTGGAATCCATCAACCTCTGGGGCCAGATCATCCAAGTAGGTGCTCCACCCTTGCAAAGGGAGACAGCCACTGTTAGTCTAAATCTCAATAATACTTGGTCTGACCATGACAAGGGACAGGTTGTAATATCCTCCACCCTCAGACCACTATCCTCATGTCTATCAGAGAAAACCAAATTTAGGGTGTATCCTGCTACATGTGTTGGGCTGATGGCATGTTGGGACAGCCCCATGGTTGCCATGGCAGCCATGAAGTCCTGAGCTGCCCAGACCTATGGCTTCAGCATGAATGTTGAAACCCCCTAGGACTATCATCTGAGGTGAGTGGGTCTATAGCACACAGTGGAGTGTGCAGTTTTATTGCTGATTAACATCTTTTCATTGTGTTGTGTTATTGTTTTTTTATGGTTTTGATGGTATTACATTTTATGTTCAAGCACTGATACCTCTGGGGAAAGAGATATACAAGTACAAATAAAACAGCTGCAAATAAAACTAGGGATGTTTGAGAATTCTGCCATGGACTCCAGTGAGGCTGGATTCTTTAGGATCCAGCTCCCCGGAGTCCATGGTGGAACGGAGTACCCCCCCCTGCCACCCCCAAAATCCCCGGAATGGACCTACCTGGCGGCGGCTCTGGAGGCTCCAGTGGCAGCTCCAGGTTGTCTTCCAGGCTGCTGCAGCCGCAAATGGCATCCTGCATAGGGGACACCATTTGCGTCCTTGATCTTTGCTGTGATAGGCTACGTAAATATTTACATAGCCTATCATGGCTGAAGCGGGGACGCAAATGGCATAGGGGACGCCATTTGCGTCCCTGCTTTAGCCATGATAGGCTATGTAAATATATACATAGCCTATCACGGCCTAGCATAGGGATGCAAAGTTGCGTCTGCAGCAGCCCGGCAGCAGATGGAGGCCCTGCTGCGGATTGGCCCGGCCAGCAGCTCTGTGGACTGGCTGCAGAGCGGAGCCAGCCAGGCAGGATTCCAGAGGGGGAGGACTGGATCGCCTCCCCCCCCATCGAGCTGGAGGGAGGACCGGATCGCCTCCCCCCAGCTGCGGAACCCAGCGGAGCCAGGTAAGTGGGGTTTCATACACCCCTAAATAAAACACACATGGATGAACTTGTTTGGGTAGTGGTTATTCAGAACAGTGATTACCCAATGATTACTCATAGGTTGGTTTGTTTTTGTTTTGTTTATTCACATCCAGAAGGGCACACCTACTACAACATTTTGAAGCAATGTGAGGAGAAGTATTGGTGTAACATGGAAGTTAAACAGGGATTAGAAGATGGTGATTCTATGACAACAACAGTTGTATGCAGCAATGTCCCTCGACCAGCTGTATCCCATCCATCTGCTGCATTCCGTTCATCTGCTGCATCCCATCCAAGTGCTGCATCCTTCCTCCTGGCTCTCACTGGGATCCTGCCAATAATGATCCTCCTATAATGAACCACTTGCATCAATTCAGCATTAAAGTAATCATCCTTGTCAGGTCTATGTACAGATCATGCGCCCAGGGAAGGCGGCAGTGAAGAATATGTCCCAGCAGTGTGATTACTCAGGGGTAGGCAATCTGGTGCCCTCCAGGTGCTTTGGACTATAACTCCCATCAGCCCTAAATAGCCTGTCTGATGGTGGGGAGTTATGGGAGTTGTAATAAAAATGTTTGGAAGGCACCACATTGGTGAAGACTTGATTAGTTGAATATTAGTCAATGGAGGATAGTTTTCCTACTTTTCCGACTTTCAAAATGCTATTTGCACTATTAATGGATTTGTGCCATCTGAATGTGGCCTGGGATGGAAGTCAGATGACTTGCATTCTGCTCTTCATTTTGCTCCATGTTCCAGTGCTACAGTAAGAAGCAGAGTTTGCAACTTTCCGTCTCATGGAAAGATACATTTGAAGGAAGACAGGCATTTCAGTGGTCAATGTTTTGTGCAACCATTTCTATGAAGTGCCATTCTCCAGTGGCTGGCACCATCACTATCTCCTCAAAAACGAAAGCCAGGTTCTGTAATTGAATGTGGACAATTGGTCAGGGAAGTTGGCCACCAAGTTGGGGAGGGAATCTTGATGGCCAAGACAGCATGAGAGGCTGCATTTAGGGATGGGGGAGAATTTCTCCCCGAAACTTCGGGGGGCCAAGCGCCAATGCATTCGGTCCTCCGAAGGTTGTTCGAGGAGAAATTATCCACCCCCCCCGCCCCCCACCCTCCCCCGGGATGGGACTTACGTTTCACGAATGTCCCTCCCGGCGGCGGGTCCCGGCGGCGGTTCGGCAGGTCTTCGTCAGGGGTGGGGGTGGCAGCCAGTCTTTCGACCAGCTGCCGCCGCCGCCATTACAAGCAAAGTAAAAAAAAAACAAAAACGCCCCTGTGATAGGCTACATAACGATTAACGTAGCCTATCACGGCTAGATTTGCAAAGTCAGCCGCAATAGGCTACGTAAATCGTCACGTAGCCTATCACGGCTGACTTTAAAAAAAAAAAATCACGTACGGCTAATGGCGGCCCCCATAGGGAGCCGCCATTCGCGTTCATTATTTGGTCCCTGTAGTCTACGTAAAGATTTACGTAGACTACGGCGAAAATAAGGACAATGCAAATAGCGTTGTCCTTATTTTCGCCGTAGTCTACGTAAATCTTTACGTAGACTACAGCGACCAAATAAGGAACGCGAATGGCGGCTCCCTATGGGGGCCGCCATTTGCGTACGCGCTTTTTTTTTTTCAAAGTCACCTGTGATAGGCTACGTGACGATTTACGTAGCCTATCACGGCTGACTTTGCAGATCTAGCTGTGATAGGCTACGTTAATCGTTACGTAGCCTATCACAGGGGCATTTTTTTTTTCTTTTGACGTTCGCGGCCGGGGAGACGGGGTGCTTCTCCCCGGCCTGAATTTCGGCCAGGCGAGGCGGGAAGCCTCCCCCCCCGGCCTGAACTTCGGGGGGAGCAGCGAAGCGCCTCCCCCCCCCCACCGCGAAGCAAGCTGCGAGACCAGGTAAGTGACTTTCGTGCAACCCTAGCTGCATTTGGTTTTGTGTCCAGTTAGCTTGCATTTTTAACATCTGTAAGGCGTATTTCCTTATATTACATCTTAAGAATATCAAAAACCCAGGAGCTTTTGGGACCTGAAAAGAAGGAAGTTAGAGGCAGGGATTAATTGGGGAAGGCTGTTCTCAGGGAAAGAAGTGGATTTACAAGGATGTAAGGAAATAAACCAGTTGATGCTGAATCATAAAGAGAATTTGATTGGGCCATGGAAGGAAACACTTAAGTGTGATTTCACATGTCAAGCCATTACTCATGCAAAAGGAGGTCATTTCCAACTATCAGCAGGTGCCTCATTGTAGATGGAGAAGGAATAGAGGGGCCGTCTCTGGGAGCCCTTTCCAAAGAAAGTGAGGTGGGTGGCTACCGGGAATAGTGCCTTTTCTGCTGTGGCACCCCGGTTGTGGAATGAGCTCCCTAGGGAGGTTCGCCTGGCACCTACGTTGTACTCCTTTTGGTGCCAGGTGAAGACCGTTTTATTTTCCCAGCATGTTAGCATCCTAGTCTTTTAGCTCTGCTGTTTTAAATCCGTATTTTAAATCTCTGCATTGTTGCTAGATTGTATTATGGTTGTACTTTTATATTGTAGTGTTGAGCTTTCATATTTTATATTGCTTTATGCTGCACTTTATGGTTTTTAATTCTTCTGAACCACCCAGAGAGCTTCAACTATTTGGAGGTTTTGAATAAAAGCTGTAAGGCCTTGTGTCTTTGTACGGCTAAGTCAGTAGCAAAGCTTGATGGGAAAGCTGAACAATAGTAACGTGAAGGCCATGAGTGTAACTTCCTGTGTACTCTGTAGTAAACAGCAACAACAGGTACTACTACTACTTTGTTGATGTTTGATGATGCACCCTAGACCAGAAAATTTCAGTCTAGTGAGCTGTTCGTGGCCACTTGCTCTTGTTTGCTACTGATAAGCTTGTTCACAAGAAATGTAACTGTCTTTATAAGGAACTTCCTGTTTGCCATATGGAGAGACTCTGTGCTTTGTGATAGACTCTCCATAGAGCTG
Organism: Heloderma suspectum; assembly: GCF_057233095.1. Lineage (NCBI taxonomy): Eukaryota > Metazoa > Chordata > Lepidosauria > Squamata > Helodermatidae > Heloderma > Heloderma suspectum. The sequence continues at coordinate 14,293,658 of NC_139467.1, forward strand.
TATTTTACGTTTCAATAAAGCTCTCAGAGCAGGTCTGATTTAACCTGAGTGAAGTTTTTTGCTTCAGTGGTGGTATAGAAATGAAATAAACAAACAAGCAAGCAAGCAAACAGAGGAAATAATAGGACAGACGCCAGAGCATGGGTACACTAGGGCCTCTTTATTTAAACATGGGGAATTCATCCCTTCCAGGCTGTGCATGTGCAAAGTGCAGGAATGTAACTTAAGTAGCCCAGCAGGCAAATAGCCTGCATTGTGGGCGAGCCCCTCCACCAAGGATAAGAGGCGGGATCTGACCCACCCCCATTCCCTAAGCTAGACATAAGTTTAGGAGGGTGCCTCCCTATGTCACATCCACACAGTGCCTCATGACTCCAAATAGGTGGGGCAGCTTGGTCCCAAAGGCAAACTGTATCCTGGCTCATGGGTCACAGAGCCCAAGCTCTGTATATGATATCCAAATATTTGGCTAAAACAACCTTTTAGCAGGCTGCCTTTGCTGTGTGACTCCCAGGAATATGTGTGTGTGTGTGTGTGTGTATACACACCCTGCTAACCAGTTTGCCCAGGTTCTCTCCATTTCCTTTCGCTTCACTTTTTCATGGTCCCTATCTCCTTCTTTTCCTTTATCTTTTTGCTCAGGCTCCCTAAAGAGCAGGGGAAATATATCCACATATGCCCATTTCCAAATCTTCTCCTTAGGGGCAGGTGATAGCTCAGTGGGGTGGAGACAGTGCCATACGGTACTGTAGCATCCTTCGCATAGAACATAAGAACATAAGCAGAGCCATGCTGGATCAGACCAAGGGTCCATCTAGTCCGGAGACCCACAAGCAAGACATGAGTGCAACAGCGCCCTCCCACTCATGTTCTCCAGTGACTGGTACTGAAGTTAGCATACAGCCATCAGGTAGGGATGGTGGAGAAATCCGCCACAGACTCCAATGAGGCTGGATTCTTTAGAATCTGCCCCCCTCCTGGAGTCCATGGCAGAACGGACTACTCCCCCCACCACCACCACCCTAAATCCTCCCCGGACGGACCCTACCTACTGCTGGCCACTCCGGGTCCATCCGCTGCTGCTGTCTATCCGCTGCCCTGGACTGCGGATGCAAATGGTGCCTGGCATAGGAGATGCCATTTACGTTCCTGCTCTTTTCAGTGATAGGTTATGTAAATATTTATGTAGCCTATCACCGAAAAGAGCAGGGACGCAAATGGCGTCCATTTGTGGCTGCAGCCCGGCAGCAGACGAAAGTCTGGCTGCGGACAGGCCCAGCAGGCGGCTCTGTGCACTCACCACAGAGCGGAGCCAGCTGGGCAGGATTCCAGGGGAGGGACAGATCACCTTCCCCCCCACACATAGACACCTGACCGGAACAGTAAGTGGGTTTTGTACACCCCTACCATCAGGACTAGTAGCCATTGATAGCCTGCACCTCCAAGAATTTGTCAAACCCCGTTTAAACCCATCCAAATGGGTGGCCATCAACGCATGTTGTGGTAGTGCTGTGTGAAGAACTACTTAATCCTTCCATCTGTTCTGAATCTCCCACCAATCAGCTTCATGGGATGACCCCAGTGGGTTCTAGCATTATGAGAGAGGGAGAAATATGTCTCCCTATCCACGTTCTCCACACTATGCATAATTTTGCACACCTCTAAGAAGCATAAGGATCAAGAGTGGATGCTGGGTCTCAGCCACAAGGGCTGGTATGACAGTCGGTGCCACATAGGGATGTAGGAGATTTTTGGTTTTGCTCACAAAACATGCAAGCATACCCTGTTTGAAGTTCTGAACTGCGCATGAGCATGAGCATGAGCACGTGTCTGCTGAAAACATTTGTAAGTTGTTGAACACATGTTCACATTCGTCTCATTCCCGATTCCCAGTTCGATTTTCACAGATTGAGATTTCCTGTGTAGACTGCAATAGCCCTTCTTTAGTCTATGGAGGAAAACTGTGAAAATTGATCAGTCTTCAAGCATCTGGTTTCTGCATTAATCTGCAATTTTAAATCTAAGTGGCAGCTAGAGTTCCTCACAATCCCCATTATTCTCTTCTGGAATGTCGTTACGGCAACATCACCTTAGAGAATCCCCAAAACAGAATGGGAAGCTAACAAGCAAAATCAGCACTGAGCTTTTTCACCTGATCAAGGGCAAGACAGCTACACAAGAACTGGAATCTGTAAGAATGTGTGCAGTGCTGGTATGTTTCTGTTCTTCTTCTTCTTTAACTATGGCTGCCTGCTAAATCGAACAAGGGGAATGTAGGTCTTTGTATGGGTAGCTTTGCCTGTGGAAATATTTCAGTATATTTTCAGCTCCCACAGACTCTAGCTCCCTTTTTCATTTGCTCATCTTGTTAGCTTGAAATTACTCCTTTTTGAAATGAAAACTGTTTTTTTAATTGGTTTTACTATGACAAGGGGGTGGGATTTGGATGGTTAGCCTATTCTCCTGTAGAAAGTGGACGGGAAGAGTTTTTTCTCCCTCCCTCATAATACTAGAACCTGGGGTCATCCCCTGAAGCTGAATGGTGGGAGATTCAGGTAGGGATGCTGGAGAAGTTCGAGACTGACTAAAATGAACTCAGATTTCTAAGAATTCGACCTGAGAAATCTGCTGCAAAGTGACCTCTTCAGGCTGCATGGAGTCCGTGGACTTTTGGATGATTTTTTTTTTTTACTTTCCTGAAGTTTACGCATATACATTCGTAGGAAAATACATAAGTTTCTGCTGATGAAATGTTGAATGGAGTGGGGACAATACGGTAAATGTTACATATTAAGGTAAATTATGTAAATATTTATGTAAATACTTACGTAATTATTTACGTATTTTTTCCGCATGATGAAAAAATATATTCACATCCGTCTGTGAGTGGATGATGGAACAAAAGGCACCTGACAATCTGTGAAACACAGACGGAGCGGATTTTACACGTCCTATACATCCCTAGATTCAGGACAGGTACTTGGAAGTACTTCTTTCCATAGTGCATACTTAAAGTATGGAATGTGCTAGCACAAGATGTAGCAATGACCATCAACTAGGATGGCTGTAAACCCCAACCCTTGTCATAGTAAAACCAATTACACAGAAAAGTGGAGGAAATCTGGATATCGACAATGTTTACATCACCACCACCCCATCTCACCTGAATTTGGAGTTGGCTTTGACTCTAGCTCAGGGGTAGGCACCCCGGTGCCCTCCAGATGGTTTTGACTATAGCTCTCATCATCCATGGCCATTTGCCACATTGGCTGGAGCCTATGGGGGTTGGAGTCCAAAGCACCTGGATGGGTCTGAGTTGCCTGCCATGGCTCTAGTTATGAGCAGACCAGCAGGGGGACATCATTGCAGGCAATGGGAATAAGACCCAGAAGGATCTTGTAGATAAGGCTAAGGCTTGGATGCAAAAAGATATGAAGCATAAGTGAGCCAAACCTGAAGTTCAACAATTAGGGAAGGACATCCCATCTGCCATCCACTGAGGCACACTCTACTTGGTAGGTCTACCATTCCATTGGGGATGGGTAAATAAGTCTATTTTCAGTCTGTATCACTTTTGCACTATGGATATATGGATTCCTCCCCACCTTCTGTTCCAGTGGGGAATCTGCCCAGGGGGGTGATCCTCCCCTGCCTGGAATCCTGCGGAGTGGCTCTGCTCCACGAGAATTCTGCTAGGGGTATATGAAAGCCCACTTACCTGCATCTGCATAGCGTTGCCCTTATTTTTGCCGTAGTCTACATAAATCTTTACGTAGACTACAGCGACCAAATAAGGAACGGGAATGGCGGCTCCCTATGGGGGCCGCCATTATCCGTACGCGCTTTTTTTTTTTTTTAAGTCACCCGTGATAGGCTATGTGACGATTGACGTAGCCTGTCATGGCTGACTTTGCAAATCTAGCCGTGATAGGCTACGTTAATCGTCACGTAGCCTATCAGGGGGCGTTTTTTTTTCCTTTTATTGCAATGGCGGCGGCAGCAGCCTGTCGAAAGATCGGCTGCCGCTCCCGCCCTGGTCGAACACCCGCCGAACCGCCAGCCGGACCCGCCACTGGGAGGGACATTTGGCGAAGGTAAGTCCCGTCCCAGGGGGGGTGCGGGGGGCAGGGGGGTTCGGAGGATTTCTCCCCGAAACTTGTTCGGGGGGCCGAACACGTTGGCGCTCGGCCCCCCGAAGTTTCGGGAAGAAATTCTCCGCCATCCCTAAAAAAATGGCAATTGGCAGGATGTGCCCATAGACCTATATACAAAATGGAGCTGTGAGAATCTTGCATATAAGTCTATGGGCACATCCTGCCAATCGCCATTTTTTTTAATGGACACTTAGACTTATACACAATAAGCAAGCAGCTGAGAGCTGTTCCACACGGAATCCTCCTGGAGTGGAGGTAAGTGGGGTTAACCCGTCGCAGATTCCGGAGGCAGGATTCCGAAGAATCCAGCATTATTTGAATCGGCAGTGGATTTCTCTAACATCCCTATTTTGCACATGATCACACACATGTCTCTATACTCCTGCTTCCACATTAATATGCATTTTTTGAATCTGCACAAAACATCATTTTAAATAACATTTAAATACATATTTTCTGGCAAAATATGCATTTAAAAACATATTTTGATGCAGGGTTTTTTTTAATCAAAAACTGCAATGGAAAATCTGGACAGTGTGAATGCTGGTGGCAAACTCTCAGTGCAACCTTATAAACTGCAGTCTCATTTCAATCTTATAAATGTTGGCTCAGAAATAACAGAGAGAGAGAGAGAGAGAGAGAGAGAGAGAGCACCATTAGCTACTTCGAAGTGATTAGGTAAGCTCAAAAGCATCACTGAAAGAAATGCAGAATAAAATATAAAAGCCAGTGTGGTGTAGTGGCTAGAGTGTTGGACTGGGAGCCCAGAGATCTGGGTTCTAGTCCCCACTTGGCCATGGAAGCTCACTGGGGGACTTTGGGCCAGTCACAGACTCTCAGCCCAACCTACCTCACAGGGTTGTTGTGAGGATAAAAGGGAGAGGATGAGGCTCATGTAAGCCGCCTTGGGTTCCTTGCAAGAGGAAAAAAGGCGGGATATAAATGCAATAAATAAATAAATAAATAAATAAATAAAATGCCCTGATAATGAGGTAGAAAAAAGTATCTTCCATGGGGCTAGACTAAGACTCAGAAAACATTCAGGACAGTTCAGGACAGTTTTCTGACATAGCACTAGCTCCACTTGCAGCTAGACACAACCCTGCCCCATCCATCATGCCTGCATGATAGAGCAGTGGTCTCCAAAGTGGGGTGCGCACGCCCCAGGGATGCACAAGACAATCCACTGGGGGGGGTGAGCTGCCTCCCACTGCTCCTACCAGCTGCCGTTGTGTGCAAGGAGAGTGGTGGCAGTGGTGGCAGCAGCTGAAGGGAAGCAGGAAGGAGATTAACCCTTCCCACTCTCCTTTCGCAGAAGGAAGCCGAGAAGGGAGCCCAAGAAGGAAGTGGGCACTTTCTTCTCAGCAGCCATCCTGCCGAAGGACAGCGGGAAGGGTTGACAGCCCAGGCCAAGCCACCAGTTGGCCAAGGAGTGGGGACTTTGTGCAGGGTGCAAGGCTGGTGACCAGGACTCCTGGCTGTAGTGCAGGCAGGAGCCCATCCATGCATGCCTTTCCCCTCCTTGCAAGGAGACCTTTCCCCTCCTTGCAAGGAGACCTTTCCCCTCCTTGCAAGTTGAGAGTGGTGCTCTGGCTCGATTGTCAGCATATAGGAACAACGTGCGCACAGTTATGTGGGTTTATAGATTATATTAATAATAATTTTTAAGTGAAAAGGGTTTTTGTACCATTAATAAATAAAAAAATGTTTATTTCATCTTTGTCTCATCCTGTTTATTATTATTATTATTATTATTGTGTATGTTTTATAACGTACATAATATATTAGTACAATAGTATATGTATATAATTTATAAATAAATATACATATATCCGGGGTTCCTCAAAAATTTTTCACTGATAAGGGGGCGTGATCAAAAGTTTGGAAACTGCTGTTACAGAGTATGTAAAATGGGGCAAGGCTACCAACACAATTGGTGACGTTGCTACTTGCAGTGGCAGTGTAGAAAACCAAAAACTCTTAGGAAAGAAGCTGTGCTACAACCCCTGAGAATGGTGAGCCCTATTTGTGAGAAAGTGTAAGAGAATATCTCCTCCCTCTGAGAGATTAGGTGAAATTGCCCCCCCACCTTTCTCTGCCTACAAATAGGCTGGAGACTTTTGAGAGGACACTTCCTAACAGCTCTACTTTTAAGAGCTCAGTGCTCAAAGCCCTCCGCTAGGGATGTAAGAACTCACCCTAGTTCGGTTCTCCGTGCAATCGCCAAAGCAGCATCCATGCTTGCTCCCCCCCCCCGAACCTGTGCTCGAGCCACCCACGAGTTCGGTGAATTCCCCAGCACTCACCACGAACCCGTTCGGTGAGCGCCATCATTTCCGTGCCCTTGCTTTCTAGGAAAAACAGGAAGGTAAAAAGAATGTGCATATTCAAATATGCACAGTATGGAGCTGGGAAAGCTAAATAAGCACAATATTAGAGGGATTATACCTCTAATATTTCCCGTATTTAGCTTTCTCAGCTCCAAACTGTGTATATTTGAATATGCACATTTTTTAAACTTCCTGTTTTTCCTAGAAAGCAAAGGCGCGAAAATGGCGGCGCTCACTGAACGGGATCATGGTGAGTACTTTGGAGCGTGAGCGGGCACAAGCAGGGGGCGAGCAAGGACAGCGTCTCGGTGGGTGCAGTTCGGGGGTCACCGGTGGGGGTCGCTCGATGAATTCCCAAACCCCAAACTGCGCTCGTGCAACATCCCTACCCTCTGTCTATATGGACAAATCTGTTGGTTTTTCTTTCTCCAGCATTTGAAGTTTTGAATCTCAAGTTCTTGCTTTTAGTGTGACTGGCTGAATAATGAGTCCACAAAGTGAAGACCTGGCAAAACAAACTTTACTTGGTTGCAAAAGGCATACATGAACCCTGAAACAGAACTAAACTTTTATGTACAAGAAAAAGTCCAGTTTAAAATGGCAAACAAACATCAACAGAAACACTTACACAAAACAACACAAAACGTCTTTACTCTTGCCTTGCTGGGAGACAGTGTCCTCTGTATGCAACCAGTAGGACCTGATTGGCACTGTACCCCACGTGACCCGTACTATTATATTTTGAAGCTCTAAGAACAAATTAATTCTTTGGTGAAAATTTTTCTTGGTGTGATCTGCTTCCATTGCTATTATAACACTTCTGATCCCATTTCTGGGGAAATAGGCAAATTTTGTCAAATGTTTATAAAAAATGAACTGAAAAAAAATTCTCACACATCATCAAAACTGGCATACAGAACTTATCTCAGAAACAAAGCAACAAAGAGACTTCTTCTTCTCTGCATGTTCTTGCAGGTACTTCAGACCTGAAAATTTACAACATCTGAGAGAAGCTTTTCACACAAGCTCCCATACTGTGTGCTTCCTTTACTATGCAGGTTTTCTTGGGACTTTTCTTCTTCTCTGTGCTTCTTACTGAAGGTGAGAACTTAATCATCAACATTTCTCCTCCACAAACTCAAATGGAGAAATCAATCCATGATGGTCAAAAAGATTAAAGGAGATTGAAGCTGGAATCCCTTGGTGTCACTTGAAGAGGGGGGATGTTTACCCGGGGGGGGGGGGAGAGAGATTTACCCCTTTCCGGGAGAACAACTTAGAAACTATCCCATCCAGTATACTTTATAGGCCCTCTTCTCATTCCTCCTCTAGGTTCCTCTTTGGAGTGTGAAACATGCAATGCTCCCAACAAGACCTGTACAGGTGATAAAGTGGCTTGTGAAGCTGCCCAAGATGCCTGTGCCATCACCTTGATTGAAACCATAGGAGGTGAGTGAGAACAATCCTAAGCCTAGCCAGGGCAATGCATAGTCTCCATATCTGCCCAACACATTTGAAGAAGACATGAAGGTCCTCTAAGACTCCTCTTCCATCTAGCAAACAGCCCAGGACTGTCTATTCTGACTGGTAGAAGCTTCCCAAGGTCTCTGGAAGCTATCCTTCCAGGCTACGGTAGGGATGGACAGACATGCCACATCCAGGCTCTCTTGGTGCCCACCCAGCCACTGCCCTCTCTTGTGTACCCCCAGACCTGCTTGCGCACCCCTCTGAGCTAACCAAGCCTCCTGCACCTACCCTGACCCATTTGTGAATGCCTGTCATTCCCGTTGTTGCTGCAGTCGCCATTTTGTGGAAAAAATGGTGCCTCAGGAACTTCTGTAAATTTAATATTGAACACATAGTGGCCATAAAGGCCTCATGCAATATTACAGGAATAAATAGGCCAGTTTAGGAGTGGGTGGCTCGGCAAGCATGGGGGAGGGGAGTGGCGGCAGCAGCTCAGTGGGTCCAGTGCATAGGCATGAAGGGGGGAATCCGTTGGACTCCTAGACTCAGCCAAGCACCTGCACCATCCCTAGGCTAGGGAAACAAGAGAAAGTTGTTTCCGTTTGGTTCTGACCAGGATTTACCCAATTCACACCTTCCAGACTGAACATGGACTCAGGTGCAATTTGCAGTCAAAGCTTATACATTTCCGAGCTTGCAATCTGAGTCGTAGACACACACACACACACACACACACACACTAAAAAATGTGTTCAACTGCAGGCATGAATTTGAAAAATGTGCATGAAAAAATGTGTACTTTGGGGGGAAAAATGTGCACAAATACACCTTAATGAATGGGAGAAGAATTTGTATATTTTGAAAATGTGCAAAATGGGTGTGGACATTTGGAAAAATACACATGAAAATGCTCACAGATTTCTAGGGATGTCAGAGAATTCCGCCACGGATCTCAGTGAGGCCGAATGCCAGTGCATTTGGCCCCCCGAAATCCATTGTGGAATGGCCTGCCACCCCCCTGCCCCCCGCGGATCCCCCCCGAGATGAGACTTACCTGGGGCAGATGTTCCGGACGGCAGCGGCTCCAGTGGCGGCTTCAGCGGCGGCAGCTGGTCTTCCAACCAGCTGCCGCTGCCGCCATTTGCAGTCTGGTCTTTTTCTCCCCCCCCCCATAGACGTGATAGGCTACGTAAAGACTTATGTAGCCTATCACATCTGGCTTTTAAAAAAAAACGCATACGCAAATGGCGGCAGCTACGGCCACCGCCATTTGCGTTCCTTATTTTTCGCTGTCTTAGTCTACGTCAATATTTACATAGACTAAGACAAAGAAAAGAAAGGGGAACGCAAATAGTGCCCACTACGCTATTTGCGTTCCCCTTTCTTTTCTTCGTCTTAGTCTATGTAAATATTGACATAGACTAAGACAGCGAAAAATAAGGAACGCAAATGGCGGCAGCCATAGCCGCCGCCATTTGCGTACACTTTTGTTTTGGGGGGGTTACCCAGAGCCTCCGCGACCGGAAATCCAGCTGTGGACGGCCCTGGGCTGGGCCTGGCCAGCTGCTCCGCGGAGCCGCCGTGGAGCATAGCTGGCCATCGAGGATTCCGGGGGGGAGGACCAGATCGCCTCCCCCCCATCGAGGATTCTGGGGGGAGGAACGGAACACCTCCCCCCCATCATGAACAGAATCCGCAAAAAGGTAAGTCACTTTCGTACATCCCTAACTTCAGTGATCCTGAGTTTTGCTGATTTGTACATCCCTATTCCAGGATCTGCTACCTGAGATCCTTTTCAATAGTGCAGTGCTGAAAATTTATCCCACTTTTTTTTCTGGCCATTCGCATTCAATTTGATAGAAGGGAAATTGTTTTTGAGAAGAAATTCAATGGTGAAGAAATTTCAGAGAAATTCTCATGGGTTGGGTTTCTTGGGCTTACCTTACTTTGGAGGTGGTCGAGGAGTGAGCAGAAGTGTCCTGTTTTTCACTGCACAATAATCTCTCTGACTGCCTGTAGCCTCCTCAGCTTCCCACACTTCAATTAAAGCCCAGTTTAAGGCACCATGAGGTAATTCCTCCCATGGGGCTCAGGACGTGAGGGAGCCTGGCAGGCTAGCTGTGATCGGGTAAGCTCAAAAACAGCACAAAAATGAATTATAAAACATCCTGAATGAGGCAGAACAATGGAATCCACTTTCATGGGGGGAGAAAACTTTCAGGAAATTGGATGACAGATTTTGGCAGAGCACTAACTCCACCTCATCCCTGGCCCTACGCACAACACTGCCCCCACCTGCACTGCAGTGGATGCAAACTGGGGGTCAGCTTGCAAGACAGTTGATGTTGTTGCAGCACGCACCTCCCCCCCTTAGGAAAAAAGAAAGAAGCTGTGCTACAAGCCCTGCCCATGGGGATCCCTACCTGGGAGAAACTGTTGAGAATTTATCTTGCCCCTGGAGAAATTTGGTGAAATTGTCTCCCAAATGTCTATGCCCACAAGTAAGGTGGAGAATTTCAAGAGGCCATTTGCTCACAGCTCTACTTTTACATCAAGATTTCAGGGACTGGACTCTGGACTTCCCTCATGAAAAGGCTGTGCTCCTATTTTTGAGCTATGACTCTGCCTTGAGCATATGGCATGGAGGAAGAGCTGATGGCTCCTGAATTAATCAATTTGCTGTTCTACATGATCTGTGTTAAATAGGGATGTACGAAAATTCCTCCACGGATCTCGGGGAGGCTGAATGCCAGCGCATTCAGCCCCCTGAAATCGGTGGCGGAACGGCCTGCCACCCCCCCCACCCCCCAGGATGAGACTTACCTTGGGCGGATCTTCCTGGCAGTGGCGGCAGTGGCGGCAGTGGCGGCTGCGGCGGCTGCGGCGGCGGCGGCCGGTCTTCCAACCGGCTGCCACCGCCGCCATTTCCAGTTTAAAAAAAAAAAAGTGATAGGCTATGTAAAGATTTACTTAGCCTATCATGGCTAGGGTTTTTAAAAAATGGCGTCCACTACGCAATTTGTGTCCCTGTTCACGTGATAGGCTATGCAAATATTTGCGTAGCCTATCACGTCAAAAAACAGGGATGCAAATGGCATAGTGGACGCCATTTGCAGCTGTAAAGGTGGTAGATTAGCCTCAATGCAGCCGTAAATGGTGACCACTATGCCTTTTGCGTCCGGAGACTTACTTATACAGCGATATGGCACGGCAATGGCTGCCGGCCATATCGACATTTGCCAGTGATGCAGAGCAGGTGGCCGGCTCCGCAGGATCGACGTCGAGAGGGATCCGACCTGGACGGATTCCACTGGGAGGCAGAGATGAATGCTCCATTCCACCATGGACTTCTGAAGAATCCGGCCTCATTGGAGTCCGTGGTGGAATTGTTTGCCATCCATCCCTACTTAGAAGAAGGGGTTACTACATTTTAGGGATACGTGATACAAATATTTTCAATGTTTTCTTTCTTTTATTTTTTCACATTTCCAAAGTATTTATGCAATTTCTTTCTATAGTAAAACTTTACATTCATATGCATTTTAGTTGAATTAAGTCCTTCCTTCCTTCCTTCCTTCCTTCCTTCCTTCCTTCCTTCCTTCCTTTTGTATTTTGGAAACATTTATTGTCAATAGGAGACCACTGTGTATTCCACCATCAATAGCTGTTGTATAATATATCCAATTGTCATGAAAAGTGGAGATGTTTTAAGACTCCCTTCTCCAAGCAAACTTGCCTAATTTCAGGGAGATTGGTCAAAGGTCCATATTCATATACACCTGAGCTGAGGGCAATGAAGCAAGCTGGGAGACATCTAGAACACAAGTGGAGGAAAACCACTTAATATGTGGAGAATAAATACAACTGAACCCAAATGAAAGCTTGCTATCTAGCCTATTGTGTGGCAGTGATGGCAGCAAAGAAACATTTTTTCTCCACCACCATTGGGTCCTCCCAAAATCATCCAGTGGGTTTTTTCCTCAGTGATTCATTGCCTTTTACAATATTGATGCAATGGAGATGTGGTGGATTCCTCAAAGGCATGCTGTGACATATTTGCTAGACATGTTGACGACAAAATCACATGTATACAGTATTTTGAGACAGCCCTATGGTTGTCTGGAGCTTATCTTGTGCCTTCAGCATGAATATCTAAATTCCCCAGGACTATCATCAGAGGTGAGCAGGTCTGTAACACTCAGTAGAGTGTGCAGTTTTATTGCAGATTGACACATTTTATCATTGTGCTGTTCTATTGTTATATTTTATTGTTATTTTGATGGTGTTACATTTTATGTTTACCTCTGTGATACCTCTGTGGAAAGTGGTATACAAGTACAAATAAAACAGGTGCAAATAAATCAGGCACAAAGAAACATGTACAAAGAAAACACATACAGATGAACTTGTTTTGGTAATCTTTATTCAGAAAAATGATTATCAATGATGACTCATAATTTATTTTTTTTCAAATCCAGGAGACCTGACCAACTACAACATTATGAAGGGGTGTGATGAGAAGTCTCGATGCAATACACAAGATAAACATGCAGTAGAAGGAGGAGGTTCTATTACAACCACAGTGACATGTAGCAATGTCCCTCCACCAAATGCCTCCAATACATCTGCTGCATCCCATCCATGTGTTGCATCCCCTTTCCTGGCTCTGTCTGGGCTCCTGCTAGGGAAGATCCTCCTGTAATGAACCATTTGCAGCAACTTTAAAAGCTTCCTTGTCATTTCTATGTACCCTTCTCTGGAGCAGATCATTTCATTTACCCCTGGGAGAGGGGAAGTGAGGCAATCACCAGTGAGACAATGGTGAGCTAATCACCAATGCTCAGGGTTAGGCAACCTAGCGCCCTCCAGATGCTTTGGACTACAACTCCCATCAACCCCAGAAAGCATGACCAATGGTGATGGATTATGGGAGTTGTATTCCAAAACATCTAGAGGGCACCACATTGGTGAAGATTGGATTAGCTGAATATTAGGGGCAGAAAAAAAATAGTTTTCCTACATTCAGAGTTTAATATAGAACCCTTAAGCCCATTGAAGGAAAATCAGGAACGTGACAATTAAAATAAATGGATTCAGGTCATCCGAATGTGCCCTGCGATGGAAGGAGGATGACTTGCATTCTGCACTTCATTTAGCTCTGTTAAGTTTAGTGTTAAGCAGCGGAGTTTGCATCTCATGGAAAGACTCTTTTGAAGCAAGACCGGCATTTCAGTGTTGGATATTTAGTGCAACCGTTTCTGTAAAGTGCCGCACTCCACTGGGTAGTGCCATCACCATCTCCTGAAGATCTAGAACCAGCCAGGTTCCATTTTTGAACCTAGTCAACTGGGCAACTGATTCATGAAGGTGGCCACCACTTGATCCTGATGATCAAGACATTATTAACAGCATAAATGGTAAATCCTGGGCATGTTTAGATGGAAAAATCCTACAAATCTCAACATTCCCCCAGCGAGCATGCTAGGAAGCATAGGATCTTTTTTTCCCTCCCCATGTAAACATACAAAGGCTTGTGCCCTATGTTTTTGTGTCCTTTAGGCCTGCGTTTTTAACACATGTAGGGCATATCTCCCTATACCACATCATAAGAATATCAAAAAGCTATGGAGGTTTTGGAATTGTAAGGAGGGAAGTTGGAGGCAGAGATTAACTTAAATTGGAGAAGGGTATTCTCATGGAAAGAGGTAGATTCATGAGAAAGTGCGGAAATATACCAATTGATGCCGAGTCATGATGGCAATTTGATTGGGCCAGGGAAGGAAACAGTTAACTGTGATTTCATGTGTGAGCCCGTTATTCATCCATGAGGAGGTGATGTCCAAGCATAACCAAGTGCCTCATTGTGCCACCAGTGTGTTAGGTACCACCCGAGAGAGAGAGAGAGAGAGAGAGGAAACAGATACCCAGGCTGCAATCTACCATGACAAAGTGGAAGGGGAACATTAATCTTAACATCTGGAGAAGGAGCCATGTGCCTAGAACAGCCCTTTTGTTCATTTGATGATGCTTAATTTGCCACCTTAGACCAGAGGTTGCCTCTTACACTTCCATTTGAAGCAAAAGTCAGTGGTGACTCATTTGCTTTTTTCCTTTCCTGCTCCTATCTCACCTGCTGTGGCAATCAGGTCTCTCTGGTGTGTCACTTGGGTGGATGACAGTATCTTCACTGTTTTAAGAAGGCTGCATCCATTTCTTTAAACACGTTGGTACCTCCCTTCATTCTGATCAGGATTCAACAGCACAGTGTGTCTTTAAAGCATATCATGGAATGCAATAACAAAGGAAGAGCAAAAAAAAAAAAAACCACACACAACAACACCCAAACCCTTAAATGTTAAAAAGAAAATTCAAGTTAAAATGCCTTGCAATGACATTCCCACCCCCATTCAATCTAGTACTGGAAACATTGCAACATGGCCACCAAGTTCATCTCTATCAGGAGGGCATTCCAAAGATAGGACTCCACTGCCAAGAAAAGCCGCACCTTTGGGTACATGAACCATAACTTTGATAAATGCATCTAAAGGTTTGGCAGAAGGTCTGAATATACAGACAGGCTGTAAGGGAAGAGGCACTCTGTTGGGTATTGGAGTCCCAAGACATCTTCTAGCTTAGAATGCGAGTATCATTATTGAATTGGGCCTGGAACTGAATACATGGCCAATAAAGTTATTTAAAAACTACTGGTGGTCACTACTCAGTTGTCTTCAAGGGCAGCCCCACATGTAACAGATTGCAGTACACTGGGAGGTTACTAGAGCATGGATCTACATAGCTGGGCTATCACTGTCTACAAATGGTTGCAACAGGCATGCCAACTGAAGCTGCCCAAGTACTCTGTGCCATCAAGGACACCTGGCCAGTGGAGACAAAGCTGGATTTAATCGTAAAGAATAGGGTGGCTAGGGGTCTTCTCTTGTACCGGACTGCCCTCTTTTTAAGATTCTACCCTGTGTTTCTGCCCAGTATCTAGGGATGTATGAAAATCACTTACCTTTCGGGGATTATGCTGACGGTTGGGGGGGAGGTGTTCCGTCCCTCCCCCCAGAATTCTCGCCGGGGGGGAGGCTCTCCGTTCCTCCCCCCCCCCTGGAATCCTGGCCGGCCAGCTGTGCTCCGCAGAAATTCTGCGGAGCCGCCGGCCGGCTCTGCCAGCAGCCAGACATCCAGCCGCTGGCTAGCAGGGACGCGAATGGTGGAGGCTGTAGCCGCCGCTGTTTGCGTCCCTGCAGTCAGCTGTGATGGGCTACGTAAATCTTTACGTAGCCTATCACGGCTAAGTAAAAAAAACAAAAAAACACACGCATATGCAAATAGCGGCGCCCATGGGTGCCGCCATTTGCATTCCTTATTTTGGCACGTCTTTGTTTACGTAAACATTTACGTAGACTAAGACAGCGAAAATAAGGGGAACACAAATAGCGTAGACACTACGCTATTTGCGTTCCCCTTATTTTCGCCATCTTAGTCTACGTAAATGTTTACGTAGACTAAGACGTGCCAAAATTAGAAATGCAAATGGTGGCGCCCATGGGCGCCGCTATTTGCATATGCGCGTGTTTGTTTGTTTGTTTAAGTCAGCCGTGATAGGCTACGTAAACATTCACGTAGCCTATCACAGTTTTTTTTAAAAAAACCTAGCCATGATAGGCTACGTAAATCTTTACGTAGCCTATCAATTTTTTTTTTTTAACTGGAAATGGCAGCGGCAGCAGCCGGTCGGAAGACCGGCCGCCGGAGCTGCTGCCACCACCAAACTGCCGCCGCAGCCGCCGCCAGAGCCGCCACCGCCGGGAAGATCCGCCCCAGGTAAGTCCCATCACGGGGGGGGGGGCGGGCCGTTCCGCCACTGATTTTGGGGGGCCGAATGCGTTGGCATTCGGCTTCCCTGAGATCTGTGGCAGAACTTTCGTACATTCCTACCAGTATCATTCGTGACCACTTCCAGCTTGTGCACTGGACACTGGAGTTCCTGGTAGGACTGATCATTTTTGTCATTGTTGTTGGCTCTGTGGGTGGCTGCAGTGGCAGCTGCTTGGCTGATGGAGTAAATGCCTGTTCTATTGCTGAAACTGTGCACAACATGCAGGCTGGAAGGGGAGGAGGAGGAATGCCTTATCTATTGATGAAATAGATGCCTTATAATAAATAGATGCCTTATAAAAATAGATGCCTTATTATAGATGCCTTATAATAAATAGATTGTTGTTGTTATTCAGTCGTTCAGTCGTGTCCTACTCTTCGTGACCCCATGGACCATAGCACGCCAGGCCTTCCTGTCCTGCGCTCTCTCCCGGAGTGTGCTCAAGTTCATATTCATTGCATCGGTGATGCTATCTAACCATCTCATCCTCTGCCGTCCCTTTACCTTTTGCCTTCAGTCTTTCCCAGCATCAGGGTCTTTTCCAGAGAGTTTTCTTTTCGCATTAGGTGGCCAAAATATTTGAGCTTCAGCTTCACTATCTGTCCTTCCAATGAGCAGTCAGGGTTGATTTCCTTTAGGATGGACTGATTTGTCCTCCTTGCAGTCCAGGACACTTGTAAGAGTCTTCTCCAGCACCACAGTTCGAATAATAAATAGTTGCCTTATAATAGATGCCTTATAATAGATAGATGCCTTATAATAGATGCCTTATAATAGATGCCTTATAATAGTTGCCTTATAATAGATAGATGCCTTATAATAGATGCCTTATAATAGATGCCTTATAATAAATAGATGCGTTATAATAGATGCCGTATAATAAATAGATGCCTTATAATAAATAGATGCCTTATAATAAATGCCTTATCTATTGCTGAAACTGTGCACACCATGCAGGCTGGAGGGGGAGGAGGAGGAGGAGGAAGGACAAGCCTCAGTAAGCAGCAGGTGCCTTTTGGCAAATGCCAAGTCAGGGCACAAAGAAGGAGAGAGTTGGGGCACGATCCCAGTGTGCTGCTGCTCTAGTTCCTCAGCACACATAGCAGCAGCCCTGTCCCTTGTCTGCTTGTTGACAAAACAAAACAACAATCCTGTCCCAGACAGGGAAGCTCTGGTAAGGTAGATACGGTTTGTTCAAAACTAGGGTGCTGTAACTATTTGTGGGCTGAGGTGGGCCTTTTGTCCAGCAGCCAAGAGCTTGGAAGGCAGCAGGCCCAGCGGCGTGCCCAGGATGGCAGCAAGGATCATTTCCTCCCTTGCCAGTTATCAAGCTGCACTAAGGCTGCAATGCTAAACTCACCGACCTGAGAGCAAGCCCCATTGAACTCTGTGGGGCTTACATCTGAGTAGGCATGGGTAAGATTGCACAGACTCTCAGAAGTTTGGTCTGCATGTTGACACAGCTGCAGCAGCTGAGCAGAAGATACTGCCTCATGCACCAGCCTTTTCCAGGCTCCTTTTCCCCCCAAGGGAAATAAAAGAGGGAATAAGCCGAAATCAAGGGAAGAGGGAGGGGGGCATTGGTAGCAAAAGCAACCCCACCCTCTGCCTGCACTCCCATGGCTTCACATGCCCCTCGACACTTTTGGTAACAAGCTTTCACTTTAGTCTTGTTTCCCCCTTTTTCTAGTGGAAAGCCCCACCCATTAGCAACAGCCACTTCAAACCCACTGTACAAAGGGGAAAATAACTGTTTGGGAAGCCACCAAGGATGCATTAGACAGAGGGCTCTGCATATCCTATGCCCTGCTGGCAAGTGCCAGGAAGGAAGAGAAAAGCATGGAGGTGCTTTAAACTCTGTTTACCTACTTACAGTACAAAAGGGAGCTAAATTGGCCACTGAGCCTATCTAGCTGACTTAGATTTGACCATCTAGGGGCTGTAGGATTGCTCACTAAATGGATAATGCAGGGAGTTGGGATTCTGGTTTTGGTTTCGCTTCTACCAACTTACTTTGGCTGTTTTGAGTTGTAATGAGGAGGTGCCTGTTAATATTAAGCTTGCCGTTGCCTTCTGTCTCAAGTGTAGTCAGACAAAACTTTCTCGATGAACACCCATACATGAAACCAACAAAAACAAACAAACAAAAATAGAGCTGAAGTCTCCAAGTCATCCAACCCCCATGAGAAAAATTGGGGATGACAAAATAAGAATGGTATATCTGAAGCACAGACAAAAGGCTTTCTCCATTTCCCACCCTCTATTGCCAGTGCCTGATGTCTAGAGTGGAATAAATCTGTTAAGGGCACAATCCTATGCAGGGTTAGACAGAGAAAATCCTACAACTCCCAGCATTCCCCAGCCAGGTATGCTGGCTGGGGCTTGCTGGGAGTTGTGGGACTTTTTTCTGTCTAACCCTGCATAGGATTGTGCCCTAAGTCTTTAAAATGTCACAGAATGGTTACGTTAAAGACTATTGGATAGAGGGGGGGGAGTAAATCTTATGTAGACACACTCCCATTTGCTGTTAAGATCCCAGACATCTCTAAACCAGCCTAAAATCCTGCATTTAAAAAGGGGCTTTCTGCTTCCATTTTAAATGCAGGATCACAAAGACTCCCTTTTTCAGGTGCTTCCTTTTCCCCCACCCCTTTCCCCCTCCTTCTCCCCATATCTGAGTCTTCCATTATCTTCCATTGATCTGGCTCCTCTTCTTGCTGCTTTCCTTCATTTTATGGAAGGAACTCAAGTGGAACACAACGGGGTAATCTGATAACTCATTATCTGCGAACTTTTTAAAAATGGAACAAAGGGCATTTAGTGCAGGAGACGCCTTGGAGGTTCATGGTGTCATTTAAAGATCCCACAAATTTCCATGAGGAAACAATCACAATCGCAGGATAAAAACTAGGGATGTATGAAACCCCGCTTACCTGGCTCCACTGGGTTCTGCTGGGGGGGGGAGGTACTCCACGCCTCCCCCCGGAATCCTGGTCGGCCGGCTCCGCTCTGCGGGGATTCCATGGAGCCACTGGCCAGCTCCGCCAGCAGCCGAACATCCGGCTGCTGGCTAGCAGGGACGCAAATGGCGGTGGCCGTAGCCACCGCCGTTTGCATCCCTGAATTCAGCCATGATAGGCTACGTAAAGACTTGCGTAGCCTATCACATCTTGATTAAAAAAAAAAAAACGCGTATGCAAATGGCGGCGGCTACGGCCGCTGCCATTTGCATTCCTTTTTTTTGGCCATCTTAGTCTACGTAAATATTTACGTAGACTAAGACGAAGACAAGAAAGGGGAACGCAAATAGCGTAGCAGGTGCTATTTGCATTCCCCTTTATTTTCACCGTCTTACTCTACGTAAATATCTACATAGAGTAAGATGGTGAAAATAAGGGGGAACACAAAAAGCATCCGCTACGCTATTTGCGTTCCCCCTTATTTTCGCCGTCTTAGTCTACGTAAATATTTACGTAGACTAAGACGGCCAAAAATAAGGAACGCAAATGACGGCAGCCGTGGCCACCGCCATTTGTGTACGCGTTTTTTTTTTAACCCAGACGTGATAGGCTACGTAAGTCTTTACGTAGCCTATCATGAATGGGAGGGGGGACAGACTGCAAATGGCGGCAGCGGCAGCGGCAGCAGCCTGTCGGAAGACCAGCCACCGCCACCGAAGCCACCGCTGGAGCCACCGCCGTCCAGAACATCCACCCCAGGTAAGTCTCATCCTGGGGGGGGATCTGCGGGGGGGCAGGGTGGCGGCAGGCCATTCCACCACAGAGTTCGGGGGGCTGAATGCACTGGCATTCAGCCTCACCAAGATCTGTGGCAGAATTCTCTGACATCCCTAATAAAAACTCTGTGTGAAGAAAGCCCCCACATCTGGAAAAAAATGATATAGCCTTCCAGCCCACCCAAAGAAAGAGTGGTGATGCCAAATCTCATCCCAATTTCTATTTAAATTCATGTGTGTGTGTGTGTGTGTGTGTGTGTGCACGCACAACCTATGCAAACTAGTATCCACTTTTGTCCTCTTTTTTGATGATGCAAATCCTCTTTTTTGGCAATGTGCATCCGACAACTCTGTTCAAGAAGCATCTGCTTTTTCATGGAGAACGCAATGCAATCCAAAACAAGAGAACAGCCATTTCATGGGGCCTGGGTACCATCCACCCACAGTGTCTCTGTCAATATCAGGATTTATAGGAGGAGCCCCTTCTTGAGATTATTGCTGCAGTTAATAACAAAAGAAGAGCCCTGCTGGATCAGATGAAAGGGAAGGATTATTTTGTCCAATGTCCTGTTTCCCACAGTAGCAAAACAGGTGACATACTGGATCTGACCAAAAGGTTATAAACTCTAAGATGGTGTTTCCACAGCAGTTAAGCAGATTCTTCTGGGAAGCCCACAAGCAGGATTGTAAGGTTAGTAGGGACGTATGAGAATTTTGTTTCAGTTCACAAATCATTCAAAAATCCCCTGTTTGGAATACTGAACGTGAACACGGATGGGAGCACACATTCTTCAAAACTGTTTATAAATTCTCGACATTGTGTTTGTGTTTGCAAAAAGTGTACTTGAAAAATGCACAACTTCCTCAAAATGCACAACTTCCTCAAAATGAACAAATTTTGAAAAATACACAACTTCTCCAATTCAAATAAACTGAAAAACAGGTCACAAACTAGAATGGGAGCAAAATAAACCAAACTTTGAAGTAAACTTTGGAGAATTTCAGTGAGCTCAAGCATCCTTTGATCTCTCATCCCTACAATATAGTCCTCTTCCACTATTTCACCCAAGCAGATGATGTTCATTGTCTCTTTGCATCAGTATTGTGTAGCCATCATGAGTAATAGCCATTGGTAGACTTGTTCTCAAATACCCTTTTAAGGCTAAGTGGATGGCTCTCACCCATCCTCTGGCAGCATATTTTAAGATGTATTTATCACTAATCTTTATATGAGTGATGAATTCTGAATTGACTAGGATCTGTATTATGCTGTTCTCAACAGGACCACCTTGAGGTAGGGATGTACGAAAATCACTTACCTTTTGGGGATTATGCTGATGGGGGGGGAGGCGCTCCGTTCCTCCCCCCCCCCCAGAATCCTGGCCGGCCGGCTGCGCTCCGCAGCGATTCTGCAGAGCCGCTGGCCGGCTCCGCCAGCAGCCGGACATCCAGCCGCTGGCTAGCAGGGATGCAAATGGCGGCAGCCATAGCCGCCACCGTTTGCGTCCCTGCAGTCAGCCGTGATAGGCTACGTAAATGTTTACGTAGCCTATCACGGCTGATTTAAAATAAAAAAAAGCCGCCGCCATTTGCGTACGAACCTTTTTGGGGTTTTTTTTAAGTCAGACGTGATAGGCTATGTAAAGATTTACGTAGCCTATCATGGTGTTTTTTTAAAATCTAGCCATGATAGGCTACGTAAATCTTTACATAGCCTATCATTTTTTTTGTTTTTTGTTTTTTTTTAACCTGGAAATGGCGGCAGCAGTAGCAGGTCAGAAGACCGGCCACCGCAGCCGCCACCGCCGCCGAACCACCGCCGCAGCTGCCGCCGCCAGGAAGATCCGCCCAACGTAAGTCCTGTCCCGGGGGGGCGGGGGGGGCAGGCCGTTCTGCCACCAATTTTGGGGGGCCAAATGCGCTGGCATTCGGCCACCCTGAGATCCGTGGCGGAACTTTCGTACATCCCGACCTTGAGGCTTATTAGAATTCTGGCTTAATATTTTCTCCCCTTCTTGCAGAATCAAACGTTTCTCAGAGGAGTAGAACTAGGGATGGCAGAGAATTCCGCCACGGATTCCAGTGAGGTCAGATTCTTCAGAATCCAGCCCCGCGGAATCTGTGGCAGAACGGCCTCCTGCCCCCCCCGCCCCCCCCCGTGGAATCCCCTGGGATGGCACTTACCTGGGGTGGATGCGGCGGATGCGGCAGCGGCGGATGCGGCGGCTGGTCTCTTGGCTGGCCACGGCAGTGCTGCTGCAGCTGCCATTGGCGTCTTTGCAGCTGTGATAGGCTACATAAGAATTTACGTAGCCTATCATGGCTAACCCCCCCAAAAAAAACAGTGTACACAAATGGCGGCGACTACAGCGGCCGCCATTTGCATTCCCTATTTTTCGCCGTTCTAGCCTACGTAAATATTTATGTAGGCTATTACGGCGGAAAAAAAAGGGGAACGCAAATAGCGTAGTGGGGGCTATTTGCATTCTTTTTTTCGCCGTTTTATCCTACGTAAATATTTACATAGGCTTTTACAGCAAACAAAAAGAAAAGAAACGCAAATAGCGCCCACTACGCTATTTGCAGTTCCCTTTTTTTCGCCGTAATTGCCTACGTAAATATTTACGTAGGATAAAATGGTGAAAAATAGGGAACACAAATGGCGGCCGCCGTAGCTGCTGCCATTTGCATACGCTGTTTTTTTGTTGGGGGGGCCATGCCGTGATAGGCTATGTAAATACTTGCATAGCCTATCACAGCAGCCTGGAAGGATGCAAATGGCGGCCGCTATGGCGGCCGCCATTTGCGTCCACAGGAGCCCGTCCACGGCCGGATTGCCTCCCCCCCGTCGAGGATTCCAGGGGGAGGGATGGCGCCCCTCCCCCCCCAGCAGATGCCCCGACCGGAACCATATAAGGGATTCATACATCCCTAAGTAGAACTTGAAGATGACACATGGTTAGGGATGTTAGAGAATTCCGCCACAGATTCCAATGAGGCCAGATTCTAAAAAAATCCAGCCCCTCGGAGTCCATGGCAGAATGAACCACCCACTTCCACCACCCCACAAAGTTGACCCGGAACGGATCCTACCTGCCATCGGCCGGTCCGGTCCGTCCGCTGCCGTCCTGCAGAAGAAAATCGCGTCTGGCGTAGCGGATGCCATTTACATCCCTTCTGTTTGCCGTGATAGGCTACGTAAATATTTGCATAGCTTATCACGGCAAAGAGCAGGGACGCAGATGGCATAGCGGATGCAATTTGTGTCCCTGTTCTTTGCAGTAATAGGCTACGTAAATCTTTATATACTCCAGGTAAGGGGGTTTCGCACATCCCTACACAGGGTCAAAATGTAAAATTAAAATGTCTGTCACTGGGAAATCTGGCCCCTTTGGGGCTTTCCTCATTTCCATGGCTCCCCCAACTCAGCTTGCATTTGCAAGCCCAGCCATGGGTTTTTCAGGAAATCTGGGAACTTTCTCAGATTTTTTTTAATGGCTTAGATAGGCATTGGCGCAAATTGTAGCTGCAATTTGTGTAATTTGCACAAATCCCAGTCATACTTTGCATAATTTGTGCAAATTCCAGTCACAATTTGTGTAATTTGTGCAAATTGTGGCCATGTTTTGGGCAATTACACAAATTCCGGCTGCAAATTGTGCAAATGTCTACTTACACAAATAAAAGTCCCCCAGAAAATCTGCAAACTGGCCTGACACAATGCAGATCAAATCAGGCCAGTTCATGGGGAAATGAGACAAAGTCTGCAGGAGGCAAGCTGATGAAACTCAGTGACATCCACCCCCTAGATGGATTCCTTTGACAGCCCTATGTAAAATGGGGGGGGTCAAATATTTGGGAATAATGTTCTCAGCTAATGTATATAATCTAGCTCTGAATAATTATATGAGGGTGTTGTGTAACGACACTCTCATTTTACTTTAACGAGGCCCTTTATCCTTCCCAGGAAGACGGTTCTCCCCAATCCTAACCCTAACCTGAGGCTTAAGCCTAAACTTGATATGCAAATAAAACATCCCCATTTCCACCTCAAAGGCACTCAACAAGCTGTACCAGTCATCCACTCAGACTTCTGGCCAAGCTAGGCTTTACCAAGTCCTTAGATCTTGCCTGGGAAGTGGGTCTCCCAAACCCTAATGCTGACTCAAGGCTTAACCCTAAACCTCATGTACAACTGAAACATACATACATCACCCCAATATACTACAAGACAGTTGGCAAGCAGTCCTGGTTGCCACACAATCTGTCTGGCCAAGCTCAGCTTTACTAAGGCCCCAGTTCCCATCTGGAGAGCTGAGTCTTGCCAACCCTAACCTGAGGTTTAACCCTCATCTTCAGGTGCAACAGAAACATACCCCAATCTAACCGACTGTTGACTAGGGATGGCGGATAATTTCTCCCTGAAACTTCGGGGGGCCGAGCGCCAACGTGTTCGGCCCCCCGAACAAGTTTCGGGGAGAACTCCTCCGAACCCCCCCCGCCGGCGGGGTCCGGCCGGCGGTTTGGCGGGTGTTCGAGCGGGGTGGGAGCAGCAGCCGGTCTTTCGACCGGCTGCTGCCGCCGCCATTGCAATAAAAGAAAAAAAACGCCCCCTGATAGGCTACGTGACGATTCACGTAGCCTATCACGGCTGACTTTGCAGATCTAGCTGTGATAGGCTACGTGAATCGTCACGTAGCCTATCAGGGGAAGGGTTTTTTGTTTTTTTTTTACTTTCACGTTCGCAGCCGGGCGAGGCGAGGCGCCTCCTCCCTGGCCTGAATTTCGGCCGGGAGAGGTGGGAAGCCTCCCCCCCCAGCCTGAACTTCGTGGGGGGAGCAGCGAAGCGCCTCCCCCCCACCGCGAACGGCCTTCGACGACAGGTAAGTGACTTTCGTCCACCCCTACTGTTGACAAGCCTTCCTGGTTGCCCACTCGATCTGCCTGGGCAACTTATGCTTTACCAAGGCCATGGTTCCTGGCTGGAGAGCTGGGTCTCACCAATGCTAATCCCAACCTGAGGATTAACCCCAGCCTTCACGTGCAACAGAAGCGTACCCCTATGCACCCGGTATACTCCAAGACAGTCGGAAAGCCATCTTGGTAGCCCACTCAGTGTTTCTGGCCAAGCTCAGCTTTACCGAGGACCCAGATCTTGTCTGGAGAGTGGAGTCCCTCCAACCCTAACCCCAACCTGAGGCTTAACCTTAACCCTCAGGTGCAACTGAGACATACCGCCATCCACTCGGTATACTCCAAGACATTAGGAAGCCGTCCTGGTCGCCCACTAAGTCTTTCTGGCCAAGTGACACCTTACCAAACCCCCAGATCCTGCCTGGAGAGCCAGGCTTCCCCAACCCTAACTGTAACCTGAAGCTTAACCCTAACCCTAATAGGGATGGCAGAGAATTCTGCCACGGACTCCAGTGAGGCCGAATTCTTTAGAATCCAGCTGCCCGGAGTCCGTGGCAGAACGGAGCAATCCCCACCACCACCCCGCAGAATCCCCCCAGGACGGAGCCTACCTGGTGACAGCAGCGGCTCCGGTGGCAGTGGTGGCTCCTGCAGCAGCTTCAGCAGCAGCAGCAGCTCCGGGTCGTCTTCCAGCTGCTGCCGGGGCTGCGGGCGCAAATGGTGGCCACTACACCGGCCACCATTTGCATCCCTGCCAAGTTGTGATAAGCTACGTAAGTGTCTACGTGGCTATCACAGCAAAAGGCAGGGATGCAAATGGCGGCCGCTACGCCATTTGCGTCCCGCCTTTTTCTGTGATAGGCTACGTATATACTTATGTAGCCTATCACGGCTTGGCCGGGATGCAAATGGTGTAGCGGCTGCCATTTGCATTCCTGCCTTTTGCCTTGATAGGCTACATAAATATATACATAGCCTATCACGGCCTCCACAAGGATGCAAATAGCGGTCGCTACGGTGGCTGCCATTTGCAGCCAGAGCAGCCCAGCACAGCAGTGGATGGAAGTCCGGCTGTGGGAGGCCCCGGCCAGCGGCTCCGTGGAGTTGCCATGGAGCAGAGCCAGCCAGGGAGGATTCCAGGGGGAGGGACGTAGAGCCTCCGCACCCCCATGGGTGCCCCCACCCGGAACGAGGTAAGGAATTCATACATCCCTAAACCCTAAATTGCAACTGAATCATACTCCCATCCACCCAGTATACTCCAAGACTGTCAGCAAGCCATCCAGCTCACTCATTCAATCTGTCTGGCCAAGCTAGGCTTTACCGAAGCCTGAGATCCTTGTACAGGATCTCCAGAAATGGGCAATATTGCAGTCCTTAAGATGAAAATTTTGTCTGGATTTGTATTTCTCTTTCCTATATCGCCAATTAAGATTCCATGAATTGTGTAATTTAAATTGTATTAGGAATCAATTAATATATATGGAATTATTTTTTAAAAAAATTAGTCGGCAGCATGTGTGGGCAGCCATTTTGAATATCCAATACCTGAATGGCCACCTGGCCACCATGGATTTTGTGAGGGTTGTTTAATATTCAAAATGACCATCTGTATATTCTGCAGCCTCACTGTGGCTTAAATAAGCCACTGTGGGCTGTTCAACTGTGCAAACTGGCCCATTACCTTTTTAATTGAGGCAATAATCTCAAGCGACTCCTGACATAAACCAACACACGCCTGAGTGAAGATAGCAAGGATGAACATCCTAACTCCACACTCCCCCATCACCATTCTCCTTGCCCTCCACGTGTTTAATGTGAAACTCTGCATTGTGGAATGTTTCTCTGTGCAATTGACAACCCTGAAAAATCAGGGCTCTAAATTACCCGGGGAGCCTACTGTGATGAATTTGTCCTTGTCGAAGGAGTCTCTGAGATGAGATTTCAGTCTTTAGCTGGTCTTGAACCAGCAAGTAGCCCTTCTCCTTCAATTTCCCAAGAACAAAATGCCATCAGGAATGCAGGTTTACTGAGTTCTGTTATTAACACAGAGATAATTTAAGGATTCTGAGATTAGGGTGGCCTTTACACTAAAGAAACCCTCCACAGTCCTCCCATTCTGGAGCCTTTCCATATTTATCATGGGCTCCCAGACAGTGACCACATGATTGCTGAGAGGGGAAGCTTTTAATGTTCAAGGTTTCCATAGAACATATGAAACACCTCCATCTAGGGATGTCAGAGAATTCCGCCACGGATCTCGATGAGGCCGAATGCCAGTGCATTCAGCCCCCCTAACTCCGTGTCAGAACGGCCTGCCCCCCCCCCGCGGATACCCCCCGGGATGAGACTTACCTGGGGCGGATGTTCCGGACGGCAGTGGCTCCAGCAGTGGCAGCGGCAGCGGCGGCTGGTCTTCCGACCGGCTGCCGCCACCGCCGCCGCCATTTGAGTATGCTTTTCTTTTTTTAACCCAGACATGATAGGCTACGTAAGTCTTTATGTAGCCTATCACGGCTGAATTCAGGGATGCAAACGGCGGTGGCTACGACCGCCACCATTTGCGACCCTGCTAGCCAGCAGCCAGATGTCCGGCTGCTGGCGGAGCCAGCCGGCGGCTCCATGGAATCCCTGCGGAGCGGAGCCGGCCGGCCAGGATTCCAGGGGGAGATGCAGAGCGCCTCCCCCCCCGGCGAGGATTCCCTGGGGGAGGGACGGAGCACCTCCCCCCCCCAGCGGAACCCAGCAGAGCCAGGTAAGCGGGGTTTCGTACATCCCTACCTCCATCTAGTGGCTGTTTCAATCACGATACTTTCTGACTTTAAAAAATGGTTCACTAGTTCTGCATCTTTCTGAAGCAAAACAACAAGGAAATACCTCTGGATGTGCCCTGGAGGTTAACAACATCATGAAAAAGGACTCACAAACTTCCGTGATTGAGCAATCTCAAGAGCAGGATAAAAGCTCCCTGTGAAGAAGCCCGAGATGTGTCTGGGCTGTTGGGTTGTGTGAACCAAGTCAGTAAGTGACAAGTTGATTCTGACCAAAGGCCTATACAGTCCAACATGGTGCTTCCGCAGTAGCAAAGCAGATGCCTCCAGGAAGCCCAAAAGCAGGATTAGAACGCCATATTGTTCTCTCCCACCACTTCCCCTCAGCAGTTGTTCACTGGCACACTGCATCTGACACCGAAGGTAATGTGTAGCCTCCATGAATAACAGCCATTGGTAGCCTTACTTCTCTCATTCCTTTTTAAGGCTGTCTAACTGGATGACTCTCACCATATCTTGTGGCATCTATTCACAGATATCTATTCACAGATAAAGCTGCATTCGTCTTTGCAATCTGTGTATGAGAGATGAATTCTGAACTGACTGGGATCCACATTAAGACATTCTCAACAGGAACAACCTGAGGCCAGTTAGAACTCCGGCTTAGTATTTTCTCTTCCTCATGCAGAATCAGATGTTTGGTGCAGCATTTATGCTGCTTTGGGGCAGAATTCAATTTCTTTTAGCACAGATTATACTGATAGCCATAGGTTTGCCCAAAGTAAAATAAAGAAGTTTCTACTGTGTTGATAAACATACATTTTGCAAGATAAGATATTACCTGTATATAAATTCATGTGTGTGTGTGTGTATATTTATATAAATCTGTATATAAATTCACAATATATGTGTGTGTGTATAAATCTGTATATAAATTCACATTACATATATGTGTGTGCGTGTCTTTATATGAATCTGTATATAAATTCACTATATATATATATAATGGGGCCACGGTGGCTTAGTGGTTAAGACGCTGAACTGCAGACTGGAAGGTCGGCAGGTCAGCAGTTCGAGACTCGAGTGCTGTGTGATGGAGTTAGCTCCCGTCTTCAGTCCCAGCTTCTGCCAACCTAGCAGTTCGAAAGCAAGAAATTGCAAGTAGATAAATAGGTACCGCCTCAGTGGGAAAGGTAACAGCGTTCCGTGCACCTCGGTGTTCAGTCATGCCGGCCACATGACCACCGAAGCATCTTTGGACAGCGCTAGCTCTTCGGCTTAGAAACGGGGATGAGCACCGCACCCTAGAGTCGGACACGACTGGTTGGGGACACCTTTACCTTTATATATATATATATATATATATATATGTGTGTGTGTGTGTGTGTGTGAATTTATATACAGATAATATATATATAAACATTTTAAGCCATTGGAGACTATTGTATTTACTGTGCAGGAAGTAGAAGTTCTTTGCTCACTTGGACTATTTTTCTTTCTTCTGCACTCAGGCATGTCACTGTCTCTCAGCCTCCAATACCCTTGACCTTTCAGATTTCATGGGAGTGAAAACAATGTAAAGAGTATGTGTGTAATGTGTGGGGGTTTTATGGATGAGATCTTTGTGATCTGACTTACAAGAAACACCACAAATCTGTAAATCCAGAGGATGTTAATTATAGGCCAGTGGCCAACATCCCGTTCCTGGGCAAGGTGCTTGAGTGGGTGGTTGCAGGACAGCTCCAGGCACTGTTGAATGAAATGGATTATCTAGATCCATTTCAATCCAGCTTCAGGCCTCGTTTTGGAACAGAAACTGCCTTGGTCACCTGTGGGATGACCTCTGCCTAGGGGTGGATGAAAGTCCCTTACCTTTTGTCGAAGCTTGTTCGCGGTGGTGGGGAGGCGCTTCGCTGCTCCCCCCGCGAAGTTCAGGCCGGGGGGAGGCTTCCCGCCTCGCCCCGGCCGAAATTCAGGCCGGGGAGGAGGCTTCCCGCCTCGCCCGGCCACGAACTCGAAAGTTTAAAAAAAAAAAACGCACCCGTGATAGGCTACGTGACGATTTACGTAGCCTATCACGGCTGACTTTGCAAATCTAGCCGTGATAGGCTACGTTAATCGTCACGTAGCCTATCATGGGGGCGTGGTTTTTTTCTTTTATTGGAATGGCGGCGGCGGCCGCCGGTCGAAAGACCGGCTGCCGCTCCTGCCCCGCACGAACACCTGCCGTACCGCCGGCCGGACCCGCCGCCGGGAGGGACATTCGGCGAAGGTAAGTCCCGTCCTGGGGGGGGGGTGCAGGGTGCGGGGGGGTGCGGAGGATTTCTCCCCGAAACTTGTTTGGGGGGCCGAACACGTTGGCGCTCGGCCCCCCGAAGTTTTGGGGAGAAATTCTCCGCCATCCCTACCTCTGCCGGGAGAGGGACAGGGGAAGTGCAACCTTGTTGATTCTCCTGGACCTCTCAGCAGCTTTCGATACCATCGACCATGGTATCCTTCTGGATAGGTTGTCTGGGATGCGAGTTGGAGGCACTGCAGTGGTTCCGCTCCTACTTGGGTGGCCGATTCCAGAAGGTGGTGCTGGGGGATTATTGCTCTGTGCCATGGCAATTGTGCCATAGGGTTCCACAGGACTCTATTTTATCCCCCATGCTGTTCAACATCTACATGAAACCTCTGGGGGAGGTTATCTGGAGGTGTGGGCTGAGGTGTCATCAATATGTGGATGACACCCAACTCTACCTCTCTTTCTCATCAAACCCAGGTGAGGCAGCGGCTGTTCTGAATCAGTGCCTGGGCATGGTAATGGACTGGATGAGGGCCAATAAACTGGAACTCGATCCAGACCAGACAGAGATACTGCTAGTGGGTGGTTCATCTGCCCACCTAGGTGATATTCAACCTGTTCTGGAGGGGGTTGCACTCCCCCTAAAGGACCAAGTTTGTAGTTTGGGGGTGCTCTTGGATCCAGAACTGTCACTTGAGACACAGGTGAACTCAGTGGCACGGAGCACTTCTTATCAGCTTAGGCTGGTATACCAACTACGCCCTTATCTGGACAGAGATAGCCTAGCTACAGTTATCCATGCTCTGATAACTTCTCGTCTGGATTACTGCAATGCATTATATGTGGGGCTGCCTTTGAAAACAGTCCGGAAACTTCAGCTGGTCCAAAATAGGGCAGCAAGATTGTTAACAGGGACTGGCCAGTGAGCCAGTACTTATGCCAGTACTTTTCCAGCTGCACTGACTGCCAGTCCATTTCTGGGCCCAATTCAAAGTGCAGGTATTAACATTCAAAGCCCTTAACGGCCTGGGGCCAGGTTATCTGAAGGATCGCCTCCTCCCATATGTGCCTGCCTGGACCTTAAGATCATCCTCAGCAGCCCTTCTCCATGAGCCCCTGCCAAAGGAAGTGAGGTGGGTGGCTACTAGGAGGAGGGCTTTTTCTGCTGAGCCCCCCCCCCCCCCGCCCCCGGCTGTGGAATGAGCTCCCTAGTGAGGTTTGCCTGGCACCTACATTGTATTCCTTCCAGCGCCAGGTGAAGACCTTTTTATTTTCCCAGGCATCTTAGCATTTTAGCTTTCTAGACTTTTAGCTTTGCTGTTTTAAATCTGTATTTTAAATTCCTGCACTGCTGCTAGGTTTTATTGTGGTTGTATTGTTATATTGTGGTTTTAATGTTCTATATATTTTAAATTGTTTTATTGTGTGCCAGTTGGTTTAAATTTTTGCGAACTGCCCAGAGAGCGTCAGCTATTGGGCGGCATAGAAATGAAATAAATACATACATACATACATACATGCATACATACATATCTTCAGAGTCTTGAATTTCTGTGGGATCTGCAGCCCCAGTAGAGCATTAGTTTCAATAATGGTAGTTGCGGCACAGGTGTGAAATGGAAACCTAAAAGTAAAGAAGTGTAAATATGGATCTAATTTCTTTCTTCTGCTATCAGCCACATCACTATCTCTCAGCATCCAAATCCCTTTACCTTTTAGATTTCATTGGAGTGCAAACAACAGAAAGACTAAGCGTATTGTCTGTGGGTTTTTATGCAAGTGATGTTTGAAGTATAAAAAACATCACAGATGTCCGTTATAAGTCAACAAGTATAAGTTATAAGTAAAGAAGTGTAAATATGGATCTTATTGTCACAAGGCCCTACTCTCTAATATAAGGACGGGTTTTTAAGAATAAGTGAGCCATACCTGAAGTTCAACCATTAGGGAAGGACATTCTGTCTTCCACTCAGTGAGGAGCAGCCTATTTGGTAAGTCTCCCATTCCAGTAACGATGGACAAATGAGGCAATTTCTGGTCTGTTACTTTTGCACATATCAAAATGTGTGCATTTTCCTGTTTCTGCATTAATCTGACATTTTTAAAATCTGTACCAAAAATTTCATCTTAAATACATATTTAAATATGCTTTCATTTCAGAATATGCATTTAACAACATATTTTGATACTTCCTCTGAGACAAAAAAAAACCTACATCAGAGCATCTAGGAAGTTGCTCTGAGTGCAATCTTTTAAATGTCTACTCAGAAGTAAGAAGTAATCTGTATGTTAAATCCCTGCATTGCTGCTAGGTTTTATTCTGGTTGTACTGTTATACTGTGGTTTTAACGTTTTATATATTTTATATTCTTTGATTGTGTGCTCTTTGGTTTTAACTTTTGTGAACCACCCAGAGAGCTTCAGCTATTGGGTGGTATACAAATGAAATAAATAAAAATAAAATAAAAATAAATGAGCTCTACTGCATTCACTGGGGCATATTCTGTAAGAAGTTTGTTTAGGATTGCAGACTATTTTTAACTACTCAGATTAGCCCAGGAGCTGCAGATTGGAATTAGCATAGGTCTAATATTTCAGGCAACCTTGTACATCTGGGAAAATTCTGGAGCAGATGATAAAGCAATCCATCTGTAAGCACCTTGAAAACAATGCAGTGATTACTCGAAGCCAACATGGATTTGTCAAGAACAAGTCCTGCCAGACAAATCTGATCTCATTTTTTGATCAAGTCACATCCCTTGTGGACCATGGGAATGCTGTAGACATAATATACCTTGACTTCAGCAAAGCTTTTGAAAAGTGCCCCATGATATCCTGATGAGCAAACTAGCTCAAAGTGGGCTAGATGAAACAACGATCCGGTGGATCCACAGTTGGCTACAGAATCGGACTCAAAGAGTGCTTATCAATTGGACCTTCTCTAACTGGGGAGAGATAACGAGTGCAGTACCGCAGGGCTCAGTCCTGGGCCCAGTGCTCTTCCACATTTTTATTAATGACTTGGAGGAGGAGGTGCAGGGAATGCTGATCAGATTTGCAGATGACACCAAATTGGGTGGGATACCTAATACTCTGGAATACAGAAACAAAATTCAAAGTGATCTTGATAGACTGGAGTGCTGGGCAGAAAACAATAGAATGAGATTTAATAGGGATAAATGCCAAGTTCTGCACCTAGGAAAAAGAAACCAAATGCACAGTTACAAGATGGGGGATATGTGGCTCAACAACATGACAAGCGAGAAGGATCTTGGAATTGTTGTCGATCACAAGCTGAATATAGCCAACATTGTGATGTGGCTGCAAAAAAGGCCAATGCTCTTTTGGGCTGCATTCATAGAAGCATCGCTTCCAAATCTCGGGAAGTACTAGTTCCCCTCTACTCAGCACTGGTTAGGCCTCATCTGGAGTACTGTGTCCAGTTCTGGGCACCACACTTTAAGAAGGATGCAGACAAACTGGAGAGGGTTCAGAGGAGGGCAACAAAGATGATCAGGGGACTGGAAACAAAGCCCTATGAAGAGAGGCTGAAATAACTGAGCATGTTTAGCCTTGAGAAGAGAAGACTGAGGGGAGATATGATAGCACTCTTCAAGTACTTGAAAGGTTGTCACAGACAGGAAGGCCAGGATCTCTTCTGGATCATCCCAGAGAGTGCAGGACACGGAATAATGGGCTCAAGTTACAGGAAGCCAGATTCCGGCTGAACATCAGGAAAAACTTCCTGACTGTTAAAGCAATACGACTATGGAACCAATTACCTAGGGAGGTAGTGGGCTCTCCCACACTGGTGGAGTTCAAGACGAGGCTGGACAGCCATCTGTCAGGGATGCTCTGACTTGGATTCCTGCATTGAGCAGGGGGTTGGACTCGATGGCCTTGTAGGCCCCTTCCAACTCTACTATTCTATGATTCTATGATCATCCCAGCCTCTTTCTTTCTAACGCAGATGTCCTGTGTTACCTGGGCTGCAATCCTACGCAGACTTAAGCTTGATACAGAAGGTAGTTCTTCCAGGGAGTTGAAGGCAGTTCTTACAGGGATTATTCCTTTGGTTAAAAGCTTTTGCTTTCTTTTTTTACACCACCTTCTGTCCTGTACATTTCAACAGCAGTTTTGAACAGTAGACACAGGAACTTCCATAAATTTGATATTGTGCACATATTGGCCATAAAGCCCCCATCTATACAATATTACAGGTGTAAATGGGCCACTTGTGCAATACCATGTAAGGTTCTGATCACATCAATGGCCACACACGTCCATTTCTATAGACATTTCTACCTCCAAGTCTGTTCCATTTGGGTTTTTTGCATATACTTTCAAATGTGCATTGTGTGCACTTTTTTCAAGTTGTCTGCATTTTTCTATGCATCCACCCATTGATTCAAGCATGTCTATATGCATTTTTAAAAATGTGTGCTGCTGCTGCTGCTATTATTATTATTATTATTATTATTATTATTATTTGGGGGAATATCATTTTAAAGTATGCACATTCTGTTGGATGCATTTTTCAGCATCCACAAAATGTATTGGACATCTGGAAATGTACCAATGTCCAAATGCAAACTGCATCCATTCCATGTCTGTTGTTTGTACATTGTAGAAATCCATCCACCGCCACCCCAAACAAAAACAAAACAAAACAAACAGCTGATAGAGTGGATTTCTCACAGATTCCTAGTCCGAATGACTTGAACTATTACTAGTAATACTTATAGTAATATTATCTTTAAAAAGAAATTTAAAAGCCTTTATTTATTTATTTATTTATTTATTTGTCATATGGTGCATTTATATCGCATTACAATAAAAACATAGAGCATAATAAATATGAAATGTAAAATATAATTTGTTTATTTATTCATTCATTTATTCATTTCATTTCTATACCGCCCAATAGCCAAAGCTCTCTGGGTGGTTCACAAAAGTTAAAATATAAAATATAGACAGGAATATTACAAACGTATGTCTAGGTTACAGATACAGTTTTTTTACTTCTGTTGTCACAGCCAGGAAATCAGCAAAGTCTCCATTGTAGGCTCGGTTTTGAGTTTGATACTCTGTCATTATATGTTGGATAGTTTGTTTTTCAGCCCCACAGTCACAATTTGATGATGTTGTTTTGCCCCATTTATAAAGGGCATCTGCACATCTACAATGACCTGTGCGAATTCGGTTCAAGGTTGTCCATAAAAAAGCCAATAATCTATATATGTGAGTGTAATTCTGCATGTGTGTTTTGGAGAGAATGTAGTGCTAGCGAAAGGTAAAAAGGAGCAATCCAGTATGTGCCTATGACATTCACACAACTTGTATTCCTGACAACATTCAGGGATGCAATTCATGCTCTCTCTCAGTGGGGTTTAGCATGCATCTCTAATAGATTAACTGCTGTAAAGCGCTTCCATAATGGCTGGGATATTTGTCTTCATTTAACCACAGTGGTCTCAGTCCAAAGTTTAACCACATTTCCTTTTCAGGTTTCCTCCAGCTTTCTAAGTAACTGGTTCTCTTATGGCAAGGTTGTGGGGTTCGGATGGTTAGCAATTCTCCTGCTTGGAGAGGGATCAAAAGGAAACCTTTTTATTCCTTCGTGGTACAAAGGCCCAGGGAGCCTTGGAAGAAGAATGCCTTGCCCTTTGTTTTTGCAAGGTATGTCAGCAATCATTTCCCATTTAATGATGGCTTGAACTTTGAAATCCCCCCCCCCCTTTAAGTATCCCCATCAATTACAGAGGACCCAGGTAGTATTTTTCTTGAAATATCTTTCCTTATATTTCAATCTCTTTTTGCTCCCATTGAAAGTCTGCAAATTCCAGTTCCAATGGTTTTGGGTTTTAGCACTATAAGCTTTTGTCTAAGGGATCAGTTTAGTTCGCTAACCCTATCTAGTCCAGAATTCTGTTTCCAGAGTGGCCATCCAGATGGCTCGGTGGGAAGCCCACAAGCAAGACATGAACGCAATCACAGCTTTCCAGATATGTGCCCAGAAAATGCCATTCAGAGGCTAACAGCCTCCAGTACTGAACAATTATTTATTTTTATTTTATTTATTGAATTTATACCCCGCCTTTTTTCCTCTTGCAAGGAACCCAAGGCGGCTTACATTATCCTCCTCCACTCCATTTTATCCTCACAACAACAATCCTGTGAGGTGGGTTGGGCTGAGAGTCTGTGACTGGCCCAAAGTCACCCAGTGAGCTTCCATGGCCTAGTGGGGACTTGTGACTAGAAGCCATTGATAGCTTTATCCTCCGTGAACTTGTCGAATCCCCATTTAAAGCCATCCAAGTTGACAGCCATCAGTACACCTTGTGGTAACATATTCCATACCATAGTTGAAATGCATACTGTGCAAAGAAATACTTTGTTTTATTTATCCTAAATCTACCACCATTTAGCTTCAGGGCATGACCCCAAGTTCTAGTATTATGAGAGAGGGAGGGGAAAAAACAAAACAAAACAAAAGCACTCTTCCTTTCCAACTTCTACACACCAGTCATAATATATCATCTCTATCACCTTTTTGATGTGATCAGAACCTTACGTGGTATGGCAGAAGTGGCCCATTTACACATGTAATATTGTGCAGATGGGGCCTTTATGGCTGCTATGTGTGCAATATTAAATTTATGTAAGTTCCTCAGTCACCATTTTTTAAATGCAAAAATGGCATTTGCAGGTAAGCGGAAATCCTCACGCTTGCCCAACTCAGCAAGCTGAGCTGGTGAGAAATCGCCGAGCTCAAGCCCCAACTGGATGTCCTCCGACATCCCTACTGCCTAGAAGAGAGAAGGCCTTCTCAGTGGTGGCATCACACTAATGGAATAAACTGCACAAAGAGGTTTACCTGGTGCCTACACTGTCATCTTTCTGGCACCAGGCAGGCACAGACCTTTCTTTTCTTTCAGACATTTTTAGAGACCTAGTGCTAGGCTAGTGTTTTATCAATTAGTGTCCTGTTTGTTGTTTATTATATTGTGTTTTATATTTTAACTGTTTTGAAATGGCGTTTCATTTTTTTTAACTGGTTGCAATCCACCCAGAGAACATTAGTTATTAGGCGGATTAGAAATGTACTAAATACATAAATAATGAAGAATTTAATGCTTACTTGGGTGTGCTTGGTAGCCACTCCAGGTACATCAAGCTCCATTTTTTTTTATCATCCCTCCTGTCCTGAAATTGCTATGGCGTGGGCATGCAGGGCAGTTGGTCACAGATTGCTTGCTTGGCCTCACAAGTCCTGCCTATACAGAGTGGCCCAAAAGTAGGTATGCAGTATAGTTTATTTGTATTTTATTACATAGTTTATTACATTTACATTTGTTTAACACTATTTATTTATTTTATTTTTTATTTATTATTGCATTTATATCCCGCCTTTTTTCCTCTTGCAAGGAACCCAAGGCGGCTTACATTATCCTCCTCCTCTCCATTTTATCCTCACAGCAACAACCCTGTGAGGTAGAATCATAGAATCATAGAATAGTAGGGTTGGAAGGGGTCTACAAGGCCATCAAGTCCAACCCCCTGCTCAATGCAGGAATCCAAGTCAGAGCATCCCTGACAAATGGCTGTCCAGCCTCATCTTGAAGGCCTCCAGTGTGGGAGAGCTCACCACCTCCCCAGGTAATTGGTTCCATTTGTCGTATTGCTCTTACAGTCAGGAAGTTTTTCCTGATGTTCAGCCGGAATCTGGCTTCCTGTCACTTGAGCCCATTATTCCGTGTCCTGCACTCTGGGATGATCAAGAAGAGATCCTGGCCTTCTTCTCTGTGACAACCTTTCAAGTACTTCAAGTAGGTTGGGCTGAGAGTGTGTGACTGGCCCAAAGTCACCCAGTGAGATTCCATGGCCAAGTTGGGACTAGAACCCGGATCTCCCAGCTCCCAGTCCAGCACTCTTGCCACTACACCACACTGGATCTCAAATTAATCTCATAAGTGCTCGAAATGTATTCCATCAACTGTCACTCCCTGTCGCTCACTCTTCCTAGCTGTCATTCTGACTCCACTCACACATCTTCTACTCACACATTCTCTTCCCCTCCCATCAACATTCTAAACAACTTTATACCTACTTTTGGGCCACCTGGTATACAACCTGGCTCTGGGATTCAATGGGCTATTTACCAGGGGTAGCAAAACGTTCTCTCTCTGAATGTACAAGGTCTCGGCAAACTTAGCAGATAAGGTGGTTCAATAGGAATGTGCAAGGTGACCTCTAGCCTGGGAACTCTGGGTTCAGTGTGAGAGAAGAGAGGAGAATTGTGCTGGTAAAGAGCATTACACATTTTTGTACACACGGTTTTGTACACATTTTTCCTTACGTACACATTTTTGTAAGCTATTTCCCCAATATAATGCATGCTTTTCTGTCACATTTTCCCTAACATACATAATTTATATGTACTCTTCCATATTCATTTCTTTTATTTGCAAACTGCATCACAAACTTTGGAAAAGTGTAGGTATCAGTGTATGACTGCATTCTGGTTTGTGTGTAGATTCAGAAGATGAAAATTTGGTACGTTTACATCACAGTTTATCAAAGCTGGATGAAATCAAGCCAGGTACCCTACACATGAGGTAATGAATTCCTGTTATCCTGCATTTGGGATTATTGGTCAGCAATAGGAACTGAGGGCAGGTAGAGTGATGCATTCTCTTAGGTCACTAACTAAGCTGAAGGAAACATAAAATGATTGAGGGCAAGAGGGGAATCTAGTGATGGGAAACAGGCACTCCTGAGGGAGAAGCTGAACCCAACAAAGAAGAGACCAAGAAAAAACCTTGTATACCTTTCTGAAAATGTGCATTTGAGGAAGGTATTTGCCCAGAAGAAAGAGAACAAAAAGAGATCTAGGTGAGATATATTTATTTATTACATTTATATACTGCCCAACAGCCAAGGGTATCTGGGCAGTTCACAACAATTAAAACCATAAAATACAACATGATAAAACAGAATATAAGACTTTAAAAGTTTAAAAACGGCATGTAAAACCAAAGTAAAACCCAACAGCAGTTACAACCCAGGGAAAGCTTGGGTTAATGCCATGTGGCATTGTGCAAAACTGAGTAAGGGATATCAGTACCTCCAGATTCTCATCATAGGAGCCTTAGCCATAACTGAACAAGGGATCTAGCACAGGCTGGACCTTGGGTATAACAGAAGTTACGAAAGCAAACTCTTGGTGGAGGAACATAGGAATGCAGGAACATAGGAAGCTGCCTGCCTTAGACTGAGTCAAACCCTTGGTCTATTTAGCCCAGTACTGATGATACTGACTGGCAGAGTCTCTCCAGGGTTTCAGGGAGGAACTTTTCCAGCCCTACCTAGAGATGCTGGGGATTGAACCTGGGACTTTCTTTATGCAAAGCTGGTGCTCTACTACTGAGCTATGGTTGTTAGTCTTTAGCCACACTCATGATTGGTGATCAATTTAACACTGGGAACAATCCTGATTGCCATGGTGCTTTACCCTCACTGGGGTGATAACTGGCTGAATGAAAGGCATGGCTGTGTTGGATGTATGCAAAATACAGACATAGAGTAAAGTATTTGTGCACATCCAGAGGTCTCTAGGCCTACTACAGGTGAACCCCACCTATTCTTTACCAAGGAAGATAGTCCAGCAACTAGTCCTTTTTGCACCCTGAGTATCCAAGAGAACATACTCATACAGCAACTACCTGCCCAGAACTGGAATGTGTAAATGTGTAAGAAGCAATGGTGGTATAAGGCTGACATGCTGGATCTGACCAAAAGCTTATGAACTTCAACACTGTGTTTCCACAGAAACCAAGCAGACACCCCTGGGAAGCTAACGAACAGGAGGACTGGAAGGAAATGTAATAGGGATGCATGAAAATTCTGTTTCAGTTCACAAATTGCTCAGCCCCTGTTCTGAATCCCAAACGTGAACATGAACTGGAGCACATGTTCTCTGAAAATGTTTCCAAATTCCTGACCTTGCATTGGTGTTCACAAAATGTGCACTTGAAAAATGCACAACTTTCTCAAAGTGCACAAACTGAGCTAAATCAAGTGGGCTGAATCAATATCAGAAGTAAACTTCGCAGAATATCAACGAGTTCAAGATGCCCTGGTTCTCCCATCCCTACAATATATTTTGCCCAGCAGATGATGTTCAGTGGCACGCTGCATCTGATAATGTAAGTATTGTGAAGCCATCATGAGTAACAGCCATCAGTAGCCTTCTTTATTTAATACCCTTTTAAGGTTGTCTAAGTGGGTGATGCTTGCCACATTCTGCGGCAGGATATTCACAAATTAAGATATATTCTTCTTTGTAATCTTTGCATAAGAGATGAATTCACATGCTGTTTATAAATTAATTGTAAGCCATCAGAGATGGCTTACAATTCACTGTGCAGGAAGTAGAGCTGAATAACTTCAAGCAAATACATGTCACAGAAGTTGTTTGCTTGCTTGGACTATTTTTCTTTCTTTTGCACTCAGGCAAGTCACTGTCTCTCAGCCTCCAACACCCTTGACCTTTCAGATTTTGTAGGAGTGCAAACAACATAAAGACTATGGGTGTGGTGTGTGGATTTTTATGCAAGTTAGCTGTGTGACCTGACTTATCACATCACAAATGTGTGTCATAAGTAAACAAGTCTAAGTTATAACTAAACCAGTGTAAATACGGATCAAATTGTCACAAGACCCAACTCTCTCTTAAAAGGACTGGGGGGGGGGGTTAAGAGTAAGTAGGCCATACCTGCAGTTCAACAGGTAGGGAAGGATATTTTGTCTTGCATTCATTGAAGAGCAGACTATTTGGTAAGTCTACCGTTCCGTTAATGATGGACGAATGAGGCAATTTCTGGTCTGGCACTTTTGCACATATCCACCAATATGTGTGCATTTTCCTGTTTCTGCATTGATCTGACATTTCTAAAATCTGTACCAAAAATTTCATCTTAAATACCTATTTAAATATGCACTTTATTTCAGAACATGCATTTAAAATATATATTTGATACTTCCTTTGAAACAAAACTGCATTAGAACATCTGGGAAGTTCTCTGAGTGCAAGCCTTTAAATGTCTACTCAGAAACAAGCTCTACTGAGTTCAGTGGGACATATTCCCAAGGAAGTGTGGTTTGGATTGCAGACTAATTTCCACTCCACACATTACCCCAGGAGGAGTAGATTGGAAGAGTTCATATCGGAATAAGTATAGATCTAATGCCTCAGGCATTGTTGTACGTCATCGCAACCTCTTTATTTCTAACACAGATGTCATGTCATGTCTCCTGGGCTGATATCCTCTGCAGACATACACTTAATAGAAAGGATAGTTCTTTCAGGGAGTTGAAAGGGAGTTGGGATTACTACTTCGGTTAAAAGCTTTTGCTTTATTTTCTTTGTTTTACACCACCTCCTCTCCTCTGCCTTTCAACAGCAGTTTTGACCTGTAAATGCTATTTATTTGTGAATGCATTTATATTTCTCTGCTGCCTTTCAGCCAGAATTATCTTTCAAGGTGGATTACAAAAACAACTCATAATGGCAATATACAATGACACTAAATTAAGATCTAACAACTGTTAGCAGAAACAGCAGCACGGAGGGGAAGTGGAGCATGCACAAGGATCCTTCACCTCTGCCTTGGTGACAAAGATCAGTTTCCAATAATATTCTAATAAGAGGAAGAGATCAGGCTTCAGAATATCCCTTGGAGTGGAGTTCCATAACACTGGAGCAACCACTGAAAATGCTCAATTCATACAAATCTAGGGTGCAACCACTCGTGCAATACCATGTAAGGTTCTGATCAGCACACTCAAAAGCATATGGTAGAGAAAGAAACATGCACAAAAGTGCAGCCAAAATGATCAAAGGGCTTGAGCATCTCTCCTGGGAGGAGAGATTACAATGCGTGGGGCTTTTTAGCTTAGAAAAATGGTGAGTGAGACTGGGGACATAGTAGAGGTGTACAAAATTTATTATGCATGGTGTGTAAAAAGTGGAAAGGAAGAGGGTTTTTTTTTTTCCTCCCTTTCTGATAATAGTAGAACCTGGGGTCATCCTCTGAAGCTGAATGGTGGGAAGGATGTCTTTGCACAGTACATATTTAAACTATGGAATTTGTTACCATGAGGTGTAGTAATGGCCATCGACTTGGATGCATATAAATGGGAATCAGGAAAAAAAATCATGGAGGATAAAGCTATCAATGGTTACTAATCGTGATGACTGTATATTACTTCCAGTACTGGAAGCTGTTAGCTTCCATATGCCATTTGCTGGGGGGAAATGACTGGAAAGTTGGCATTCATGCCCTGCTTGTCAGCTTCTTACTGAACTATCTGGATGGCCACTGCAGAAACAGAATGCTGGAGTAGATAAGGCGGGTGAGTTAAACCAATATGTTAGACAAAAGCTGATAGAACTAAAACCCAGAATGGAATTGGAATTTTCAGGCTTTCACTGGGAGGAAAATGAGATTGAATCAAAAGGAAAGACATTTCGAGATTAATACTAGGTCCCCTTTTATTGATGGGGATTTTTAACTGGAAAAATAATTTCAAGGGTCAAGTAATTGCTAAATGGGAAATGGTTGCTAACACACCTTGAAAACCAAGGCCAAGGTGCTCTTCTCACACCTTTGCCATATTAAAAACAGGTATCTGGAAAGGTGGATGGATTTCTACAATGTAGAAACAGATATGGAATGGATACAGTTTGCATTTGGGCATCTGTACATTTCCAGATGTTCAACACTGTGGATGCTGAAAAATGCACCCAATAGAATATGCACACTTTAAAATGACTCTCCTCCTCAAATTGCACACATTTTAAAAATGTTTATAGGCACCCTTTAGTCAATGGGTGGATACATAGAAAAATGCAGACAACTTGGAAAGAAGGGCACAAAATGCACATTTGAAAATATATGCAAAACAAACACATCTGCATGGAATGGACTGGGAGGAGGAAAAGTCTGTGGAAATGCACTTGGCACATTCATCCCCTCCTAGCTCATGCTCACACATACATATTGTGTGTTTATTGCTTCTTTTTAAAAATAACACTATTAGAGATTGTACTAGTTATATTAACTTTTAGAGACAGAATGTATGAATTAGCGATGCATGAGAAATTAGTTTCAATTCATTTTTGATAAATATTTACCAAATTTGCACCTCGAGACCAAACACACACTCAGAAGCAATCTACAGTCAAAGTTCATACATTTCCAAGCTTGCAATGTGATTTTCAGACCAAAAAAAACTGTGTTCAACAGCATGTGTACATTTGAAAACTGTGTGTGAAAACATGCATACTTTTGAAAAATGCACACAAATATGGTTTGATCAATGGGAGAAGAATGAAGCTGAAAAATGTGTACAATTGATGTGCACATCTGGAAAATACACATGGCAATAAACAGAGATCTTTTTATGCTAGAAGAAGGGGGGGGACACCTTGTGACCTGATATAGACTCAAAATAGAATGAACTTTGAGAAAGAATTCAAATAATTTCAGCAAGCTCTAGTTTCATCCCGAGTTCCTGTCTTGTACCACGTAAGTGCAAGAGTCCTCATATAGCTCTTTAAAGAACAAAGGAAGGAAAGGGGGAGGGGAGGACATGAGCAAGGCTGTATCCCTTCCACTCCACCACCTTAAATATGATCTGGTATTATACAAATTGCAATATTACCTTTTTAAAATACTTTTAAAAAGCAACAACATTCTTGCAAGCATGCTTGTTTTCTTAATGTAATTGCAGGTATTCAGCCCAGAAAAACGGCTTCATCAAAGAGATACTTTTCCACTAGCCCCCAAACTGTGCAGTTGCTTCACCATGCAAGCTCTCCTGGGACTCTTCTTCTCCTCCATGCTTCTCAGTACAGGTGAGGTCTCCTGTGGTCTCCATCTGTGGCAAGAGAGGCATGCTTGCCCTCCTGCTCCATGCATGATTTTAGGGCAGATCCTTGAATGCAAATTCCAGGGCTGCCCCCTCCCCAAATCCTAAATTTAATCTACTCCCTTTCCCAGGCAAATAACTAAGAAATCTGCTTATTCTTATTCTTTATGGAACTTTCTCTTTCCTCCTCCAGGTACCTCCTTGCAGTGTGAAGTCTGCTCAGGTGAGGGTGAGACTTGTGCTGGTGAGAAAGAGAATTGTGCTGAAGGCCAAGATACCTGCAAAACCCTTGTGATGGAAGTACTTACTGGTGAGCACTGAGCATGAGGGATTCTGACCCAGGCCAGGGCAATGCCTGGGCTCCATATTCACACAAAGCATCTTGTGACTTGTGGGTCTTTGTTCAGAGGTTCTTTCGAATGATGTCTTCTCTGTATAGGGGGCCTTTCATCACCTGTTTAACTGAATATATTAAAAT
The DNA here is from genome assembly GCF_057233095.1 of Heloderma suspectum. Taxonomy (NCBI): domain Eukaryota; kingdom Metazoa; phylum Chordata; class Lepidosauria; order Squamata; family Helodermatidae; genus Heloderma; species Heloderma suspectum. The sequence goes on from NC_139467.1 coordinate 14,337,615, forward strand.
CCCTCCAAGAACAAAATGTCATCTCAGAGTAGAAAAACATTAAAAACCAAACCCTAGGTATAGATACAATGACTTCTAATATTTGCCAGGGAAGATCCTCTTAGATCAGTCTCATCCATCTTTCTTTTACTAATAAAATAGCAACATATCAATACTCAGCCCAAGGCTTATACACGCATAGATTCAAACGCATGATACACTCAACATCATATTAAGTTAAAGCTTAAGCAGAACAGGACCATTTAGGCAGCTTATCAGTCTTTTCTCCACATGAATGAAATTAAAAAGGGGTTGGGTCAATGTCAACAGTAGCAATGGCCAGCACTGCAACCTGGACTTGATTAAAGAAGCCTCAGCTGGACCACTGGGGTGGTGGTCCTCCCTATGAACCACTGAAGAAGCCCCATGCCCCAACAGACTAATCAGAGCCCTGTCTGCTTCCTAGCCTTGGCCTGCACTGGTGCTGCTGCTGCAACATAAGCCCCTCTTCCCCTGGTGCTCACCTCATTTCCCTGGGAGTGTCTTGCTTCAGCTGCACCCACCACAGAGAAGATGCATCCCAGTTGCTAGAGGAAGGGAAGTCAAAGGGGGAGAAGCAGCTAACCTCTGTGTAAGACCGTGAGCATCCCTACGTCTTGATTTCTGAACAATGTCATATGACATGGTAGGTAGGGATGTACGAAAGGTACTTACCTTTCCGCGGATTATGCTGATGCTGGGGGGGAGGCGTTCTGTCCCTCCCGCCGGAATCCTGGCTGGGGAGGAGGCACTCCGTACCTTCCCCCCGGAATCCTGGCCGGCCAGCTCCGCTCCGCATGGATTCTGCGGAGCTGCCGGCCGGCTCCGCCAGCAGCCGGACATCCGGCCGCTGGCTAGCAGGGACGCAAATGGCGGCGGCCATAGCCGCCGCTGTTTGCGTCCCTGCAGTCAGCCGTGATAGGCTATGTAAATGTTTACGTAGCCTATCACGGCTGATAAAAAAAACCCTACGTACACAAATGGCGGCGCCCATGGGAGCCGCCATTTGCGTTCCTTATTTTGGCATGTCTTAGTCTACGTAAACATTTATGTAGACTAAGACTGCGAAAATAAGGGGAACGCAAATAGTGTAGACGCTACGCTATTTGCGTTCCCCTTATTTTAGCCGTCTTAGTCTACGTGAATGTTTACGTAGACTAAGATGTGCCAAAATAAGGAACACAAATGGCGGTGCCCATGGGCGCTGCCATTTGCGTACGCCCGTCTGTTTTTGTTTTTTTTAATCAGCCGTGATAGGCTACATAAAGATTTACGTAGCCTATCACGGTGTTTTTTAAAAAATCTAGCCGTGATAGGCTACGTAAATCTTTACGTAGCCTATCACTTTTTTTTTTTTTTTTTACCTGGAAATGGCGGCGGCGGCGGCAGCCAGTCAGAAGACCGGCCGCGGCCGCAGCTGCCGCCGAACCGCCGCTGCAGCCGCCGCCGGAGCTGCCACCACCAGGAAGATCCGCCTAAGGTAAGTCCCATCCTGGGGGGGCGGGGGGCCGTTCCGCCACCGATTTCAGGGGGCCGAATGCGCTGGCATTCGGCCTCCCCGAGATCCGTGGTGGAACTTTTGTACATCCCTAATGGTAGGAGGACTAGAAAATCAATCATTGTGTTCCATCTGTAAAACATGCATTTTTGCCTGTGAGTAAATAGGATCCATTTGAAATATTGAGTGGGTCCTGAGGTGTCATTTTAGAGATTATTTCCACACAGACGTCTCCCACAATGTATTATCCTTAACCCTGCTTACTGTGTTCTTTTGTATAAAGATCAGTGTGCCAGTGTCGTCGTGTAGTGGCAAAGAGTGTTGGACTGGGAGCCTGGAGATCTGGGTTCTAGTCCCCACTCAGCCATGGAAGCTCACTGGGTGACTCTGGGCCAGTCACAGCCTCTCAGCCCAACCTACCTCATGGGGCCGTCATTTTGAGGATAAAATGGAAGAGGAGGAGGATCATGTACACTGCCTTGGGTTCCTTGAGGAGGAAAAAAGGCAGGATATACATGAAATGAATGAATGAATGAATGAATGAATGAATGAATGGTGCTCCTGGCCCAGCCAGGGAATCATGCTAAACAGGGAGTGGTGGTCATAAATCTACCTGGGGTATAATGAGTTTTTAATCAATACTGGAGGGCACCTTCCATCTTTGGGAGGTGTTGCACATCACAATAAGGAAGAAGCAGAACAGAGAATGAGCTGTGCACCCTTGCCACTATTACCTCTGCCAGCTCGGTTCCCCATGGGTGCAGGTGCTCCATGGCCACCTCTGCTCTGAAGTGGGGGTGTCTCTGAAGTGGAGTGGAAGGCAACTCCACTCACTTCTGGTCCTCCATGGTGCAGCTTTCTCTGAGTCCTGCTCACTCCTCCTCCTCCCCCTCCTCCAGCCAGTGCCAGTGGTACACTCCATGGCCCATTGTCCAGCACAGGGCTTCTTCTTTGATTGAAGGATGGATAGTGACAGCAGGTAGGTGGTGGCAACAAGTACTGGGGGCTTTGCATTCCTGGATCTGCTCCAGTTAGAATTTCTTTAGATAATTTTGATTGTATTAGCCACCTTACATATCTCAATGTAAAGGCAGGATGCTAATTGGAAAGATGAATTTATTTGGTTCATATTGACACTGTACAGTGATTCTACTGATCACTCATCTTGTGTTTTATACCCAGCTGATGGCATCAAGAACATGATAGAGAAATCATGTATGAAGAAGGAAAAATGTGAAAAATTAAAAGCAGATGAAGGGAAGGATCTGACTGGTGGGAGTGAGATTTTTATTAAACAGGTTGAATGTTCCATGGCCACATCTCCTCCATCTTCTCCATGACTCCTGATCAAGATCCTTCTATAATGTACCACTTGCAGTGAGTGACTCAGCACTAAAGCAGTTATCTTGCTCATGTCTGTACAAACCTCTCTTGAGAAGACCTCTAGATGAGAATGGTGGTCTTCTTTGTTTCACTGAATTAAAATTAATTTAAAAAGGAGAAAAATAAATTCAGTTTTGGTTTGTGTGTGCATGGGGGTGGGGTGGGTGAGTGAGCAATTTTGCCTAAATTCAAAACTTGGCAACATTGCATGGAACCCTAAGCACCTTGTGGGAAAATTGGGTTGGAAAAGTGACGAAATACATGTGATTGCTGTGATAATGGGCTTTGGTGAGCTGAATGTGGCCTTGGATGCATCTGAGAGGAGTTGAATTCCACATTCTGGTGTTCTGGTAAGCAGAAAAGGTTATGTTACTCATTGAAAGATATTTCCCAAGCAAAAGTGTTGGTTCCACTTTCGATGTTTTATGAAGCCATTTCCAGACAGTGGCATGCTTTAACTGCTGGCAAAATCACCAACTGCTCAAGAATTACAACCAGGTTCCATATTTATAATTTCATTTGTAAGACAAGTTTGGATTTAAGAATCAGGTGCATTTCTACATCCATAGAGAGGAGGGGAGGAAAACTAGAACAAAGGGTAGGTGGGGAGTCTAGCAATGTGAACCAGGAACTCCTGGGAGAGAAGTAGAACCTGACAAAGAAGAGAACAAGAGAACCCTCAGCAGACCTTTCTGAAACCTTGCATTTGAGGACACACACACCCCACCAACAAAGAGAACATAAGGGGGTCTAGGCGAGGCTTATTTTATACCATATGGCAGTGTGCAAACTTGAATAGGAGATCTCAGTCCCTGTGAATTCTTACCATAGTTGTCTTAGCCATAACTAGGGATGTATGGACTGTATAAAATCCACTCTGTCTGTGTTCTGCTGATTGTCAGATGCCTTTTGTTCCATCACCTGCCCACAGACAGATGCAAATATCCTTTTTTTCCATCATGCGGAAAAATATTGAAATAGTATGTAAATATTTATGTAGGTATTTATGTAAGTATTTACATAATCTACCTCAGTACGTAACATTTAGTGCATTGTCCCCCATTCCATTCAACGTTTCCTTGGAAAAAACTTACATATTTTTCTATGGATTTATATACGTAAATTTCGGGAAAGTAAAAAAAATTCCGAAAGTCCATGGACTCGGCACGGCCTGAGGGGGTTGCTCCGCAGAGGATTCCTCAGGTCAGATTCTTAGAAATCCTCCAAGCTCATTTTAATCCATCTCAAATTTCTCCAGCATCCTTAGCCATAACTGAAGAGGGGATCTAGGGCAGGTTGGACTTCAGTATGACAGTCTTATACCTTGGGCACCCTTATTCCTTGGATCCAATAGAAGGTCAGAAAGGACATTCTGGGTGGAGCTTGCTAGCCTTTAGTAAAGCTCATGATTGGTGATGAGTTTACCATTGGTACCAATCCTGCTTGGCATGGTGCTTTACCCTCACAAGGGTGATGACTGGCTGAATGAAAGGCATGGCTGTGCTGCCTGTAGGGATGGCAGAGAATTCCGCCACGGATCTCAGGGAGGCCGAATGCCAGTGCATTCTGCCCCCCGAAATCTGTGGCAGAACGGCCCGCCAACCCCCAGCCCCCCCCCACAGATCCCCCCAGGACAAGACTTACCTGGGGCGGATCTTCCGGGCGGCGGCAGCGGCGGCTGTGGTGGCGGCAGCGGCGGCAGTGGCGGCGGCTGCAGCAGCTGGTCTTCCGACCGGCTGCCTCCACTGCCATTTGCAGTTGTTGTTTTTTTGTTACACACACATGATAGGCTACGTAAGTTTTTATGTAGCCTAAAATGTCTGGGTAAAAATAAAAAAAAGGCATACGCAAATGGTGGCGGCTATGGCCACCGCCATTTGTGTTCCTTATTTTGGGCCGTCTTAGTCTACGTGAATAATTATGTAGACTAAGACAGCGAAAATAAGGGGAACACAAATAGTGTCCACTACGTTATTTGCGTTCCCCTTATTTTCACCGTCTTAGTCTACGTAAATATTTATGTAGATTAAGACGTCAAAAATAAGGAACACAAATGGCGGTGGCCGTAGCCGCTGTCATTTGCATATGCATTTCCCCCCCCCCCCAGAGCCCTCCATGGCCAGAAATCTGGCTGCAGATGGCTCTGGCCTGGCTGGGCCTGGCTGGCTGCTCCGCGGAGCTGCCGCGGAGCACAGCCGACCGCGGAGGATTCCGGGGAGGAGGAACGGAACGCCTCCCCGCCTGTCCAGGATTCCGGGGGGAGGGACGGAACGCCTCCCCCCCCACTATAAACATAATCCACGAATAGGTACGTGATTTTTGTACATCCCTAGCTGCCTGTGCACAAAAAATAGGTCTAGAGTAAGGTATTTGCATACATCCAGAGGTTTCTATGCCTACTATAGGTGAGCCCCACCTGTTGTTTACCAAAGAAGATAACCCAGCAGCCACTTCTTTTTGCACCCTGAATGTCCAACAGCTGAACATACTCATTTCTACCCACCCACAACTCGGCTGTGAACATGTGTAACAAGCAATGGTAGCCTATTGGAGACTTTAACCAGAGGGGTGGCATATACACAATGGATTTTTGTGCTTTGTTGTTTCTCAGATTGGAATAGCTACTTCTACATTGGGGAACAATGAGCTCAAACACACTTGCAGTAAAAATCCAACACAGAGACTTTATTTTTACAGGTGTCTATACTCAAACACATGCGCGTGCACGGTCACATGCACACGCAAGCACACAATCATTGTTGTTGTTTATTTGGTCAGTCACTTCTGACTGTTCATGACTTCATGGAACAGCCCACGCCAGAGCTTCCTGTCAGCCGTCGCCACCCCCAGCTCCCCCAAGGTCGAGTCCGTCACCTCCAGAATATCATCCATCTGTACAGAGGAGAAAAATAACTTCATTAGTATACCCACCCCACAGTACATGGGGAATTACACTTGTACATGATAGATCTAACAAATGGATAGAAGAGTCTGAGACTGGGAGGAAGATTTGCATTTGCCAAATATAGAGTGGAAGTTATACTAGGAGAGGGGGGTTGTGGGGCTGTACGTGTAGCTCAGGTAGAGTAAGGGACAGCTATAGTTACATGACTCAGAGGAAGGGGACCTCAGACCAACAGATTCATCGTAAGGGCTTATAAAAATGCTGTGGGGACAGACTAACCTCAACTGTAGCTCACAGCTACCACAATGTTGATTCAAAACAGATTTAGACAGGGAGTCTTGCCAACTGAGCTTTTCCTGAAGAGTTTCCCATTTAGTTTCCAATTAATTCAAGAATTAGCACTTACCTGAGAGTGTTTTGTAGCCACTTCCCATTTTCCCAAGCTCCATTTTTTTAATCATCTCTCTTGTACTGACCAACAATTCACATAGGGGGCAGCGGGGGTTGGTCCCAGGTTGCTTCCTTAGCCTCACAAGTCAAAATGTGCTCCTCTCTGGATAGAACCTGGCCATGGAGCTTCCTGTGTCTGTGTGTGTGCTGAGCCAGGCAAGCTCAGGGACCCACAAGCTGGTGTCCAGGGGGCTGAGCTGGTGAAAACTCACTGAGCTCCAACCAACAAACTGGATTCCCCCAGCAGCCCTATATCCAATCCCCAGTTTATTGGCCCTCTTTCAATCCATCACTGCAACCAGGCACTGGTTCAGAACATGCACAGCTTCTCCCAATTTCAATGTCATAGAGATGGATATCACCAGTTTACTGATGGCACCTCACCCCAAATCTCCTAATGACCATCCCCAATGGCTTTATATAGGTGTTTAAGAGCATTGGGGAGAAGATAGTACCTTATGACACCGAACAGCATAGCTGCCAGGGTGCTGAGGGACAGTTACCCAGTGCTTCTTTCCAGGAACATCCTTGAAAGTAGGAGCAGAACCACTGTGAAACAGTGCCCACAGTTCCCAACTTGTGGAAATGATCCATATTAATATCATGGTCAATGATATCAAAGACAATTAGAGATCAAGCAGAATCAACAGAGCTGCACTCGCTCTACTTGTTTCCCACAGAAGGTCATCCATCAGGACAACCAAAGCTGATTCTGTTCCAAAGCCAGGCCTGGATCCAGATTGAAATACGTTAAGGTAATCGGTATCGTCCAAAAACTTCTGCAACTCCACAGTCATCACTACCCTCTCAAGCACCTTGCCCCCACGAATTATCAGGAGGGCAAGGGTCCAGTGTGCATATTATAGACCCAACAGCTACTGGCATTGTGCCCACTTCCTCTGGCTGGCCCAGTGTCAGGGGCTGGCATGGTGGGGCAGGTGCCAAGGGGTCATGGACACAGAATGGCCCATCTCTGACAATGCCAACCTGTAGGGCAGGCCAAAACAAGAAAAAACTCAAATCTTAGACAGACAACCTCCCATTTGCTGCTAAGATACCTCGACTGAAAAAAGAAAAGAAAAACCTTTCCAGCACCACCCAAAGAAAGAGTAGGGATACCAAATTCTACCTCAATGTCTACTTAATTTCTTATGCATGCATATGCAAATTCTATGCAAACTAGTGCTTATCTAGGGATGGATGAACTCACCCAGGCCCGGCTTCCTTAGGTGCTCACCGAGCCGCTGCCTGCCCCTACTTGTGGAGTCACAGGAACATCTCGATGGCTCAGCAAGCACTCCACAAAGCTGTGTGACCAGCCGCCTTCATTAGCAAGCCCATCACAGCCCGCCAACCTCCTGCTCTGCCCTCTTTGCAAGAATGGGCCATTGGCAGGAGATAGCAGCCTCCCGTCAAGTCTGCACGGCCTCCTTCCTTGCACGGAACGAGGCCATGCAGATTTGACAGGTGCGAGGGCACCAGTCACCCGCAAACTGCACTCTCTCCCTTCCTTGCAAGAAAGGGAGGGCGCACAGCTGGAGGGTGTGCTTGCAAGGAGCCAGTGAAGACCTGAGTGAGGCCGGTGACAGCAGCTTGCAACAAGGACTAGCTACTCCCAGACTGTCACCGAACCCCAGGGTGCTCGGCAGTTGGGTTCATCACTAGGGATGTCAGAGAATTTCTCCACGAATCTCGGGGAGGCCGAATGCCAGAGCATTCGGCCCCCCGAAATTGGTGGAGAAAAGGTCTGCCCCCCCACCCCCCGCCCGGGACGGGACTTACCTTGTGCAAATGTCCCTTGCGGCGGCGGCTCTGGCAGCGGTTCGGCAGCGGCGGCGGCCGGTCTTCCGACCGGCTGCCGCCGCCGCCATTTCCAAAAAAACAAACAAACAAACGTGATAGGCTGCGTAAAGATTTACGTAGCCTATCTCGGCTAGATTTTTAAAAAACACCATGATAGGCTACGTAAATGTTTATGTAGCCTATCACGACTGAGTGAAGAAAAAAACAACAACGCGCGTTCGCAAATGTCAGTGCCCATGGGCGCCGCCATTTTCATTCCTTATTTTGGCACATGTAGTCTACGTAAACATTTACGTAGATTACGGCAAAAATAAGAGGAACGCAAATAGCGTTCCCCTTATTTTCGTCGTAGTCTACGTAAATGTTTACGTAGACTACACATGCCAAAATAAGGAACGCAAATGGTGGTGCCCATGGGCGCCGCCATTTGCGTACGCGTGGGGGGGGGTTCACTCAGCCCTGATAGGCTACGTAAACATTTACGTAGCCTATCACGGCTGACTGCAGGGACCCAAATGGTGGTGGCTACGGCCGCAGCCATTTGCGTCCCAGCAGGACAGGAGGATTCGCGGCCGGAGGGATTGGGCGCCTCCCCCCTGGCCAGAATTTCAGGGGGGAGGGACGAGGTGCCTCCCCCCTGGCCAGAATTTTGGGGGGAGGGATGGAGCGCCTTTCCCCCACTGCGAATCAAGCTTCGGGATCAGGTAAGGGACTTTCGTACATCCCTATCAGTGCCCCAGGACTCAGTGAGAGAGGCCCGGGCAGGGCAGATGCAAAGGAGTCAGCCGGGCTTCTGGACCTGCCCAGCCACTCACAACATCCCTATGCTTATCTTTGTTCTCTTTTTTGATGATGCAAATCCGTTTGTGTGTGTGTGTGTGTTTTGAGAATGCAACCCAATCCAAAACAAGATAAACAGCTATTTCATGGGCCTGGCTACCATCCACTGGCAGAGCCTCTGTCAATATGTTTTATAGAAAGAGGCCCTTGCCAAGTCTTGAGCCCTCCCAGCAGGTTTGTGATCAAACAAAGAAGTCATTCTCTAAATAAGTAGGCTTTATTATGTGAATCCATCAGGCTAACAGTGATTCAGATTACAGACCTGGTCATCTGATGGCAACCTTATGCTAAGTTCCCTGATTAAACTGGCACAACACTAAATAGCTTACCTAAAGATTTATTTGAGGGATGCACAACAGCAGGACAGAAAGTTGTTGCAAATCTGATCCAAGTCTGCAGCACAGAACCTGAAAGGCTTTCTCAGTCTTGCCCTCAGGGAGGATCTTCCCCTAGATATCTCCTGTGAGGGGCCAACCTGCTAGAACACCTTACTTCCCTATGCTGCTCCTCCTTCTTGACCCTACGTCTGATCCATGCATCTGTCACACACCCCTCCTCCCCCTCTGTGAGTAACTATATTCCCACAGAAGGAGAGGTTATGGTTGGGCTTGGAAAGATTCTTCCCTGTCTCCATCTCCTTGAGGCTCAAGTTCCTCTCCCACCCGTTCGCACTGTTCTTCATCTGACTCCTCTTCCATGGCCTCTGCAGAGAGTCTGGGCCCAGTTCTGTCACTCCTTGAGATTACTGCTACAATTAATAACAAAAGGAGAGCCCTGTTGGATCAGATGAATGGAAGGGATTATTTTGTCCTATGTTCTGTTTCCCACAGTGGCAAAGCAGGTAACATGCTGGATCTGACCAAAAGCTGATAAACTATGACATCGTACCTCTGGGAATCCCATAGGCAGGAATGGAAGGCAATATAGTAGAAATGTATGAGAAATTTTGTTTCAGTTCACAATCACTCAAAATTCCCCTATTTGGAATACTGAGCATAAACATGAATTGGAGCTCATGGTCTCCTAAAATGTTTGCAAATTCCCGACCTTTCATTCATGTTTGCAAAATGTGTACTTGAAAAATGCACAACTTCCTCAAAATGCACGACTTCTTCAAAATGCACATATTTTGAAAACTGCACAACTTTTCCAACTGAAACAAACCCAAAAGCAGGTCACAAATGAGAATGGGAGTGAGCCAAGCCAAGCTTTGAAGAAAACTTCAAAGAATTTCAGTGAGCTCAAGCATCCTTGGTTTTGTCATCCCCACAATATAGTCCTTTTACAGCTACAATATAGTCCTTTTCCAGCTATCCTTTTCCATACATCAACCCAGAAGATGATGTTCAGTGGCACACTGCATCTAATAATGTAAGTATTGTGTAGCCATCATGAGTAATAGCCATTGGTAACCTAGTTTCTCAAATATCTTTGTATTCATTCATTCATTCATTCATTCATTACATTTCTATACTGCCCAATAACTGAAGCTCTCTGGGTGGTTCACAAAGGCTGTCTAAGTGTGTATCTTTTAAGGCTAAGTGGGTGACTCATCCCATCTTGTGGCAACATATTCACAGATTAAGATGTATTATTCTTTATAATCTTTATATTAGGGATGTACGAAATTCACTTACGTAGCCTATCACGGCAAAGGCAGCTATGCAAATAGCGTGGTGGCCGCCATTTGTGTGGCTGTCTTTGCTGCGATAGGCTATGTAAATACTTAGGTAGCCTATCATGGCAGCCTGGCCAGATGTAAATGGTGGCCGCTACGGTGGCCGCCATTTGAGTCTGCAGCAGCCGGCCGAGAGGCCAGCAGCCGCCGCCGGAGCCACTGCCGGAGCAGCTGCCACCAGAACATCCACCCCAGGTAAGCTTCGTCCCGGGGGGAATCCCACAGGGGGGGTGGGAGGCCGTTTCGCCATGGCTTTTGTGGGGCCGAATGCCAGTGCATTCTCCCTCACTGGAATCTATGGTGGAATTCTCCGCCATCCCTACTTTATATAAGAGATAGATTCTGAATTCACTGAGATCTACATTAAGATGTTCTTAACAGGACCACCATAAGGCTTCCTAGAATTCTGGGTTAATATTTTTTCCCCTTCTTGCAGAATCAAACATTTCTTCGTGCAGAATTTCTGCTGCTGTTAGGCAGAATTCAGTTTGTTTTACCACATATTATGTCAATAGCCATAGCTGTTGTTGTTCAGTCGTTAAGTCATGTCCAACTCTTCGTGACCCCATGGACCATAGCACGCCAGGCCTTCCAGTCCTCCACTCTCTCCCGGAGCATGCTCAAGTTCATATTCATTGCATCGGTGATGCTATCTAGCCATCTCATCCTCTGCCATCCCCTTCTCCTTTTGCCTTCCATCTTTCCCAGCATCAGGGTCTTTTCCAGAGAGTTTTCTCTTCACATTAGGTGGCCAGAATATTTGAGCATCAGCTTCAGTATCTGTCCTTCCAATGAGCAGTCAGGGTTGATTTCCTTTAGGATGGACTGATTTGACCTCCTTGCAGTCCAGGGCACTCGTAAGAGTCTTCTCCAGCACCACAGTTCGAAAGCATCAATTCTTTGGCGCTCAGCCTTCCTTATAGTCCAGCTCTCACAGCCATACTATGCTACTGGGAAAACCATAGCTTTGATTAGACGGACCTTTGTCTGCAAGGGGATGTCTCTGCTTCTTACTATGCTGTCTAGGTTTGCAATAGCTTTCCTCCCAAGGAGCAAGCGTCTTTTAATTTCATGGCTACAGTCACCGTCTGCGGTGATCTTGGAGCCCAAGAAAATAAATTCTGTCACTGCTTCCATTTCTTCCCCTTCTATATGCCAGGAAGTGATGGGGCCAGATGCCATGATCTTAGCTTTTTTAATGTTGAGTTTCAAACTAGCTTTTGCACTCTCCTCTTTCACCCTCAACAAGAGGCTCTTTAGATCCTCTTCGCTTTCTGCCATTAGGGTGGTATCATCTGCGTATCTGAGGTTGTTGATAATTCTCCCGGCAATCTTAATTCTGACCTGTGATTCATCCAACCCGCCATTTCTTATGTTGTACTCTGCATATAAGTTAAATAAGCAGGGCGACAATATGCAGCCTTGTCGTACTCCTTTCCCAATTTTGAACAAATCGGTTGTTCCATGTCTGGTTCTTACTGTTGCTTCTTGACCCTCGTACAGGTTTCTCAGGAGACAGGTAAGGTGGTCTGGTACTCCCATCTCTTTCAGAATTTGCCACAGTTTGTTGTGATCCACACAATCAAAGGCTTTAGTGTAGTCAATGAAGCAGAAATAGACGCCTTTCTGGAATTCTCTTGCTTTCTCCAAGATCCAGCGAATGTTGGCGATTTGATCTCTAGTTCCTCTGCCTCTTCGAAACCCAGCTTGTACTTCTGGTAGTTCTTGGTTCGCATACTCCTGAAGCCTAGCTTGTAGGATTTTGAGCATCACCTTGCTGGCATGTGAAATGAGCGCAATTGTACGGTAGTTTGAACTAGGGATGTCAGAGAATTCGGCCACGGATCTCGGGGAGGCTGAAATCGGTGGTGGAACGGTCTGCCCCCCCCCCCGGGACGAGACTTACCTGGGGCGGATCTTCCTGGCGGTGGTGGCAGTGGTGGCTCCGGTGGCAGCTCTGGCAGCGGTGCGGTGGCGGCTGCGGTGGCCGGTCTTCCGACTGGCTGCTGCCGCCGCCATTTCCAGTTTTAAAAAAAAAAGACGTGATAGGCTACGTAAACATTTATGTAGCCTATCACGGCTAGGTTTTTTTAAAAAAAATGTGATAGGCTACATAAATGTTTACGTAGCCTATCACGGCTGACTTAAAAAAAAGAAAACAACGGGCGTACGCAAATGGCGTCCGCTACGCTATTTGCGTTCCCCTTATTTTTGCCGTCTTAATCTACATAAATCTTGATGTAGACTAAGATGTGCCAAAATAAGGAATGCAAATGGTGGCGGCCGTGGCCGCCGCCATTTGTGTACTTGCGTTGTTGTTGTTTTTTTTAAAGTCAGCCATGATAGGCTACGTGAACATTTACGTAGCCTATCACGGCTGACTGCAGGGACGCAAACTGTGGCGGCTACGGCCGCTGCCATTTGCGTCCCTGCTAGCCAGCGGCCAGATGTCCGGCTGCTGGCGGAGCCGGGCAGCGGCTCCGCAGAATCCCTGCAGAGCACAGCCGGCCGGCCAGGATTCCGGGGGGGGAGGAACAGAGCGCCTCCCCCCGTCCAGGATTCCAGGGGGAGGGATGGAGCGCCCCCCCCACCATCAACATAATCCATGAAAGGTAAGTGCCTTTCGTACATCCCTAGTTTGAACACTCTTTGGCATTGCCCTTCTTTGCAATTGGAATGTAAACTGACCTTTTCCAGTCTTGTGGCCACAGTTGAGTGTTTCAAATTTGTGGGCATATTGAGTGCAGCACTTTAACAGCATCATCTTTTAGGATTTTAAATAGCTCAGCTGGAATACTGTCATCTCCGCTAGCTTTGTTGTTAGTAAGGCTTCCTAAGGCCCGCTTGACTTCACTCTCTAGGATGTCCGGCTCAAGTTCAGTGAGCGCACTATCATGGCTATCAGGGACATTCAGATCTTTCCTGTATAGTTCTTCTATGTATTCTTTCCACCTCTTCTTAATCTCATCTGGTTCTGTGAGGTCCCTGCCTTCTTTGTCCTTTATCATGCCCGTCTTTGCACAAAACGTTCCCTTGAGATCTCTGATTTTCTTGAAGAGATCTCTAGTCTTTCCCATGCTGTTGTTTTCCTCGATTTCTTTGCATTGTTCATTTAAAAAGGCCTTCTTGTCTCTCCTTGCTATTCTTTGGAACTCTGCATTCAGTTGGATATATCTTCCCCTTTCTCCCTTGCTTTTTGCTTCCCTTCTTTCCTCAGCTACTTGTAAAGCCTCATCAGACAGCCACTTGGCTTTCTTGCATTTCTTTTTCTTTGGGATGGATTGAGTTGCTGCCTCCTGAACAATGTTACGGACCTCCATCCATAGTTCCTCAGGCATTCTGTCTATCAGGTCTAATCCCTTAAATCTATTCCTCACCTCCACTGTATATTCATAAGGGATATGATTTAGGTCATACCTGAATGGTTTAGTGGTTTTCCCTACCTTCTTCAGTTTAAGCTGAAATTTTGGATCAAGAAGCTCATGATCTGAGCCACAGTCAGTTCCAGGTCTTGTTTTTACTAACTGTATAGAGCTTCTCCATCTTTGGCTGCAAAGGACATAATCAATCTGATTTCGATATTGACCATCTGGTGATGTCCATGAGTAAAGTCGCCTCTTGTGCTGTTGGAAAAGAGTGTTTGCTATGATCAGTGTGTTCTCTTGGCAAAACTCTATTAGCCTTTGTCCTGCTTCCTTTTGTACACCACGGCCATGCTTGCCTGTTATCCTGGTGATTTCTTGACTTCCTACTTTAGCATTCCAGTCCCCTATGATGAAGAGGACATCTTTTTTTGGTGTTAGTTCTAGAAGGTGTTGTAGCATAGGTCTTCATAGAACCGATCAACCTCAGCTTCTTCGGCCTCAGTGGTTGGGGCATAGACTTGAATTACTGTGATGTTGAATGGTTTGCCTTGGATTCGTACTGAAATCATTCTATCATTTTTGAGATTGTACCCCAGTACTGCTTTTCCCACCCTTTTATTGACTATGAGTGCTACTCTATTTCTTCTAATGGATTCTTGCTCACAGTAGTAGATATGATGGTCACCTGAATTAAATTTGCCCATGCTTGTCCATTTTAGTTCGCTGATTCCCAAGATGTCGATGTCCAATCTTGCCATCTCATGTCTGACCACCTCTAGCTTACCTTGATTCATTGATCTTAACTTCCAGGTTCCTAAACAATATTGTTCTTTACAGCATCGGATTTTCTTTTCACCACCAGACATATCCACAGCTGAGTGTCCTTTTGGCTTTGGCCCAGCTGCTTCACTCTTTCTGGCACTACTTGGAAATACCCTCTACTCTTCCCCAGTAGTATATTGGACACCTTCCGACCTGAGGGGCTCATCTTCTGGCGTCATCTCTTTTAGCCTTGTGATACGTTCCATGGGGTTTTCTTGGCAAGAATACTGGAGTGGGTTGCCATTTCCTTCTCCAGTGGACCACATTTTGTCAGAACTCTCTGCCATGACCTGTCTGTCTTGGGTGGCCCTGCACGGCATAGCTTATGGCTTCACTGAGTTACACAAGCCGCTTCGCCACAACAAGGCAGCAATCCATGAAGGGGAGCCATAGCTGTAGGTTTGCCCAAAGTGAAGAAGAAGAACAAGAAGAAGAAGAAGAAGAAGAAGAAGAAGAAGAAGTTTGCACTGTGTTGATAAATATATACATTTTGCAAAATGAGACATTACCTGTATGTTGATTCACGTCTCATTTATAAATTAACTTTAAGCCATTGGAGATGGCTTAAAATTCACTGTGCAGGAAGTAGAGCTGAATAGCTTCAAACAAATACATTTCACAGAAGTTGTTTGCTTGCTTGGACTATTTTTTTTCTTTTGCACTCAGGCAAGTCACTGTCTCTCAGCCTCCAATACCCTCAACTTTTCAGATTTCATGGGAGCGCAAACAACATACAGACTGAAGGTGTGGGATGTATGGATTTTATGCAAGTTTGCTGTGTGATCTGACTTATAACAAACACCACAAATCTGCAAAGTATTGAATTTCAAACCCAGTGGAACATTAATTTCAATAATAACATGTGTAGCATAGGTGAGAACTGGAAACCTAAAAGTAAATATAGATCTAACTGTCACAGGTCCCTACTCTACAGTATACAGTATAAAGTACAGTGTACAGTCTTATTCCTGAAGGTAAACAGGTAGAGTCATTGAGGAACACCCTATTTGGTAAGTAAGTCTGCCATTCCATTAATGATGGCTGAGTAAGGCAATTATTACTTTGTGGTCAATATCACTTTTGCACATATTCACCTGTTTGCGTGCATCTTCTTGTTTCTGCATTAATCTGAAATTGTTAAAATCTGCACAAAAAATAGAGTTTTAAGCACATATTTAAATATGTATTTTATTTCAAAGTATGCATTTTAAAATGTGATTTGATGCTTTTCTTTTCTTTTTTTAACCAAAAACTGCATCAGAACATCTGGGAAGTTCTCTGAGTGCAATCCTTTAAATGTCTACTCAGAAACAAGCTCTATTGAGTTCAATGGGACATATTCCCAAGGAAGTGTGGTTAGGATTGCAGACTAATTTCCACTCCACACATTAGCCCAGGAGGTGCAGATTGGGAGAGTTCATATTGGGATAAGTATAGATCCAGTGTCTCAGGCATCCTTGTACATCATCCCAACCTCTTTGTTTCTAAACAGAGATGTTCTGTGTCCTTGGCTGCAATCCTATGCAGATGTAAACTTGATACAGAGGGTAGTTCTTTCAGGGAGTTGAAGCCAGTTCTTAGAGGGATTCCTCCTTTGGTTAAAAGGTTTTGCTTTCTTTCTTTTTTACCACCTTCTGCCCTGTACCTTTCAGCAGCAGTTTTGTACTGCAGATGCTATTTATTTTATGAATTAAGGATATGTGATGCTGGGAATTCCATTCTGTTTAAGCCCGATGGGTTTCTGCAGTGTTTCTGTTGCAGTAAGCAGTGGTGGACTATAGCAGGATTTTATTTTATTTTTTTCTGATACCAGAAATGTTCTGCTCACACAATTTTTTCAGGTCTCACAATTCACACAAATGGTAATTTGCACGAATTTGATCGTGGGGGGGATCTTGAAATTTGCACAAATGTGGCCTTAATTTTGAAGTATTTTTTTTAATTGCTGATCTTGCAGAAGTGTGCACAATCACAAGTCCTGCTGTCCCCCTATGTAGCCCCACAGAAGCATATGCCCCTTTTGCAAATCACTTTGTCAGTTTCATCCTCTCCATCCTCTACTTCTTCTAGCGCAGAAGAGCCATACTCCATACTTGTCAAAGAACTTGTCAGTTCCATCCTCCCCTGAGTGAAGGGGGAGATTCAGTTCATTTTTGATCAAGATTTACCTAGTTTGCACCTTCCAGACCAAACACAGTCTCAGATGCAATCTGCAGTAGAAGTCTGTACATTTCCAAGATTGCAATGTAATTCACAGACCAAAATAATGTAATGGCAAGTATACGTTTGAAAACTGTGATTGAAAAAATGCATATGTTTGAAAAATGCACACAAATATGCTTAAATCAATGGGAGAAGAATGCATACAGTTCAAAAAAGTCCCCAACTGATGCATGTATTTGGGGAAAAAATAAAAATGCACATGGATTTTCATGCAAGAACAAACACACACACACACTTCATAATCTGATACAGACTTGGGACTAATGAGCTATGAGATGGAACTGAAAGAATTTTAGCAAACTTGAGTTTTGGTGATTCACTCATACCTAGTTCCTGTCTTGTACCATGGAAGTGCAGGAGCCCTCATGTAGCTCTGAGGAGCACCCCCCCCCCCTGCTGAGACCAATTGAACCCCTGTTTGGCTATCTGCTTCCTGGCCTGGGTCTTCCCATTGGAAGCTTAGTGTTAGCACTGCACATTACAAGGCCCCTCCACCACTCCCATCTTTTCCTGTGCTGGGAACTGTACGAGGATGGGCTTCTCTGGTACATCAGGAGCTGTTACTTCCAGGAACATCTTATTTCAGCTGAATCCACCACATGAAAGATGTGTCCCTTTTGCTAGAGGAAAGGAAAGGCAAATGGGGATGAAAAGGGAAAATCTTTGTATGCCCATAGGGATTCCTGAGGCTTGGTTACCAAACAGCATCATATGACAGGGAAGAAGGACTCAGAAATTAGTCCTTGTTTCACATCTGTAAACCATGTCTTTTTGCCTGTGAATACAGAAGACCCCTTTTGAATATGCAGTGGGTTCTGAGGTGTGATTTTACAGATTCCTTCCTCACAGATTTCTCCCATGATGCTTTATCCTTGTTCCTGCTTAATGTGTTCCGATGTATAGAGATTAAGGGTACTCCTAGCCTAGCCAGGAAAATATGGCAAACAGGGAGTGGGGGGCATGATTCTACCTGGCGTATAATGAGTTATTTATCAATACTGTAGGGACCCCCTCAGTCTTAGACATGTGGTACACATCACAACAAGGAAGAAGCAGAACAGAGAATGAGCTCTGCACCTTTGCCACTATTGCCTCTGCCAGCTCGGTTCCCCATTGGTGCAGGTGCTCCATGGCCACCTCTGCTCTGAAGTGGGGGTGTCTCTGAAGTTGAGTGGGAGGCAAAGGGACTCCTGCTCACTTCTGCTCCTCCATGGTGCTGCTTCTTCTGAGTCCTGCTCACTTACTCCTCCTCCTCCACCAGCCAGTGCCAGTGGTACAACTGCTGGAAGATTTACGTAGACTACAGCGACCAAATAAGGAACGCGAATGGTGGCTCCCTATGGGGGCCGCCATTTGCGTACGCGCTTTTTTTTTTTTTAAGTCACCCGTGATAGGCTACATGACGATTTACGTAGCCTATCACGGCTGACTTTGCAGATCTAGCCATGATAGGCTACGTTAATCGTCACGTAGCCTATCACGGGGGCGTTTTTTTTTAAAAAAAAACTTTTTATTTCGCGGCCGGGCAAGGCGAGGCGCCTCCTCCCCGGCCTGAATTTCAGCCGGGCGAGGCGGGAAGCCCCCCCCCCGGCCTGAATTTCGGGGGGAGAGCAGGGAAGCGCCTTCCCCCCACCGCGAAAAGCTGCGAGACCAGGTAAGTGGCTTTCGTGCACTCCTAATGGACACACTTGCTCCCACCTAGCATGGGTGCTCACCGAATTGCAGCTGTGCGAGCCCTGGAGGGCTTGGCAAGCAATCTACGAGCACCCTGCAGCGTCTGCTCCTCCATGCAAGCTGTCACTTTTACCCAAGATGGCAGCTCGCATCGCAAGCAGAGGTACTCCCTTCTTCCCCTCTCATCCCCGCTACCATGGCGGTGATGGGGACAGGCGGGTTGTTGTACATAAGTCTCTTACACTTAAGTAAAATGACCAGCCTGCCCCTGCTGCCACCTCTACTGCCACTACTGTAGCTGTAGTGGGGGCAGGAGGAGGAGAGGGGTCCCAGTCTTGCCCTCACATCCCTCCTACTGTGTTGGCAGTGGCAGTGGGTGCAGGCAACTCACTGAGGGAGTGGGTGCCCACGCACTTGCCCAAGTCAGCATACACCAAGTCAGGCAAGTTCTGGGAGCCACAGACTGGTGGCCGGGGGGCTGGGCCAACAATTTCTCACTGGGCTTTGAGCCCCAACCGGATGTCCATGCCATCCCTATTCACATTGGGCATTCTGCTCAAGTTGGAATCATTGTATGTAATTTTGATTTTACTAGCCATCTTGCGTATGCCAATGTAAAGGCAGGGTACACATTGGACAGATGAATTTCCTTGGCTCATGAGAACACTGTGCAGTGATTCTGCTGATTGCTCATCTTTGTGTTTTATATTCAGGACACAACATGATACTGAAGTACTGTCTGAAGAAGGCTGAATGTGAAGACACAAAAGCACTGGTAGGGATGGATGTGACTGGGAATGGGGTTATTTTTAAAAGGTTGAATGCTCCATGTCCCCCATATTTCCATGACTCCCACTGATGAAGATCCTCCTATACTGATCAACTTGCAGTGAGTAACTCGGTACTAGGGGTGTACGAACCCCCCTACCTGGCTCCGCTGGGGGACCACGGGGGGGAGGCAATCCAGTCCTCCCCCTCGGAATCTTCCCTGGCTGGCTCTGCTCAGTGGTGAGTCCGCGGAGCCACCAGCTAGGGCCAGCCGCTGCCGGACTTCTGGCTGCAGCTGGTCTTTGGACGCAAATGGCATCCGGCGTAGCGGATGCCATTTGCGTCCCTCTGCCTTACCATTTGCGTCCCTCTGCCTTACCATAAATTTGCGTCCCTCTGCCTTACCATTTGCGTCCCTCTGCCTTACCATAAATTTGCGTCCCTCTGCCTTACCATTTGCGTCCCTCTGCCTTACCATAAATTTGCGTCCCTCTGCCTTACCATTTGCGTCCCTCTGCCTTACCATAAATTTGCGTCCCTCTGCCTTACCATTTGCGTCCCTCTGCCTTACCATAAATTTGCGTCCCTCTGCCTTACCATTTGCGTCCCTCTGCCTTACCATAAATTTGCGTCCCTCTGCCTTACCATTTGCGTCCCTCTGCATTACCATAAATGGCTATGCCATTTGCATCCCTGCTCTTTACCGTGATAGGCTACATAAAGATTTACGTAGCCTATCACAGTAAGGCAAAGGGACGCAAATGGCTTCCGCTACACCGGACACCATTTGCATCTGAAGACCACCTCGCATGGACTCGGCCAGACTCGGACCCGGTGGTGCCAGGTAGAATCCAGCCGGGTCAGACTTTGTGGGGTGGTGGGGTGGGGTGGTCCACTCCCCCATGGACACGGGGGGGTGGATTCTAAGAATCCACCCCCCCGGAGTCCGTGGCAGAATTCTCTGCCATCCCTACTTGGCACTAAAGCAGTCTTCATGCTCATTTCTACGGAAACATCTCCAGAGAAGACCTCTAGATGAGAATTGTTCTCTTCTTTGTTTCACTGAATGAAAATGAATTAAAAGGAAGGAAAATAAATTCAGTTTCGGTAGCGGTGGGAGTGAGCTATTTTGACCAAATTCAAAACTTTGCAGCATTTCATTGAATGAATCCTAAGCTCCTTGGAGGAAAATTGGAATAGAAAAATGACACAATAAATGTGATCGCTCTTGTTAATGGGCTCTGAACTAGGGATGGCACAGGCACATTTTGCGATCGCCATTTTATTTCTCAAAAAACGGTAACCAAGGAGCTCGACGAGGCCACCAGGGTGAGTGTGGGCTGCTCTCCAAGCACAGGAGGGGCTCAAGCATGGTCTGGGGACTGGTGAGTAGGGGCAGGGGCTGGGCGACCACCGGGAAAACCCTGACGGGAGTGGGTTCAAACACTCCTACCTTGAACTCCTGAAACTGGCCCCAGATGCATCTGAGATGAGTTGTGCATCTCAAATCTCCTAATGACCACCCCCAGTGTCTTCATATAGATATTTACCAGCATTGGGGATATGTTGTTTCCTTAGGGAACCCCAAAGCATAGCTGGCAGGGTGCTGAGGCAGAGTCACCCAATACTACTTTCTGGAGCTGTCCCTGCAAATCACCCTACTACAAAACCACTGTCAAACAGTGCCCACAGTTCCCAACCTGTGGAGATGGTCCAGAAGAATACCATGGTCAATGATATCAAAGACACCAAGAGATCAAGCAGCATAAACAGAGCTGTACTTGCTGTGGCTCTTTCCCACAGCAGTTCATCCATCAGTGTGACTAATGCTGATTCTGTCCCAAAGCCAGGCCTGAACCCAGACTGAAATGGGTTGAGGTAGATGGTAACTTCCAAGAACATCTGCAACTGCACAACCACAACCCCTTCAAGCATCTTGCCCCAAAGGGGGTATTAGTGACCAGGATGAACAAGGTTTAGTGTCCATATTGTAGATGAAACATCTGCAGACATTGCGTCCACATCTTCAGGTTGGCTCAGTGTCAGGGGTTGGCATGGTGGGGCAGCTGCCAAGGGCCCATGGACACAGATGGGCCCATCTCTGACCATGCCAACCCCTACAGCAGGCCAAAGCAGCAGCCACTCAACCCCTCACCTCATGAATATGGCTATGGCATTTAATAAGTATAATAAGTCTTATAAGTGGTGTTTCCATTTTTGTTTTATATTTTATGAAACTGTTTCCAGAAACTGACATGTTCCAATGGCTGGCACCATGATCGAAGAAAAAAACCAAGGAAGTTCTTGTATTTCAGGAAAAAGGCCCACAGCTTGGCTTACAAATGCAAACTGAGCCAGGAACTCAAATGAAATCTGGCAAGCCCAAAAAGGGCTGGATTTCCCTGTGACAACCATCCCTAGTCCCATCACCCTTCCTCTGTTTTTTTTGTTTTTTTTTTAACCTTCCTTAACAAATGGAGAGACCTGATGGATAGGAGCACTAAATTCTGAGAATTGTTTGATGAAACTAGGTGCTAATCTGCCATTCTCCAGGTTCCTTCCAAGGATATCAGATTTTTTTCAAGGATATTTAGGATTCTGGGAAGAGTCAAAATGAAATATTGAAAAGGGAGGAGGGCTTTTGAAATGGGGTGGATAAAACCTCTTAAAACATTGGCATTAAGTTAATCTGAAATCTAATAAACATTTTCTGAGGAGTAAACCCCACTAAATTCAATGGGACTTAATTCTAGGGATGTACGAAATTGGCCTTACCTGGCTTTGCCAGGTTCCGCTGGGGGGGGGAGGCGCTCCGTCCCTCCCCCCGGAATCTTGGCCAGCCGGCTCCACTCTGCTCCGTGGGGATTCCGCGGAGACGCCGGCCGGCTCCGCCAGCAGTCGGACATCCGGCCGCTGGCTAGCAGGGATGCAAATGGCACCGCCGTTTGCGTCCCTGTAGTCAGTCGTGATAGGCTACGTAAAGATTTACGTAGCCTATCATGTCTGACTTTAAAAACAAACAAACGCACATATACAAATGCCGGCAGCTACGGCCGCCGCCATTTGCGTTCCTTATTTTGGCCCGTCTTAATCTACATAAATATTTACATAGACTAAGACGGCAAAAATAAGGGGAATGCAAATAGCGTAGCAGATGCTATTTGCGTTCCCCCTTATTTTCGCTGTCTTAGTCTACGTAATATCTATGTAGACTAAGATGGGCCAAAATAAGGAACGCAAATGGCGGCGGCTGTAGCCGCCGCCATTTGCGTACGCCCGTGGTGTTTTTTTAAAAGTCAGACGTGGAAATGGCGGCGGCGGTCAGTCGGAAGACCAGCCGCCACAGCCACCGCCGCTGAAGCCGCCGCTGGAACCGCCACCACCCAGAAGATCCGCCCCAGGTAAGTCTCATCCCAGCGGGGATCTGCGAGGGGGCGGGGGGGGCAGGCTGTTCCGCCACGGAGTTCAGGGGGCCGAATGCACTGGCATTTGGCCTCCCCAAGATCCGCGACGGAATTCTCTGACATCCCTACTTAATTCTGAGTAGAAATGTATATACATGTTATTAAAGATTCCCCTAGCATGTCTGGGTGTGTTTACTCAGTCAGAACTAAGTGCCAGTGTGTTCAGTTGGATTCCAGATAAGTTTCCAAAAGTTTGCAACCCCAATGTAGCAGATCATTTGCTGGATGGGAACCTGGTTCTGGAAAAGTAAGAATGGGCAAAATTCTCCTGGAATGAATGGGAGCTGTGCAGAAATGCAGCACACTCATTTCATGAATAAGCCCTTTCCATTTCTAATGCTGTCTCTTCCCATAATGGTGTAAAATCTCTCTGGCTGGCTGGCGGCTATGAGTGGCAGCTTGAGACTTCTTCACAATCCCCATTATTCTCTTCTGGAGTGTCACTATGGTGACGTCACCATGGCAAATCTGCAAAACAGAATGGGATACTGTCAACCAAAATTAGCACAGGGATTTTTCAGCTGCTCAAGGACAAGGCAGCTAGACAAGGATCACAATTTCTGAGAATGTATGCCGTGCTGGTATGTTTTTGTTTTTGTGTTTTAGTTATGGGTCTCTGCTAAATTGAACTTGGGGAATGTTGGTCTCTGTGGGGGTAGGTTTGCCTGCTGAAACTTTAAGGATATTTTCAACTCCCTCAAAATCTAGCTCCCTGTTTCATTTGTTCATTTAGTTAGCCTGAAATAATAATAATAATAATAATAATTAATTACTGAATAAACAAAGCACAGTAGTTTCAGTACAGCCCTAGTTTCCACTTCATCTAGTGTGGGACTTTATTTATTTATTTATTTATTTATTTATTGCATTTATACCCCGCCTTTCTCCCTCTCGCAAGGAACTCAAGGCGGCTTACATTATCCTCCTCCTCACCGTTGTATCCTCACAACAACAACCCTGTGTGGTAGGTTGGGCTGAGAGTCTGTGACTGGCCCAAAGTCACCCAGTGAGCTTCCATGGCCAAGTGGGGACTAGAACCCGGATCTCCCGGCTCCCAGTCCGTCACTCTCACCACTACACTACACTTGGCTACTACAAGTTGGATAGGTAACGTAAAAAGAAAATAGACCACAAAGTTTCAAATCACAAAGTGTAAGATTTTACTGAAGAAGAATGTTAATAGGAAAACATGTTAAAATTTAAAGGTACACACACGCGTGTGCACACAAATCACACACATACAAAACTGTATGAGAAATGTGTAACAAAACAAACACAGATAAACTTATCTACTTAACCTAACTATACTGTGTGTCTATTTTATCCAGATCCCTTGTCCGAGCAATATCTTACTGCAATCGGTCCAGCTCTCAATCATTTTTCCAGTTCTAATAACTCTGACTCTTTCTTCTAGGACTCTGGCTTCTTGTCTTGTCTTGTCTTGTCTTGTCTTGTCTTGTCTTCTCTCTCTCTCTCTCTCTCCCCCTGCCCTCTCTCTCTCTATCTCTCTGTCTCCCCCCCCCCCCGCCTTTTTGACTAAGGCTTTTTTTCTCTTAAAATTGGAGGGGGTTTTCCTCCAATCATTCAAGCAGATAGTTTCATCTTCATTCTTACCGTCTGTTAAAACTCTCCTCTTTTTTTCTTCTCCTTCTCACCTTCTGATGAACTTTATAATCACCTTGCTCCCTGAGCAAACTTCTACATTCTCACTAGTAGGAATGTACTTCAGATTTTGACAAAGTCTGAAGCCTGACCAGAATAGGGCTGCTTCAGTCTGGTTTTGTTGGGTTATGAAGCAAAGAGGGTTTCCCTCCAAAGCTGACAGAACTGAAGTCACTCCCAAATGAGGCTTCATTAGCAACTCATGTTTGGATACAATCTGTGCCTGCAGACGTTATGCCCTCAACTAGCATCTTTTGCTTTTGTTTCTATAAATGCTGCAGGGGGAGGGAGGGAGGGAGGGAGTGTGATTGGGTGACGGACAGATCTACCTTATCATCCTATGGCATGTTTTACCATGGGCTCTCATCACTGTGCTTTTGGGGAAAGTAAGGATGGGACTCTGGCTCTCTTCACACCTGGCATTTTATTCCACTACAAATAGTTCCTTTTGCTTTCGGATCCTTTCCGGGATTTAGACTGGCCCTGTATATAGGCATCTCTCATAGCACATCCCTCTGCAATATATCTTTTCATGGCTGGGCCGAGCTGCACAGAACCATCAGGACAGAAGGGGGCTGCTGGCAATGATCCCCTCCCCTGATCATTGGTCTCTGTAACATGATTGATGGCTCTACCCCATCCCTCCCCTCCTCCACAGCAGGAGGGAAGTCCCAAGCCCTTGTAGTGATCTGGCTAGCAGGCTATGGGAGCTCGTCCCCTCCCTCCCTCCCTCCCTCCCTCCTCCAAGGGAGAGAGAGTCTTCTCAGTGGCTTACCCCAAGGTTTCTGGCACTGCTAGTCCTTCTCTGCTAAATATGTCAGTGTGTGATGGAATTAAATGCAATATATTGCTTGCACTACTGAGTGTGAAGGGTATACCGATTTCTGGGTTCCCAACTACAGAAGTAAGAAATCCACAAACGGACTTGTATGCAGTCAATGCACCAAGCCATCCCTTGGACTCGCCCCCGCCTGCAGGCAACCACTTCACAGGGGGCACCTTCTTTATTAGACCTGGATTGCTCCCCCCTGTGCTGTTATTGCTCTTCCCCCTTATTCTTACTTCCCAATGACCCTGCAAGGTGGGCTAGGAGAAGAGATAGTGGCTGGCTAGGTGGGAGGGAGTACTATAGAAGACTACCTCAGCATTACTGCCTTATCTAAAACAATTCCACACCCAAAAAGGAAAATATTAAAAATGATCATTCCAAGCTCCGCATGATGAATTTATTCAGGGGAGGAGAAAAGGCACTTTTAATACCCATTGAAATCCTAACTGTCAAGCTTTTCTCCTGTGTGGCTGAGCGGGGAGACTCCCCCATCCACCCTGGGAGGAAAAAAGCCCATCGATCTGGTGAGCAAAAGGGAGAAGAAACAGTTAGTGAAGTCAATGGGAGGGGAGGTTCAAAGTAAAGTAGACTTACAATGCACTCCTATGCATGCCTACTCAGAAGAAAGCCACACAGATTTCAGTGGCACTTACTCCCAGGAAAGGAAAGCCTTACAGCCAATGAGTTTACTCACAAGTAAGCATTGCTGTGTTCAAGGGGATCTCAGAGCCAATAGTGGAATGGGAGAGAGGCAGCAATGGTCACTGGAAGCCGGAATGGTGACCTGCCCCCCCGTTTCCCACCAATTTGTTATCATGACAATGTCATTCAACACCACACAGCAACACCCCCTAGCACATGCCCACAAAAACTGAGACAAAGTGCTAAAGGGGAAATACATAGCAGGGAGGAAATGGTGATTTCATTTGAAAGCACAGAAAATGCCAGGTTTTCCCCATTCTCAGATAACACGGAAAGAGGTAGTGGAAGTTGTGAGATAGCAGCAGGAGAGCAACAGCATCATCTAAAGCTCCCGTGAAAACCAGTGATTAAAGAAGAAAGATCCTGCTAAAAATAACTCAGGTGTCAAGAGAGCCTATGAGATGGCCATTTGTACAATGCCAACATGCTTCACTATGTAAACAAAGTCATAAAATAGTTTTCAAGCATCATAACTTCCTAGTCCCTAGACAAATCCTTCTGAGATTTTGTAGGTATATTGCCAGGATGGACCTCAATGAAGTATGCCACTTTCACCCAAATTGCCAACAGACAAACAAACAATGAAGAGAAGGGAAAGGGAAGTGAATCACTTCAACTCTCCACCTCTAAAATTTGGCGAACTCTCCTTCCACATGAGCCTCTGCACTTACCTTCTGATATTTTACAGGTATCAAATATTTTACAGGTATTTTTTTTTACTTGTAAAAAAGCTCTAGGTTACCTGTAACTTTCAGAACAATAGTCCACAAGGAATATAGGGGGATAAGCATGTCCTCTTTTCAAGACCCTCAAACCGTCCAGGCTGTTCTTCAATGCCAAGGCTGTTCTTGAAACTTGATGAAAGGCACACTTTTCTCTCCAATGTTGCTAAGAAATCATTAAAAAAAAAGTTATCATCCGTTCCCTTAATGATAAATAGATAGGCAGGCAGGCGGAGGTAGAGATGCATAGTGCAGAAACAACAAACAGAGGTAGAGATGCATAGTGCAAAAACAACACCTGCACGTAATTTTCTGACAATGGACAGGCATAATCCTCTCCTAAGAGGCTACTGTGCACCTCCACGAATCATCCAGTTCTGATGATGGAGGTCGGGGTGGGGGGAGTTAGAGCAAATTTGTGATTTCCCATGATAGTTAGTGGGAAGCACAAAGCCTCGGTTTTCCAAACCTTGAATCAGGTTCAATACCCAGTTGAAGCAGACTGAATTGGCCCAAGCGGCAGCAGGCCATTTTCTGAAATGCCATATCAGGATCTGAGTGCCAGTGGGATTAATTTGTTTGGGAGTGCTATTGCATTGGGGTTGATTGTTCTGAGGGTGCTCCATCAGCTTCCCCACCCCGTTCCTGGCTCTCTCTGGGCTCCTGCTGATGAAGATCCTCCTCTAATTAACCTCTTGCAGTAACTCAGCACTTTCTGCTTATTTCCACACATTCAGATATGATTATTTAGCCTTCCACACTGATTTGTTTGCTTCTTTGCTTGTGTGAAAATGTATTTTAAAAGACAGAAGAAAAACAAATCCAGTTTTGCACGGGGAATGGAAAAGACATACCCTGATTTCCCTGCATGTGACCGTTCCTGGAAATGAGGTGCAATGTCCTCAGCTGCATTTAACGTCCAAGTTTACATGAATCCTGATTCAGTCATGATGATGCATCTTTCCGCTGTGGCCTGGTGTGTAAGGCTGCTGGCCAGGGGCATCTGAGTTGCGAGCAAAAACACCCTTGCCTTGAGTGGGAAGGGAGAGTGGTTGGATGTAGGTGATGGATGCATCCCAAGACCCCCTGACCAGCTGCTCAACCCCTACCCCATCGATCATTTTACTCCAGCTTCTGAGCAAAACTGATGGGTCAGCAGTTTTGGGATCCTTAAAGAAATGGGTTAAGCTGGAATGATTGTTTCCTATTTGGCTCAGACAGATGGACCACTGTTACTTCCCATACCCCCACCCCCACCACCACCCTTCCCTTTTTAATGAAACATCTTTTCCTTAACAAAAAAGAGAGACCCGATGGATAGGAGCACCACATTCTGAGAATTGTTTGATGAAACAAGATGCTAACGTGCCATCCTCTAGGTTCCTTCCAAGGCGGTCAGAATTTTTTCAAGGATATTTTTTGCTCTTGTTTAGGATACTGGTTAAAATGAAATATTGAAAAGGGGGATTTTTGAATGGGAAGGGGGAAATCAAACATCTTAAACATCAGCATTGAGTTAATCTGTAATCCCATAAACATTTTCCAAGGCGTAAACCCCACTGAACACAATGGAATTTAATTCTAAGTAGAAAAATATATACATGTGATTAGCACTCCCTCAGAACATCTATGTAACTGTGTTTACTCAGAAATAAGTGCCAGTGTGTTCTGTTTGGATTACTTCCAGGTAAGTGTCCACAGGATTGCAACCCCAGTGTAGCAGATCATTTGCTGGATGGGAACCCAGTGCAGGAAAAGTAAGAATGGGCAAAATTCTCCTGGAATGAATGGGAGCTGTGCAGAAATGCAAAGGTTTCATTTCAGGAATAAGCCCTTTCCATTTCTAATGCTGCCTCTTCCCATAGTGGTGTATAATCTCTCTGGCTGGCTGGCTGTCCTGAGTGGCAGTTAGAGACTTCCTCACAATCCCCATTATTCTCCTCTGGAGTGCTGCTGTGGTGATATCACCATGATAAATCTGCAAAACACTACAGGAGAAGTTGGCAATCAAAATCAGCACAGAGATTTTTTAACTGCTCAAGGGCAAGGCAGATAGACAAGAATCACAATTGGTGAGAATATATGCTGTGCTGGTATGTTTATGTCTGTACTTTTTAAGAGTTATGTTTCTCTACTAAAATGAGCAGGTCTGCCTGATAATCCTGTGGCATGTCTTACCATGGGCTCCAACCACTGTGCTTTTTGAGAAGGCAAGGATGGGACTGTGACATGCCCAATACTAAGGGTGAGCGGATCACCTACCTGGTGCTGTTCCAGGGCATCCGCTTCCATCCCTCCCCCAGGAATCCTCCCCGGCTGGCTCCACTCCACGGCAAGGCCACGGAGCCACTGGCCAGGCCCGTCCGCAGCCAGACTTCTGTCCACTGCCAGACTGTGGCTGCAAATGGCGTCCAGCACAGCGGATGCCATTTGCGTCCCCTCGTTAGCCGTGATAGGCTACGTAAATACTTACGTAGCCTATCATGGCTAACGCAGGGATGCAAATGGCATAGCAGACACATTTGCATCCCTGCTCTTTGCTGTGATAGGCTATGTAAATACTTACATAGCCTATCACGGCTAAAACAGGGACACTCCTGATTTTGCCACACCACCACCTTCTCTGTCACACTGTCCTCAGGAGACAGCAGACAGCAGACATTTGCGTCCACAGACGGAGCAGCGGATGACTGCCGACGGACCGGACTGGCCGACGACCAGGTGGGGTCCATCCTGGGAGGGATTCCACAGGGTGGTGGTGGGAGTAGTCCATTCCACCATGGACTCCAATGAGGCCGGATTGTTTAGAATCTGGCCTCATTGGAGTCCGTGGCGGATTTCTCCGCCATCCCTACCCAATACTAACATACCTCTATATGGAAAAGGTCTTAAACTTGATTTAAAGCATCATAATGAGGAGTGTATGTAGGGATGTACAAAATACTCACCTGGGTCTGCGCCCGGGCATCTGCGGTGTGGGGGGGAGGCGCTCCATCCCTCCCCCCAGAATCCTCCCTGGCCGCCTCCACAGAGCCGCCTGCCAGGGCCAGCCATAGCCGGAGTTCCAGCCACGGCCGGGCTGCTGCGGCTGCAAATGGCAGCTGTCATAGTGGCCACCATTTGCGTCCTTGCAAGCAGCCGTGATAGGCTACGTAAGTATTTATGTAGCCTATCACAGTAAAGGCAGCCATGCAAATGGCGGCCGCTATGCCATTTGCGTGGCTGCCTTTACCATGATAGGCTACATAAATACTTACGTAGCCTATCACGGCTGCAAGAACGCAAATGGCATCCACAGCAGCCCAGCCGCGGCTGGCCGGGAGACCAGCTGGAGCCGCCACCGCCACCTCTGCTGCCGCTGCATCTGCCCTAGGTAAGTTCCATCCCGGGGGGATTCCGTGGGGGGGGGGAGGCCGTTCTGCCATGGATTCCAAGGGTCCGGATTCCAAAGAATCCAGCCTCACTGGAATCCGTGGTGGAATTCTCTGACATCCCTAAGTGTATGAGAATTTTGTTCATTCTTGGAAAACATGTCAGGATGCTCCAGTCAAAGGTCTGAGTCCAAGCATGAGTGGAAGCA
Source organism: Heloderma suspectum (assembly GCF_057233095.1). Classification (NCBI taxonomy): domain Eukaryota; kingdom Metazoa; phylum Chordata; class Lepidosauria; order Squamata; family Helodermatidae; genus Heloderma; species Heloderma suspectum. Next base: position 14,368,001 of record NC_139467.1, read on the forward strand.
TGCATATGCCAAATATATTCGTTAATGGTTGAACACGTGCTCACGTTTGTCTCATTCCCGATTACCAGTCCAATTTGCCCAAGTTTCCCAATTTGCACAAATCTGTGGACTTAATCTGCCCCACTTTAATATATGGAGGACAGCTGTGCAAATTTCCTAAGATTTGGGGAAATTTGTGCAAAGTTGGGGAAACTTGGGCAAATGTCCTGTTCTATCGCTGCTTGATTCGCACAACTTTCCCAATCAGGCAGACTGAGTTGTGATTGCAAATGTGGACAAGAACTGGGAACAAGACAAGCAGCAAGATGATGTTTGAAGAATCCTGGCTGTCTCAAACATTGCTCGTTCACCCATCCCTGATCATAACTCACTAGCCCCTGAGCCAATCCTTCTGACACTTTGCCGATTATTTACCTGAATACATTTCAATAATGTGTACCATTTGCATCCAAATTAGGGATGTTCGAGAAATCCTCCATGGATCCCAGTGAGGCTGGATTTTATTGAATCCGCCCCCCCCCCGAAGTCGGTGGAGGATCAGATCTCCTACCTGCAAGAAAAATCCTCGCTGTCCAGATCCTCCCCGCCGGTTGGCTCTGGAGCGGATTGACTGCGGCCACAAATGGAGTCCAGGATGCCATTTGCAGCTGTAAAGGGCTTAGTTTAAGGTAAATGCAGCCATTTACAGCTGCATTTATTTTAAACTAAGGCCTTTATGGCTACAAATGGTGTCCCAGACGCCATTTGTGGCCGCAGTTACTCCGGCCCACCAGTGATACAGCATTGGCTGCCATATTGCTAGCACTTCGTAGCCGGCTGGTGAGGATTCTGGGAGGGAGGGAGGGATTGCCTCCCCCCCCCACAGACCCCCGCAGATGCAAGGTAAGGGGGTTTTGTACACCCCTAATCCAAATAGCCCCCAAAAAACACAGAGGGAAGGGAAGGGGAAATGAATCACTTCCACTCCTAAAACACGGAGAACTCTCCTTCCACGTGAACCTCTTTTCATTTATCCTTCTGAAAATGTGCTGGTTTCTTTTTTAAAAAAAATTATCTAGGATACCTGTAAGTTTCAGAACAATGGTCAAGAAGGAATATAGAGGGATAAGGATGCCCTCTTTTTGAGACCCTGTAAATATCAAGGGTGCTCTTGCATTAAAACTATATATATATATATATATATATATATATATACACACACACACACACACAGAGTACATATATGTATGAGTCTCGTGTGGCGCAGAGTGGTAGGCGGCAGTATTGCAACCTAAACTTTCCCCATGACCTAAGTTCGATCCCAGCAGAAGCTGGGTCCCAAGTAGCCGGCTCAGGTCAACTCAGCCTTCCATCCTTCCGAGGTCAGTAAAATGAGTACCCAGCTTGCTGGGGGAAAGGTAGTCACGACTGGGGAAGGCAATGGCAAACCACCCCGCTACAGTCTGCCATGAAAACGCCAGCGCAAGCAGCGTCCCTCTAGGAGTCATTAGCGACTCGGTGCTTGCACAGAAGGAACCTTTCCTTTTTAAATATATATATACACACACACACACATATATATATATATACGTGTGTGTGTGTATGTTTGTGTCTGTGTGTGTAATTCTGAAATTCCAAATTAAAACTTGACAGAAGAAATAATTTAAAAAGTTATCATTTCCCTTTAAAAATCAAAATATAATGCACGAAAGCCTTGCATACATTTTCCTGACCTTTTGCAGGGGTCATCCTGCTTATAAGAGGTTACGATGCACCTGCATGTATCATCCAATTCTGAGAAAGAGAGAAAAAAAAAGGTTTTAGCCTTTTTTGATTTCCCATAATAGTCAGTTTCCCTTTGCATCACTCATTCTCCATCAGAGGGCAAGCAGTGCAAATGGGAATGCCTTTGTTATCTCCAATCAAAGAACAGAGATAAACTGGGGATTCCCTAGCACCACTCTGGGTCTCTTGGCACACATAGCTGTGGTTTTAGGTCTCCCTGGGGAATGGAATGTTCTAATGTTTTTGTTGTGTTTAGATAGATGTAGGAAGAGAGATAGAAAGATAGAGACGTAATTCATAGCATTTATATACCATTCCACATCTAAACAGATTCTGGAGTGGTGAACAATAAAAGACAAAATGATAAAAAGATACAAGAAATAAAATCCCATATTAAAAAGTGTTATTTTTAAAAGAATACCTATATATTAGTGTTGTTGTTCAGTCGTTAAGTCGGGTCCGACTCTTTGTGACTCCACGGACCATAGCACGCCAGGCCTTCCTGTCCTCCGCTCTCTCCTGGAGTGTGCTCAAGTTCATATTAGGGATGGGTGAAAGTCCCTTACGGGTCCTCGAAGCTTGCTTCGCGGTGGGGGGGAGGCGCTTCGCTTCTCCCCCTGAAGTTCATGCGAGGGGGGGAAGGCACCCCACCTCGCCCAGCCGAAATTCAGGCTGGGGGGGAGGCGCCCCATCCCTCACCGGCGAAATTCAGGCCGGGTAGAAACGCCCGGTCTACCCGGCCGCGAAAAGAAAAGTAAAAACAAAAACAAAAAAACACCCCCGTGATAGGCTACGTAACGATTTACGTAGGGGTGCATGAAAGTCACTTACCTGGTCTCGCAGCTTGCTTCGCGGTGGGGGGGAGGCGCTTCGCTGCTCCCCCTGAAGTTCAGGCCGCGGGGGAGGCTTTCCTCCTCCCCCAGCCAAAATTCAGGCCGGAGGGGAGGCTTCCTGCCTTGCCCGGCCAAAATTCAGGCCAGGGAGAAGCGCCCCGTCTCCCCGGCCGCGAACTTCAAAAGAAAAAAAAAACGCCCCTGTGATAGGCTACGTAACGATTAACGTAGCCTATCACGGCTAGATCTGCAAAGTCAGCCGTGATAGGCTACGTTAATCGTCATGTAGCCTATCACGGGTGACTTTGAAAAAAAAAAAAAGCCCGTACGCAAAGGGCGGCCCCCATAGGGAGCCGCCATTCACGTTTCTTATTTGGTCGCTGTAGTCTACGTAAAGATTTACGTAGACTATGGCGAAAATAAGGGCAACGCTATTTGCTACGTGATGATTAACGTAGCCTATCACAGCTGACTTTGCAAATCTAGCCGTGATAGGCTACATTAATCGTTACGTAGCCTATCACAGGGGTGTTGTTGTTTTTTTAAACTTTGCTTGTAATGGCGGCGGCAGCAGCCGGTCGAAAGACCGGCTGCCGCCCCACCCCTGACAAAGACCTGCCGAACCGCTGCCGGGACCCGCCGCCGGGAGGGGCATTCGGGAAAGGTAAGTCCCATCCCGGGGGGGGGGGCGGGGGGGCGGAGAATTTCTCCCCGAACAACCTTCGGAGGAACGAATGCGTTGGCACTCAGCCCCCCGAAGTTTCGGGGAGAAATTCTCCCCCATCCCTACTATCACGGCTAGATTTCCAAAGTCAGCCATGATAGGCTATGTAAATCGTCACGTAGCCTATCACGGGGTTTTGTGTTTTTTTTACTTCACTTGTAATGACCCGCCGCCGGGAGGGACATTCGTCAAAGGTAAGTCCCATCCTGAGGGGGGGCGGGGGGTGGAGAATTTCACCACCGATTTTGGGGGGCCGAATGTGTTGGCACTAGTTCCCCCGAAGTTTCGGGGAGAAATTCTCCCCCATCCCTAGTTCATATTCATTGCCTCAGTAATGCTATCTAGCCCTCTCATCCTCTGTCGTCCCCTTCTCCTTTTGCCTTCAATCTTTCCCAGCATCAGGGTCTTTTCCAGGGAGTTTTCTCTCCACATTAGGTGGCCAAAATATTTGAGCTTCAGCTTCAGTATCTGTCCTTCCAATGAGCACTCAGGGCTGATTTCCTTTAGGAATGTCTGATTTGACCGCCTTGCAGTCCAGGGGACTCGTAAGAGTCTTCTCCAGCACCACAGTTCGAAAGCATCAATTCTTCGGTGCTCAACCTTCCTTATAGTCCAGCTCTCATAGCTATACATTGCTACTGGGAAAACCATAGCTTTGATTATACGAACCTTTGTCGGCAAGGTGATGTCTCTGCTTCTTACTATGCTGTCTAGGGAGGGGTGGACAAAAGGCACTTACCTTTCGTCAAAGCTTGTTCGCGGTAAGGGGGAGGCGCTTCGCTTCTCCCCCCGCGAAGTTCAGGCCGGGGGGGAGGCTTCCCACCTCGCCCCGCCAAAATTCAGGCCGGGGAGGAGGCTTCCCGCCTCGCCCCGCCGCAAACTCCATTGTTTAAAAACAACAACAACAACAACGCCCCCGTGATAGGCTACGTGACGATTAACGTAGCCTATCACGGCTAGATCTGCAAAGTCAGCCATGATAGGCTACGTTAATCATCACGTAGCCTATCACGGGTGACTGAAAAAAAAAAAGCGCGTACGCTAATGGCGGCCCCCATAGGGAGCCGCCATTCGCGTTCCTTATTTAGTCGCTGTAGTCTACGTAAATGTTTACGTAGACTACGGCGAAAATAAGGGCAACGCAAATAGTGTTGCCCTTATTTTCGCCGTAGTCTACGTAAATCTTTACGTAGATTACAGCGACCAAATAAGGAACGGGAATGGCGGCTCCCTATGGGGGCCGCCATTATCCGTATGCGCTTTTTTTTTTTTTTTTTTTAAGTCAGCCGTGATAGGCTACGTGATGATTAACGTAGCCTATGACGGCTGACTTTGCAAATCTAGCCGTGATAGGGGGCGTTGTGTTTTTTTTTTCTTTTATTGGAATGGCGGTGGCGGCAGCCGGTCAAAAGACCGGCTGCAGCTCCCGCCCCGCTCGAACACCCTCCGAACCGCCGGCCGGACCCACTGCCGGGAGGGACATTCGGCGAAGGTAAGTCCCGTCCTGGGGGGTGCGGGGGGGGTGCGGAGGATTTCTCCCCGAAACTTGTTCGGGGGGCCGAACACGTTGGCGCTCGGCCCCCCGAAGTTTCGGGGAGAAATTCTCCGCCATCCCTATGTCTAGGTTTGCCATAGCTTTCCTCCCAAGGAGCAAGCGTCTTTTAATTTCATGGCTGCAGTCACCGTCTGCGGTGATCTTGGAGCCCAAGAAAATAAAATCTGTCACTGCTTCCATTTCTTCCCCTTATATATGCCAGGAAGTGATGGGGCCAGATGCCATGATCTTCGTTTTTTTAATGTTGAGTTTCAAACCAGCTTTTGCACTCTCCACTTTCACCCTCAACAAGAGGCTCTTTAGATCCTCTTCGCTTTCTGCCATTAGGGTGGTATTGTCTGCATATCTGAGGTTGTTGATAATTCTCCCAGCAATCTTAATTCCGATCTGTGATTCATCCAGCCCGGCATTTCTCATGATGTACTCTGCATATAAGTTAAATAAGCAGGGTGACAATATGCAGCCTTGTCGTACTCCTTTCCCAATTTTGAACCAATCAGTTGTTCCATGTCCGGTTCTTACTTTTGCTTCTTGTCCCTCGTACAGGTTTCTCAGGAGACAGGTAAGGTTGTCTGGTATTCCCATCTATTTAAGGATTTGCCACAGTTTGTTGTGATCCACACAATCAAAGGCTTTAGCGTAGTCAATGAAGCAGAAATAGACGCTTTCTGGAATTCTTTTGCTTTCTCCAAGATCCAGCGAATGTTGGCGATTTGATCTCTAGTTCCTCTGCCTCTTCGAAACCCCGCTTGTAGTTCTGGTAGTTCTCGATTCACATACTGCTGAAGCCTAGCTTGTAGGATTTTGAGCATCACCTTGCTGGCATGTGAAATGAATGCAATTGTACGCTAGTTTGAACACTCTTTGGCATTGCCCTTCTTTGGAATTGGAATGTAAACTCACCTTTTCCCGTCTTGTGGTCACTGTTGAGTGTTCCAAATGTGTTGGCATATTGAGTGCAGCACTTTAACAGCATCATCTTTTAGGATCTTAAATAGCTCAGCTGGAATACTGTCATCTCTGCTAGCTTTGTTGTTAGTAATGCTTCCTAAGGCCCACTTGACTTCACTCTCGAGGATGTCCGGCTCAAGTTCAGTGAGCTCACTATCATGGCTATCAGGGACATTCAGATCTTTCCTGTATCGTTCTTCTGTGTATTCTTTCCACCTCTTCTTCATCTCATCTGCTTCTGTTAGGTCCCTGCCTTCTTTGTCCTTTATCATGCCCATCTTGGCACAAAACGTTCCCTTGAGATCTCCGATTTTCTTGAAGAGATCTCTAGTCTTTCCCATGCTGTTGTTTTCCTCGATTTCTTTGCATTGTTCATTTAAGAAGGCCTTCTTGTCTCTCCTTGCTATTCTCTGAAACTCTGCATTCAGTTGGATATATCTTCCCCTTTCTCCCTTGCTTTCGCTTCCCTTCTTTCCTCAGCTACTTGTAAAGCCTCATCAGACAGCCACTTGGCTTTCTTGCATTTCTTTTTCTTTGGGATGGATTGAGTTGCTGCCTCCTGAACAATGTTACGGACCTCTGTCCATAGTTCCTCAGGGATGCCATTTGCGTCCCTGCGGAGGCAGTGATAGGCTACATAAATATTTACGTAGCCTATCGCGGCAAAAAAAAAAAAGGGACGCAAATTGCAGCGGCTACGGTGGATGCCATTTGCGTCCCTGCGCAGCCCAGCAGTGGCCGGATGTCACTGCGGGCTTCCCTGGCCAGCGGCTCCATGGAGTCGCCATGGAGCGGAGCCGCCGGCCATCGAGGATTTGGGGGGGAGGGACAGAGCGCCTCCCCCCCCCACCGCGTATGTACAAAACAAAACAGGTAAGTCGTTTCGTACATCCCTAGGCAAGACCAGCTTAAAAAGCCCTTCAAGGCCACTCCACCCAAAATTGAGCCTTGATACAGAATATAGCAGTTCTTTCTGAGAACTGAATACAGTTTGTAAGATGATTGGGTGCCTCTGTTTAGGATTTCCTGCTGATTTTCTTTTCTATTTTTATACCATCTTTTGCTGCCTTTAAGGTCATAGCTGATATATAGATGGTATTTATTTAGTTACTAACAGTAATAATTATCTCAGTCATAACGCTGTGATGAAATTAACCATGAATAAATAATAAAGTGAAGTTGAATTAAGATCTAAGCACTACAAGTGGCATGATGAGCCTATCTGTACAGTACGAACTTTTATCTGAGGCCCTCCTCCAATTGTGGCTGCAGTTTACTTATAAGTAAACACTTTATGGCAACGAATGGTGTGCAACACACCAATTATGGCCGGATTTGTCCAAGATGCACTAATGGCCGCTGCAAGTAGCGTGTCTTGCCCTGTTTAAAGACAGAAAATGCCCAATCACAATCTGGAGCATGCGCAAGGGCCTGGGGAAATCCACAAAGCCCCAAGGAGCCCAGATTTCCCTGCAGCAGTACCCCGGACTGGACCCCGGGGGGGGATCACACAGCCCTAAGGAGAGGGCCTTCTTGGTGGTGCCCCCCTCCCTGACCATGGAATGCTTTCCCCAGTGAGGTCTGCCTGGTGCCAACACTGTCATTTTTCTTGTCACATGTTAAGAATTTCCTTTACTCCTAGATATTTGACAGGATATGGTAAGACTGGGGGGGGGGGTTCCCTGGGATTTTTATTGTTGATTGGGCAAAATTGCTTTATATTGTTGTGTGCAAAAGGAGAGTAATGAACTGCGAGTTGGGAGATCCGGGTTCTAGTCCCCACTCAGCCAGGGAAGCTCACTGGGTGACTTTGGGCCAGTCACTGACTCTCAGCCCAACCTACCTCACAGGGTTGTTGTTGTGAGGATAAAATGGAGAGGAGGAGGATTATATATGCTGCCTTGGGTTCCTTCAGGAAGAAAAAAGTGGGATATAAATGTAATAAATAAATAAATACATAAATACATTAAAATATTGTATTGGGGGGGTTCATCTTTGTCAACTACCCACAGAGCGTTGTATCTTGGACAGTATAGAAATGTCTTAAATGAAACAAAATGAAACACAGAGGCAAAATACCAGAGGCTCAAGGATTTCCTTTTTGAAGTGTGCATGTGAGTGTGTGTGTGTGTGTGTTCTTTCATTAGCTAGCTTTTTGCCACCCAAAGTGGCATCCTGTTCCAAATGCATAATGGTCTTCTTTAATTGGTCTTTGTTTAGTGCTTTTATTCATGGTTGTTCTCGAAATGTTTTTGCAGATAACTCACACCAGAACATTTGTTTCAGCACATTAAGATTGCTCGCACCAGCTCTTGCAGTTGCACGTTCTTCAGCATGCAGGCTCTTCTAGTAATCTTCTTCTTCTCTGTGCTTCTCACTACAGGTGAGAACCTTGCTAGTGAACTTACCCACTCCCATACAGACTAGGGGAGGGGGTTATTCCAGGATTGAAGCTGGCATCCCTCAGTGTCAACTGTGTGGGGGTGGGGGGTGGGGGAGGTATATCACTACTTCAAGCTGGAGAAGGCTGGTTTGCCTGTGGCAGATGTAGAAGAACTGGGAAAGGTCAAAGTTTTTCTCATCAAAGCCCATCTGTGCCGAGAAAGACCTTCCTTCCTGCTTTGGTCATGGTTTAGGGCCGTTCTGAATTCAAGTTCCAGAGCTGGGCCAAACTGAGCCCAAGTTCCAGTTCAGTTCAATGGGAGATCACATTGCCCGTTCAAGTGGAATTTACTCCTTTTCCCTAGCAAATGACTATGAAATCTGTCTTTCCCATAAACTTGATGAAACCTTTTCTCATTCCTCCTCGAGGTGCTTCTTTGAGTTGTGAAAGTTGCCAAAGTACTGGCGATTCCTGCACTGGCAACAAAGAGACTTGTGAATCTGGCAAAGATACATGCGCCACGGTTTGGTCTGAAGCCGCAGCAGCTGGTGAGTGAGAAGGATCATGGCCCAGGCCAGGACCATGAATAGGCTCCTTTGTTTCCCAAAGCATATGAAGACATGGGGTTCTCCATCAACTGTGTAACCATGTACTCTGACTGGTAGAAGCTGCCAAAGGTCTCTGACAAGTACCTTTCCCAGTCTGGCTACATGAGATCCCTTGACATCAGGATTTAATGGACTGGACCTGGGACTTTCTGTATGCAAAGCATGTGCTCTAATGCCAAGCAATGACCCCGCCATTTTAATATATCATGGACAGAGAGCTGGTGGCTCCTGAATTTATCAGCCATAGCTTGGGGTTCTATATCAGGGGTCCCCAACCCCCGGGCCACAGACAGGTACCGGTCCGTGGCCTGTTAGGAACCGGGCTGTACAGCAGGAGGTGAACGGTGGGCGAGTGTCCCTGTTCTTCAAGTAATAGGCTATGAAAATCTTTACGTAGCGTATTAGTGCAAAGAAGAGGGACGTAAATGGTGCAGCAGGCACCATTTGCGTCCCTGTTCTTTGCAGTAATAGGCTACGTAAAGAGTTATGTAGCCTATTACTTGAAGAACAGGGACGCAAATGGCGTCAGCTATGCTGGACGCCATTTGCGTCCGCAGTCCAGGCGCAGCAGGTGGACAGCAGCGGATGGACCCGGACCAGCCGCCACCAGGTAGGTTGGGATTTCCTGGGGGGATTTCGGGGGGTGGCGGGGGGGTAGTAATAATAATAGAAAGTACAGAATAAATGTAAGGCCAAAAAGGTTGGGGACCACTGTTCTATATGATCTGGGTTAAATCCTCAGGATGTGTTCAAAGCCAGCTCCGCTCCCCCTGCCCTCCCCAACCCAATGAACTGTTAACTGCTGTTAACGGTGTTGCTGGTTTTATTGTTGGCTTTTGTTGTTTTTATTTTTTTATGTTTTTATCACTTTTAACATCTTAACTGTTTTTATATATTTTATGGCTGCAAGCTGCTTGGGGGTGGGGGCCTTCTGCCCTGAAAGGTGGCCAAGAAATATTTTAAATTTAAAAAAAAAACTGGAGCAAAGTAACTACCCCCTCCCCCATAATCAGAGTAATCTACTTTCCCCAAGTAGCCAGAGAAGTGTGGGGTTAATATTTAAATGGCCTGAATTGGGGAGTATACTTTCCTATTTTGAGAGAGACCTAGCTGGAAAAGGGGCATGTGATGTTGCAGATGCCAATCCTTAGCCGCAAACTACTTAGCAGAATGTACACTGGAAATACACTTTCATTTAAAAGATTTCACCATTGTTTTTGTAATTTCTTCCTTTGGTAAAACATTCCATTCATATAAAGTTCATTTCAAATGTAGTTCCTTTGTTTTTCAGATTTTAATTCATGTTTCAGAAATCATTATTTTCAGTGGGAGACTGCTGTGTATTCTGTCACCTATACCTTTTTACTTTTTACATCCAAATGGCATAACCTTTACAGATCGTTTAATACTCTCTCCTTCCAGCAACCTTGCCAAATTTTCAGGGAGACTGGACATTCAAGAGGCAATTAAAATAGGCGTGGTGTCCAATAAACTTCCCATTATATCCAACAGGAAATCCAATCTGCTGTCTGGTACAATTGCTATTTTAAATCTGAATGGCTGGAAATGATCACACTTGAGAGAGGTCCAGAATGGTGTCATGCCTGCCAGATTTTTTTTTTTTTTAAATCAGTCCCAGGGTTCCCTTTTTAGAGGCCATTGCAAAATCATTCCTTTTGAATTTCTCTGGCCTAGAAATCTTTGGTCAAAACTGCAGTGGCTTCATGCAAATCTTTCTTTCATCCTAAATCTGTCCTTTGAATTTTTGACAGTTTTCTCCAAAGTGCATGACTTTTTGCAGACTTCTAGTAATCCCTCTGGGCATCAGACCTGCCAAAGTTGGGAAAGTTTGGTGTTAGTGTATTGATATTAACAGCAAAAGAGAAAACCCCTTCTGGAAACCAAAAAACAAAAGCACCTTGGTTATGTTCAATGAGAGATAACGAGATAAAGGCTTGCAACTATCTAAGCTATTTTGCCCACTGATTTGATCCAGATGAGAAATTTGCAGGCATTTTACTACTCCCTCTGGGCATACAGAACAACCCAACCCCAAGTTAGGTAGCAGCAAATTATTACCCACTGGTTTGCTGAGGAAGACCAAGGAGGTGGGACACACTTGCAAAGTTTGCATTTCTGTCGCCAGCGAGGAAGACATCTGCAAGGTGTCACACCTACAAGATTGGCATTTTGATCAGTAGTGGAAGCTTTATGTGTGGGTGGGATTTGATGTAAGGTTTCCCTGGACTTAGTCTGCCACTCTAACCAGTACTCCACACTGGCTCTGAGTTCTGGCTGTGTATCTTCTCCTCCACATCCAGTAGCTACCCCTATAGCAGAAGCAATAGCAGCTCCATCTAATACAGAAGGGGGGGGGGTGTTATTGTGGGGATGCAATGGGTGGGGAAGCCAGGGTCTATATGTTCAAGGGGCTTTTGGGGGTCTATATGTTCCAGGGTCTATATGCTCAAGGGGCTTTTTTACAAGAGAACCAATGGGGACAAGCAAGCAGAAAAAAGAAGAAGACCCATGCTGGTAGACAGACAGACAGACAGACAGACAGACAGAAAGCTATAAAAACTACATTAAGTATGAGAAGCAACTGAAATTGCCAGGGAGTAAACTGCTGCCTGACCCCTTCATGGATCACTGCCTTGTTGTGGCGAAGGGGCTTGCGTAACTCAATGAAGCCATAAGCTATGCCGTGAAGGGCCACCCAAGATGGACAGGTCATGGCAGAGAGTTCTGACAAAATGTGGTCCACTGGAGAAGGAAATGGCAACCCACTCCAGTATTCCTGCCAAGAAAACCCCATGGAATGTATCACAAGGCTAAACGAGATGACGCCGGAAGATGAGCCCCTCAGGTCGGAAGGTGTCCAATATGCTACTGGGGAAGAGCAGAGGGTATTTCCAAGTAGCTCCAGAAAGAGTGAAGCGGCTGGGCCAAACCCGAAAGGACACTCAGCTGTGGATGTGTCTGGTGGTGAAAAGAAAATCCGATGCTGTAAAGAACAATATTGTTTAGGAACCTGGAATGTCAGATCAATGAATCAAGGGAAGCTGGAGGTGGTCAAACAGGAGATGGCAAGATTGAACATCGACATCTTGGGAATCAGCGAACTCAAATGGACAGGCATGGGCGAATTTAATTCAGGTGACTATCATATCTACTATTGTGGGCAAGAATCCCTTAGAAGAAATGGAGTAGCACTCATAGTCAACAAAAGGGTGGGAAAAGCAGTACTGGGGTACAATCTTAAAAATGATAGAATGATCTCAGTACGAATCCAAGGCAAACCATTCAACATCACAGTAATTCAAGTCTATGCCCCAACCACTGAGGCCGAAGAAGCTGAGGTTGATCGGTTCTATGAAGACCTACAACGCCTTCTAGAACTAACACCAAAAAAAGATATCCTCTTCATCATAGGGGATTGGAATGCTAAAGTAGGAAGTCAAGAAATCACCGGGATAACAGGCAAGCATGGCCTTGGTGTACAAAATGAAGCAGGACAAAAGCTAATAGAGTTTTGCCAAGAGAACATGCTGATCATAGCAAACACTCTTTTCCAACAGCACAAGAGGCGACTCTACACATGGACATCACCAGATGGTCAATATCGAAATCAGATTGATTATGTCCTTTGCAGCCAAAGATGGAGAAGCTCCATACAGTCAGTAAAAACAAGACCTGGAGCTGACTGTGGCTCAGATCATGAGCTGCTTCTTGCAAAATTTCGGCTTAAATTGAAGAACGTCGGGAAAACCACTAAACCGTTCAGGTATGACCTAAATCATATCCCTGATGAATATACAGTGGAGGTGAGGAATAGATTTCAGGGATTAGACCTGATAGACAGAGTGCCTGAGGAACTATGGACGGAGGTCCGTAACATTGTTCAGGAGGCAGCAATGAAATCCATCCCAAAGAAAAAGAAATGCAAGAAAGCAAAGTGGCTGTCTGATGAGGCTTTACAAGTAGCTCACGAAAGAAGGGAAGCGAAAAGCAAGGGAGAAAGGGGAAGATATACCCAACTGAATGCAGAGTTCCAGAGAATAGCAAGGAGAGACAAGAAGGCCTTCTTAAATGAACAATGCAAAGAAATCGAGGAAAACAACAGAATGGGAAAGACTAGAGATCTCTTCAAGAAAATCGGAGATCTCAAGGGAACGTTTTGTGCAAAGACGGGCATGATAAAGGACAAAGAAGGCAGGGACCTAACAGAAGCAGATGAGATTAAGAAGAGGTGGCAAGAATACACAGAAGAACTATACAGGAAAGAGCTGAATGTCCCTGATAGCCATGATAGTGCGGTCATTGAACTTGAGCCGGACATCCTAGAGAGTGAAGTCAAGTGGGCCTTAGGAAGCATTAGTAACAACAAAGCTAGCGGAGATGACAGTATTCCAGCCGAGCTATTTAAAATCCTAAAAGATGATGCTGTTAAAGTGCTGCATTCAATATGCCAACAAATCTGGAACACTCAACAGTGGCCACAAGACTGGAAAAGGTCAGTTTACATTCCAATTCCAAAGAAGGGCAACGCCAAAGAGTGTTCAAACTACCGCACAATTGCGCTCATTTCACATGCCAGCAAGGTGATGCTCAAAATCCTACAAGCTAGGCTTCAGCAGTATGCGAACCGAGAATTACCGGAAGTACAAGCTGGGTTTCGAAGAGGCAGAGGAACTAGAGATCAAATCGCCAACATTCGCTGCATCATGGAGAAAGCAAGAGAATTCCAGAAAAACGTCTATTTCTGCTTCATTGACTACGCTAAAGCCTTTGATTGTGTGGATCACAACAAACTGTGGCAAATTCTTAAAGTGATGGGAGTACCAGACCACCTTACCTGTCTCCTGAGAAACCTGTACGAGGGTCAAGAAGCAACAGTAAGAACCAGACATGGAACAACCGATTGGTTCAAAATTGGGAAAGGAGTACGACAAGGCTGCATATTGTCACCCTGCTTATTTAACTTATATGCAGAGTACATCATGAGAAATGCCGGGTTGGATGAATCAGAGGTCGGAATTAAGATTGCCGGGAGAATTATCAACAACCTCCGATATGCAGACGATACCACCCTAATGGCAGAAAGCAAAGAGGATCTAAAGAGCCTCTTGTTGAGGGTGAAAGAAGAGAGTGCAAAAGCTGGTTTGAAACTCAACATTAAAAAAACGAAGATCATGGCATCTGGCCCCATCACTTCCTGGCATATGGAAGGGGAAGAAATGGAAGCAGTGACAGATTTTACTTTCTTGGGTTCCAAGATCACCGCAGACGGTGACTGTAGCCATGAAATTAAAAGACGCTTGCTCCTTGCGAGGAAAGCTATGGTCAACCTAGACAGCATAGTAAGAAGCAGAGACATCACCTTGCCGACAAAGGTCCGTCTAATCAAAGCTATGGTTTTCCCAGTAGTAATGTATGGCTGTGAGAGCTGGACTATAAGGAAGGCTGAGCGCCGAAGAATTGATGCTTTCGAACTGTGGTGCTGGAGAAGACTCTTACGAGTGCCCTGGACTGCAAGGAGGTCCAATCAGTCCATCCTAAAGGAAATCAACCCTGAGTGCTCATTGGAAGGACAGATAATGAAGCTGAAGCTCCAATATTTTGGCCACCTAATGCGAAGAGAAAACTCCCTGGAAAAGACCCTGATGCTGGGAAAGACTGAAGGCAAAAGGAGAAGGGGACGGCAGAGGATGAGATGGCTAGATGGCATCACGGATGCAATGAATATGAACTTGAGCACGCTCCGGGAGAGAGCGCAGGACAGGAAGGCCTGGCGTGCTATGGTCCATGGGGTCACGAAGAGTCGGACACGACTGAACGACTGAACAACAACAAACTGCTGCCTGAGGGGAAGAGGAAGACTGCAATGTATCTTTGGTGTAGCTGCAGTGCCTCATCATGTTTCCAGATCCTCCTCATCTTCTGTGTCATGTCCTTCCACTCCCCTACCTTTTGCCTTTGGTGTTCTTCCCTTCCTTGGAACACCCGCCGCCCTTCTGATGCCCTTTCAGGAGACCTCCTGTCTCTCACCTAAAAAACCTTCATAAATCGAAGCATACAGAGGTGTGCCTCAAGCCTCATCACTTTCTCTTCCAAGAGAGCTACTAGCTTGCACTTGAGGCAGGTGTGGTTCCTGTTGTCTGCAGGCAGGAAGACACACACACACACCCTGCAGGTCACTGAAACAACTCCATCCACATTCCAGATGACACTGCCATTTCTGTGGACTTCCCAGCAAACTCCCCGGTTTGCTCGCCCTGTTTGCTGACTCCAGTCACTCACTCCCAGGAAACAGAGAGCCACAGAGCTGACCTGCTCAGATTAGCCCCCGCTGTGGATTGTGGTCCCACCCACAAGCCACAGGCACGTATAGCAGCAGACTGAATCAAGTGACCCAGCAGTCAAAATCCACCCCCAAGTTAAACAAGCAATTTGGAGGGGGGGCATTTGAAAGGATAAAACAAAAAACCAGGAAGAAGGAGGAGGAGGAGGAGGAGGAGGAGGAGGAGGAGGAGGAGGAGAAGAAGAAGCAGAAGCAGAAGCAGAAGCAGAAGCAGAAGCAGAAGAAGAAACCACAGTAGGGGGAGAGGGAGAGAATGAGAATGAGAGAGGGCAGAGTCCAAAATGCAGGTTCAAATGTATGTTAATAGTATTGGAAGAAAACATGGTAGCATCAAGGCCCCCTTTGTGGTGTCTCATTTTCATTTTTTATTTTTACAATCAGCACCAGTGGTGTGTTTGTTTGGTTTGTTTGGTTTGTTCGTTGGTATTTTGGTCTGTTTAAAATAGAAAAAGAAAGAAGGACCACCAAAGCCATGGCAAGCACTGCTCCTAAATCAATGGAACTATTTTGCCCCCAGTCACAGCTCGAATTTCAAAGAACACAAAAAAACAGGATTTCTGGTGGTTCAGCTCTGCTGCGGTTGGAATGCCTTTATGCAATGTTGACTTTCTTTGCCAGCTTGAGTATTATCAGTGGAAAGGTGGGATGTAAATTGGATAGATGGATAGACTTGTTTGGATAGAGGGTATTCAAAACAGTGAAGGTTGCCCTGATTGCTCATCTTTATTTTTCATGTCCAGGTAATGGTTCAAACACCAGCATTCTAAAGACCTGCTATGAAAAGTCTAAATGTAATTCTGGAGGGACCAGTGTAATAAATGGAGTTAACACTACAACAACAATTCAGTGTAGCAAGGCCCCTTCATCAGGTGACTCCCTCCTCCTGGCTCTCTCTGGGTTCCTGATGATGACAATCTTCATGTAATGAGCTGCATTCAGCAACTCAGCACTAAAGAAGGCTTCCTTGTCATTCTCATACAACCTTCTCTGCAGAGGATCAAAGGTGCTTCATATCTCATCTTTGATTTCTTGAGTAATAAAAAATAAACGGAAGCAACAATACATTCAGTATTTGTGTTTTTTGCAGGGAGGAGTGGAGTGGGCTTCATGGAATGTTTTCAAGCAATGTGACTAGCTAGATACTAGAGGCAAAAAAACAAACAAGGTTTCTTAAATTAAAAAATTGGCAAAATGTGATGGAACTGTAAGCTCATTAATTTATTATTTATTTAATTTATTAATCGCCCATCTGGCTGGTCACCCAGCCACTGTGGGCTATGTACAACAATAGAAACAGTTTAAAACAATACAATTCTACATTAAAAACATCATATTTCTAAAAATACACTAACCCACCCCAAATGCCTGCCTGAACAACCACGTGTTTAATGCGTGGCAGAAGCTCATTAAAGAGGGGGCATGACAGAGTTCCCTAGGGAGGGAGTTCCACAGAGTGGGGGCCACCACAGAGAAGACCTTCTCCCTCGTCCTCACCAGTCTAGCTGTCCAGGCTGATTGACAGAGAGAAGGCCATCCCTCTTTGCTCCCTCTCCATGGGTCTATAACTGAATCTTTAAATTTAGATCTCTTGTTCAAGGGTAAACCCAAACATTGTACAAAGTAGGTGCCGTTTGACTCAACCCAGGCATCTTGCAGGTGAGACACAGCCTCTGATCCCTGCATGATCAAGATTATTGCACAGAAAGGGGATTGGCAGGCAGTTTGAGCAGGAGCACTAGCATTGCCAGAAAGAATCCTCCTAGTGATGAGATTCCAGTGAACCTAAAGCACCAGCCCCATGCCACTGCCTGTTATAAAACTCCATGATTGGCTGCATTTCCTCAGCCTTGAAATGCTGATAATGAGGAAGGCCACATGACTGGGAAAATATGGAAAGAAAGAGAGAAGGAAAGAAAAGATTAGGAAAACTGTGCATTTGAAATTTCACATTGGCCCCAAAATTCACATTTTTCAATTGCAATCGCAAGTTCAGAAATGTGCAAGCTTTTCCAGGAAAATATGCTCATGCTTGGCATTGTGAATGGGACAAGTTCTGATTACTTGTGAACAGAAATGGAAGTCTTGTACATGGCTAGGATAACTAGGGATGTCAGAGAATTCCGCAACGGATCTCGGTGAGGCCAAATGCCAATACATTCGGCCCCCTGAAATCCATCATGGAACGAAGCCCCCACCCCCCCAACCCACAAAAGGCATGCAGGGAGAAGTACCCGCCGCCCCCAACCCACAAAAGGCGCATGAAACGGAGCACTTACCTGCTCCCGTCTGCGCTGCTTTGTGAATGGCGGCCGTCCTGCGGCCACCATTCGCTTCTTCTTCATAGCCGTGATAGGCTACGTAAATACTTACATAGCCTATCACAGCTAATGCAGGGATGCCATTTGCATCCCTGCGGAGGCCGTGATAGGCTACGTAAGTATTTACGTAGCCTATCACAGCAGGGGGGAAAAAACCCAGTGTACGCAAATGGAGGCGGCTACCACCATTTGCGTACGCTGGATTTTTTTCCCCCTGCCATGATAGGCTATGTAAATATTTACGTAGCCTATCATGGCTCAATACAGGGATGCAAATGGCGGCGGCTACGACAGCCGCCATTTGCATCCCTGCAGGGCTGCCTAGCGGCCGGATGTCTGGCTGCGGGTGGCCGGAGCCGGCCGGCGGCTCCGTGGCTTGGCCATGGAGCAGAGCCAGCTGGGCAGGATTCCAGGGGGGAGGGACAGAGCGCCTCCCCCCCCAGCAGAAACAGAATGGAATGGAAGGTAAGTGTTCCGTCCATCCCTAGTCATAACTACCTGGCAGACGCAAAACTGGTTTAACAGTTAGGCTCTCTTCCCAGGAACAGTGGGAATTGAAATTCTGTGAGTTGGGCTAGGAATCTCTAAAAGAAAATGTTCAGGATCTTACCAAACTGCAATTCCCAACATTCTGTTGGAGAAGCCATGACAGTCAAAGTGGAACAAAACCTATAGAAGTTTCAGTTACAGAAATTAGGGATGGCCATCGCTGGGAAATCTAGCCCTTTGCAAATGGGCTTTTCCCTAAAATGGGCTTTTCCCCAAAATCCAGGAACTGATTTAGTCCCCCCACTCTCCTTAAATCACCATTTACACAAATTGCAGATGCAGTTTGCATAATTTACACAAATTTCAGCCATGATTTCTGTAATTTGCACAAATTGCAGCTGTGATATTCTTAATTTTGCACAAATTGCACCTACAATTTGAGCAAATTGTGGGTGCAATTTGTGCAGATTAAGCATATTACAGCTGCAATTTGTGTAGGTTATGGCCAGAATTTGCATACATTATGCAAAATGCTGCTGCAATTTGTGTAAATGACAATTTTAAGTGGGGGAAAGCCCCAAACTCTGCAAGCTGGACAGACTTGATACATATCGAGTCAGGACACCTTGAGGGAAAGCAAGTCCAGGGGTCTGAGCTCTTGAAAGCTTGGCAAACTTCACCCCCCGGATGGATTCCTTCAACATCCCTAATGGAAATAGATGAGAGTATCAGAGGTCAGAGTTAGAGAAAAGTAGATCTGGAAGAGCTTATCAGAGGACATGAGAACATTATATGTTTGTTTTGTTTTGTTTAAAAATAGTTTTTGACTGCCTTTAAGGATAGAACCCTCTCAAGGGGGCAAGTACCTTCTCAACATGAAAAGAGGGGTAGGATGCAGGAGTTAATATAGCTTATGTCTGTGTTCTGCAAAGCTCCACTACCAAGCCAACGTGTCTGCCTGCAGAGAAGACACCAAACCTGACTGCAGTCCATCAGTCGGGGCAACTGGTTGATGATGGAGACAAGCAGGTTGGGGAGGGAATGTTGATGGTCAAGACATTATTAAAGGTTTAATGAGGCTGTGTTTTCTGGCCAGTTAACCATCCACAGCATACATTCTAATCATCTGTGATGTATGTGTATACCTATTGAAATGTACCTATTGATGCTGAGGGGAACACTTAAGTGTGATGTCACATGTCAAGCGAGGAGGTATTTGAATGTAGGAGAAAGCAAAACTAAGAGATTCGTTCATCCCTAATGGAAAGAGGCACTCCTTCAGGTATTGGGATCATAAGCCATTTAGGGCTTAAAAGGTGAGTAGTAGGACCTTAAATTGGGCCTGCAAGTGAGTAGCTAGTCCTTGACTTCTAAAAATATATATAAATACTGGTTAATGTGCATAAAACTGGTCATATAAGCCGAATTCTGGCAGCTTCCATGTTCAAGCTTCCAAATTCTTTAAGGGCAGCCCCACAAATAATGCATTGAAGTTTACCTGGAGGTTACCAGAGTTCTATGGGATCTCCAGTAGAGGATTTTCCCATCCCTATTACCAAGTTTCTAGACCCTATATTTGCCAAGTTATTATTCAAAGTGAATGTCTGGAGGCAAGGCTTGCTAAAAACTCAAGAGTGATGGAGTATGACCTCTACTGGTCACAGGCTAGATTTCAGTGCCCTTCACAGGTTCTTTCCTCCCCTCCAAATAAGTTATGCAAAACAAGATAAGCTATGAAAAAGGGGAGGTTAATTGACCTAATCCAATCGATTCTGCAAAATTAAACATTTCTTGGTACTGAATGTGGTTTCCATTAGTGCAGGTTTTCCTCCCTTTCTCATTTTGCCATAGAGTTATAGAAACACATAGCTGTGCTTGTAGATCTGCCCAAAGTACTTTTTAATGTTTTTATTATGTTGATAAATGTATACACTTTACATGTTCTTAGTTAAAAAAAAAAAACCTGTGGTGTTCAGAGACTTTTGAATTCAAAAATCTCCCCCATTTTTTTTAACATTCTTATTCAAACTGAGAGAAAAGAAATTGTTTATGACAAGAAATTCAAAGGAGAAGACAAATTCAAAGAAATTATCATGGGTTGATAATGGACCACTGCCTTGTTGTGGCGAAGGGGCTTGCGTAACTCAGTGAAGCCATAAGCTATGCCGTGCAGGGCCACCCAAGATGGTCATGGCAGAGAGTTCTGACAAAATGTGGTCCACTGGAGAAGGAAATGGCAACCCATTCCAGTATTCTTGCCAACAAAACCCCATGGAACGTATCACAAGGCTAAAAGAGATGACACCAGAAGATGAGCCCCTCAGGTCGGATGGTGTCCAATATATTACTGGGGAAGAGCAGAGGGAATTTCCAAGTAGCGCCAGAAAGAGTGAAGCGGCTGGGCCAAAGTTGAAAGGACACTCAGCTGTGGATGTGTCTGGTGGTGAAAAGAAAATCCGATGCTGTAAAGAACAATATTGTTTAGGAACCTGGAAGTTAAGATCAATGAATCAAGGGAAGCTGGAGGTGGTCAAACATGAGATGGCAAGATTGAACATTGACATCTTGGGAATCAGTGAACTAAAATGGACAGGCATGGGTGAATTTAATTCAGGTGACCATCATATCTACTTCTGTGGGCAAGAATCCCTTAGAAAAAATGGAGTAGCACTCATCGTCAACAAAAGGGTGGGAAAAGCAGTACTGGGGTACAATTTTAAAAATGATAGAATTATTTCAGTATGAATCGAAGGCAAACCATTCAACATCACAGTAATTCAAGTCTATGCCCCAACCACTGATGCCGAAGAAGCTGAGGTTGATCGGTTCTATGAAGACCTACAACACCTTCTAGAACTAACGCCAAAAAAAGATGTCCTCTTCATCATAGGGGATTGGAATGCTAAAGTCGGAAGTCAAGACATCACCAGAATAATAGGCAGGCATGGCCTTGGTGTACAAAATGAAGCAGGACAAAAGCTAATAGAGTTTTGCTAAGAGAACACGCTGATCATAGCAAACACTCTTTTCCAAAAGCACACGAGGCAACTTTACACATGGACATCACCACATGGTCAATATCGAAATCAGATTGATTATATCCTTTGCAGCCAAAGATGGAGAAGCTCTATACAGTCAGTAAAAACAAGACCTGGAGCTGACTGTAGCTCAAATCATGAGCTTCTTGTTGCAAAATTTCAGCTTAAATTGAAGAACGTAGGGAAAACCAATAAACCATTCAGGTATGACCTAAATCATATCCCTGATGAATATACAGTGGAGGTGAGGAATAGATTGAAGGGATTAGACCTGATAGACAGAGTGCCTGAGGAACTATGGACGGAGGTCCGTAACATTGTTCAGGAGGCTCAATCCATCCCAAAGAAAAAGAAATGTAAGAAAGCCAAGTGGCTGTCTGATGAGGCTTTACAAGTAGCTGAGGAAAGAAGGGAAGCAAAATACAAGGGAGAAAGGGGAAGATATATCCAACTGAATGCAGAGTTCCAGAGAATAGCAAGGAGAGACAAGAAGGCCTTCTTCAATGAACAATGCAAAGAAATCGAGGAAAACAACAGAATGGGAAAGACTAGAGATCTCTTCAAGAAAATCGGAGATCTCAAGGGAACGTTTTGTGCAAAGACGGGCATGATAAAGGACAAAGAAGGCAGGGACCTAACAGAAGCAGATGAGATTAAGAAGAGGTGGCAAGAATACACAGAAGAACTATACAGGAAAGATCTGAATGTCCCTGATAGCCATGATAGTGCGCTCACTGAACTTGAGCTGGACATCCTCGAGAGTGAAGTCAGTTGGGCCTTAGGAAGCATTAGTAACAACAAAGCTAGTGGAGATGACAGTATTCCATCTGAGCTATTTAAGATCCTAAAAGATGATGCTGCTAAAGTGCTGCATTCAATATGCCAACAAATTTGGAACACTCACCAATGGCTGCAAGACTGGAAAAGGTCAGTTTACATTCCAATTCCAAAGAAGGGCAACACCAAAGAGTGTTCAAACTACCAGACAATTGCACTCATTTCACATGCCAGCAAGGTGATGCTCAAAATCCTACAAGCTAGGCTTCAGAAGTATGCGAAACGAGAACTACCAGAAGTACAAGCTGGGTTTTGAAGAGGCAGAGGAACTAGAGATCAAATCGCGAACATTCGCTGCATCATGGAGAAAGCAAGAGAATTTCAGAAAAACATATATTTCTGCTTCACTGACTATGCTAAAGCCTTTGATTGTGTGGATCACAACAAACGGTGGCAAAAAAAAAGCTCAAATATTTTGGCCACCTAATGCGAAGAGAAAAGCCCCTGGAAAAGACCCTGATGCTGCGAAAGATTGAAGGCAAAAGGAGAAGGGGATGGCAGAGGATGAGATGGCTAGATAGCATCACCGATGCAATGAATATGAACTTGAGCTAGGGGTGGACGAAAGTCACTTACCTTTTCTTGCAGCTTGTTCGCGGTGGGGGGGAGCGCTTCACTGCTCCCCCCGCGAAGTTCAGGCCGGGGGGGGAGGCTTCCCGCCTCGCCCGGCCGAAATTCAGGCCAGGGGGGAGGCTTCCCGCCTCGCCCGGCCGAAATTCAGGCCGGGGAGGAGGCTTCCCACCTCGCCCGGCCGTGAACACGAAAGTAAAAAAAAAAAAAAAAAGTCCCCTGATAGGCTACGTGACGATTCACGTAGCCTATCACGGCTAGATCTGGAAAGTCAGCCGTGATAGGCTACGTGAATCGTCACGTAGCCTATCACGGGTGACTTTAAAAAAAAAAAAGCGCGTACGCGAATGGCGGCCCCCATAGGGAGCCGCCATTCGCGTTCCTTATTTAGTTGCTGTAGTCTACGTAAATGTTTACGTAGACTATGGCGAAAATTCAGGCCAGGGAGGAGGCGCCTCGCCTCGCCCGGCCGTGAAATAAGAAGTTTTTTTAAAAAAAATGCCCCTTGATAGGCTACGTGACGATTAATGTAGCCTATCACAGCTAGATCTGCAAAGTCAGCTGTGATAGGCTACGTTAATTGTCACATAGCCTATCACGGGTGACTTTAAAAAAAAAAAAAGCGCTTACGCAAATGGCGGCCCCCATAGGGAGCCACCATTCGCGTTCCTTATTTGGTCGCTGTAGCAAATAGTGTTGCCCTTATTTTCGCCGTAGTCTACGTAATCTTTACGTAGACCACAGCGACCAAATAAGGAACGTGAATGGCTCCTATGGGGGCCGCTATTAGCCGTACGCGCTTTTTTTTTTTTAAGTCACCCGTGATAGGCTACGTGACGATTTATGTAGCCTATCACGGCTGACTTTGCAAATCTAGCTGTGATAGGCTATGTTAATCGTCACGTAGCCTATCACGGGGGCGTTTTGTTTTTTTTTTTGCTTTTATTGGAATGGCAGCGGCGGCAGCTGGTCAAAAGACCGGCTGCCGCCTCTGCCCCTGTCGAAGACCTAACGAACCGCCGCCGGGACCCACCGCCGGGAGGGACATTCGGGAAAAGTAAGTCCCATCCCGGGGGGGTGCAGGGGGCGGGGGGGTGCGGAGAATTTCTCACCGAAACTACTTTGGGGGGCCGAACACGTTGGCACTTGGTCCCCCGAAGTTTCAGGGAGAAATTCTCCCCCATCCTTAGTAGGCTACGTAACGATGTACATAGCCTATCATGGCTAGATTTCCAAAGTCAGCCGTGATAGGCTACGTAAATCATCACGTAGCCTATCACGGGTGACTTTGAAAAAAAAAAGCGCGTACGAAAATGGCGGCGGCCCATGGGCACCGCCATTTGCGTTCCTTATTTTGGCACGTCTAGTCTATGTAAAGATTTACGTAGACTACGGCGAAAATAAGGGCACGCTATTTGCATTGCCCTTATTTTCGCCATAGTCTACGTAAATCTTTACGTAGACTACAGTGACCAAATAAGGAACGCGAATGGCGGCTCCCTATGGGGGCCGCCATTTGCGTACGTGCTTTTTTTTTTTTTAAGTCACCCGTCATAGGCTACGTGACGATTAACGTAGCCTAACACGGCTGACTTTGCAGATCTAGCCGTGATTGGCTACGTAAATCGTCACGTAGCCTATCACGGGGGCGGGGTTTTTTTTAACTTTTTATTTCACGGCCGGGCGAGGCGCCTCCCCCCCGGCCTGAATTTCGGCCGGGCGAGGAGGGAAGCCTCCCCCCCCGGCCTGAACTTCGAGGGGAGCAGCGAAGCGCCTCCCACCCACCGCGAAGCAAGCTGCGAGATCAGGTAAGTTACTTTCGTGCACCCCTATTGCGTACGCGGGTTTTTGTTTTTGTTTTAACCAGAGCCCTCCGCGGCCGGAGATCCGGCTGCGGACAGCTCTGGCCTGGCTGGGCCTGGCCGGCTGCTCCACAGAGCTGCCACAGAGCACAGCCGGCCACGGATGGAGGTCCAGCTGCAGGCGGCCATGGCTGGCGGCTCTGCAGACTCGCCATGAAGCTGAGCCGGCCGGGGAGGATTCCGGGGGGAGGGAGGGATGCCTCCCCC